>NW_027466525.1:2405000-3005000 GCF_050575085.1 Anarhichas minor
CCCCTACGGTTGACACCAGGGCCTCTGTATGACATACGCTCACGTGTACGGCTCTTGTATTATGCTAGGTACACGTGATACTGACACACACATACACACACCCACACATAAGACACAAGCATAATTATTAATCACCTTTTACTCATTTATGTTAATTTACTATAATCATTATTGCTTAGGGATGCAACTCTACCTGGAAACATTGTAGAGCCGACAAACCTCGCTGAAAGAGTACATATATTTCAAAGATTACTCTGGTATTTACTCTATGCTTGGCAAGATTGTATTAATACAATAATCTAGATTTCTAGCCATATATCTATGAGTTGTTGTGATATCATTTGTCATGGTTTTATGTTTTGTAAATCAGTTACCCATGTAACCTGATGAGAACCTACAATGATGTATTAAACTAAATGATTGTGTGATTGTGACCAATGAGCAAGTGTTCCCACGGTCCCATGAGTTCCCACGGAGGTCGTTGAGTTTAGTGTAGAACAAGGGGGGTTAGTGCAGGTGGCCATGATGTCATTGATGTCATTGATGTCATTCTTCTTCTTCTTTCTTCTTTCTTCATTGTATGTATGGTGCCTAAAAGCCTGAGGCTGTCGCGTGTTTCAAACACGTGCCTGTCCTTTTTGACTGATATTTGTCTGGTCTGGGCAAAGTTCTGTTTATCTTTTAACCATGTTCATACGTGGTGGGTATAACGCAACAGTTTATATGAGGTCTCGTACGGTTATTCTACAACAGTGTGATCTTTGGAACACTTCTGTAGATGCACTTCTGAAATTGAGTCACGAGTTCAGGGAAGGGAAATACATGTGCATGGGAGTAAACTGATGGCATGTGATTGGATAAGAGTTGAAGATGAATATGATCTGATTTCTGATGATTGGTTGGATACGGTTTCACCGAGACGCATATAAAGAGCACGGGAACTGTTTAGGTTTTAGGTGTTTGGAAGCTTTTTTCTTCTTCATTGAATCATCCGACTGTTGGGGACTCCAGGTAACACTTTTCATTTCTTTGTTGCATCAGATCATCTTCCTGCATCAGTTTCTGAGTATCTTTAGCATGTGGATATGTACCTCTGGAGCACATGGAAGCAAATAATAGTTGTAAAGGTTTTAACCATAATTGTGGAATGTAACTGAATACTTATACTATGTATATGCACTCTCCTTTGTACTACATCTGCTGAACAGCAGTTTCCCTCTGGATGAAGTTCTATTTGATTTTATTGTTGAATTATAACACATTCACAATTATTGTTATAATCACTCCTCCAGAATTCCAATAGGACACATATTACACAAGTAATAATGAATAATAAGACGTGTCATTTAAAATAAATATGGTTTATAAATGATTCTCTCAAACAGAATAATGAAACTCAGCGTTTTGGTTCTCCTGCTCCTCCTGGAGACATGCTCAGCTAACACTTATGGTGAGTATGATCTGAGAGTATGTGTGACGTCTTTATTGTCAATCATCACCAGGAGGTGCACGTAGGTCTGTTTTGTTAGCAAGAAAAGTAACAAGTATATTTATAAAAATTAACTCTTTAACTGTCAGGAGTTTAGTTATTTCTCCAAAAATCATTGGAGTTGTGGTGAAAGGAAGCAAGACTTTTATTTGGGCTAAATTTGAGTTTTTTATACGGTAATATGATTATGTTGTTTTTGAAAATGTACTTGTGTTCTTCATAAAAATGAATTTCCCTCCTCACATTAAACTGCATTGGCAGAACAACTTCCTCTTTTCTGCAAACTTGTCTGCAACAACTTCCTGCAGGATTTAGCAATGAGCAAAAAGTTGCCATGTGGCTCATCAGACTTAAGGAAACACATGCAAAGAGACAAACAAATCAACACATCTTTCGAACAATTCCACAACAATTAATCACAGAGAAACAAATTCATCAATTTGGCAACACAAGCAAACACAACCAAATACACAAACGCACTATAGTTGACTGCATAACAGTGATGGTTTAAGTTTAGACCAAGAGTATATAATGTTGAAACACATGGTCTATATCACACTAAGACATGGAGTAATACGTTGTTAGACACAGATTTATGCTTAACAATTCACAAATGATCTTCCTTTATATCTCTTGTGTGTTTTTCAACCGTCTCATTCCCAGAGAACGTGGCCTTGCGTGGAAAGGCGACCCAGTCAGACCGTTTCGAGAACGCGTTTTCAGCTGCTTACAATGCTATTGATGGAAACCGTGATGCTAATTACAATTCGGGATCATGCACCCACACTGTTCAAATGACCAAACCCTGGTGGAGAGTGGACCTGCTGGACTCCTACATCGTCACCTCCGTCGTCATCACCAACAGAGGAGACTGCTGCGCGGAGAGGATCAACGGGGCACAGATTTACATCGGCAACTCTCTGAACAACCCAGTGTAAGAAAATATATCCCGTGATCAAAACAGACAGTTAGCTGCAAGCTGCAGGCTCAGCTGTCGCCATGTGGAGGCGATAGATATGTGGCACCTTCAGATGTTATTACCACAAATATATATAAAAAATATTTTTTTTTATCCTCTTTTGAAAAAAAAAAAAAAAGTATTATCATTACGTGAGGAAAATTTTCAAGTATCAAACAACAAGCTTGTTTCTTTCATCTTCATGTTAAAGGACTACAGGTATAAAATGTGATTCATGCTCTCTCTCTCTCTCTCTCTCTCTCTCAGGGTTGGTACAATTCCTAGTGCTAGTCTAGGTGAATCGGTTACTCTGACTTTCACTGAACGTGTGGAGGGACGTTACGTGATTGTGGCTATACCGGGTCCAAATAAAGTCCTCACACTCTGTGAAGTGGAAGTCTACGGGTACCGTGGCCCGACTGATGGGCATTTGCTGACTGGTGAGCATTTGAGCTATTACATTTAGTATGTAGTGACATCGCACCTATAAATATTTACTTGTTTTTATATCTTCTGGGTAATATCATATTTTATTTCATCTAATTTATCTGGTTTTACTGTTGTAAAGTATGGTTTTATTACTGCTTTGTGCTTTTAAAGCGACAGAGACCAACCTTTTTTGGAGTCAACAACGTCATTTCTGTTTCTTCTGCCAGGTGCGCTGTGATCACAAGTATCCCATCAGGTGGTGCCGAAGTGTTCCAGTGTAATGTGACGGACGGTCATGGGATGGACGGTCACTACGTCGACATATTCATCCCAAGACAAGAGTTTCTGACTCTGTGTCAGGTGGAGGTGTATGGCTCTCTCCTGGATTAGGGATGAAGAAGTTCACAATAAAAAACAATAATCAAAAATCACTTCTTTTGTAAACTATGACAGTGATTCCATTGAGATATTTCTTTATGGCACTACTTGGTGCGTAGGTTGTAATGGTCTTGTTAAGCTGTCACTACTTGCTGCATGATAAAACTGTCTGTCATCAATACTGAAATACAATTAAATCATCAACACAGCCTATTGTTCTTTTCATTTCAACCCTTATTGGTCTAAATCAAAACCTTTTTTCTTGCATTTAAAGTTTCATCGACCACAACCGTGTGATACATTCAGCATGTACAGGACATAAAATGTATCATCTTTGGTGGAGGCAATTAAACATAAATGTACCATTATATACTTTTAATTAAAGACACTATTTTAATGAGAGTTTTAAGAACTTTGGGCTGGAGACTTGAATCTGCAACAAGACATCCCTCCTAAAGGGAACAGCGATGCTGTGCCGTGGACTGAAGAGTTGCAAACACATGATTTTCACCCAGGAGACCGCTGTTCCTGTCCCGTGTGAAAACAAAGGTAAACGTTCACTTTAAGCTTTTGTTGGACGGTTGTTTTTCGTACCGTTGTTTGTCGTCAAAAGCCATGGCGCTAAAGACTACGATTGTGGAACCGTCTGTTGTGAACAATCTTTAATACGAGACAAGAAAACAATGGTGCTGATGGCAAATACTTTATTTTTTAAAATACAGACAAAATAGACAAATATTATAAAAGACATCTGCAACACACAAACGCCTGCGACAGGAAAAGAAATATTTATGCGTTTCAGGAAGTGTGACGACAGCCCCACTTCACAAAACACGGGCACTTACAAGATCACTTCCACACCGTGAAACCAGTCGTTCTACGAGTACTACATGGAGAAACAGCTCTGAAATCTGATGGACAAAATGTCCAAAACGGATTAAATGTGTATTTTTGATTTGTTCAACCGCTCGCTCTGGCACATTTAATGTTTTTTTGTCACAACACTAATTTAATTTGTCCTTTCGTCTCATTCCGATGCTCAATCAATAAAACAGTTTTTAGAAAGAGAAAACCCATCACGGAGTATTTAATAAGTGGTCACCAATAGTTAAGGACATGGCACCATGTTGGAGGAGTGACCATGCAACAGAGACAGAAGTCTGTCTGCGGTGGCTAAGAGTCAAACTCTTGCAGGAGGAAGTGGGATAAGAAAGTGAGAATGTTCCTTTGTCTTGTTGCCACTCCTCCAACGTGGCGACGCCTTCTTCTTATATGAATAGTTTGACATTTTGGATAAATGCATGGCCAAAAGTTAGATGAGAAGATCGATACCACTCTCATATCAGCCCGTTAAATATGAAACTATGGCCAGCAAGCATCGGTAGCTTAGCTTAGCGTAAAGACTGGAAACAAGGGGAAACGGCTACATCTGCCTACCAGCACCTCTAAAGGTATTAATGAATCATTAATTAACAGGTTGTTTTTGAAATTGTGGCTTTACAGGTTTTTTTTTAAGCGGGACTATTTCTTGGCCAGGAACAGTAACTTGTCGTCAGCGTGAGGTTGCCAACGGAAACAATTGCGCTCAGCCAAAAAAATAGTTACCAAACGCCCCGTAAAACCAAAACTGGTCTTTTCTGCACCTTTTAGAAGTTTTGTTCAGCAGATTTTTGACATCACCGGGTTTGCTGTTTCCCTCTGCTTCCAGTCTTTGTGCTAAGCTAAGCCACCTGCCTGCTGGCCGTAGCTTCATGTATTGCCACAAAGACCTTTTATGGATCTTCTCATTTAACTCTCGGCATAAAAGCCATGAAGCGTATTTCCTGAAATATTGTACGGCCATTAACGCACGCTGAAGAAGGAACCAACGACTGCTACCATTTACACAAAATCCACTGCTACAAATGGTTTGGATTGGCTGTTCCAGAACTCACAAACCAACGGTTCTCAATCACTAAAACCACTTCTTTTATGTGCTACAGTACCCCGAATACGCAGCTTTAATAACAAGACTTCCTTTGGCAATAAACAGTAATAAAGAAACACAGAGAACCTTTTGAAGGCTTTACATTGGCATCTTACAAACATTTTGGGTATTTACAAAAGCACAATTAGAGGAACTACTTGTTTTGAATTTAAAAAGAAAACTCTTTCCACCAGTTTATAACCGAATTAAGAATGAATGCTCTTCTATTATGTGAAGTCTGTTAAAACAGTCCTTGAGTGAATTCCATGGGGACTACCCATTGTTCAGACAGACCATTAATCAGAAACCATAGTCTGAAAAAATGATATGATGTCATTCCGCATAATAATTAGCCATGTGCTTCTGTTGGTTGCAAAGAGAGTTCATAATTTCGGAGCGATGGGCCTTCGGAAGGAAGGAAGTTTGTTTTCGGGATAATGGGCTGACGGAACAATGGTATGGCACCAATTCCATCTGGAAAGGTTTTTAAAAAGCTTCCAAACACAAGAAGATAATTTCCCCCTGTCGTTCCAAAGACTCTTAAAACACTGTTGGCTTCTAAAGAAAACTTCTTAAAGGAATAGTTCACCCAAGAACAGTATTGGTTGTATAAAGCTCTCAACTCCCAGAAAAAAAGTCAGGGAGGATAACCAGGAAATGCTTTGTTACCAATAGTTAAGTGAAGGATTTCCTTGAGCGCATGAATGGATACAAGACACTTGGATAATGCTGTACAGGGATTTCATAACGTTTTACAGATGTTAGATAACCTTTCTGCCGTCTTTTGATCGGCCTCCTTCAAAGTCTGTTTGCATTGATATTAGTGCTGGGCAAGTCAACGCGTTATTATCGCGTTAACGCATTAATTAGTTAACGCCGACAATTATTTTATCTCGCGTTAACGCAGTTTTTTTTTTTCATTATTGAGCATTTATTGACATTTTTAACACAAGAACCGGACAGCGAGCGGTGAACAGCTGTGTTTGTGTGGCGTCTCTTCCTGTTTCATTCACCTACATTCCCCTGGGTCCTAAGTCCCTCCAGGTACCGCTTCTTATCACCCTCTATGTACCAACGTACATTTATAACAAATACCACACATATTACGGTAATCAGCGTTGAATACGTGTCTGACCAAAATACCAAAAAAGCAAAAAAGAAATGATTCATTTAAATTATTTTCTTAGAGTTTTTAAAGTGTTTTAGTTTGGAATATGTATAATAAGCATATCATTTAGTTATCGCTACTGACAATTTAACAAACATAACGAAAAAATAAGAAAAAACATCACATAGATAGGTTTGCAGTTTTCAAGGTGTATATTTCAAATTGCATCTCTTACACACATGAAGATAAAGTTGTGAACACCGGCTGAATATCTATTATCAGAATCATTATAACTGTATTATAACTGCTACTGTGTAAAGGGAATACTGCTGTTAAAAATAACCTTATTTGTTTAAAGCGTTTGCAAACCAAATGTTATTACACTTTTGTTCATATAGCAGTACTTTTAAAATGAAAGTGTGCAACACACTACTTTTGAATTTATTATTGAATTTTGCGCATAACAATGCAATTAAAAATTGTAATCGTTGTCCAGCACTAATTGATATGCTTTCGTTTTTTCGGACGCTCTGCTCTCCCTAACAGCATTGGATTTAAAACTTTCTCTGGGACCATAATGAGCCTCGGGAGGTGAGTGATGTACAAAATGTATATTGTTTTGGGGTGAAGTATTCCTTTAACACTTTGAAGTTTGCATAAAAATGACTCGCACAAATAAATGATAAAAATAGCCTACTACTGAAAAACACTGTGCATAAGAAGTCAGCTGTTGTCAAGTTTGCAAAGGGTATTGCTTCACAGTATGTGGACATCATCGATCGGTCCTGCCAGACAAAATGTACTTCTTATGCAAAAGTCAAAGAAAATGAATTCTATACAGTGAGAAACAATACTGACGTATAAACAGCATCTCTTTGAGGACAATGTTTCTTGAACTGAAGATTCTATATAACAGAACCAATGCAACAATCTAAATGAAGAGCTACGACACCTTATGGCTTTCACTCGGGCACCAATGCGTGTCATGGGAACGTCGCTGGATGCAACGATGGAGCGATAAGGATGATTGGCAAAATGTGGGGAACAGGGAGTTCCTTTAAGTCACAAATACTGGGGACCGGGTTAGGGTTAGGGAACCAAGAGTGGAGAGACTCATGGGGAAGTGTTCTGGCGTGACCAACCGCTCAGTGAGCCTGGGGGGGGGGGGGTTGAGTACAAAGCAGCAATGCCAGTGACGTAAAAGTGGTAAAAAAAGAACAACTGCACCAGTCCGCCACACGGTGTTATCTGAGATCTTTGCTGGCTTTGGGGACTTTGAGAACTTTGTAAATGTCATTGGAAAACACTGTGGTGAAGTGGGGTCTCGAGCTCCTGGACATGTGGGTGCAGAGGGGGATTTTACCAACATTTAGGGGATCCTCAACGTCCCAGATCTCTGGCATGCTGCACCCGGGCCTGGGCGAAGAGAGAGAGAAAAAGGAAAGAAAGATTAAATCAGAGAATCAGAAAATCTCCGAACAGCATTTTAACTAAATTAAAATCGTCTCTCTGGATAAAAAACAAAAAGAAAATCAAAATGTGAAAGAAAAAGGTGGTCCTGGGTAACAATGTCCCCCCTTCTGTGAGAGGGCACTGGTGGTGTTGGGGTACCTGGTTCGCCTGGTGCACCACGAATCCTCCAACACGAAGAAGTCCACTCCCAGGTTCATCAGGTTCCCCTTTACGGTTTCTTCAGACATGCGGCTGTACATGGAGTACACCAGCTTGGTTCTCTCCCTGCGAGGGACACAATACAGCACCGTTGTAACGCACAAGGTGGAAATCAACTACAGTTAGGACGTGGCAATATTTTACACAAACTTTACATGAAATTCTAGCTCATCGTGTCCAAAGAACTCTTTCTCCGTCTCTCATCTGAGCAAAAGAGCAGTTGTGCTGCTGTGAGTTCCACTGACCTCAGACCAGCGTCTTCATAGTGGGGGTGGTTGACGATGGGCCGACCCGTGGAGAGCTTCACGCTGGCCATGGTGGGCATGGCTCCAGCAAACACAGAATCTGCATCAATCGCACACAAAACAAATGAGACAGTGAAGAGAGGATGAACCGGTGTGCTGAGTATCTACACTACCAGCTCTTTATTCTAATAATGTTCTACTCAGTATTACAACTTTATACAACGGGCATGATAATAAACATTCAACAGAGTTCTCCATCTGCATCACAGTTCATTTGGGAGGATATTTGTGCTGCTGTCGAATTGTATTGCGTTATACTGACAGGTGTTTCTATTATTCAGTCTACCTCTACCCCAAAATAACAGAAACACCAGTGCAGTTTAACAGCACAGTTGTAACTGTGACAGTGTCTCAGTGGAACCAGAAGCTCTCCTGCTGCTGTGTATTTCTACAGTTATCTTGAATAACGGTTATCTTTTAGGACTCGTTATACTGAAACTTCACTGTAACCACCTCACTCACCAGGACGGGTGTTGTCCTGGATCCAGTCCAGCAGCTCCTCCTGCGGCAGGTTGCTGAACTCTCCGATGATCCCCCACTGGGCCTGCAGGTTGGCCACTCCCTGTATGGCCATGATGGCCATGACTGCAAACACGGCAAGCTGGTGTTTAAACCTCTCCCCGACCCAGCCAAACAACTGACACCAGAGGGAGGGAGAGAGCATGAGAGAGAGAGAGAGAGAGAGAGAGAGAGAGAGAGAGATTTGATTTTCAAATATCTTTATTTCTAAATCAATTTCGTTTACAGAGTTTTACTGTTTATCAAAACAACCATAATTCATGCAAAAAAAAAACACAGAACACAGAACGTCGTTCAGAGCCCAAATGTTCACAAAGAGTTCAGTTTTGGCAAGCTGGTGTTTAAACCTCTCCCCGATCCAGCCAAACAACTGACACCACCACCAGAGGGAGGGAGAGAGTATATATGAGAGAGAGAGAGAGAGAGAGAGAGTATATATGAGAGAGAGAGAGAGAGAGAGAGAATTAATAAAGGACAGCATGTGAGCTCAACAAACTGCACCATACACAGTTAATAATAATAATAATTTAGGTGGAGAAGAAACTTGACACTCTGGCATTAAAGGAAAGCTTCACTGAAATCTTTGTTTTTCTCTCGTGCTTCCAATGTGAACAAAGAGTCAAAAACAGAGGACAGTCTTGATGAATTGAAGTAAATGGAGGACGCGTTTAACAGCATAACTACATCAAAACATCCGTTTATAAACTCTCACACTACTCGGGCAGTACAATCCAAGTTTCACTTATCCAGTCGTATGCTCACTACTAACCAAACGCATGCATTTACACTAAAACCTGACTATTTAAAACACTCCACATGAAGCGTCTCATGCTTGTGTTGGAGTGTTACTCGTCTGTGTGAGTCTGAAGTGTTTTAATAGTAAGATGCATGTGTTTGGGAAGAAGTGTGCACACGACTGGATGAATGAGACTTGATGTAGTTTTGCTGCTGTAAAACACGACCCTCAATTACTTTAATTCATCAAGACTTCTCTCTGTTTTGGGATTCTTTGTTTTCTTCTTCAAGGTAACACGGGCTGAGTAACTGATGTACGAACTGGGTCATTTTGTGGGTGAAGCACTCCTTTAAGGAAACAAATACCCGTGTTTAAATGTAGACCATCTTGTTATCCGTAATCACAGACCTGTTTGGAGCAGATGAGCGAGGCCATGATGCACATGTGAGGCGTCAGGAAGAGCTTCAGACGCATGATGAGGACGGCGAGGACGGCGAACGCCACCAGCTGCAGGCTGTGGTACACCAGCTGCAGAGACACGAGTTCACACGCAGTCTGATCAGAACTGACGAGAAGGCGCAGAGGAAACAAAACGAGCCAGATAATCTACCAGGAACTGTGATCGATCTCTTGAGGCAGTTACACTCGAGGCAAACACAAAAGTGAGACGCAGGACGTTTGATCCACGACTGGATTGACATGAAGTAATAAAACAGCAACAACAAAGCACATTTTAAATAAATTAAGAGGATGAAAGTTTCCTTTTAAGTTCCCCAAATAATTATGTGTTATTTATCAAGCAAAAAAGCGAAACTAAGTTTAATTCACATTTATTATTTCTGGTTAAAAGGCATTGTGTTTATACCTGAAGTCAAACAAACGTGTTGAATGCATTTAGTCCTCCACAAAACAATTATTAAAACAAGTTTTAAAGTTCTGCATGGTTTAAAGTTAAAACCCATGTTTGCTAAGTGTGCAGTCTTCTTCTTTTCCTTCATTAGCGCACTGCTACATTTCTCGGTGCATTACCGACACTAACTGTTGATTAGTGGTATAGAGTGAAACCTTTAGCTGGTGTGTGTATTGCGTCTCTGCATGCTCGTCACATACATGACACCTAAACAAAAGGGGAACCCACTCTAACAAACATTACTTCAAAGTGCTACTAGTGGTCAAAACTTTAAAATGAGCTGATTCTCTCATTTTATATCCTTATAAATCAAATCTCTTTGGGTTTGGGAGCGCAGACCTGTTAAAACAAGCTATTTGAAGACGTCTTTGAGAACTTGTGACGATGAAGACCAAAGTATTTATCTAAGAAAGTTACACCGATCATAAAAGAAAACGAGCAGTCGAACACGGGTTAATTTAAATATTCAATCTGTAATGATCTGTTTGTACGTGTATCTGACGCACTGCTTGCCCCGCTGCTAGGCTATCGTTTTTGTTTCTTTAATGTTGTTTCTTAAAATGGCGAAAAACCAGCAAGCGGCGCTAAATGAATAATGATGAGACCAAACTAACTGAGTTGTATTGTTAAGGAGGCATTTTGGATTCTGCATCATAGATGAAATAATTGTCTGCGGGCTGATGTAAAATGCGACTGGCTAAGGATACATTTTAATAAATGTTGTGTTCTAAATTGTTCTTAAAAGGGACAGTTCACCCCAAAATCAAACATGACAGTGCAAGATGTTAATGGCGCTCTCGTCTGACGCTCTGTGACGTTAGCTAGCTGATTAGATGCCCGCTTCCATCTGCGAGGTGATTCGTTTGGCGGGTGTAGTTCGGTAGAAATAAAATAGTTCCTACGTGAAACCGCTCACAAGGTCGTTGGATTATCTTGAGAAACCGGGTCATGATTTCTAGAAACAGTGTTTTTTTGGGCGCGTTGAGCTCCACAAGCAGAGTGTCCTCTCGTCCATTACGTTGGAGAGAAGGCAGACATCTCCACGAAGGATATTTCCAACACTCTGCAACTCACACCAAAACAATCTGGACTGATAAACAGCACTCCAGGTAAGAGGAAAAATACGGAATTTTAGATTTTGGGGTGAACTGTCCCTTTAAGTGACCTCCACTTCCTCTGATGAACTCATCAGCTGCAGCGCTGCTGTCACTGAAGCTTCGACCTCTTCAGACGCAGCTCTCCTCCAACGCAAACCTGAACAGCTTCATTTGCTGGACGGACTGTGTGATGACATTTGCGTGACGCTTTGATCTTTTTGAACACGCCCCTCCCCGAGAGGAGTGAGCACAACCCTCGGGGCTCCGCAGTGTTACTCACGGAGCAGAAATATTAAAGCAATTATCTGGGAAACTTCCACACAGCGCGGCTGGTGGATGAACATCTGAACGTTTCCTGCCCTGGGAGGGATATTACAGAAAATGAGATGAAGCAACCGAGAGACAGAGAGAGAGAGAGAGAGAGACAGAGACAGAGACAGAGAGAGAGAGAGAGAGAGAGAGCCGACAAAAAGGCAGCACGGGGGGATTTCAGAACAGAAGGGGAGGCTGCCTTTCATTTCTTAGTAATGAGAAAAGGGATGAAAACCATTTAGGGACATAGAAACTGAGCAGACGTTACTGCACTGGAGGAATCTAATCAAATAAAAACGGATTAAGAAAAATGGAACAACGCTGCAAAAAAAAAAAGCCTAGGAGTTCACGCTGAGGTGTTGCCATGATAACGCTTGAGCATATACTCAACAATAACAGAAAGGATGTGAAAAGTACTTCTTCTCACCTCTCCTTTAGCGGCGATTTCAGACCTGCAACACAGAAAGTGAAGAAGAAGTAAACACAGTGAGACCAGCAGAAAGACCAGCGAGGAGGCCTCTGGACGCTCACCCTGCAGCTTCATCACCATCTTCAGGCTTCGCAGACGCCTTCCCTCCGTCCCTCAGGAACCGGACTACGTCCTGGACAGTCTGAAAAGGAGGAACACGGTTAGAATACAAGTGAAAAGAAGATTCCTTCAAGTGTCATGTTTCCAACAAACAGTGCACAGTAGGAGAAGACAGCTTGCTCATGTATTACATTCTTCGTCAAACCGACTTATGTATTCTTAGCTCAGCGTGGGCAGGCGTAATGAGATTACACTGCATAAGGAGCACTTCCTCAAATATCCTTTTTGAAATGATTTTCTTTCATGTTTTAGGAATCACGACTAAATCTCGCTGTTCTTCCTTTCTCAAAGCATAAATATACACGTGTAAATAAATACCCACTAAGCTTCCCCACGCAGAGCAAATATAACCACTGCAATATTCTGAAACTGAAAGAGAAAAACCTGAATAAAATAAAAAAACTCCTCCTATATTCAAGCAGCTCTCCTCAGGGGTGGACATGTTTGCGTAGTAATCGGAGCGGATCCACCAACTCTTTGTCTTCCTGCCGCTGTGAGCCGGCGCCTCACCTCGCGTTTCACTGTGAGACGGGAGGCTTCACACTGCAGCCCGGACACAGAACTACACAGAACGCTGTTCGTTTCCCACCGATTGTGGAAAAGGAGAAGACGGGCGTTACTCACGTATATTATTGTTAAGATTTATTGATGAATGTGTTGTTGAGTCAGGCGGTCCTGTGAATGGACCCTTTGTTAAGACGTATGATGATGTAGTGCAGTGAGAGATCATGAGATGTGGTTCTGGACAAAGCTGGGAAGGAGTTACTTTAATTAGAGCTTATGAATCTACAGTTCCTCTCCTGGCATTTATTAAACCCCTAAAACTCATCTCCGTTCAGTAAGTTACATATTTAGGAGGTTTCTTTTTCCATGAAAGAAAATCCTGCCATGCTTCAAAATGGTTCAGCTCGAACTCTACACATCGGCCGTGTTTAGTATGCGCGCATCTGTAAATATGCAAATTCGTCTGACGGAAACTTACCGGCTGACCAACAAACATGTTTGATAGAACAGTGTTAGACGTCAATTAAAGTTTTGTGGCAAAATATAAAAAACTATTCAAAACAGGAAATGGCCGCTGGGAATCCAAACTTGACTGGAACACTATGATTTTTCTTCTTCTCTGATACCCCTCGTTTCCACGTAGCTCTGTGCTGATGATATGGAAAGCCCCATCCTGCAAGTTGACCGGATTGGTTCCTTAGCTATGTGACGTATGAAACCCAGGCTGTCATTGGCACACTGCAGTACCAAGGCAGACGTGTTCAGCAATGGCATTAACTGCCTATTTTGCTCACGATATGTCTTGTTGCAAATAAAAAATATGGATATTAAACCCATTATCAAGGCTAAAAACTTGGTTTTCATTGGAGGACATTAAACCACACACAGATCTTTAATGTCCTCTTGATGCCTTGCTAACAGACTTTGTGTAGGTCAGATGGCTTTTTGGGGGTCAGATTTGTTCCAGTGCTTTGAAAAAACAAACCAAAGTGTTCGTCTGAGGTCTGAACCCTGAAGAGGACTTACCCTCCCAGCGATGAGAGCAACCACCAGCATGTTGATGGGCAGCAGCAACGTCCTGAGGTAACGTATGGGGGTCTGAGGGCGATAGAGAGAGAGAGTAATGTAATGTACACTGTACTCTACTCACCTGCATGCACAGTCACAACATGAGAACACAAACGTGAAGAACCCAAATCACAACGGGTTCTGCTGTTTCTATTTCCCGTTACATTCAGAGCACACATCTGTCTCCTCCGTAAAACAGCAGGCGGTTCTTTCTGATAAAAATAAATGGTTTTCACACCGAACCACCGGAGACATTTTATCAGTGAACGCTTGAGCACACAACGTCACAAGGATGAAGGATGAAGACTTTACCTCCATCTCCATGAAGTCAAACTCTGCAGCACAAGTGTACATCAGAGTGTGGAAGTCCTTGTAGCTCGTGAACTTAGACTTGATCAGTCCACTGATGTGAGCCTGCCAACGACAAAACAAAACAAGTGACAGATGTGTTTTCTTTACATTCTGGATATAAAAGAAATCCTCTAATTCCTGACTTTTAAATGCTTTAATGCATTTAAAATGTTGATTGTTCAGTATGACCTTTTCCGAAAGGTGTCAATAAACAATATGACGTTTATGTAGGCTGATAGCTTCACAAAGCTGTCATAATAACTAACAGTGTGTGTGTGGAGTAGTGCGTATTGTTGCACATTTGTATTCTTGTACTTTTGTACTATTAAAAATTTATTTATTCATGTATTAATTATACATTTAGTTAAAAGCTTCATTCATAATGTTGACATTTGAACTCAAAATTACCATTTGAATTTTTTTTTTTTGCACGTCTATTCATCCTGTTATAACCTGGTATTTCCTGCAGAGTCGCAGATAAAGATCAGAACATTACATACACATTAATATTATTAGTATTATAAGATCAGGCTACATTAATAGTATTATACTATCTGTAGAATTAGACTCCAGTGGTGGCTGCGTAGTATAATAATTTCCGACTTGTGTGATCCAAACGTTTCCAATAACTCCAGAGCGTTGTAAAGTCCCAAAGCCCACATTTATTGAAAAAAGACCCCAAATTCCCAAAATGTTTTTATCTCACGAAATATTCTGCTTCAATCCACATCATCTGGGCAATCTAGCAGCAACCTTACAGCACAATAAATTAAAAAATCTATTTTTTCCTCTATTTTTTGGGTGATGATGTTATAAAATGTGACGATATTCATTCAAAGCTTCATTCGAAAAAACCTCTCTTTCTAGGAACATGGAAACCCTTCTTAGTCCCTCCTTTGATGTTAAGTAACACGTTTAAACATGATGAAGTCAGGAATATAATCTACTGTAAACACGGTTCAGACTGAGTATTAGCAGTCTTTTGCAGACACATGAATTTCTCCAAGTATAGTTGTGGCTTACATCATCGGAGGCACAGAGGACAGTGGACAGCATGAACTTGAGCAGGACTGTGGAGCCGACCCAAGCCAAACCCTGCATGACCTGAAGAGAGGGAAGAGATGGACGCACGCTCACGACCGGGACAGGAACCGGAGATAAAAGCTGGAGTCACTTCTACATACCCAGAGGACGACGCCGGGTCTGAAGACTTGAGCAAATCGATCCCTCAGTGCGATGATTGCCTGAAAAGGGAAATCACAGAGACAGAATTCAAAACCACAATGGTTTTGTGTTTCCATTTCCCTGTTCAACGCCTCTTACTCAAACAAATGCGTTTGTTATTTTAGATCATCTGACCCGATGCATCACAGTACATTCACTGGTTGCACATGCAGATCATCAGACTCTAAAGATCCAGCTCACCCAGATGGAGACGAGCGAGGAGGCGTAGAAGGACGTGAGCAGCATGGAGTTCCCGAACATCAGGACAAAGCAGACGGCGAGAGTTATCTGATGAGAACAGGTGAGAGAAGAGGAGTCATGCATCAGGTTGATGTGCAAAATATTTGTAAAATGCACTGAACTCGGGATTCCATATTCCTCGCGGCTGTAGCCAAGTTTAAGCTGCATGCAAAACATATCTTATGTTCATTTTAATGTTGATTATTAACATAAATGGCGTCCTTCACCTGAAAAAATATTTATACCACAAAATAATACGCTAAAGCGGTCACGTTTGGAACGCATAGGTTTCTTCATATTTCTCCTTGTTGCATTCTGACTTCAGCTTTTCTTTTTATACTTTAAAAACAAGTTAATTCCCTGTGATTCCTGGGACAGTGTGCTTCTGCTCCCGGGACAGAAACAATTCTCATTTTTGGGATGAAAACATATCAATCCCTCTTGTGCATGATCAGTTGGTGTAATTAGAAATAATGTCAAACATTAGGTTCCCAGTGGCCTCACTAAAAACACTCCACAGTCACGGAGACATTCTGCCTCCCGACAGCAGGACGGCGGTCTGGAACAGATCGTATTAAGTGTGAATGAGAAGTCTTGCTGTTGTTGAAAACACTCCATTAAACCGATGCATTATACTTTGAATACACAGCCACCAGCACAATCTAATCCCATTCACTGAACTCTTGATGCCTAATCCCACAGTGAAGTAATGCACCACTCACTGCACTGCACACAGAGCACCAGTCTAAACAAGGGGCACCGACAACTCACTGCTGAGCTCAACTAACCTGCATTTAATAATTGATCAGGGACGCAATCAACTATTATTTATGAATCCGCTTGTTTTTTGTTAGCATACAACAGCTTCATTATATAAACATGCAAATGTTGACTTTTGAGAAGCTACAAGCAGGCGGATTTATGGCTTTTTAGTTTATTTATTGACAATTTTCATGCAGATGCGTTTTCTGAATCAACTTCAATTGATGTTTTTGTCGAAAGAAATGACGTAGTTTATTTTTTTAAAGCTAAAATATAAAATATTTCTAATTCCAGCTTCTGAAACGTGTGGACTTGCTGCTTCCCGTTTGTTTTTTCATTTTAAATTGAATACTTTAGAGTTTAGGATCAAGTCAAAACGAGGGCGTAGGTTTGCATATGGACGGTGTGGACGTGTCCCGACCAATATCTCAGCAAACTTCTCATATAGCGTCTGCGTGATCTTTAAAGTGGAAAGACACACACTCACGGGACCTCCGTATTAATTTCCTAAAGAGCCACCGTCTCTCTGCATCGGAATGACGTGAACCTGCTTGAAACTGAAACACATTACATGCAGCAGGGACTCGACACTCGGGGCATTTGCGCCCATGTGGTATGCGCCCTAAGCACTCGGCTATCGGGTCGCCTAAATACTTCATTTACTTCATTCATGGAAGTATTCTGCATTTATCTACACAACTTATATTTATATTGTTCTATAATTGCACTATACGTTTGTACGTTTCCTACCTCTATGTACTGTAGTGTTTATAGAAGGATGACAATAAAGTCTCGCTTATTTCATCTCTTATCTTAATAAGTGACAGATTAGTATCAGGTAGTTGCAGTTGCATGAGACACCGCTCAGCCTCTGTGTGACAACGCTGTAGATCACGCAGAGGACACACATGGATGCTTTTGTGTCTGTATTTCTTTTCTTTAACACACAAAGTCACCGTTTCCAAGCTTTCTAAATTATGCAGAGGCATATTCCTTCTTCTGACACAAATCTCCACCATCTTACCACAGAGGGCGTTCTCCTTATCTGTGGAGCACACAGGGCCTGGCTAACAGCCTGGCATGCTGAGCGGATTAGGGAGAAAGAATGTGGAGGAGCAGGACGAACGGCCTGAATAACACGCACACGCACACGCGCACACGCACACGCACACGCACACACACACACACACACACACATCAACAGATATACTTTTGTCCTTGGCAGGGTGCAGTTGCCAACATATCCTCCCTATTTCACGCTTGAATAAAGAGCAGTCGTGTACAGTGGCATCGTTATTGCTGAAGAAAGTCATCCCTGCCTCGGCTGGTGTTGTCCTCGCGGCTCATAAAATTCCTCCAGCCGAGGAGCTGAGCGAGATAAGGAGAACCGAGGCAGAGCACATTACGGCTCAGGGGACAGCGGCTGGAAAGACTTTCACTTATGTTGGCCACAACACACAATCCTCTCACACAGGGAAAGCTAAAACCACCTAAAATCCTCTACTCAGGTAAACATTTTGTCCCTTTCACGTCCTTCCTCTGTGGGTTTTTTTTTGTCTCACCTGCACAATTTGGTTATTTGCATTTTTTTAAATCCTTTTGTTGCATCTCTGTCTCAGTAGTTCAGGTGATTTGGTGTAATTATTTACTTATTTGCTACCGAGGTGCTGCATGATGCACCAGACGAGTGAACACATTAAGTTAGGAAACAGAAACACTCTCAACACTCTGGTGGATTGATTGCTTGGTCGTCTACTGTACCATATGAGTGACCAGGATGGATTGCATCTTGGCGGCGGCGAGGTAACCCAGGATGTAAGAAGCGAACAGAGAAGCCACCTAGACAAAAAAAAAATAGACAACCATAAAAATATACTCCTGAAAACATACTAAATAATTCATATCAGGAGTCAGGAACAGACTGCATGTATGTGCAGCCGATACAGATCACACTACAGCTACACCCGACAAGACAGGTGCTTTTCACTTTTGATATTCCACATATTATAACCACACCGCTATTTCTGAAAAGGTTGTTGCATCTAAAAACACTCCACTTAAGAGACATTTAAACTTTTCTTCTGACACAGAGATACACACAGTGCTGTATTGATCCCCAGAGAAAACTGTTATTATCTATTAATCGAGAAGCTAGGTAAGAAACAAAATACTTGAAATAATAATGTCAACTAATTCAAACTAATGTAAAAATAAGGACTGTACTTTATATGCGTCTTTTTATATCTTGACTTAATCTCTTTTTATTTGCCTTTAACTCTAAATATACACTAAATATGTCCATGGTGCTGCATAGATTCATATTGATCCTCTGCTAAGTCCCGCCCCTCGAACGCAGACTGGCCAATCATAGCGTAGCATCAGCCAGCTCCGACCAGGGTCCAACAACTATCCGACTCTCCTCCACAGACTCCCATGCAGTCGTTTCACTAAAGTCTAACAATAATAATATCAAAATACTAAAGATTAATATCACCAAATAGGTGTAATAATGCCACAAACTGATTCTAAAATCGTTTAAGACCCTAAATATTGTATTTAGTGTATTTATTCTGGCTTCTGTCAGACTCTGGAGTGGGCGGACATACAGTATTTGTTTCGCGTGCAGTGAGCGAGGCTCAATTAGCAGCTTACATGTGCAAAACAAAGAAGAAGCTGTTGAGCAACTCGTCTGGTGTTAGAATGAGCGGTGCCCCGAGGGGGCCGCCGGCAGCGTGGGCCGAGCCGCTGCCGAGCAGACGCTCGTAGCGGTGACCCGTTTGTTCTGGAGTCGCGGTTCAAACTCCGGCTCCTCAGTCTGCCAGCCCACACGCTCTACCACCTCCCGCTTCTGTCTTTCACTTGCTCGTCGCTGGAAGCATCTCTCCCTTTCCACAGTCTCCACTGTTCCACTCAAATGTGCTCAGGATTTCACGTGCATATTTTCCTACTGCATGTCACGATAGGGTTTATGAAATGAGGATGTAAATGGTTGCATTCTTGGAATTTCATAATCTCTTTTTTTTTTTTTTTCAGTCTTTGTTTCTTTTCCATCCTGGCAAACTTCTACAATCCGGTCCCCTTCCTTGCCAGAGTCTCTCTCTCTCTCTCTCTCTGAGTCTCTATTTTCTCCCTAATCTCCTCTGCCCCTTCTGCTTTCTTCCCACTCTCTCTCCCCCGATGTCTCTCTTGCTCTCCGTTTACCTGAGTGAGCAGCACAAACTGGGCGAACTGCCAAGGCAGCATAAAGCACAAATTGGAGACGCCGAGGGCGACCATGGCTGTCCTGCTCGGGTTCCGTGTCCTGGGGAGAGGCGAGAGAGAGAGAGAGAAAGAATTACAGCGGTGAGAGAGTAGCGGGTTGCGGAGGAGATAAGAGACGATGCATTAAGACGACACAAGCACACGCATTCAGTTTCACTCAGAGTCTGCCACAAAGCCCCGCTTGTGTACCGAGCCGGCCCTCAGAGATATGACACGCCGGAGTTCATTCTGCGTTTTTAACGCTGCTGGTAGAAGAAGTCACAGTTTACCGACTGCACTCACGTAACACAAGGTGGCGTCCGCTAGTTGATGTGCAATGAGAAGATTACTAGACAAGAACATCAGCTCACCACTCTTCACTGCACCGTTTAGCAGACAACAAAAAGCGAGCTTCGCCTCGGGCCAGTAATTACAACACACAGAGCCTGTATCACTGTAACGTGTGAAGGAAACAGCAGTCTGATCATGTGTTACTTCTGCTGTTTCACATAGTCAACAGGCTGTTCAAGTGAAAAGAAAAGCAATGATGACACTTGTTGTGCAAGTGTGGCATCCACTTATAAGCCTCTCCATCTACCACCAGGGTGTGCACAGGTGTTCTGCACACAGTGATTGGAATGTGATTAGTTTGTTTCTGCGCCTGCCATAAAATAAAGTGTGCTCCGCATAGATCTAAGTGTGCGGATATCTGCCTGAGATGTTTGATACTTCCAGCACCTTCTCTAAGATACAGCCGGGTGTTGCGGTGGTTATCCTGCATGTATGAAACTTGAAGAAATACAATGACTTCTACTCTTCTACATGTCTTATGGAGAATCTGCCGACGACGTGGACCACTGCGACTGTAAGACGGAGCTGCTGGTGGCGAGTTTACCGTAGGATGTAGGTGAGAAGGAGCATCTGCAGGACCAAGAAGGGGTAGGCGAAGCTCTCCCTCAGGGGCGGAGTCCACATCACACGAGTGCTCTGACGACGTCCACAAAGACACACACACACAAAATAAAAACATGCACATTAACAAGCTAATCAAAGCCAGAGTGGATGGAATCACTTTGCATCACGCGCACTTTTATTCCTATATTAGTAATTCCGCCTCATAAACTTAATGGATCTTCAGTCATTTAGTTTGAGTATCTCGTAAAAATAATGTGCGCCAAACTTAGGGGTGTACAGCTGTTATTTTAATGTGCCACATGCACATTAAATCAACACAGCATATCTGCTGCTAAGTGGTTTTACGATGTGTGCTGAGCAGCTTTGGCAGTTTTATCTGATCTCATTTTCAAGTGGTAGCTTGAGAGTTCCCTGGCCATCTGTGCCATTTAGGTAAATAGAAGAGTCAGACTAGACTCCGTATCAAAGGACTCGGGGCCAAAACAACTCGATAGGGACGTCGCAATTATTTGTATTCATTGTTATTTAAAAAGGGTGCCACAAATCAATTTCCTGAATCAACGAACGTTAACGATATTCATTCCCAGCATCTCGACACTTGGTTCCTTACTTAGGGTGAAAATCACAGATGCTCCTGAAATCTACCACTGCAGTCTGGGAAAAAGAAAAGACTGGAAAGAGGAGAGCATCCTCTGCTAGTGTGTGTGTGTGTGTTTGATCTGAAATAAATTCTATTTGTTCTGAAGTAAACTGGAGAGGAGAAGGTGGGAGGAGGGAGGAGGCTTTGAGCTCCAGCTGAAACCGACTCTGAGCTCCTTTGAGGGCTGAAATGAGTCCCTCTGCTTTTATAAACGCTTTTTTAATTTGGAGTTTTACACATTTCACAAACGTGGACACAGAGAGACTTATTGCACAGAACTATAGAGCGAAGCAACAAACACTTAGTTCACTGACACTCGATAGTTAAGGCGGTGCACTCACCTCTCCGTGATTGAAGAAGAAACACATCGTGGTAACGACGCCGCCCAGTCGACTGCCGCTAGACAGGAAATAGAGAGCAAATGACGGAAAGGTCATCCTCCACCTCTGGTTTCACATCCGTAAGTGACAGAACCACAAAACTGTACCCTGTCTCGGTCCGACAGCTGGACGATGACGGGTAAGAGAGGAGCTAACCTGAGATAGGCACCGTAGATGAAGAACAGGCTCATCATCGCGCCGTTCAGCAGGAACACAAAGGTCACGTAGAAGTACGCCGGGTCGCCCATCCCTGGTGTGCCACACACACACACACACACACACACACACACACAGAGAAAGTAAACAGAAGATGTTTTTTTTTAGAGCTGAAGGTTATGAAACCAGTGCTACTATGGAACAACTGATTATTTGATGAACCAAAGAATGAATAGCATCAGAAATGCCTCGGCTGCAGCCTAGAATGCACCGATCCGATATCAGGTTATATCATTTAACGGCTCGTTTACGCTACACAGCAACAACAACAACAACACGAGTCACTCTACCCGATCCGTACATCCTTCACGTTCGGTACTGCAACTCTCTACAGAGAACAGAGACGAGAGAGAAGCGAGACGGCTCACTCGTTAGCTACTTCCATCCTCAGCTCCAGAAACAACGATCGCCGCGTCTGAAATCGATGATGGAAGTAGCAAACGACCTGAGCCGACTCGCTTCTCTCTCGTCTCTGTTGAGAGTTACAGTATTATAATCTGTATCGGGAATAAAATAAACCTGATATTGGAACATTACTTGACATTGAATCGTTTATGGCATTTATCGAACATTCACCTGGTGGCTTTATTCAGCCTTCTGCAACAGTCTGGAAGAGGCTTGAACAAAGTCTCCTCCAAACGGTGAGGTCGCTGCAGAAATAGCGCATGAAACAGGTAGCGTCTCTGCAGAGCTCTCGGCTGAGGTGATATATTCACAGCGCTCTACCGATCCCCTGCTGCAGGATGTCTGTGGCCTGTTTATATTTTTCCGATAGTCTATCAGTCTATAAAGATCACAAAAAGCTCAGACTTCAATTACACAAAAGCTGAACTGAAATTATTATGAGAATATGTGGTATGTTTGAGATCTGGGGAACTAACAGAGCACTTCCCCTTTGACCAGCCAGTGTGTCGACCTTATCAAACCAGTATACGCAAGAATATATTACACTGAATACTAATAGGTTCCCTTTAAGGTACAGAAACGTCCTTAATATGTACTCTGAGACAAAGTGCGTGGACACAAATGGACCCGGCCTCACTGAACTAGCAGGTACGCAGAATGACTAACAAGTGTTGACGTTACGAGAGCCGCTGCGTCGACTGTAAGTGGAGCTCGCTCCATCAGCAGACCGATATGAAAGTGGAGTAAAATGTGTCTTACTGCGTGTCACAAAATGAATGTACCCGCTGACTGTTACAGGAAACGCTCTCACTTTCTGACGGCTCCATGTTACGCAAGGCAGCTTGTGTGAGGTTTGTGTAAACACTGTGAAATCGACCCGGGGGTGGGGGGGGGGGGGGCTCACTCCGCTAATGAGACTGAAGGAAACACACAGATTGCAGCTCCACAAAGGGAAAGCTGACAACAGCTTGTTTACCGTCAGCAGATTTACTCTTCTGGGAACAAATATCACAGAGCGGCTTGTGTGTAAGAGGTTAAAAGGTTCTTCTTTCCTTCAGGGCTGCTGTAACAACACTAATGCGTCTCTCGCTGTGTTCTACCTGTTGAGCTACCAAATGGTTTTGTTTGTTTGTTGCCATCGACCCTTTAATGCCAAACCTCTTCTTGAGTTTCCCCGACATCATTTTGTGAGCCTTGCTCGGTTAATCTCACTATTCTTTCAGCTCCGTTAATACTTTAGTAGATTAACAGTTAAGTCGATCGACAGAAAATAAATCAGCAACTATTTTGCTGCTTTTCTTTGTCTATTCTGATTAAAACACATTTATTAAATAATGTGTTCAACCTTTTGGAAATAGCCATTTTCTTAGCTGGTCATGTGACATCCTTCAGTCTCATCTGTGTGGCATGAGGGGCGCAACGGATCGCATAAACTCAAGGTTCAGATCATATCAGCAGAAAGAAATAGGGAACAAATAGCATCTTTAGAGATGGCCGATCACATTTGTTGTCGTTTTGTTTTGCTGTAGCAGCTGGTATACAAGGCTCCAGATTATCTTTTTAATTACCAACCCGAAAAGATGAATCTATTATGAAAAATTCATAAATGTATCATTTAACTTTTCTATAGTCATCAATAGCAGCTATTTGCATAAAACACATAATTGTAATGATTAGGAAATAAAAGATCATATTCTTATTTATTACAATAAAACCTTGGCATTGGTGGATATTATGTATTATAAACTGCTTTAAGATAGTTAATCCATCAGTAATCTGAAGAGCACCGTTGTAGAAAAAACTATTAAATTAGAGTTTTGATTGAAAGCAAAGAGAAAAAGAAAGAATCAAACGACTACTTGGGTTCTTTGATCAATTCCGTCTGTGTAATTTACACATGCTCTCTAAACTGCCGGCTCCCCGTGAGGCTTTGACTGCATCTGTCCACGAGGGAAGAAAATCATCAAAGTCTGCGAAGACATTAGTCATTCAGTCATTTCAGCGCGAGACTGTGAGAGTGTCTTTAATGTTAGCGTAGCTGCAGGTTGTGACGGGGAAACTATCTGCCTGTGTGATGTAGCCATCGTTCAACCTGCTGCCTCTGTGTGTGTGTGTGTGTGTGTGTGTGTGTGTGTGTGTGTGTGTGTGTGCACTAACGAGCATATTTGCAGACCAGGCTGCAGCTCCGAGGCGACAGTCTGTACCTTCACAGCTGTCCACGGGAGTGAGTCCCTCTCCTCTGTTGATGGACCAGCACATCTTTGTGGGAATCCCAAAGTACCCCATCACACCCGTGTACATCCGGTACCAGCTGGCCAGGACCACCTGGGGAGCAGAGACGGATGAGAATCAGTGCAAAGCCTGTTTGAATAACAGGTTTGAAAGGCCTTTCTGTCCTGTAATCTCTGGGGGGGGGACACACGGGACAGACACACTCTGTAGTCCTGTAGAAACTCATAACCTTCCCAGTATGTGTTCATCTCTCCTGCAGGGTTTTGTGTGTGTGAAACAAGTTTTAAACTACATTCTGGTGTCGTTTTATGAAGTAGACCGATTCCATAATATTCTCAGACAGCATTAAACCTCTTAAGATTTAACGATACTCCACGAATTCACTGAGCAGAAAGACCCAAACACAAGGCGTCACACAGACGTTAGGTTAGAATTATCATGAAATGTTGTAACGGATTTATTTATTCCTGCAAAGCTGAAGAACTTATACGAATACAGTTTAAAAACAAGAGGTAATACAGGTTTATTTGGAAACTAATTAAACTACTTCTAGAGATCTGTTGTGCCGTGAGATTTGAACTTTTACTGTGGAATATTATTACTTTTTTAAAGTCTGATAAATACAATTTTCTCAACAATGATGAGTGAATTCACAAAACAGTCTTTGTTCGCCTCATCTTTCCACTTCCAACAAACTCTGGTTTGGTAGAAATAAAACCTCAGTTCCCCGAGTTCGACGTGAACACATCCCGGCTCTGCCCTGCTGTTGCCGGCCTCGGTGCTATTAATAGCTCGCTGAACAAGTTTTGCCGCTGCGTGACGAAAGTCGGAACAAACTTTTAAATTGGGGCCTTGTAGATCAAATGTGAGAGACGGTTCAGAAAGAGGATCACGTTTGTTCAGAGGGAAAGATTTTTGGCGCACTGCTGACGTGAAATAACTGGAAGATAATTCAGACATTGAAAGCTTAATGAGTGTGAAATGAATTGGATACAGCCCAGTCAATAACAGCAACTATTCTAAAGGAGCTGAGGTTTTGTTGAGCAGGCCAATGGGAACAAAGACACTGAGGGTCAGATCCATGGAGAAGAGACTGCTAGGTTTGTAGTGAAGGATTAACGTTAACGCTCAGCGGAAAGACACGCTGCTCCACCAGAAACATCTCTAAATGTCGGGCACAGATTCTAGAGATTCGGCCATTCCGCACAATCCTACGTTCACCCTTCTGTGGCTGCGGTGCAGTTCTCAAAGCACCCGCACAGGATGCTTTCATTTCATCCCATTTGTGCAGGTGTTAGCGGCCGCAAAAGCCGCGCAATCCTTTTTGTGAATTGTCCCCCTGAGACGAGTAACGGCGCTACAAGTCGTACGAACAGCACGGCAAAGATCCGCATTACCTCTGGATAGAGATTGAATCTCTTCAGCGTGTTAATAACCAGCGGGTACTCCGTCAGCCGATCGTTCATGACCGCGTGGAGGCCGTCGAGGAAAGCCGGAGCTTCAATAATGGTCTTGTAGTAGGAATAGTACAGACCCTGGAACAAACAGAAGATATATATACAGATTAACTCAAACACATACAAAAATAAATATCTAAATGAGGAAGAGGGACAGAGAGAGAGGAGGACCAAAGAAACAAAGAAAAGAGGAGACGCAGAGCGATACAGAGAGGAAGAGACAGCAGACAGACACTAAATATAACTTCACAACACAGAGCCAGTCACACCGGCTCAGCAGACGGCAGCAGTTCACAGCCCGTGTTGGTGTCACGCAGCAGGGGCGAGGGAAGAGAAATGTCCTGTTTGCAAACGATAAGATCCTCACCACCATCTCCCAAAAGGGCACGAAGCCCGCTCTGCGTCTTCAATAGCAGAGACGTTTACACGATGACAGCGACGCACAAACATACGCCACGTTAAATGACACGCATTTCAAACGGAAGACGACAAGAGAGAAAATTACGTTTTTGCATATTGTTAGAATCACAAATGTGAGTTTTTGAAGGGCAAGTTCAGCGTTGTTTCTAATGTTGTGGGAGGAAAAATGGTTCTTCTCAGACTGTGCAGAGGGTATGGAGTCAGTGTGGGCACATTATGCATCGGCCCTGAATTTCAGAAACTGTTTATTGCCAAGTACGTTACACATACAAGGGATTTGGCTCGCTGATTTGTTGAATTTTCCTTTCGTCTTCCACCTTCATTGAAACGGAAGTCTGTAAAACAGACAAATCCAAGCCTGCTCAGGTCAGAGTACGCCGCCCTTCAACTTTGCACCAACGGTTGTCAAATAAAAACACAGTGTTTGGAAATGTCGACGTCATCAATCTAGCGCTGTGTGACAAGTGACTGGGATCATTCTTTTATGTGTGAGGCAACTTAAACACTTCTTTCATAACGTTGTAAAACAAAACAACAAATAAATATGTCAATGTAAATGTACTGAACTGTCCTTTATTGAAATAATGGACTCCAATACCCGATCCAGCTGTTTTCAGTCTAGTAACACAATGTCCTAAAGCCAGAGCAGCTGTCCCCACATTGCCAAAGTCCAAAACCCCAAAATATAAAATCTTCAATCCCAGAATGCACGGCAACTGAACTTAAAGGAAAATCGATGATCAAATTGTTGCAGATTCACGTTTCTGTCAGTTGACCAATGAGGTGCCTCTACGCTGTGACTTTCTGTTCCTCTGGATTAAACGTACCTCTCGTCACAAGCTGAGATGATATGAAATATATATTTATGCAAAGGAGGGTAGACAAGTGGACACTGCCCATCCTCCGACACACAGCCAATACACTCATCACACCACGGTCGCTGCCTCAGATGACCTTCTAAATAAGCAGCAGATCTCAGTATTTACAGGTGAAACCATTAATGGAGCGGTCTGAAAAATATGTTCTGCAACTATTCTGATAATCAATTAATCCTTTAAGTAATTCATCAGGCAAGAAGAAGGCCGAACAGCTCATGGTTCCAGCGTCTCAGATGTGAGAATGTAACGCTTCTCTTTGGTTTGTCTGATTGGAAATTTAATTATTTTGGGGTTTTCGGACTGTTGGTCGAACAAAACAAGACATTTGAAGACCTCTGGTTATTTTACATTTTAGGGCATTTTACAGACAAAGCAATTTGTCGATAACTCTAAAAAATATTGCAAATCTAACAATTGTTAGTTGCAGCCCTGCAGTATCACAGCCGTAAACCTATTTAACACATGCAGTTGCATTACATCTCTAACTGTACAGGCTCACACCAGGAAGTAGTGTCATCACCTTTAAAAACGTGTTATTAGTGCATCCCTAATAATAAATAAATAATAATAATATGATTACCATTTCTGTCCGGAAAGCCATCTCCTTCTCCAGGTTTGACAAGTGAGAGAAGTGTCTGTCGTTCTCAAACAGCTGTGTGACATGATGCCTGATCACAGGGGGAGAAACACGGGAGCCAGCGTCACACACAAGTAACCGTTATGAATGAGTAATAACATGCTGATGGTGCAAAACTCACCAGTGGAGATACCCGGTCAGAGCAGCTGTGGAGAGAGAGGATGCACGTTAAACATTTAAAATGCTGCTTACACCGAAACAGTTAAAACTACAGGGGTGAGGACTTGGGTAGTGATATGCATGCCTTACGGTGGTGCGTTTTCATCAGAAATCACGCAAACATTAGCTTGAACTTTTACCAGAAGACCTGTTAACACGTGTGGGACTTGTATGTGTCACATGAGCAAGAGAGAAGAAACGCGGACTACTTTTTCTGCCATTTTCATAGAATAGCGTCGATAGGCATAGCTAGCGCTGGTGAGCTAACGTTAGCTCAATAAGAACAAGATAACTTAAATTTAGCAGGATGCTAGCGGTGTGCACAGCGTTAGCATTCGTTAGCTTCGGATGGTTCCGTGGAGGAGCTAGCTGGCTAAAAACGCTCCGAACTCACCGAGGAGGAGAGTGATTCCCAGCTTCGCCACCGCGGATGGAGTTAGCCCGAAGAGCCTGCGTCCGATGCCCGAGAGCCCGTTCGGATGTGAGCTGTTGAAAGGCCGCCGAACGGTACTTTTACCGGGGTGCGAAACAAAAACAAGCGGGCTCTTGTCGCGGTCCGCCTGGGTCGCCGGACTCTTCCCGGTCTGTTTTCTGTTTTTAGCCACCATGACTTGAGTCGAGGTTGCAGGCAGCGAGGCTCCGTTAGAGGGGAGAGGAGGGGAGAAGAGAGAAAAAACAGACCCGAGAGGGGTGTGAGCTAAGCGGCTCCACCGTCGCTTCGTATCTGGTCCTCGGATCTGCCCCCTTTACTACCTGAGTGATGCTTTCACTGGTGTTGCTCTCTCTTCAGACGCTCGTGGAAATCTGGTGATGCTTCGCCCCCTACCGGACGGTCAGCGCCACTACAGGGAGCTTCTGGAGCTGCGGGTTGGGATGTGTGTTTATATATATATTATTAATACTTTTTAAATGAGGTCCTACAGGTTGACAACTTAGTAAAACTATTAAATATCAAACGCACAATATATTCAATAAGAATAATCGAGTAAAAAATATTATTGTGCATTTTTATATCTAATATTTTACTCTGTTATTCTTATTGTATATATTGTGCATTTTTTATATTTAATACGTTTACTCTATTATTTTATTTACCTGTATCATAATTGTTGCTGTAGTGAAAAAAATGTCCCCTTGCGGGATTAATAAAGTGTCTATCTATCTGTCTATCTGTCTATCCGTCTGTCTGTCTGTCTGTCTGTCTAAACATGGAGGCTCCTTTGTATTATTCCAGTAATTGTTGACTCAATATATATAAATTCGACCACCAGAATTGCATTGGTAGTGTAGAGCAGTGGTTCTCAAATGGGGGTACGTGTACCCCTGGGGGTACGTGAAGGCATCCAGGGGATACGTGAGATTTAAAAAATTATATATATTTAAAATTAGCATCCATTCAAAAGTCCTTGAAAAATAGTAATATAATTGTTTTGCCAGCATCACTTTAATGTCTCTCTGTTTCAACATCTCAAATGCTCTGCTACTTCTGTTTCTCCCTCTGAAAACACACAAACATTATCCAACTCTCTCCAGTTTACCTCAACTTTTGAATATTTAATATTAAATTGATCACATGTTCGACTGCTCGTTTTTTTTTCAAAGAAATTACAGCCCCTATTTTCTTTTATGATCGGTGTAACTTTCTTAGATAAATACTTTGGTCTACATCGTCACAAGTTCTCAAAGACATCTTCAAATAGCTTGTTTTAACAGGTCTGCGCTCCCAAACCCAAAGAGATTTGATTCATAAGGATATAAAATGAGAGAATCAGCTCATTTTAAAGATCCCTGGAGTTTTTGACCACTTTGAAGTAATGTTTGTTAGAGTGGGTTCCCCTTTTGTTTGTGTGTCATGTATGTGACGAGCATGCAGAGACGCAATACACACACCAGCTAAAGGTTTCACTCTATACCACTAATTAACAGTTAGTGTCGGTAATGCACCGAGAAATGTAGCAGTGTGCTAATGAAGGAAAAGAAGAAGACTGCACACTTAGCAAACATGGGTTTAAACTAAATGAAAAGAACAATAGGCTGTGTTAATGATTTAATTGTATTTCAGTATTGATGACAGACAGTTTTATCATGCAGCAGGTAGTGACAGTAAACCAAAAGTTTGGTAAAAAAACAACTCAACAGCATTAGAAATTACAATTTATGCACCAAGTAGTGCCATAAATAAATCTCACAATGGAATCACTGTCATAGTTTACAAAAGAAGTGATTTTTGATTATTATTTTTCATTGTGAACTTCCTCGTCCCTAATCCAGGGAAGAGCCATACACCTCCACCTCACACAGACTCAGCTGCTCTTGTCTTGGGATGACTACGTTGACATAACGACCGTCCATCCCATGACCGTCCATCCCATTACACTGGAACTCTTCGACACCACCTGATGGGATACTTGTGATCACAGCACACCTGGCAGAAGAAACAGAAAGGTTGGTCTCTGTCGCTTTAACAAAGAGCACAAAGCAGTAATAAAACCATACTTTAAAACAGTAAAACCAGATAAATTAGATTAAATAACGTATAATATTGTCCAGAAGATATAAAAACAAGTCAGTCTAAAGCCAGATTAAAAAGGGATGCATTAAGCGTTGATGTGAGCAGTGATTTATTCCACAGTTTAGTTTCCATGAGAGCAAATGCTCGGTCACCCTTGGTTGCAAAAGCAGAAACTGTGAGAGGAGCTTTCTCTGCTCATCTAAATGTGCGGCCAAGTCTGGGCTTGCTCGGTCAGAGGTGGAGCTTCGAGCGAAGCCGATTATGTTTCATATGGGATGATCTCAAGTTTATTTTGTGATAACTTTTTTTGTGTGTAGCAGCTCTATGAGGCTACACAGCTAAATGCTAACGTCGGCATGCTAATATGCTGCGTTTAATAGGTTATGTTCATGTTAACCATCTTAGTTTAACGTGTTAGTACTAAACTCAAAAGCACAGCTGATACTGATGGGAATGACACTATAGTATGCAGGTATTAAAGTTTAATTTTTGACCCGATAATGACATCAGATGAAAAGTTAAGGGATATCCAAATTGAATACAATTCATCTTGAGGGGAAAATGAATGTCTGAGCAAAATGTCTCAGCAATCCATCCAGTAGTAGCTGAGATATTTCAGTCTGTAACAAAGAGCAGCTGTAAAGAAAATACAACTATCTAAAGATGTAAATGAAGAAACCATGGATTTTAAACTAACAGGTTGTAAACTACCTGGGGTTCTTGTTGCCGAAGTTGTCGAGGGAATCTCCAATGTGGATCTCGGCTCCATTGAGTCGGTCCGAGTGTTCCTGTCGGTTGGTTATCTTGACAGAAAACACTTTGTGGGTTTTGTGCAGATCCAGTCGCCACCAGGGGTTGATGTCGTTCTTTGTGGAACTGCAGGAGCCAGCCGACAACTTGCTGTTAGGATTCCCATCTATGGCTGCATATGCATCGCCAAAATTAAACACGGACGACTGTGAGGCTGTTCCTCTGAGGGCCAGGTTCTCTCCTGCAAAACAAACACACTTACAAATATGAAAAGTGTTACCTGGGCTTCTGAACTCTGGACTCATCAAGAAAATGTGATTAAGTTATTCACTTAAGTATAACTAAATGTATCACTCAGATGTGGTAAATTCAACTTTAAATGTAAAATAAAAGGTATCATGTGGGATGCAGGATACAGATGATTAAGCACCATTTATAATATGATTATGTTTAATGCAAATGTAGCCTATAAGCTTACAACATGAATAACATTAATAAAATAAAAACTGGTTTTATATTATCTTATCTACTGGCTGACACCACAGTTTATAGATGCGATGTCACTGCACACTAATTCATGTAATAGCTCAAATGCTCACCAGTCGGGGCCCGGTACCCGTAGACTTCCACTTCACAGAGTGTGAGGTATTTTCTTGAACCCGGTACAACCACAATCACGTAACGTCCCTCCACACGTTCAGTGAAAGTCAGAGTGACCGATTCACCTAGACCAGCACGAGGAATTGTACCAACCCTGACAGAGAGAGAGAGAGAGAGAGAGAGAGAGAGAGAGAGAGAGAGAGAGAGAGAGAGAGAGAGAGAAAACAGCACATGAATCACATTTTATACCGTTAGTCCTTTAACATGAAGATGAAAGAAAGAAGGTTGTTAGGGCCCAAGCACGGACGTAGTCAGAGCGGATTGTTATTCTAATGTTTATTATTATTATTATCGCGTGTGTTTCGTCGCAAAAAAGAGGTGCTTGGGATACTGGAAAGTTTTGCTCTAAACCCAACCGGAAGTCAGCCATTTTGAATTTTGTATGAATTTCTGGTGTCGTTTTTTGCAATTTCCAGGCGCTGTGTATGATGGTCACAAAAATGCACGGCCGCGTCAACCAGAGTCCTGCCAGTACACTCGACGTGCGTGAAGCTGCGAGGGCCCGATCAATGCTGCTTGCAGCTTTAATTGTTTTTTGATTCTTGAAAATTTTATTTTCGTCACGTAGCAATAATACTTGTTTTTTTCAAAAGACGATAAAAAAAGAAAAATGTTTATATATATTTGTGGAAATAACATTTAAAGCTTCCATATATCTATCGCCTCCACATGGCGACAGCTGAGCCTGCAGCTTGCAGCTAACTGTCTGTTTTGATCACGGGATATATTTTCTTACAGTGGGTTTGCAGCACCGTTGTTCTCTAAAGAGTTGCCGATGTGAATCTTTGCCCCGTTGAGCCTCTCCTCGCAGCAGTCTCCTCTGTTGGTGATGATGACGGAGGTGACGATGTAGGAGTCCAGCAGGTCCACTCTCCACCAAGGGTTGGTCTCTTCATCAGTGTGGGTGCATGATCCCAAATGGAAATTAGTATCACGGTTTCCATCAATAGCATTGAAAGCATGAGCCTCACGCACGTGGTCATAATGGTCTGACTGGGTCGCCTTTCCACGCAAGGCCACGTTCTCTGGGAATGAGACGGTTGAAAAACACATAAGAGATATAAAGGAAGATCGTTTGTGAATTGTGAAGCATAAATCTGTGTCTAACAACGTATTACTCCATGTCTTAGTGTGATATAGACCATGTGTTTCAACATTATATACTCTTGGTTTAAACTTAAACCATTAGCTCACTGTTATGTAGTCAACTATAGTGTGTTTGTGTATTTGGTTGTGTTTGCATGTGTTGCCAAATTGATGAATTTGTTTCTCTGTGATTAATTGTTGTGGAATTGGTGGAAAGATGTGTTGATTTGTTTGTCTCTTTGCATGTGTTTCCTTAAGTCTGATGAGCCACATGGCAACTTTTTGCTCATTGCTAAATCCTGCAGGAAGTTGTTGCAGACAAGTTTGCAGAAAAGAGGAAGTTGTTCTGCCAATGCAGTTTAATGTGAGGAGGTAAATTCATTTTTATGAAGAACACAAGTACATTTTCAAAAACAACATAATCATATTACCGTATAAAAAACTCAAATTTAGCCCAAATAAATGTCTTGCTTCCTTTCACCACAACTCCAATGATTTTGGAGAAATAACTAAACTCCTGACAGTTAAAGAGTTAATTTTTATAAATATACTTGTTACTTTTCTTGCTAACAAAACAGACCTACGTGCACCTCCTGGTGATGATTGACAATAAAGACGTCACACATACTCTCAGATCATACTCACCATAAGTGTAAGCTGAGCATGTCTCCAGGAGGAGCAGGAGAACCAAAACGCTGAGTTTCATTATTCTGTTTGAGAGAATCATTTATAAACCATATTTATTTTAAATGACACGTCTTATTATTCATTATTACTTGTGTAATATGTGTCCTATTGGAATTCTGGAGGAGTGATTATAACAATAATCTTGAATGTGTTACAATTCAACAATAAAATCAAATAGAACTTCATCCAGAGGGAAACTGCTGTTCAGCAGATGTAGTACAAAGGAGAGTGCATATACATAGTACAAGTATTCAGTTACATTTCACAATTATGGTTAAAACCATTACAACTATTATTTGCTTCCATGTGCTCCAGAGGTACATATCCACATGCTAAAGATACTCAGAAACTGATGCAGGAAGATGATCTGATGCAACAAAGAAATGAAAAGTGTTACCTGGAGTCCCCAACAGTCGGATGATTCAATGAAGAAGAAAAAAGCTTCCAAACACCTAAAACCTAAACAGTTCCCGTGCTCTTTATATGCGTCTCGGTGAAACCGTATCCAACCAATCATCAGAAATCAGATCATATTCATCTTCAACTCTTATCCAATCACATGCCATCGGTTTACTCCCATGCACATGTATTTCCCTTCCCTGAACTCGTGATTCAATTTCAGAAGTACATCTACAGAAGTGTTCCAAAGATCACACTGTTGTAGAATAACCGTACGAGACCTCATATAAACTGTTGCGTTATACCCACCACGTATGAACATGGTTAAAAGATAAACAGAACTTTGCCCAGACCAGACAAATATCAGTCAACCTGCCAAAGGTGTCAACCATGAACTCTCACTTTGGATTCGTTGTAAACATCTCCTTGTGTACACTACTTCCACAACAACACACATCAATTCATTACCGATGATATTGGTTCAAGACTTTGTACTGTTCTTACAATTTTGAGGTACTTTACATGATTTTTCCCATTTTATACTACTTTATACTTCTACTACACTACTCCTCAGAGGGAAATATTGCACTTTTGACTCCACTTAATTTGTATGAAAACTAAAGTTACTTTGCAGATTATGATTTCACAATCAAAACGTGATCAATTGATGAAGTATGATGTATTATTATAGATTAAACCATCCATCAGTGTATAATGTAGTCATAAAATAGCCCCACCTCAACCAGCTGAGGTATTAAACTACTGCTTATCTGTAATAATATTCTATATAATAATAATAATATAACACTCTCAAAGGGGCTTGAATTGTTAGTAATGGTGTTGGTGATGAGGTACAAACTATATTCATTAGGATTTTTTGGTTTCTGACAACTTTTGTAGAATTAAACATGCACCCGGGAACATCATTGCTGTACCTGAGAAACGAACATAACAGGAGGGTTAAGTGCAATTTTGAAGTACTATGTTTTACTGTATTACCTATATTTCTACACTACGACACCATATCTCTCATATGATATCCCACAGGCCGACTATATCACAATGAACGAACATTACCTCACAGGTGTACAACAATAAATAATATTAAGACAAGAACTAAATACCAGTACATTAGCAAACCAAACAAAGATATGAAGTGTAAACCAGGGGGTATGCTAAAGCAGAGCAGACCAAAAGAAACAAATTAAGTAAAAACATAAAGCATTAACCAGAGAAGAAAAATAAAGGATTACTATCAGACTATTTATATTTATTGCGTTGAAATTTGACTGTAAGTGTAAAAAATGTGTCCTCATCAATTCTGTTGGTGTCATGTAAGTTCCACCAGCATTTCAAAACCAGCAGATGTCACTGAAGGATCACAATATATCTGCACTAAACACAATTCAACATTTTAGGCTGCATCTCATAACAGTGGCTCTGGTTGTCTGATGCCGATCAGATATCAGGGATATCTTTATTTAAAGGAGTCACGTGGGCTTCACACCCAAACTTCTATTATTTCTTGAAAAATAGCTATTTTACTTTCCTCATTCTGTTTCAACAAATCCGCATTTTGTTGATGGCTGCCAGCCACACTGCAGCTGCAGCCTTGTTATCATCATCTGTGGATGGGAGAGATTCTGCAGATCCCCAGGCTCATGAAAGGAACGAGGACAATTGTATTTTCATGGGATTCTGGCAGCTGAGCAGACGAGCAGTGATGTTGGTTCCTTCGAGCGGAGACATGGGTACCATAGTTATCTATCCACAGAGACAGGAACATCAGGAAAGATGAGTTGATCTCCTTTGTTTTGCTTGGAGGAGGATAGAAAGGGGGGGGGGGGGGCTTTCTGGTGGTAACATCATGACAGCTTCCCTCAAAGTCCACAAACAAACAGGGTGATGTGGTGGCGGGCTTGGGAGGCGTATGTGGGTGAGAAAACCGCAGAGGGTTGAGACGTTTTTGCGAGACAGTGTGTTTGTTTTCTCTGCCGGCTCGGTACTGAGAGCCAAAAGCTGCATGTGAGAAAATCCTGAGAATCACTACAGAAAAAAGGGAGGAAGGAGATGAACATGGAGGCAAAGCTGAGCTCATGAGACCAACCGTGTCATACTAGATAATCGACAGGGTTTTGTGACTTTGACCTTTGCGCTGGAAGCCTCCGGTTCTGAAATGTGAAGCCAATGCGGAAGAGCCTTGAACATTCCCTCTGCTGACCAGCAGGGGGCGACTCCTCTGGTTGTATAGAAGTCTATGAGAAAATGACTCTACTTCTCTCTTGATTTATTCCCTCAGTAAACATTGTAAACATGAGTTTATGGTCTCAATCTCTAGTTTCAAGTCTTCTTCAATACAGCATGATGTTCATTTAGTAAATTATGCTCCATTTAGAGTCACATAGACCATAAAGCAGGAGATGCTTTAGGGCGGTAATTCTCACTGCGTTGGTTCACAATCTGTTATAATATAACTGCCTCATTCAAACAGGCCTTCTCAGTGCCCACGCTCGTCTGACAGGATGCTTATTGTTGTACCAACCTACAGCCGTTGTTGTTGGAGCGTCGTTGAAAACCGCCAGCACATGTGGACATCGCATGGGATGAAACCCCTTCCCTGCGTGCCACATCTCTCATCATCAACCCCAATTTGCAACCCAGCAAAAGCCCCCCCCACTGCTTTCGCCTCTCATGGTGGTATTTTCTCAAACTCCCGGCTGATCCATGGCCGGAGGGCTCGGACGAAATAAAATAACTGAGGGTGAGTAGTCGTCGGGGCTGTCAGAAACCCAGAGGTGTCGCTGGACGGGACGACGGTGAAGGACAAGCTATTGAAAACTGTTAGCTCAGCTTGGGATCACACTGAGGGAGTTTGTTTTTACACCAAACACAGCATGGCAGAGGCACCGGCGGTGGGTGAGGTGGGTTGTCAGGGGTTTTTGGCTGAGTCATGGCTGGGGGTTGAGGACACCCTCTATCCAAGACGCTGCATGGGGTGTGTTGCTTAAAGAAATAGCACATCCATTGTGTCTTTTTGTGTGTGTGTGTGTGTGTTGTCAGTTAGAAAGTTGAGGTGTGAAACAGTTGGCAGTGTTTATGAGCAGCAGCTTTCAGAGCAGTGGAGTCGTCTCTGCTGCACAAACATCTCCCAGATGGCTGCAAGAACTGAGGAAGCAGAGGAGGAGGAATCTGGTTTGGGCGGCGAGGGAACCCATCGATGCCAAAGTGGGAAGATGGCTGTGTGTGTGTGTTTTATTCAGTCGTACAATACAATGGCTAGGGATTACAAAATTGCAAAAGTATGAATCAATCTTTGTTGAACTGACCTCCTAGTTGTAGTAATATTTGAGGAATGGGTTCAATCCTGTATTTTTGCTTCTCTTTAATGAAATACTGATATTTTAAGATTGATATTTGTTGTTGTACATATATTTGTCTGTGGAACACCAGCTTGTTAATGTGTTTAGACACACTTGACTGCAAATGTATGGGTGTGTGTAGCCTGCCGTTGTTTTCCTGCTATCTCTACGAGGACCAAATTAAGTTTTAGACTTCAAGATTAATGCTGTGTTCAAACTACGAGCGGCAAAAGCAACAAATCGACCAAGCGTGACCAGCTGCATTGTTGGCGAGTTGCCGTAGTCATTGACGTAGTCTCATGTAGTTACACAGCACTGGGAAACTGGCTCACTGCATTTACTTTAGACGGAACAGAACAGGGTGAAACAAAAACAAAAGATAGGTCGATGCGTCGCCGGCGTCATTGGGGCGCTGGAAATAGTTCAGCTCAACTCAGCTCCAAGTGATCAGTCTTCAGTCGGTACCTTCGTGTCAGCGGCTTCCATTGAAATGTTGCTGTGTCGCTCAAAGTGTGAACACGGCATTGGGACATTGTTGGAAAGTGAGGACATTTTAACTTCCCTTTACCTCTTCAAAGGGTTGTTATTTGCTTTCAGGGTTAGAGTTAGCTTAGGTTCAGTTTATGGTCTTTGTTTGGGTCAGAGGATTGGTAATGCATCGTCAGATATCTCTTATCCACCGGTAAACACAGGAAGCTATGTTGTGTTTGTGTGTGAAGGAACAAGCAGTGGAAGACATTTTTGAGAAATGATTAGCCTTTAATGTTCTTACAAATTTCCATTAATTTTAAGATTGTTATTGTTTTATTTTTAAATTGACCACATTAGAACCCTGCGACAGTTGAATTTGTATATAGTGCTAAAATCACGTAGCTTCAGACACTACAAGGGGAAAACATCATAATTTATTATCGTTATTTATTATTTATTTTTGCAGAATAAATGGTCTGAAATTGTCTCTAATGCTGTGCTTGTGTTCCTACATTGTGGGGACTCGCCTTCCTTTTGGGGACAAAATGCACGTCCCCATAACATAAATCATTACATTTTAGTCTGAGGACTGTGTGTGTGTGTGTGTGTGTGTGTGTGTAACAGAGAGTGGGACAGGAAAGACGGGGGGGGGGGACACTTGCTTCCCTGTGCTGCTGTGACATGTTTATCACGGAGCAGAAACACATGCTGTCAATGATCACTCGTTGTTTGAGTATCAGTTATCTCAACATTACGGCCCATTAGTATTCTCTGGAAGTCAATTCAATTAGCGCTCTCCAGGGGCCCCCGGGGCCACAACACCACATCAGTCAGGAGAGAGCGGCTGTCGCGACCAGGCCGTGTGTTTGAGGGAGAGTTTGCCTGTTCTGACTTCTTCTACACTGTATATTTAGAAAGCCTATAAATATCTTTGATATAAGTTTATCATGTCTTGATTAGACTCTTCTTCCTAAAAAATTCTTTTCCATACAACTCAATATTATTTCGAGGGGAAATGTATTTCCTCCTGGATTACGGTCGCAGTTTTACTCAGTTTCTTTATTTGACAGGGACAGTTCACAGCTTCTTACCCGTACCAGAGTTAGTTATAAGATAATGTACACGCGTAGTCCCGTGGCAGGTTACAGAGAATAACATCACTGTTCAGAAAATGAACACTGTAGTATAAAAACACAATTACACGACAGTACATATTCACTAAACGACAACATGACGTCCTGTAGCTGCAATGCATTCTGCTTTATTCTCTTCAACTGTGTGTGCAGTTATCCGTCTGTCCCGCTTTGACTTTTAATGTCTGATACCAAAACTTTGTTGCTGATGATTAGATGACACAAACATGTTTTGCTGTCAAGCATCAATGCAGGAAATGAGTGCAGACATTCTGAGCTGGATGGAGTTTTCCTTTAGTTGGCTTCTGAATAAATGAACAATGAACAGGTACATGGTGAGTCCTTATGAGTGTAAAGAGAAAGAGAAATGAAGTCTGTGAGCATTTCTGTGTGCATGAATATTTGCAATATGAGGTAAATTTTACATTTTTCAGATGTTTGATCCAGACCATCTTCAACCCCAGCAGGAGCTGCAGCTGTACGACTCTTTTCTCTCCCCCCCCCATCCCCGGTCATCGTCATGGTTACACCTGTTTTAGGTGGACAGAACGATGGCCTCGTCTTAATCCTGGTAACACAGCTGCCCGGATTACCGGCGCACCTTGACCTCGAGCGTTTGAATCCCTCGCTTCCTGGGACAAAGCTGTCGGCCGGTTCACCTGCCGCTCCGCTGATGGAGAGATAAACTGCGGACGAGACGTCAGGTTCAACAGTGCGATTCTCATCAGAGCTTCATTTCATTAAACCAAAGCTGCCGGCGGCTCAGCAAAGTGCACGGATGAGAATTGGCTGTTTTTTCGCCCTAGAAGCTCGTATCGTATATTACGATGGGTAACACGGTGTACGATTAGGTATTTATTGTTGTTGAACTGATGCTAATGCTTCATAGATTCCCATGAAAATGTTTTGATCACGTTTCAGTGCCCAATAGTTTCAGAGGATTCTCCAACAGGCCAAGAGACGGATTTCAGGGAAAACACAATTAATTTCTTGACAATTGCAACATTTTAATATCAGCGAAGTCAAGCTCGCATGGGAATATTTCCATTTTACAAATGACCATCAAACATTTAGTAAACAAGTCATGAAATTCCTGCATCACTTACTTCTAAATCCTGAGGGAAGAAGGAAGTTATTAAATGGTTGAGGTTGCGGTTTGTAAACATAACATTCAAAGTAGACCCCGGCTCAACATGGTCAGGGTCCTCGCCAGCGGGTAAAAGACGCTTTAGAACAAGCTTTGTCCGTTTGGCGTATATTTGCGTTTTTTTTCAGCGCTGTGTTGTAGTTGTTATAGCTTCCTATTGCGCTTACGATCTTTTCCTTTGCATGCATTCCCTTCTTCTGTAGACGTATTCAAGTTTTGTTTTTTCTTTCTTTCCTCTTACTGCAATATTTTTGACGTAATGTTTATAAAACATGTCGACCATGATGTAAAAATATGCATGTGGTTTCCACTTTTCAAACGTTGTGACCTGGTGAAGATCCACAAAGGAAACACAGTCATTCATAAACTGCAGGCGTTACCTTTTTCCTTATTGACGCCGTTCTGATAGCTTTGCACCTGCGTGATGTGCGCATAACTGATCTTCAACATATTAAACAAAATACAGACATATCAAAGTAGACAAACATTAAAAAAATGATTTTCCTTGAAGTGGAAATGGATTAAGGACTGAGGATATTTTCGTTAAGTTTATAAATCAAGACTGTCACATCTGACGACGGTAAGTACAAATAAAGATGAAAAGCTGAAAAAGAAAAAAAAAAGTCGGAGGGCAAGCGAGAGGCCAAGCGGCGAGTTGAGAGAGAGGACATGATTGGCTTAACTCAGTGCAGAAAGATTATTTCCTTTGGCCCTGTGCTGCGATTTCCTGCCCTGTGATCATTTCTTCCACATGATTAGGCCGATGTGCAGGGCATGCAGTCATATGACGGGCTTTGCTCCGCGCTGGCTGTGCAGACAAATGAAGCAGAGCAGCAACAAGAGTCAGCGGGCGAACACACAAGAGGATTAGCTGCAGCAGAGAGAGGAAGACGCACATGGTTTAGCTACCAAGGCTAGCTGCACGTTAGCGCTGGTAATAGATGGCGACGCTGTTTGAGATACGGTCTCAAGTACAATGCTCTCCTCTTTTGTATCTCTTTAAACTCTCCCTCTTTCCTCTTTTGACTCTTTTACCTCCTTACACACACACACACACACACACACACCAATGTATCCTCATCTTACAAAAAGTAACTCATAATCTTTCGAGCGTTTCCCTGAAAAAGCCGGCAACACGTGTCAATGTACGCTCTCAACATGCACAGTCTTTTCAAAATAAACTTCACAGAAAAGAACTTAGTTAGGTTTAGTCAACAAAACTATTTGGGTACGTTTTGGAAAAGATGATTCTCACGATTTCGTGGATTACAGAAGAATTCGATTTTGTCAGATATCTACAAATTTTAACGCATTATTTGGTATAGCTACGAACGCTGGATGAGAACAGCCTGCACACACACAGTTGTAAGGACCCTCATTGACATAAAGCCTCCACCAGCCCCTAACTTTAATGTTAACCATCACAATACATCTTAACTTTAATCTGATTTTAACCCTAAAATAAAGTCTAAACCCTCAAACAGGCCTCTGAAAAAGTGAGGATCGGAGAAAATGTGTGTTCTTGTCACTGTTCCTCACAATGATAGATGTACAAGAGCGCGCACACACAGACACATGTGCACACTCACTCACACACACGCGTAAATGCAGAGCTAACCAGCTCTGAGTAGGGTCTACGTAATGTCATTAGCCACAAATCAGTGACCTCCTTTTCAGACCCTACACAATGCCAGAGGGGCCCTGCTCGCCCTCAGCAACCTCCCAACACACACACACACACACACACACACGTACCGTCAAACTCCCTCGCCACCACCACTAACCTCCAGAGTCGCCCAGCTGGGACCTTCTTGTTAGCAATGTGGGACTGTCTGCCCAACATACGGAGAGAAGGAAAGACAGACGGTGTGTTTGTTTGTGAATGACAGACCTGATGGGATCTGTGTTTCTTTATTAGATTATTTTGGTTAATTCATCTGAATCGTGATCTGAAAGGTTCATTTTGAGCCATTTTTAAAGAAGAGATATGTCAAATTTCGGGGAATTCTGCTGTGCTAAAAGGGAAACTTTGACTCATGGTCCTCGACCACTTTGTGTCAAACAGGAGATCAAAGTGACAAGAATCATTATTAGTTTGTCCTGAAGAGAACAGATCAGTTAAAGGATGCAGCATTGGATTAATCCAAGAACTGTAAAATAAAATAAATAAAACAACACGAAAGAGTTGTACAATCTCACTTAGTTTTCTGAAATAATAATTTTCAATATTTACCAGATTAATCCTCCTGGGACCCTAATTGACTTTCTATTGGCATTGTTTCGCCACCACATTAAGACGTTGTGGTCATTGCACATTTTTATGGATATCAGGCTCGTCCGTACCGTCTGTAGGCGTCACCGTGAAATAAAAACACCCCAAGAATTAAAACAGAAAAAAGGAGTAAAAGACATTTAAAAATACATTTTGAAGAACAGCAGCAGTGCAAAGTCAGGTGTGCAACAGTTGTGCAAATCTGTAACTCACTTTCAACCTGCTTTGACGATGTTGTACTCAATTAGACATGCCAATGAAGCAACGTTCTCTCTCTCTCTCTCTCTCTCTCTCTCTCTCTCTCAGCCCAAACGCTTTGTCTGCCTCTGTCTGTGTTTATTTCTCTTTCTCTCTCTCTCCCTCCTCTTACAGTGTGTGCTCTCTCTCTCTCTCTCTCTCTCTCTCTCTCTCTCTCTCTCTCTCTCATTACCACAGAGAGTTTTGACTAATCCTCTTACCGCTACAGACGAACCTGATCAAGTATTGGGGAAGCAATCTGGAAAGCCAATTGCTTTAATTAAGAGTCTCTGACCATTTGGTCGTACGTACAGCCAGTGTGTGTATGCATGTGTGTACACATGTGTGTGTGTGTGTGTGTGTGAGTGAGTCTCACACACTCGACGAGGTTCTTCTGTCATTTGTCAACACCCTGACGGTTTAATCTTTCCTGCCTGTGCAAGTATTAAAAGATTATGAGCGTTCTGCATGGCTTCATGTATGCCGCATAAGGGGCTGTTTCTCCTGGGGCCCCTCACTTCATTCTCAGAGGGGGTGAGACGGTGGCCGACCAGGGGTGTGTGTGTGTGTGTGTGGGGGGGGGGGGGTTGGTTTAGTTTCCTCCAGTTGCTGATGCCAGAGAGACATTGGAAGAGAAATGTTCTAAAACTCTGGCCAACTCACCACCATTTCATGCGGTGTGTTTTTAGGTTGTTAACAAACGTACCACTGAAGACGGTTTACGTGACACATTAACTTCATAACTGAATGTTGGAAATTCCAGATCCTGAGAAGCACAATGCAGAGACGTGTCCTTACAAGTGTGAATTAACGTCTATGAACCTTTCTGTTCCTGCAACGCGAATTTTATTATGATAATTGATGCCCAATATTATGATGACCTACAACCGACAATTGAGAATTATTCAATTCAAAAGCGTTTCTATTTTAACCGGCACAGCTTTTCCAGCCTTTACAGCACTCGTTCAGCGGTCCAGGAAACACAGCAACCAAATGCATGCGTTGTAAATCACATGGCGTGATGCTACTCAGATAAGCATTGCGACTGGAGTGAGATATACACACACAGGGGAGAGACGGGGCGAGAGACCGAATAGTCGGAGAACTGGTTGCACTAATTTTGCAACCAGAGGAGTCGCCCCCTGATGGTTATTAGAAAGAATACAAGTGTAAGGCACTTCCGCATTGGCTTCACTTGTCAGAACCGGAGGTTGCTGCCTGGTCCTAATCTGGGATTATTTGATGTGAGATCATTAGCATATGAATGTTAATACAATTATTTTTTACTGTGTTTGATGTTGACAAACTCTCCCATAGTGCTTCCCCGCCACTCTGCCCAACAAGCCCGATCAGATGTATAGGGAGTATATATCTCTTCCAGGCAGGGTGTGTGTGTGTGTGTGTTCGTTAGCACAGGGTCCAGGTACTGAGGCGAGGTGTAATAGGCTCTTTCAGCGCCTCGGCTGGCTGGCGTGCTGCAGTGATCTTTCAGCGGCCGGACGCCCCGCTAACACCTCTCTGCTCACTGCAGTCCTTCAATTAGCAGTTTATTATCGCAGGGGCCCTCGGCTTCGGCCCCCGGCGCTCATAGCCTCATACATGCCAATGCCGCCCGCTACCGACGGCCTGTGAGCTTTGTGTGTTTGAGAGAGACGGGGTGCAGAGCGACACCTTTCAGCAGCAAGGGTTTCTGATGAGATCTACTTATGTATATATGAGCAGAATGTACGGATCCACTTGTGTTTGTTTGTCCGCATGTGTGTTTGTTTTCCTGTCCCAAAGAAGTCTGCATCGTAAAAGCATGCGTGTGTTGTGGATTACTCATTATATCATTAGAGGAAACGATATAATCAACTCAAAAGGTTGTTTCCTCTTATTACACTTATTATTCATCAGAGATCAGGAGAATAATGCATAGATGCCTGCGGTCAAGCCGTTACACACTAAAGTTGTAGTATACCCAAATACTGACACTCATGGTAAATGTATTCAATCGGTCCATAACGAGCTGATCAAAGTGTGTAAAGAAGTCTGTATTTTAAAAGTGTAATATTAAAAGTATATATACAGTCTTAATTGGTAGAAATGTGGTACTTTTACTTTGGAATATCTCCAAATTGATACGGTAAAAATGCTTCATATTGTATCTCTATCTAGTCAGAGATGTCAATATAAATATCAGTCACTGGCAGGTATTTTATTTTTTATTTATTTTTTCCAGTAACCCCAAAAAATCAAAGAACTCACAATTTAAAGGACATAAGTAACATGTTTTATACTTCTCGTAAATATAAAATAAATATATTACACATATAATCCAATAACAAAGTTTGTTTTCTCGATACAACGGAAGTAATTAAGTTGTGATTTGTAGATAACGGCATTAAAAACATAGTTGCTGGACAGGAACACGCACATTTAATTGTTCCGGGTAAAGTGATTAACGCAACATTTAAAATAATTTGAGCTTTCTCTGCAGAGGTCTCACACCTCACTGCAGCTTTGTGTGTGCTTTACTGGCTGGGAGTGGGTTAACACACACACACACACACACACACACACACACACACAGAAATTGTGGTATTCTCTCTTGTTCTTTTGCATGATCTGAAACTATGCAGACACACACACACACACACAGCTACTGCCCCCCCTCCCCCTTCGCTCTCCCTTGCTGCCAATGCGCTGTTGGTTAGATATTGTTAGGATTCCATTTTCCATTTACATTTTCTCTGCTTGACATAATTGAGGAATGGATGCTCTTATGAAAATTAAACTCGCAGTCCTCCTGGGTTACTGTAACCCTGTTAAAATGTAATGAGATTCTTTATGCGTCTTCCTGTGATTTTTTTATTAAATAGAATATCAGTATGACTAATTCCCCTGGCCCAAATGTGGACGGGGACACCGCATTATTGATAGGCCAGTGCATAAGTGGTCTCTCTTGGCCTGCCTCTAATGGCCTAATAATGCATTATACCAGTATCAGTGAGCCTGCGGCTTGCAGTGCTTATTGTCGTTACCGAAAACACCTGGGCGGACCATTCATCAAGGTTAAATCACCAGGGCCCGTCCGTTCATTAGGCTGTCAGTAAACATCTTTATTTAGTTTCGGCTGCCGATACTGACAGAATAGAGGCACGAGGAGCCCTGACGAGCAGCTGCGTCCCCCCCCCCCCACACCCCCACCCCCTCCAGAGCGTCCAGGAAGGCACGCGGACACGAGGCTGTGGCGAGACTCCACGTCCCACGGTCGGTCCACGACCGCCTTGGGCCGAAGCCTCCCCTGTCAACTGGAGGGATGACGGAGCGGAACGGATTAGGTTGGCCGTTCCCGGAATGGAGGCAATTTTTACGATAGCCGTGCATTCGCTGTGCATATTTATCTTCTCTGATGATTGTTTTGAATGTAAGCAGAGGGAGAGGCTGAGAAACTGTCGGGCAATCTCAGAGAATTTGGGGGCTTTTTTCCCCCCACGTGACGGATGGCTCGAGGTCCTAACGAAGAAAGATCAGGCCGGGGCGGAGGAGCCAGTGGAGAAATGATTAACCTCATTGACTCCCATCTTTACTTAAAGAGCAACTTGACAAATCATCACTGCACAGACTGAAGGCAGTTTTAACATATTCATAAGGATAATAAATAGCTGTAATACAGCACACGCAGATTCTACACCTGACAAAGTACAATGAAATCAATTGTGTCATCAAAATGAGCAAATCCAAGTTTTAATTACTTTTAAATCAATCTTTATGTACTCTGTAAAATTTGAGATTTAAATGATCTATAATCTGGTCGGATCCATCAGTGACACATTGACTGGATTGATGTGTCAGCTGACCTTTATTTCACACGCAAACACGCAATTTTAATTCATTTTGATTCAATATTTGGGGGAATAAAGATGCAAAAAGATGTTTTTCAACTCAGTATTCTTTAAATAGTAATTTGACATTTATAATATAAATAAAAACTACTTAAATTTAAATACAAAGTCTGTTTGAATCACTTTTAAAACAGTCCAGCAGGCCTGACTTCACTTTAATTAATGAACAACTGTGATATAAACCTTTGGCCTCACACTAAAAAATAAAACATCATTAAGCTGTAATAGGACATACGACTCATTTGTTTTATCCCTGGCACAAACATGGATAAATAATTCATTGTCTACTCATAATGAATTTCTTTGCAGCCACTGGACTCTTGCAGCACAATTGGGACAATTTAATGAATAAATTAAAGGCAAGTTTGAGAGAATAAGTGACGTCTACTGCTGTGTGCTGCAACACAAATGGGAACCTAACTCGGTTGACCGTGACATTAACGATTAATTCAGAGCAAATTGCAACAAATTAAGCAGATGGGATGACGTTTCGGCCTTTATTTTTAATAAAACAGAACCCTCGGCCTCATTGGTTTGGATTCTAATCTTGGAAATGGGCTAAAAATCAAATGCTGCCATCGCTGGCTTTGAGCTGGTTCTAAATAAATGATGAGGGGGACTTCGGAGTTGGTCGGGATGAAGATTACAAAAGCACTGTGGCGAATAATTTGCTGACTTGTGGCCCAGTGAAAGAATGATGTGTTGCTTCATCGGTTTATCACTGACTCTGCAAAATGCATTTGAAAATAACATTTTCTTTGTCTTATTCCCCTTTTGTTTTTTCAAAAAAAAACAAAAGCAAACTGAAGAACTTATTTTACCTGCTTAGTCCTACATGACACACAGGCTTTGAAAAATGTATTTATTTATCTTAATATTTGCTGAGCCACTTATCCAGTTACATCTGACTTTCCCCAGCATGCAGGCGGGCCAATGCACATTTCATTTAGTCTGCAGAATAAAAGTATTATTTGAATTATCAGTCTATGTTTGAGTTAGTTTAGCTGTCGTGAAAGCCAATATTAAATGTAAATACTGTGCCTCCTCTTATAACCGCCGAACCATTTGCACAGTCCGTGTTTATTTGCCTCAAACAGCAATTACAGATATTGTTATTAAGTTAACAAACAAAGACGATGTGTGACCTCAAAACTCGTCAAACTACTTTCTTCCTTCTATCGTTTACCAGCAGTCGTTTTTTCCCTTTTGTCATAATAACCGGGAGATAAGAGCCAAGTTGTGTGACCTTTGTCATCCGATCACGTCAAGAACGCATCAACTGTCAAGTCTATACGCTCAGAGATCGGATCTGGTTTGAATTGGGATCCGATCAGGATCAGCCAGACCACATGCTGAGCTGGCCTGGCTCGCATTGAGTTGGGATCTCGGTGAGGTGCAAACAGAATGTGGGCAGAATTTAGCAAACGTAGGTCTCCATCATCTTCCTCTCCCACGGAGAGCTGAAGGAAGAGAGGATGAAAACCGGGGCTGGAGCACAGCAGAGACAGCTGTATCAAAATAAAAGCTTTTAAATAACAAAATATCAAGAATTTACAGGCACATTTCTTAATTACAGGATTAGCAAAGCTTTCTTAGCGGCTTTTCTTCCACAAAACATTTCTACTTAGACTGTAGAGAGGAAGAGTAAGCAGCATAAAATATATAAAAATAATAATATTTATTGTGAAAAAAGGATTCTTTCAACTTCATGTGACATGATGAGCAGTAGACACACGTGCAGTTTGAACACAGGAGATGTGCAGACAAAAGAGCTGTGTGTCAACGTCTAGAGGCCACACACACACACACACACACACACACACACACCTCTGGCCCACTTGGACGACAGGCCACATGTGAAACTGGCGGCCGGCGGTGTTGATGAATTGATGTGGCGGGCAGCTCTTGTCCTGCCAGCTCGGGACACACAGTTCGGATTCATGGGAACCAAACGTTCCAGGGAACAATATTTCTCTCAGAGGCCGAGAAAGCGAGGGGGGGCGTTAAAGAGCCACACACGTCTGTCACTGAGCTAGCCGGGCCCCGGGGCCTCAGACCAAACACAAACAAACTGAATCAGCTGGACCCGGGCGATACAGATACACACAGTCATGTATATCAGAGTCTCACAGACATTCAACTTATGTAACATCTCGTATACTGTCGGAGTAATAAGGTGTTTATGACAGAGTTCTCCTTAAACTTTCTCCTTAAATATTTGGGGAGATTCATGTGCCGTACGTCTACAAAATAATTTATTTGAGTGTAATATCTGTCAAAAGTAAACTTTTATTCAAGTTTCAAGAAAGTGTGGAAAGAATTTTTTTTTTTTAGAATATGGTGAATTGTATTTTTTCTGCCCCAATATTTAGTTTATTAACTTTTTGTGTTTTGGATTTAGTAAATGAGTTTAATATTGTCTTAATTATGGAAATGCAATATGAGTCTTGCTCGGGGTAACCCTAACCCTAACCCATGCCAACCTCATGTGACCAGATGATGACCAGTGAGCTGAACTAATTTAAAAATGTATAATGCCTAAAACAAGTTGAATCTTATAATTACACTTGCATTGAAGCATTACTGACATCATAGAGCTGTCTATCATTGTATACCAATAACGTGGTCGTCACTACCGCATTGCATTGTGGGATATGTATGCTGGTAGGGTCCAGTGTTGGTTTCATACTAAGGTTTTGAACACACTGAAGAATCTCATACTGTTTTAGTAAATAGCATAGTTAGTGTGGAATTTCGGACTCAGTCTCATTTTTTTTGCATTGTACAAATACTGTGTTGCACGCACCATTTAAAGATGGAGAATATTCCTACACCATAGATTTATGAATGAAAGTGGACACCTGTTATACTTTGTATTAAAATCTATTTTACTGATGGATGAATCTGATTTGGTGTGTTTTTGCCAAGTTTCTTTGTACCAAAAACATAAGAGAAACTAATGAAGGGAAACCTTTTGGATTTGAACTTGCAAAAAGTTTGTCTAAATATCTAGTTGTGACGTTGGATCACTTAAGCGTTTAGTGTCATAGGGACTCTCTTCATCTTTAATTTTATTTTGTTTTTGCTGCAGCTTTCATTCAAAACTGTCTGTCACCCTGCAAAATCACGGTCAATATAAAACCAGTTAGTTTACCATGACACCGCTGTTATTCCTCCATTGACCTCTAGGGGGAGATAACAGCAAGAAAAGCATCCTGACTTAACACCACATAAAGACAAAGTCCTGCAGATAGTGAGAGGAGGAGGAATCACTTCTGAGCTCTGGAAACACAAAGAGTCACAGAGGAGAGGGAAGTCTGCAGACACAGAAACAAGAAGGACACTTACTACTTCTTCTCACTTACTGGTCGTAAAAACACGCCTTTCTCTTTCACCTCGATGCTTTCCTTTGACCTGCAATGAAATGAAAAATGAATCAAAATACTGCAGAACAATTATGAGGAAAAGAGTAAAACAAAGTTGAGGACTGTCTTTTACGAACTGCTGCGTCTCACTTCCACTGAGCTTTTTCCTTTTCTGAAGTTGTACTTAATTCTTCTGAGTCTATCTCCACTTTATTCCCACCACAGTTTCACCTGCAGTTAGCATCTAAAACCTGCTGTTTCTCCATCCTTCAGAGCGCCGCCGACATATTTTTCCAAGCGTCTGGAGACAGACACGAACAATTAAAAGCTGTTAAGTGACCTCGTTTGGCAGCGACGGCGGGGCAGAGCGAGACCGAAGAGGGGAGAATGAAGCCTTCTCGACAGCGTTCGTCATCCCGGGGCCGGGCCCCAGAGAACTTCTGAATGAGTAAAATGATTTGATTATGTTGAGGCTAATGACGAGGGGCATACTTAAATCCGTCTCCACGGTTTTCCTTGCTTCTGCCTCTGATTCAGCGCGCTGTCAGCAGCTTGTTAGACGGGTTTGTGCTGCAGTGCTTCAGCTGAGCCCGATGAATACTGAGAGAACAGAGAGGTGCAACAAGTCACAGAGCCGAGAAGTTTGACCCACACAGTCCGCAAACCGATGAGCTTCATCAACACGTTTCAAAGTCGTGGAAGAGGTGGAAGAAGTTCTCAGATATTGTACTTAAATGAAGTAATACCACAGTGTAGAAGTACTTTGTTACAAGTAGAAGTCATGCATTGTCATAATTTTGCCAAAAGATTGAGCCGAATGGCCCATTTAATAATAATGTAATTAAATAATGAATGAATCACTTTAATGTTGCAGCTGGTAAAGGTGGAGATGATTTTAATGAATTTACATTTTTTTATCTGCTGAGTATCTTCAGAATTTTCCCCTGGCAATCATTAAAGATTTACCTTATTCTATAAAATTACATAATCATTTATTTGTTGATTATATTTTGTAAAGTAACTTGTAAAATAAATGTAGTGGAATAAAAAGTACAATATTTGCTCCAAAACGTAGTGAAGTTTAAGTATAAGTAACACTAAATAGAAATACTGAGGTAGAAGTACTTATAACTGTAGTAACGTTATTGTACTGTTCTGTAGTTACCACCGTAACTCATATCAAAGTGTGTGTGTGTTTGTGTGTGTGTGTGTATAGTTGTACAGCTATCTTTGTGAGGACCAGTTTAGACCGTCAGAGTGAGGACACTTTGGGAAAGTGAGGACATTTTGGCCGGTCCCCACTTTGGGACAGAGCTTCAAAGGACTGTTTGAGGGTTCAGGTCAGAATTAGGTTTAGGTTAAGTTTAGGGTAAGGGTTTGGGGTCAGGCATTTAGTTATGCTGGTTAAGATTAGGGTAAGAGGCTACAGAATGCATTATGTCAATGAGTGTCCTCACAAGGACACTTGTGTGTGCGTGTGTGTGTTTGAGAGACACCATGTTTGAAATAAAGAGACAGAAGTAAATCTGCTGATATCAATGGATATTGGTCATTAATTAAATGAATGTTGTCAGTGTCATTCTCAGTAGTGGAAGGAGTACTCTGATCTCTTACTAAAATTAAAAAGACCAGTACAACAATATAAATATACTCCTGTCCTGAAGTCAAACTACCACAGAAGTATTATCAGTAATTATCATATTGTATATGATTATATTGTTATTACTAATGCATCAACATGCACGCAGCATTTTACTGTTGCTGATGTTAGAAGCAAAGCTACTTTTAATTAGTTAATATCATCAGATAGTGGTTTCCAAACTCCTCTTGAGAGTGTCACAAGATTAATCTGGCGGGTCATATTATCTTGTAAATAGTAATTGTTGTATAAAGGTAGTGGAGTAGAAGTATAAAGGAGCAGAAAGAAAATATTCAAGTAAAGTACAAGTACCTCAAAATTATACTAATTGTACTAAAGTCCAGTGCTACTACTTTAAATTGTCTATTTTTCTGTTCATGATTCATGTTTTTATATCTTGTTTGTTTAATCCGTAAAGAATCCAAAGTGACAGACCTTTTTTGGTTAAGTAACTTCCTGTATCTTCCACTGGTTGCCGGGTCACCGGTCCCGAATTTCGTTAAATATTGAAACAAGTGACTTGGCGTGTGCTCGTCGCTGATTGTCAGGACAAACAACCTTCACCCAGACGTAAAGATGTTAGCATACCAATGTTAATGTGTGTCCCTGCTGCAGGAGTCAATACAGACCATACGGAGACATAAAGTCACTTCTCCTTGTAATTGACAGAATTTTAATACCGCGAGCAAAAGCCAACAATCAGCAGCAGGCCCGAGCTGCTCTTTAACCGACGTATCAAAGGGGTCGAACAAAGCCGGCGGCTGACGGACAGCGACCTCTCCTTCCTGCCCGTCAACACAACAAAGACATCCGGCGTCCATTTACAGGCAGCTGCAGCTCCACAACAATCTGAAAACCAAACGAATTACTGTAAAGAAAAGGAAAATCACGTTAGGGATGAGAGTGGAAGTGAAGAGGGAGTCGCGGCCTGTTGTTCTAATATTAGCGCCGCTATTGTTGTAGGTAAAGCCGGGGCCCGTCGGGAGCTCTGTGAATGGTCGTAATACGCGAGCGGTTGTGTCGTTGTGATTGAATTTTGTGCTCGGGACAATGTTCGGAATAATTTGTGTGTGTTTTGTTGCGTGTCTATTCTCTGAGATGCATTAGTCCAATCAGTGGACGTCAGTTGTCCTGTTACTGTCTCATCCACTGTTGTGTGTGTGTAACAGGATTAGACCAACGTACCGATGATGCTCAGCTTTTATTTAATATTAGATATCGCTCTGTTGTAACTTGACAATACGACGGAGACGAAGATCTGGCAAAACTTTGATCAACAGTCTGTAAAAAATACAATTTTTGGGGGGGATTTTGTTGGTATTGATCCCGAACATGAAAATCAAGGTGTTGTAGCAGCACAAAGATAGAAATAAGTACAGTTTAATTAATTAATTAATAAAAGTATATACAACTAGTACAAAAATAGAAGTAAACTATACAGCAGCAACTAAAGATAAAGTTACAACGTAATATGTCAACGACTTAAACACATTATAAAGTTGTTTTTACCATTATAATTATTAAGTTTTGTTTCCCTGCCACATAGAAAACATCATCAAAGAAGACAAAGGCACATACAGGTATATAAACACACGTAAAATCACATTAAACATGTATTTTACATCTACATATTGTTTTTCTACGGTTACTTTTCAGAAGTTTTGGGGACCATGTTGATTTGAATTATAGCCGCAACTAATGATTTTTTTCCATATTTGTTAATACTTTTTTTAATGAATCTATGAATCAATAAAACCCCAACAAAGTACTGAAAGTTGAGTTTCCCAGAACTCGAGGGAAGATCTTTAAATTGCATATCATGGATGACTAACACTCTAAAACTCAAAGATTTTGAACTGACTACAATAAAACACATAAAAATCTATCAATTATCAAAATTAGTAGTTTCAGCACTAGTCTAAAGGCTTTCTTCAGGCTGGCAGAAGTAAAACAAATTTCCAGACAGGAAAAGATTATTTATGAGTAACAGAAAATACAAAAAAATCTGCATGTCTCTGCTGATTTGTGTGCGTGTGTCTTTTGTGTCCTTGTGCATCACAACCTGTTAGCGACACTTCCTCGTCCACCGCCGCAGGTAAAAAAAAAAAAAAGACAAAGTGAGAGCGCGCAGAGCGAGATGGGAGAAGAAGAAGAGGAAGAAAAAGAAACGTTTCACCGCTTTCAGAGAGACTCTGTCGGTGAGGAGCACCCCCCCCCCCCCCCCCCCTCTTCTCTCTAATCACATTACCCAAGAAAACTTTTACTTATGGCTAATGGAATTCGCTTAAAATTGAGCTGCTGGGGCGAAAGTAGATTTGCATTGATCCAGATATGTATAGAGCCAAAGTCAGTCTATCTATTCTGTGAGGGAATTAAAGGCCGCTAAGCCTATAGAGCCAGACTGTATAATCCTATGTTAAAAGATCAATACTGGCTGGAACCCACGTGAGCTCTTTTCATTGTGTGTGCTGTTGCTTCTCTGCCTGAACATACCCACAATATCCATACAACCTGTGTATTTTTTACCCAGAATGTATATTTTACCTGTAAATCCTTCAGTTTGTGGGAGTTGGCGCTCCCTCTGCTCGTCTCTGGCCCTGGTTTATCATGAAGGAAGGGCTCTTTTCTGCGGGTTGAAAGGGTGTGGTGGGGGCTTTGCAGTCAAACTGTTAACACCACACAAATAAGCTCGGCTGCCCGGCGTTTATTTAGTCTGACACCCATCGTCTAGCGTTGCCCTCTGACAGCTTTCACCCCGCCAGGAAGAGCAGAAGAGGCAGACTGAGTTGGCAGCCAAAATGTGGTGGGTGCAGCTTTGGCTGCGACGATTCAGAAACCATCTGGATGTGAAATACACCGCCACCGTGCCCGCCTCCGGCGCATTTCAAAGACACGTGAGAAAACTCACCTGGCAAGAGGGAGGCTTCTGTGTCCAAACTGCAGTTCCATCTTTTTAAAATGATCTAAAAAGAGGGCGATGGCGATATTTTGGGGGTTTTTTTGCAACCGAAAAACAGAACTTATCAAGGAATGACGTAAAGACGCCTCTGGTAGCGGCAGCGACCTGTCAATCACAGTAAGCCCACCCTAAAGCATACCCTGCTTTATGGTCTGTTTGACTCTAAATGGACCATCATTTACGAAATGAACATCATGCTGTATTGAAGAAGATTTGAAACTAGAAATTGAGACCATAAACTCATGTTTACAATGTTTACTGAGGTAATAAATCAAGAGAGAAGTAGAGTCATTTTCTCATAGACTTCTATGACAATCAGAATTATTTTTGCAACTAGAAGAGTCGCCCCCTGCTGGTCAGTAGAGAGAATCCAAGTTTTAAGACAGTTCCGTATTGGCTTCACTCGGCAGAACTGGAGGTTCTTATTGCAAATACAGATCTGCGAACGCAGCGCAACCCCCGAGTCCAAACTTGCCACAACACTCCCACCATGCAACTGCTTTTGCTAGCATTAGCATGCTCATAATCACAATGCAAACACGCAAATGTTTAGCATGTGTAATGTTACTAATGTTCGTTTGACTGCTCGTGACTTTTGACCTGTCGGACTTCGTTTTAGCGTCGTCACAGTTATGTCAGAAGTACGTCAACAAAACGATGACGGACAAACCTACAACAATAAAACCAAGTTGTAATAAACCAGAATTATCCTTAAGATTTACAGATTTTTTTCTGTTATCACTAAATGTTCCTAAAGTCTATTCGCACCATTATTATCTCAGCGTAACTTCAGGAAAGTGTTTTTTCTTTGCATGTGCTAAACATGGAATCAAAGAGGGAGATTAGCTAAGTGGTCAAGCCTAATGAAATCACAAGGTTTTAACTGGGCGACATTGATCAGCTGGGGAAAATAATTCCTCCTAGCAGTACATCAATCTCATCCGTATACACCCCCCTCCCCCCCCCCCAAACATCTCCATGGCCCCCTCTCCCCCCCAAACCCTGCTGAGAATGTGCTAAATGACCTCACACACTGACAGCGTCGCCACGCACACACCCGATAGTGACCTCATTGATGAGCCGGGTCCTGCCAATACTGAAGCACATACACACACACACACACACACACACAGACTCATCAGTCGGGAGGTCACGGCGAACCCATCATCATCACACCGGCTGCAATGGGCAGCAGCAGCAATGACATTGGCGAATCTGATGACTAAGAAAATCCAAGTATGAGATTAGTTCTCTCTGACTATCCTGGTCCTAAGTGCCACTCCACACAAATGGGGCCCTAAGAAGATAATAACCGTACAATTGCTTTTATAGGGATGGAGTTATTCAATTACAAGCCCCCGAAGTGAAATGTTGCTATAACTGTACCACGGCCCGAAGGAGAAGAGTTATTTTTTTCTTAAAATCTTTGTTAAGAAGAAAAATCCTTGAGGATGAGAAGAAATGTGTTTATTTCTGTCTTCATTATTTATTTATTTTCCTCTACCTGTATTTTTGTCCGGGGTCAATTCCACAAACTCTTCACTCTTGACTTGGAAGCTGAACAGTAAAACTCTGATCTGTTGGCCAAACCACAGTTTAGAGGTTAAGTGCCTTTTGAACAGACAGTTGTGCAAGTGTCTGTTCATAATAAAAAATTATTCACATTTCAAACACTTATTTATTGCATTGTTTGAACACTGCAAAAACACTTTACCGAAAAGGCAACAGGTCACCTGGAAAGTATCTCTAATGAAATTGAAAATACAAAATAAATAGAATAAAGTTTTGTTTCACAATCTCTACAACAGTGGAGCAACGCCAACACACCGTCCTCGTCTTAAACACAACTCTCTCTCCGCTGCTAGCTGACCAGGAACCCGCAGGTAGATCTTCCACGTCCATTTCATTTTTCCTCGCCATAGGCTAAATCAACTTGTGCTAATTTCAGCACAGGCTGCTAACGGCGTACGGCTAAAAGTGTCCAGACGGAACTCGCACTTGTGAAGTTTGGTTCGTGCATCAACAGGTTCGGCACGAATACACAAACTGTTACAGCCCTAGCAGCCAGATAGAGCTAATAATTAGACCTTGAGCTGGAAAGGTTTTGCTGATGTTCCACCGTAAACATACTTGCTGCTCACGTGGCCTTAAACAGATTGAACGTCGTTCTGCATTGGAGGTCACCATCTTGCACGAGTCACATTAGCGTTTAATTTGCATATCGAGAGCCTTATTAAAGTCACCGGATTTAATTGAACCGCCACCTTCAGATGCATATACAAGTAATAGGAATAAATTAGTGAACAACGACCACAATCTCTTCGGAAAAAAAAACCTTGACTGACGTTAGAACTACAGTATCGCCTTTACTTCGCTGCACCTTTCCACCAATGAGAATGAGCTGCTGCCGTGCGGCGGACCAGTCCAGCTAAAAGAATGAGTGCGTTTGACCATTCTTCCTCGCCTCTTTGGCAGCATCCACTCAGAGCTGTTGAAAGTCCAGAGGCAAGCGAGCCCTCTCCCCAACCCGCTATCTCCGACTTAATCCTGTTTGTCCCCGTTTACCCGGATTGAAGTGGAGAGGCCTCTCTGGATTTCTAACCCCCTCCCTTCCTCCCCCCCTGCTGCCTCCCACGTTTAAAAACATTTCCTGGACCATATCTTTGTGCCCTCGTCCAGGACAACTTCTATTACTTACAAATTACAGGCTCGGTAACCCAGTTACACACCGAGGCTCCGGTTGTTCTGGAAATCGACAGGGTTTCCAGGGGACAGTGGCTCGGCCAAGGGCAAACCACAGCCGAGCAGGTTGTCTTCATAAAGGACAGATGTCGAGAGTTGAGACACGCAACGCAAAAATATTCAGCTCACCAGAGGGAACAATACATCTTTAAAAACGTCAAGTCAAAGCTTCTAGGGGAAATAAAGTTTTTCAAATAAAAGGTAATTCTGATCAGAATATTTGATGTGCTCATTCTCACATCACTATCACATGATCGATCACGCCTCCATTCTCCCCAGAGAGATCCTCAGTGAAGACTTACAACAGCCTTTATAATTATTGATCGATCGTCTTCAGACACTTCCTGACTGTCTGAGGAGTAAAGGTGGAGATGTGCCTGCGGATAATCACCCATGAGCCTCTGGAGCATCAGCGATTAAGTGTGTAAGTGGTGTATTAGTGCTTTCTATCGTCTATGATGGTTTTCTGTACTCAGTTTACTTCAACCTGCCACTCTACTTTTGTTTCACTTTCATTTCAGAACATTTTAAGGAACCTGGAGAATGAATGTGATACTGTTTTTATTCATTTAAAAGAACGAAAATGTTATAATTTAGCTGAAGACGATATTTGTAAAAGTTTAGTCCTTTATGTTTGAATACCAACTCGATTCAAGTCAAGTAACGCAGCGTGGTCAGTGCTCCTCTGCCTCTGACGAGTGTAAATGCGATGATCCGCCAATAGAAGAGTAACTGACGAAGAGCGAGATAGTCCTCACAGGAACGGCAGGGCGGTTGGGTGGATGGGTCAAACAAAACTGGACTTTCGTCCAGGAGACCGTTTTCCGGTTCCAGTCCGAAAGTAATCGTTCATCACGAGTTGTTGGTCACGTGACTCACAACTGTTTTCTTTATTTTTGCCTAAACCTAACTTCCTGTGAATACGGAAGTTTATTTTGAAAATATTTTTGGGTATAATTGTTCAACATAGGTATGAAAAAATAAAAATAAATCTAGCTCTGTATGGCTTATTTCAGTGTTTGCTATTATGCCTGTTATCAGTTTAAATAAACTATTTTAACTTTTGGGTGTTAAACACTATGCGGGAGGAAAAAAGGGTTAAAATGATAACAAAGATCTTGCAGTGAAGTTCTTCCTTAAATTATAAACAAAATTTACTTTACAAACATTAAATGATTAACTTAAAAAAAAGATTATTATGTGTTCACCAGCCACAAATCCTGGTCGTCTGTCCCTCCGTTGTCTCTTCGAACAGACAAATGTCAAACCACCAGCCATTCTTTTCCCCAGACTCGGATCCTGCAGCACAATACCTGGATGCTGCTCTGTTTTCTTAGCGAGCGAGGCCATAATTCACCAGTGAGGAGAGCTGGGTGAGGTTCCACACGGTCTTCCTAAAGGAGCTGTTTTTTTTATCCGCCATCAATGAGTTTGTGTGATACCTGTGAAGGAACGGACACAAATGAAGTTCACACACTGTAAAGCTGCTTCACTCTGAGACGGTTTACAGCTGAGGGAGGCACCCTTCTTAAAAGGGCCGGATATAAATACCTTTGCACGATAGCGGAACTGTCGTAACGTTTCTTAACCGAACCATAGTTTTGTATCGGCATCTTTTGGAAGCGGCAACATAAGGCTATGGAGAAGAAGGAAAACTCCAAACTTTCTTTGGTTGCATTTCTTCCTGATGTTTATCAGGTGCTTAGTTATTGCAACAGTCTCCTTAAATAGACAGTTAATACTCAAATGAACACGTCTACCCATTTCTAGACGAGTCAATGGGGTATATTTGATCCCAAAGACATTGTGGTCTGTGCTTGCTGTAGTGAAGCCATTGGGCCAGAAAATGACGACCTGTGATCGGACCATGAAGTTGTCGCGGCGCTTGGTCATGTACCTCAAAATTTGTGAAAACACAAAAGAAAAAGAGTAGAGCCTTTGTTCAATCAAACGATTAATATTAAAACTAAATTTACCATGTGAGCTGTGGTAATTTCACTTCTGTCCTTTTCTGCCCGGCCTTTATTAGAGATATTTTTAACATTATTTATACAATAATTTTATGAATTGATGGAGAATCTTGAGTCTTATGTGACTTAAAACTCTCTTCCATTTACTGTAGCTCCATTTTTATAAATTTGGCAACAACTAAGATGTATTTTTACACAAACGCTAACGTTGCTACTGCAGCTTTAACTGACCCTTAATATTCCCCCCACCTTCACACTGCGTTGCTTCTCTCCGTGCGAGCGTTTCCTTTGGGGCGCTTCGAGGGACTTGCGTGATATACGAGTCTTCGATAAGTGCGGAGGTGTGGAGATCTCGAGACACACGGACCTGTTAGGTTGCTGGAGCGACCTGTAGGCCTCTTACTAGAGGGGATTAGGTTAAGCTAACTCTCAGTCATTTACAGTTTATCACACAGCGGCTGTTCATGCCAACTACTTTAGAGCACTTTCAGCGGAGAGGTGGGGTCTGGGAAATTTCACACAGATGGAGGCTTTAATGTTCTTATCAGCACACACACACACACACACACACATACACATAGGCATGCACCCAAATATGATGTATACACACGGATGCATTTATTAGAAAGCTAAAGTATGAAGCATCAACCAAAGAAAGGGAATAAGCTAAAACTGATTTCTTCTACTATTAATCAGAAAATGTTCTCTTGGATGCAATTCACAAAAGGATGTTCGGGTCAAGAACTCCACAGTGGAAAAACACAGACTTAAAAACTATTGTCTCTGAGGCTGAATCATTTGGAGATTTTATATTATGAAAGTAAAAAAATAAAAAATAAAATAAAACTTAATTGTTATAATTAATACTATTTAAATAAGATATTGATTATTTAACTAAATTCATATTTTTCTAGTATATCAGTGTGATATGCATCATGGATTGATGATTGTTTTTAAACATATTTATCCAGGACGATTTAGATTTATTCAGGATTGACAACTTTTATTTAGCGTATGTATCTTGATTAAAGTAATTCTGTAAATTATTAGTGAACTTATTACACTCTTATCAGGTAACATCACCTGTAAGTGAGTATATTGAGTATATCTCTCTCTCAGATGACACACCGTTGACAGCTGTAGTGATATTTATATTTATTTATACATATTTCACCCCTTAAACCACTACTGAGACTGTCAGATTTGTTAAGTTTTTTTTAATGCTGATTCCTATCAGCAGGACTACAGGCTACATAACGGGAACGTTTTTTTTCTATCTTTGTTTTTATGAATGAAGCTTCCTCACAAATGGAGCAGAACAGGTAGCGTTATGCTGCTGATCACATCTCACCGAGCACCTGCTCATAATCAACCCGCATTCATCAAGTTCAAATGGGAAAGTTTGTGCAGTTAAGAAAACTTCCCGAATCCGTCTTTGAACAGTTAGTATGAACAAACTTCAAGGGGAAAAGTATGAAGGGTTTCCGATAAGGATACAAAAATCAATTTCTCTGACTAACCGTCAAAAAGAAGTGCCATTAAAGATACAAAAAATAAATAATGATATGAGAGAATTCGATGAAATAACTAATCTCTTCCTTTCTGGCAAACACAAACTATTTCCTCATCTTCCCTAACTTCTGCACAAACATTCACACCACCTTGTGTCTCCTCCAGTTTACCTCTTCACCACCAGGCCTTGAGGGCAACAAAAACAGCAAGTAGCTAGCTAATTAGCTAATGACCCGCTAATCGAATTCGCCGCCGCCGGCCCTTTAAGGCTCGGCACGGCTCCATTAGCATCAGCGACTGTCGTCGGAGCTCTGATCCGTCCAATATTCAGCCAACAGCCCCAACGTTTCTCATCCAACGTTGCACCTTTATCCATTCACAGGCCCTGCTGATAACAGCCCTCCTGTCTGAAATGAAACATCCCTTTAAATGTCTGCTTTTACAGTAAATTACCCAACACACACACACACACACACACTCTGCCTTTAAGAGCGCAGAGCTCTCCTCGCCTCCCCAATTAGGACTCTAATTTGGCTAATGGAGCATTAATGGAGAAGCTGCTGAAGACCCGAGCTCAGCACAATGTCCTCCAAAGCAACCACACACACACACACACACACCCGTTACCCAAACCCTCCACCCCCAACCCAATACGACACACAGATTAGATTTCACTAACAATAGTATCAGAATGCTCTGGAGACACACACACACACACACACACTTACTTCTTTGCTTAGATCCACACACACATTCGGTCTAGCATGCACACACAAAAATAAAAACACAAAAACATGTTGGCAGGGCGACATCATAAAACAGTTTATTGATATGATAAAACCCCCAAAAACTGTTTAAAATTAAATGATAAATGTAACAAGGAAGTGCAAACTTTTCACGTTTCTATGTGTGGAAAAAAACACAAACTCTAAAGTGTCTGTTATCCGGGCTTGTTTAATAGAACTGCAATATATAATGTCCAAAGGATGCTTTTCTGACACACATTTAGGGTGCAGCATCTTTGTGAGAGTTTGGGATACTAGTTCACTGAATATAAAGGAGGTTGTTCATATTTTTGGTTGTTTTGTTGTTATATGTTATTATAACAAATCATTTTGGTTGTTGAGTTATCTCACTTATGGTTGATTATGTCTGAATTACTGCACAGGTGGACTGTCAAATAAAATGTGTGTATTTTTGTACAAGGTTTGAGGTTTAGCTTTGTCATTATACAACACACACACACACACACACAGGGTTGCACAATGAAATGCAGCTGTAGCCCTCATCTATGCTCCACACACAGAAAATTAATAAACAGATATCCAAATATTTAAATAAAAATATAATGAAACAAAAACGGCAATGAAATAGAACAGAGCATATGAAAAGTAGCCCGGAGGAAAACTTAATTATATTTACAAGAAAGGAAAGATATATAGGTTTGTATGTAAATATATGCACACACAAATATGTACAATACCTGTGTAACATGCAAGCTATAGCGTATAATGTCAAAATGTTAAAATGAGTGAAAACCAAACAGATAAACCAACACTCGGCTGCACAACACATGCACAAAGAACACACACATCACACTCATTAAAGGATGTGGACAGCATGGGAACTACTGCAGCGCTGTTGAGAGGAGGATCAACATGGCGCCATCACCCTGCTCCTTATCAAGCACACACACACACACTGGTGGTCATCTACTGTATATGTACATAACCCCTTGTGATACTGTAAACATGTATGACCCGTCTGGTGGAGCTCTGCTTCGACCTTCATATCTCTGACACGTATTGAATGAATTTCTGGCGATTGTTTTACACCAAAACATTGTATGAATTTAGTAACTCACGGTGGTCGAATTCAAACTCTAAATTATGAGGTCATCAGTCGCTACGCTCACGTTTCAGCAGTGTGAGTTAATATTGGCTGTGTGTTGCGATAAGGCCACAGTGAACTCCTGCCACGGTGCCTTGTTGGGTTGCGTTGGAGTTTCCAAGGCATGACGGTGCTGGCGACAGCCGTATCTGACGCTCTGACCCTTTTCAAGTCAGCCGCGAGCACTTCAATCTTTCTCTCTGTTGCTCACACACACACACACACACACACACACACACACACACACTCCCCACATCTGTAGATAGTGTCACTGCTCCAGTCTCCAGGCCCACGATAAGGGGACCCCCTGAAAAAAAAAGAGGAGGGGTGCAGCGAGTGTTCATGAGCAGTCTGAGTGTGGAAACCCAGAGAGAGAGAGAGACAGAGAGAAAGTGTGTGTGTGTGTTTGTGTGTGTGTGTGTGTAGTCGTGCTAATCTCCAGCCCGGCTCCATAAACACCGCTGTGGCCCCGCAGAGCCAGATCCTGAGCAGCCGAGCAGCCCTGCGGCTCCAAGTCTGAGGCAACGAGTCACACTGCCGCTGACCAACAACAAGACCAGATTAGCTCGACCCCTATCTGATGATGTCATCAATTGCAATTTCTGGTGATTAGGAGGAAAAGCAAAAAAAAAGTTACAGGTTTGGCTTCATTACACGACTCTCAGGAGCATTTAAGACTTTTAAAAAACAAGAAACACAGACGTAGAATTACAGTTAATAACAATAACTACAAATTCTAAAAAAGACTAATCTGGTGTGTCGTTAGTTTGACTGAAAACTTTTAGTTTAGCTCTGCCTGTCCTCTCCGTATGTCAAGACAGTTTGCTTAATTGGTCAATGTTGCAAATTCATGGTCGCCAGATTTGTACTCGACATCAAAGATTTGCATGGATTTTGTCTCCGTCATAAACAAATCCGTTCAATTAAATGCCACTGAAAGTAACTGATTTTACTGCAAAATGTTTCTGTTTTCAATGCTGGCGTGACCTTTAATGAGCTGAAATGAACTACTGCCCCTATCAGGAAGACACAAAAGTGAAGTAATTATTGCTAAAAAATTTGTGGAGAAAATGTATCTATATACTAATAGTATTATTTTTATTTCTGTCTCAAAAAAGACAAATTTGACGTGACGCTCAATTTAAGTCAAGTTTAACAACAAGAAACATGGATCCCTGAATTCATTTTTCAAATGATCATTTCTGGGAAACGTTAACTATGAATTTAGGAAGGAATTCAGAAATTCTATCCAAACGCATCACAGTGCTACTAACATCTGTGTCCTGTAATATTTCAAGAAGCTGATTGTCTCAAAGAACAGCGATTGTATCCATCATTTTCTCATCTTATCACAAGCTACATTCTTTTGAGCATATTATTATTGTCTACGTTTGATTTCCCATTCACAGGAAAACAAGAAGATTACTGCCTGTATTTTCTTTGGTCTGCCTCTGGTTTGGATTCGCTCCTGGAGTTTAAACCGGGCTGTGATTGGTCGATACGGAGGACGAGGTAAGGTTGCGAGAGGAGGAGACAGATAAGAGCCGGAGCCAGACCGAAATAAAGACCAGCAGTCTGTTAGCATTCCTCACACCGCTCGATACCCCCTCTACCACACACAGAGACATTCCTCTGCTGCCTCAGAGAAAAAAACACTTTCAGTCCATGAATTTAAGTTTAACATGGTGATGTGAGTTTAGTACGTGTCCCACTAGTTAGGTTGCTCAAACTCATTTTATTGTCTTAAAAATACCTTGTTTGTTGATGTAAAAAATAAAAAACATGATATGGTGCACAGCTCAAAGACATACAAAGGTGTCACCAACATGCCCACAAAATAACTGAGAATAAATGTTAAACAGATTACGGACACAAGAAGAGAATCAGAAGAGCAGCACAGTCGTCATTATGGGAGGATTTCAAACCTGATTTTAAACTGACAGAAGTAAGTTAATATTACTCAAGGCTATACTAACAATGCTAACACAAAGAGCATTTATACAGCAAAGACTGACCAACAAGGAGTCCCCCATCTTCCAGTCTAAGAGAAATTATTAAAGCGACAAATAACTAAACATTAAAAATGTGAGTACTGTAGCTCGACAGACTTGGACAATAACTAGACAATAACTGTTCCGTGTTTTGGGGAAAATGCAACGCTGCCTAATAAGGTTATCTTAAACTAACTTTTGGCAATATTCTCTTAAAACGAGTAAACAGGGCTACATGCTAAATGATATCGTGCAATAACAACGAGGCTAACCGGCGTTCAAGGGAAGGGTTAAGCTAACGGTCAGTTCTTTCATAAACATGGAATTCTTATTGACATTTTTTGTCATGTGTCCATTATATTAGTATAGATATAATACTAATATATCTGACATTTTTTAACTCTCAGATATAATATTCTGTACTCTCTACATTGAGAGCAACCAAAGACCGGCGTCAAATTCCTCATACGTGTGCACATAGTTGGCCAATAAAGCTGATTCTGATATGTAAACATATGGAACGTGCAAAATGTCTCACTTAAAGCAACACAACGGTAGCAGCGTAAGCTGCTGTACTGCTTTCACTCCTACCTGCTGTGTTCCCATCTTTAGCGCATTTAACAGGATGTCAAACTTCAGTGTTTCCTGTTGGAACCAGCGGTGACTCGAGCATTTTCAAACTGTCTTCAAGTTCTTTTTTTTCTCTCTCTAGATGAATGAGAAGCTGTCAAGTTCAGGACAAAAGCTCCCGAGTGGGAACTGCCATCAGCATCGTACACGGAGAGCTTTCTCTTCCTAAACAAAACACCAAGGCGTCAAACACAACAACACATACGCCCTCTCACACTTTCGCTCATTCACGCGATGGGAAGTAGGATGCCGTTCGTTACAAGCAGTTGTTTTGCTTGTGTCAGCTTTTTACGAGTGAAGGAGGAGATGTTGGGTTCCTGTTCCTCGTTGCTCAGACCACCCAGCTTGCAGAGTGTGAATTAAAGTTACATGATGAAGTAGTTAACAAACAGAAAAGTTTCCCCATTATGAATTTGATGACATTGCGATCCAAAATTGCAGCTATTGAATCTTTGTTGTTGGAAAGTCTCAGTGCTGGACCTTTAAGGGCTGTGTCCACCATAGCAGCTTGGGAGTGTTTTGGAGGCGCACTGAAGTAAAAATGTTGGCACAAGGTAAAGTACTTGCTCTGGATGAAGCTCGTAAGGAGAGAGGACAGACCTGCAGGTGGCTTTTTAGAGTTTGTGGGGAGGAAACATCCAGGTGAATCCCATCGTTTCCTTCAGGTTCAGATTCAATTTGTTTCCCAAAAGGGGAAATTCGTTGGTCCAGCGCTCCAGACACGAGGACATCGTTAAGTTCACAACACTCAAAGCTAAACACATTTGATCACGTCTCTACTGTGATTTTCATTTTCCAACTCTCGGCGACCAGAATAAAAAAGCCAAATGTGCAGCGCCAAGCGCAGAGTGGATGCTCAGCACCTCGTCACGCTGCTGTCCTTTGTAGCCTCGTGTATATATGCAGCGCTTCTATTACAATTATTTTTTTAAATATGGTGGCCTCAGGGAAAATCGATTTGGTGGACACGGCCCATTATTGTCTCCTTTAGTGCAATGTCCTTTAAGTAACATTTATTACATTCATTGTAACATTAATTTAGTAAAATAACAAACACACCATAGAAAGTTACATATTACCCAGTAAAAATCCTTTTATATAAAAATATAAATCTAGAACATGGATTTAATAAATTGAATTAAGTGTTTAAAGGGCAGGAGGTCGGTTTAAATCCCTTTTGGTGCATTCCTTTTATGCAGACTGGATTTAAATGACTTAAGGTAGCGTTGTCCGTCCAAAAAAGAACTTAAGTGCTCAAGTGTATCGCACCTTAAGCAAGGGCCAAGTGTGTAATAATGCCTCCTTTCATTGAGGTCATCGACAAGCCACGACTTCAACCACTTGACAGCCATTTTCATCTTTGATCTCTCAGGTTTTACCTCCGTGTTCGCACCTCCTCGGTGAGCGATCGTTCCTCTGAGTGTTAACAGACGACGCTCGTAGAGAGCCAGCGGCACCTGCGATGAGCCGCTCACTTCAAAGAGCATAAACACGTCTGTTGCATCTACAGCACAAATAGCTCTACGTCCCATGTTGGTATTCGTTTCTGTGGATCCAAACACTACCTGTGTTGTTGAGGGTGTAGCTGCAACTACGGCCCCCAGGCCAATCCACTGGCTGAGAGCTTCAAAGCCACACAAGAGGAGCTAAGCCCTCCTGAAGAGAGGCTGTCATCTTCTCCAGGGCTGCACCTGTGGAGACTGGCCTGCATCTCCTATAGGCCTAAAGCCCGGGTAAGAGAAGGGAGCTTTGGGAGGATTTGGGGGAGAATGGCAGCGCACTTTGCACCTTGATGCGGTAAATGCCTCGAATGGCTCACCGGCTTTTTGTATCAGCACCTGAGGGGGCGGGGATGGAGACGACGCTGGAGCGAGAAAACGTACACATCAACAGTACACTATCACTGAACCATACACTGTATATAAGAAGTGGAAGTAGTCATCGTGATGTCACCCATTGTTTTGTGGACTGCTGTTTTGAAGCCTCGAGTTTGGCCATTTCGCCATCACCATCTTGGATTACGGCCGTCGCCATGTTGTTTTTTTCATAACCGATGAACAGAAGTTATCATATTTGGAATGCGGAGGAGTGAAATTGGAAAAATTGTAAGAAAGTAATTGATCTAAAAACATAACATTGATTACATCGGAGCGTCATTTCCTGTTGATTATTTATCCCATCAAGACGTGATAATCAATATCTAAGAACACAATCAACCTAAAGCCAGAAACAAGAGAAGACTCAAACAGGAAATGGTCATGGGTCAGCCGAGTTGAGCATTCGTCATATTATTGGTTTTCTCAGACATTTGAAACATCAGAGAGACAGATGTATAAACCTGCTCGATATTCCCAACTGTCTCCATCCACAGGAGAGCGTTTCACAGTCTGGCACTGCAGACGTGTTTACACACACTTAAGCCTCACTGTATTTATTACTGACAGACTTCTGGTCTGTCAGGTACTTATACAGTCAAACCACCATTTAAAGAGATGCACACACAACCACACCCGCACACACTTATGAATATCATCACGCACCGATCACAGTGTTTTCCCCAAACGTGCAACCTAAACTCCTTGCAAGTACTTAGCGCATTAGAGAAACAAAACAGATCTACCTCTCAGCACACACTTTAATCCTCAGGCATCCAGCTCTGGGATGTTGGGTGAGAGAGCGGCTGAGATGCTGAGCTCTGCATCCCAGCAGGATCTGCGCTGACAGGCGGCGGTCTCTGCAGAGGGATAGGTCACCGGGTCATGTGACCTATCTTTGGACGAGCCCAAAGCAGACACGGAGGGCCACGCCGCTAATCCACCCATCCTTCTTCGATACCCTACCGTCGGGCGAAGGGAAATCATGCATCTGCAAAAACTGAATCTGACGGCAGCAGGTTTTCAGGGCTGAAAGGTCTTAATCGAAATGTAAAATGACTTAACACTTGTTGTTTCTCGGTGTACTTCAGCAGTGCTCCCATTCATTCAGTGAAAGAAGGATTACGTTTGGCATGTTTTTCAGCAAAACGAGCAACGTTTTGTCAGACAGAAAATGTCTTCAGCTAAAGTTACAGCTGTGCTTGAGGACAGGACAAAGATAAAATGATGCTTCGAGAATAACATTTTCAGTGTGTGTGACCGTGATGGCTGTGAAGAGTTCACACAGTTCAGACTCAACCAATTGAAGTCACAAGATATTCGGCTGTAGTTGTCAGAAAAAAGGTTTGGTCCTTGTGGGTAGACAATGTCCTGAAAATGTCTTGCAAATTGAGACTGAAGCTTCTTCTACCTTCTTCTAAAAGGCAATCACAGTCCTGTCATTGAGCAGATATATATGCACAGGTACTGTTGGTGGTTCTGTGCAAACATTAAATAAGATGTGCCACAAATTGGAAACTAAAGATGTCCTTCTTGCTGCTGTGTGATGGTTGCAGGTATTAATCAACCAAAATACAATGTCTTGTATTGTACAACCAATAGAGTGCTGCAGGGTTGACGTATGTTTGTAGGCTAACTAGGAAGTTAGCATCACACTGGTTCCCTTGCAGGCAGCAACATCCGGTTCTGCCGAGTGTCTTAAAACCTGCATTCTCTCTACTGACCACCAGGGGGCGACTCCTCTGGTTGTATCGAAGTCTATGAGAAAATGACTCTACTTCTCTCTTGATTTATTACCTCAGTCAACATTGTAAACATGAGTTTATGGTCTCAATCTCTAGTTTCAAGTCTTCTTCAATACAGCATGATGTTCATTTAGTAAATTATGGTCCATTTAGAGTCAAACAGACCATAAAGCAGGGTATGCTTTGGGGCGGGGCTACTGTGATTGACAGATCGCTGCCTCTACCAGAGACGTATACGGCGTCTCTACGTCACTCCTCCACATTCCAAATATGCTAACCTCCGTTAATCGGTTGCGAAAAAATGTGGCATAGAACATGGCGATGGCCGTAATCCAAGATGGCGACAGCGAAAAGAACTCAAGGCTTCATAACGGCAGCCCACCAACCAATGGGTGACATAACTGCAGTATGATGAAGTGCCGTTACTGAAGTACGCAAGTTACGTGACAAATAAATCAACACTGACTTCTCTTTTCACATGGGGGAAAAACAGCAGTCTCCTGAGTCAAAGATTGCTGTTTATTGGACTTTTTATACTTCCTATTTCATGATTACGTGGGTAACACACGAAATAACTTCGTGGGATATCTCAAAATGAAGGTTAAGCTATGCATGCAGGCAGTAATGTGAACATAGGATTGAATTAAATAAAGAGAAGGCTGGAAAAGCAAAGCAAGACTTGACCGCAGCAAGGCCTGATTTCAAATCAAACATGTTTTGTACGAGCTGAATTCCACAACGTGAGAGTACAGTTACTGACATAAGTACCCGAACAAGGACCCAGTGAAAACCCCACACTCTGTTAACCACATTAAAATGCTTGTTGCATGAAGTGGATGTGGACAGTTTGAGAAATGGAGGCGTTCACAATCCGCGGAGGAAACAAATGGAGGGCTGAACGAGTGCTAGCAAAGTACGCGATCGATCACAGAGCGGGAGGGGAGGGACGAAGACGGAGGGGAACGTGTGAGCGAGGAGGGGAGTGAAGGAGTCGGGGGTGGTGTTGGTGGTGGGGGGGGGGGGGGGGGATTGGTGGGTGGGTGCAGATAAAGCCGAGCTCTGGAGGATTAACTTGTCTTGAGTGTGTTTCAGAGCCGGCGTGGTTGAGGGACAGGCACTCTGCTTCGGGGCTCTGGAAGTTCTCAGCAACATCCAGACGCCCTGTCTGCGGTCACACACACACACACACATAAACACACTCGTACATAAACAGAAAAATAACATGCATGAACACAAAGGCACACCTAAATACAGCGCTTGAACATGGACAAGCTTAGACACTTCATATCTCTGTCTCTCTCTATTTCTGACCCCCCAACTCTCGTGTCTTCTGGGTTTCTACGGTATTTAAAACCTTTCAGCCTCATATTTTGTGTTTGTTGGTCCAAGTATAAGATACCACTCTTTGGTGTTCTGTGAGGCTCAACAAACTTGTATTCCCACCCTAATCTCCGAACCAATTGGCTATTGGTCAACGGGCTCCGTGTTTACGGTCCGATTATCATCATCATCATCACCAGACGATAGCCGGTGGGTTCCGCGTTTGCATTTCAGCTCACCTTCATTCAACCGGAAGCTAATGCTCCGACTACAAACAGAAATCAGAACCGATTCCGATGCCAAAATCTGAGTGACGATTGTGTTTACACTTCAAAAATCATAAGTGGAATTGTGAAGATTATCTTGCTGAACAAAACATATAAAAGTTTGTTTGCCTCAGATCTTATTTTCTGCAATAATCCTAAACTCAATGGATAAATCCCATTGGCTTTCATCGAGGGAATATTATATATATATTTATATATATATAATATTGTGTCTTCATTAACACCCACCTGCTAGATGAAACATGAACATTAAGATTATATTATGAGCAGGAACGTTCTCACAGACTTTAATGTGCAGTAACAAACCTTATAAACAGCCCAGTCTGCTAATCACCAACTCATGAGATTTCTCCAACAGGAGGTTTTATTTCCTTTCCGGGGTTTTGCTTTAGCTGGCAGTCATTCCTGAGTGATGAGCGACTCTTTCTCTGTTTCTCGGCTCTCCTGGATGTTTTCAGGGACCTTTAATCAACCAGCGACAGGAGTTAGCTGGTTTCACACCGCGACGCTCTTCTTTCACTGGTGTCGGCTGAGGAAGGTGACAGGACGCTGGTGTGAGAGCGCTGATAGGAGCTCGCTTTTTCCAGAGCGTTCCCACACGGAGCGTCTCCAGAGCCGCTGACACTGACGGCATGACGGGTGACGAGCGTGGCTGCTGTCGGTCATCCAGCAGAGCCCGAACGCCGCAGCAACCAAAGTCACATTTGTAGAGATGAAATTATTTGTGAGTTAATTGACAATCTGACATTCAATTTCATTAGATTAGTTTTGTATCAAGGAACCGTAATTTGGTGATTTTGAAAGATTTAAATGTTCCTTTTATAAACTAAACTAAATAAACTCCCATTGAACTATATGAAAATGTAGAAAAAAAGGCTGAAAACAGGTGTGTTTTAAGCTTTTTAATACAACGATCAATTAAACATTTCAAGCTATTTTACTCAAACAACAGAGTTTATCAGTATTGGCTCTGGTGCAGCAACCTGCGATAGACTTAAGTCACTTTTTGGGGGATTTTGAACTGTTAAAGATAGCAGAAAAACAAAAATAAGGATTATCATTACCTGCTGCTTTGCATATTATGTTGATATTTTAGGCCTTTGAGCTGAGGCTGTGACGTTTAAAGCTTTTTTTGGCCACTAGAAATTGATGGAGCCAGTTCAATTTTTGAGGAAAGATTATTGTTAAAGTTTGAATATGTTATCAAAAAGAGAAACTGTTGATATACATGTTATACCAGCTTTATATACAAAACCTCTCTCTCTCTCTCTCTCTCTCTCTCTCTCTCTCTCTCTCTCACACTCACACACACACACACACACACACACTCTCTCTCTCTCTCTCTCTCTGCAGGCCCTCCTACAGAGAACAGATGTTCAGGTGACAGAGAGACATAATCCAGGCAACAGGTGTATTTGTGTACTTGTGTATCCGTGTATTTCTATCCATGCATGTCTGGTAAATACACTGCGTGTATGTGTGTGTGTGTGTGTTGTTCAGACGTCATCATTACTGTCATGTTGACAGCAGGACACACACGTAGTGCTGAGAGAAGTGTGTGTTTGTGAGCAGCCTCGGGGTGCGTCTGTGTGTCAGCGGTGGTGAGTTAATCGAGCCATTACTCTGATTAGCTCCTCTGTGTCTCTGCTGTAAAACCACAGTGATGGTTAGCATTCATTTAAAAAAAGAAAAAGTATTGTGTGTGTGTGTGTGTTTGTTTTTACAAGGAGTGTGTGTTGGTGTTGGTGTAAAGAGAGGAGTCTTCATGGGACGCTAAAATGCTTCTTAGTTTCTAATGTTAAAGGAAAACTACCCTTTAAAACTCAGACACTATTCCTGTTTCTCTTTGGTGTGGATTAATCTTTGTTGTTTGTTGTTGAAGACTAGTTGACGTCACATCCAGGTGTTTCCAGCAGCTGTAATATAGTTCATAAATCAGTTTTGGACCGGTTAGTGCAAGTAGTTTGCACGAGGAATGATATTTTTTGGGAAATATCCTTTACAAAAAAAAAGAAACAAACTTTGAAATGTGATAAATTCATTCAGTATAGTGGTTTTGATTATTAGAGCTATGATCAGGCCCGACCCGACAACAGCCCACATAGTTTCTCTCCATCCCGAGCCCGAACACACCGAGCACTGTGTGTGTGGTTTTTGGATAATAAAAACATTATCTATTAAATCAAATCAAGGACAAAGGACAGTGTTCCTGCAACAAGAATGTTTTTCAATCTCACAGTCTTTGCATGCTTTAATTATTTTATTTTGAGGTCATTTTTGGTGATCAGTGGAGGTAAATACAATGTTCAGGGTTTTCACATTGATAATACAGAAATATAGACTTTACAATTAAGACACTTCTTTTTATTATTGCTTTATCCCAGAGTGTATTTATCAACCAAACATTTAATCTTTTCTATTTTTACTATAACTGTATCCTATTCATGGTATATATTTATCCTTGCTTTATTGTAAATATTTGAGATTTCTTCTGTTTTATGTAAAGCACTTTGTGTTGCATTTATGCCTTAACTCAGCTGGAAATAAAGTTTATTATTTATGTATTAATATTATTATAAATGCATGTAAACAATATTCTCTGACCCCACTGACACCAAACATCGATCATTTTATAATGCTTTGCAGATTAATAAATTGTTAATTACACTTTATTAAAATATTGATAGCTTGATGAAAAGTCTCCACCGTTTTCACAAGTCAATGATAATACAGCTGCGAGCAAACCGTGCTTTGATGTTCACATTATCAGACTTTCTCTGCAGGCCTCTCTGCTCTCCTGGATTTCTGTTCTTTTTACTTTTCACTTCATCTCCAGCAGCGTCTTCACTCAGCAGAGCCTCTCCAGTGGCTGTTCGCTCCATTGTGTCTGTGATTTGTCATCTTCTCTTTTCCTTAAAGGCGACTTGGCCGGGGGACAGCTGCCTTTGTGTCGCTCTGGTGTTGAGCCCTGGTGAAAAGGCAACAGAGACGAGGCAATGAGCTAAGTGATATTTAGCTCTTTGCCTGCTACACACAGACACACACACACACACACACACAGACACACACTACTACAGAGACTCACACATGCCTACAAACAGATTTACACACACACAGATAGACATATGCATTGAAACCAAAACACATAGAAAGTCATGCACTCAGCGGCCGTCGGCTCCAAACCTCTAAACAATCAACACACACACACACACACACATCCTCTGTCAGCCTGGAGTTGACGTTGACAGGCTGCTCTTTTGTCCATCATTCACCCGCAGACAAGAGCACAAACAAGAGGCAGAGAGAGGGAGAGATAAAAGCCCTCCCCCCTTGCCCGCCGTAATCCAATTACAGGCCTGCAAATTTGATTGGCGCCCCAGGAGTGTGCCTTCAGCTGTCCGTCATTAGCGGCTAGAGAACAGGGGGGCTCACTGAGGGTGCTGTTAGGGTGTGTGTGTGTGAGAGAGAGAGAGAGCAGGACTCACACTCAATCTCTGTTGGCTCAAAGACGTCTCCTCTGTCTTCATGTGCCAATGTGCGATGTATACCTCCCATTTAGCGTCCATTAGAACGAAATGAAGCATGCTGAAAAATGCCTTTTATTAAACATTTGTCAGATTATCAAATGCGCTGCAGATTCCTGTGGTGGGCCTCGTGATCACAGCGGGAGTAGATCATGGCAAAAAAAGAAAAAGTTTTTAAAAAAAAGCACTTTCTGTAGTTTGTCTGATTAATCTTTGACATCCTGGTGATCTGCTCAGCTCAGCGTCACAGACGCTTAAAAGGAAAATAAGAGCGGAAATGTAAGAGGTCTGGATACTGATTGGCTGAGTGGATAAAGTGATGGAGGGTCTGTTACACATCCAAGGCCAAAGTCAACATCTTGGTAAACATGCTGCATTTATGAAGCGCTTTAATCCAAAGTGCCTTAACTTACCTTAACCTTAAAGTCCTCACCCTAAAATGTAATGATTATGTTATGGGGACTTGCATTTTGTCCCCAATAGGAAGGCGAGTCCCCACAATGTGACTGTGCAAACAGATGTCCCCGCAACGGGAGCAATACACACACACACACACACACACACACACACAGCTCGTATTGGTCAGGCTTTCAAGACACCATTTATTGTGCACAAAGACATAAAATTAGATCAACTTAATATAAATAAATGATGATGATGAGGGAGGAAGGCGAGTCCCCACAATGTGCCTGAGTAAACAGATTTATGTCCCCACAACATGAATAATACATACACACACACACACACACACACATGTGGCAGTGAGCTAACATGCAAGGAGCCGGTCTAAGCATCAGGGGCTATTTGTCGTTAAGCGCCTTCAGGACACTTTGACATGTATTTTATCTACTGAGCATTAAGTTCCACCATTTTGTCGATGTCCCTTTGCACAGGACTTCCACCCTGGAGACATTGTCAATATAGACAATATAGACTTATTTTACCTTAGTTTTGTTACGTTTAGTAAAATGTAAATATTTTTTCTTATGTTGGTCGTCCACACTTTAGTTTACCCAACCTTTTATTCACACCATACAACATAAGGGCTTCTTGTGTCACTTCAGCCTGCTTGGTAAAATAGGGAGACTCTCGAGGGACTTGGAAGGAAACAAGGATGGACATTCAAGCTTATTTTATACTTGCTGTATGAAGCCAGCGCGACCACGTGACTGCCACAAATAGCTCACTGATTAAAGCACTTATTTACATGTCTAGGGATCATACAAAGAAGGCCAGTTCACTTTTATTTAAATGCTTTAGAAACAGTCTTTCAAATCTTCATTCGAGTAAATATTTTGCAGCCAAATCAAATAGTTTTCAGGATATTCAACCTTTGTTTCTTCATAATGCATTTAATACTTGACTTGTTTCTTTACATGGCTTGTATAAAGGCAACACAGTAGTCCATGAATATGAGATATGAGTTTACAGTTAATCACAATCATTCCTCGTGAAAGTTAAAATACCTGAAATATGTGCCTGTTGCATTGCAAGACTTTGCACATACGGTATAATACAACAAAGCATGGCAGGGAGCATCTCTGCCAAATAGAGCAGGCGTTTAGGACAGCAGCTTGAAACTAAACGGTTTACATGATTAGCATGTGGACTTGTTAGAAAACCTGATGGACTCCATTATGAAGCTGTTACTGATAGGAGCGATGGCCACAAGCCTGTTGTTGAAGAAGACTTTGGATTTATCTTCAAGAGGAGTTATTTGTTTGAATGCTGCTATGTGAGCAGTACATGTGTTGGGTTTCTCTGCGGATGCCAGTGAGACGCCAGACCTATCAGCGCGGAGCCTCGTATCTGCCCGAAGGAAGATCAGTGAAGAAGTCACAGACGTGGCCCCGGGTCTTATCTTTTATTGGCTGGCTCCTCGGGGGCTTATCTTTTATTGGCTGGCTCCTCCGTCAAGCTTATCTTTATTGGCTGGCTCCTCCTGAGGACGGCCTGTAAGCCATGCAGGGCTGTGGTGGAGGGTTGGAAGGGGGGGGCAGGCACTGCCAGGATGACTGGGACCGACACAGATAGCTCTATCACCAGTGTGGGAAAAACACACAAGCCTGTTTCCACCTTCAGGGCAGAGAGACAGGGTTTTCATCCTCCTCTTCCTACTTCCTTTTCCTTCGTCCCTCCCACTTCCCTCTCCATCAGTCGACCATTGTTTTGACCTCGCGACCCGTTTTTACGCCTCGTTACCTCAGTTACAGGGCCCTCCAAAAATATATTTGTTAATGTGTGAGAAAGTGTTTTACAGAACAAGTGAAGACATACAGCATATACAAGGTAAGAAAGAAAATAAAACAAAACAGCCAAGGGGACAAAAGCAACTGAAGCAAGTTGAATGAGGCTACATAATGTAAGTCATATATGGACACATAAATACACAAACATATACTCGTACATTTTTCTTTGATGTGTTGGGGAGAAATGGAGTAAGAGAAAACGAAAAAAGAAAATAATAATAATGATAGTGGTAATATTACTAATAATAAAGAGAGGCAACTGCAAAATTTGGTGACGAAATCAATTCATTTCGGTGATTTTATAGCCAGTGGATTCGCGTAATCCGCTCGCAGTTCATCAGGTTCAACTGAAATCTGACACGCAAATTCACGCTGTTGACGATCAGCAAGCCGTCCTGACAGACTCCAAAGCTATCGTAGCTTATTAGCTGTGTTGTTCCATCCACTTTTATTCTTCTTTAGGAGTTAAGTTTTCTCTAAGAGGAACGTTTTGTTGCGAGTCATGAGACAAGATAGTCTCAAAAGTACAAAAATATCTCTTGAATAAACAGCGTTCCTGTTAAGTTGTGTGACTAACTGGAGCTAGCATGTTCCCGGCTGTCTCACGTGTTAGCAGTTAACCAACCAGCCCTGCGAGTACTCACAGGCTGATTACTCATCAAACGTTTATTAAAATGTTTAAAATCGAACAAACCACCTCTTCCACAAAGGCAAAAAATAAACATCAAGGGATCGTGAAACGCAATTGAATAAGATTTATCAAATGTTGGTGTTTCCATACAGCTTTTTAATGCGATACTTCAAAATGTGCATAAAATATGTGTGTGTGTGTGTGTGTGTGTGTGTGTGTGTGTGTGTGTGTGTGTGTGTGTGTGAAACTAGACGCTGCTGTTCTCAACACTTTTGTTCCTGGAGTCTGGCCTATCAGGGAGATAAACAGCAGATCTCCTTCAGCAGGTCTGTTACAGGAAGCGGTGTTCACAGGCGTTACACAGTTTCATCATCCGGAGGAAAGCTGATAACTGAACCCTGCAGACCGACTGAGTGTTAACGATCATTAGTGTTTTTAAGAGCTACTCAGCAGATGTCCGTAAAAGAGACACCTACTCTAATTAGTTACTGCAAAGAATAACTGCTCAAAATGATGTTTTTCTTGTGAATATTTGATGCTTTGTTTTTGTGAAGCACTTTGTAATTGTTGATTGTGATAATAAGTGCAATATTAAATATTAAAAAGTGAAAAACACACAGGGTGGGAGGGGAGGTGCATGGGCCAAACAAACACAGGACTTTCAACCCCGAGATCGGGACTAGTATCTGTGTCCCAAAGTGTTGAGTTAATGTGAAGTTATTATGAAGTTATTGTGAAGTTACATATTATGTGACGTTTTTCCTAAACCATTCATTTAAACCCAACCGTGATGTTTTGCCTCAACCTAACAAAGTGGCCTTGTTGCCTAAACCTAACGTTAGTTTTGTTGCCTGAACGTAACATTGTTAATCGTGGTGCCATGACGTAATTGTTTATGAGATGACGATACGTAATCCATTGTTACCAGTTCGTGTTTCGTTCACGTAAACTGTGAGAAGACGTTGTGACCGAGGCTCGTGGGTATTTAGAGATGTCCTTCATGCCAAACTGATGGAGAAAGAAAAACATGACGTCTCCGAATTGAATTACTCAAAACTCATGAGCATAACATAAAGCTACAGGATCACTGTCGATCACAGATATGATCTACTGCATCCCGTCTGTCTGTCCGTCCTGTCAGCTGTCTGCTTCCCCCTCTCACGGTCACTGGACCCCCTTATCAGCCCCACCACCACCACACACCTCCTGTCCCACCGCGGCTCCACCACCGACCACAACCCCCCCCGAAACACAACTGAAGTCTCCAACATCGTGATAAGTGTGTATGCGTGTGTTTACTGTGTGTATTCGGCCCTCTGTCTGTTTCCGTGCCTCGGATGACATCACTGTGACCACAGAAGGGGGAAGTGTGTCTGGAGGTGGTGGGTTGTCTCGGGGTTGCCGTGACAACAGCATCATCCGTCCCGTGGGAGGGGGAACTGGAGGCTTATCACTCGGAAAAGCTTTTAAAACAGGGAAAAAAGAAATGGAGGCTTTAGGAAGCAGAGCCTGATGGTAAATAAGTTAACCAGGATCCATCTCTGCCATTTACGACCACTTCCCGTATTCCCTGATTACTAACTGGATGAATACTGTGCGAGCGAGTGTTTGTGTGTCTCTGTGAGGTCCTGTTTCAATTGTTTCAGCAATGTTTCATTTCTTTGTCTCAGTGTGATTGTGTCTGAACGGTTTTTAAAAGGCCCTGCGAACGTAAACAGGTGTTTCCAGTTATTTGTTGACTGGACATCTGCTCAAGTTGAAGTGCAATGGAGCCACGATGGCAATTACATCAAGTCGCCATGACTGCATTCATTGGTAAATACAAGTAAAGTACAAATAAAGACAAAATAAAGGCGTTTTTCCAAAGGACCTGTACATTTGTGAGTTTCTGATGAATGGAGATCAGGATCTTCTGCTGGAGATCTTTTTTAAACAAATTATTACTTAACAAGGAGGTTTTTAGTTATTTTTAGCTTGTTTGTTTGTTGTTTGACTACAAAACCAGCCGCCCAATATTCATGAAACTTGGTGGAAGGTTGTTCTCATACAGTATTTATAACTTTACTTGATTTTCATAGAAAATGTTTAGGCTGCATTTCGTAGATATCCCATGAAATCAATTCGTATGTAATCCACTAAATCAAGAACCAGGAAGTATAAAGACAGTAAAAACCCAGTCGACTGCTGTTCGGGCCCCGTGTGAAACTAGAACTCAATGTTGACGTATTTATCACGTAGCTTCTGTAATTAAGTAACACCACTTTCATAGTTATTTCATCCTAAACCACAATCATTTCCTAAACATAACTAAGTAGTTTTGGTGCTTAAACCTATAAAGTATTTCACCACCTTCTCATAAACCCAAGTAAGTAGTTTTGTTGCCTAAATCTAACTGAGTTGTTTCTTGTGAAGATGTAAGTTTATTTCAAAAAGACTTCATGCATGTAACGAGCGTTGATACGTGTCGCTGAACTTCTGAAGGAAAACACACGAAAAAAGGAAGAGTAACTTTTTGTAAGATATCATACAAACTGTTGTATGAGGATACGTTGGGGTAGCATGGCATGGGCAGAGGAAGAACCGAGGAAATTGTGGAGCGGAGCGGAATCACAGGGTAGACAAAAGCATTATTTTTCACTCATGTGTGTGTGTGTGTGTGTGTGTGTGTGTGTGTGTGTTTGTGTGGACCATGGCTGTGTCACCCAAAATAAAAAACTACAATACAACACTCCAATCATGTTTTGAGTTTTTCTGACTTTGTGCAACATTTCGGGAGCACTCGATTCTTTCTTATGTATTTAGACTTGAGTGTAAGTTGCTGAAGTAGAAAGTTATTTTTTTTAACTAACTTGCTGATTCCTCCTCACTCACCAACAGAATGCGACAACCTCAAATAATTGCAGATTATTTTCTATATATAAACTACGTATATAGGTGTCGGCCTGCAATGTTTTTATTTTATCCACGAAAATCTCATTTTTTTCAAACTGTCGCTTCTGTACATTCAATTTTAGAAAATCAATGTCGAAGAATAAAAATATGTAAACTATATATTTTTTATTTAGTATGTCTTTATAATTTCCTCATAAAATAAATGTGTTAAGAAGTCATATTTGTACAAATTGGAAATAAAAAGGAGTGACACTCACTGTGCATTATCCTTCTATTTCTCTGCGTCGCCTCATGTCTCTTATCCGGCCGGCTAATGAAATCAGGGCTGACAGCGCGCCGTGACAATCTGCAGCTCTGTCGTCTCATTGGCTGAAAAACAGGAAGTAACTTTTGCACTTTTTGATGAGAAAAAAACAACATTAAAGTGCAGAGCTATGATTTTGGGGTTATGATTTAGTAGACAAATGAAGAGGAACAAATCACACACACCTTGAGTATGTGCACACACACACACACACACGCACAGAGTCTGTTAAAAACACACACTCCATCCAGACGTCCCTCCTTATCTCTCAGCTCCTTGGCTACATCTTGACACACTAACCATGTACAAATATGGAGAGAGCAAAGCACTGTCAACGCCAACCCAGTCATCCCAGTATGGACCAGAGCACACACTCTCACACACTCACACACACACACACACACACACACACACACACACACACACACACACACACACACACACACACACACTAGAAAGGCATACACACCCGGACAGACAGGTGCAGGTTCGTTGACTCAATGAATGTACTTAAGTACAATTTACGGTACTTGTGCTTTACTTGAGTATTTTTAATCAGTACGTACTCCACTACATTTTAGAGGCATATAATGTACTTTTAGTTACTAGTCACTTTGCTTTGAATAGAAAATAAATCTAACCTGTTTTATTGTCACATATTAAGTCAGCCAGCAGTTTATAAAACAGTTCAAATTGTCCCCAGCATTACCAACATTAAAGTGATGAACATGGTACGGCTACTTTTAACTTATGTTAAAGTACGAATACTTCTGCCAACATTGATGCTAACACACACAACTAAATATAGACACACACACACACATGCACAGTGAAACTTGGGTTGACTCTCACACACACACACACACACAGCTTTCTCTTTCCTACTTAAATGCTCATACACTTTCACTCTCACAGTTATAAACACACACACAGAGATCCAGACCTGCCCCCCCCTCCCTGGGAAAGGGTTGAGAGGACAGCAGGCCGTCACTGTTAGCGTTACATACCACTCAGAGTGCGCTCAGATAAGACAAGCAGAGGAGCCGAGTCCCTCAAAGGACCACGACCAGATCCTGACTGAGCTGCTGACAGTTAAAAAATATGAAATATATAAATATATAAGTGAACCACATACCAGACAATCCGGACATATATGCCTGATTGTTCTTTAATACTCCACACCTCTATTTAACTCCCTCTGTCGTTAAGGACTTTCCTACTCAACCTGTTTTGTTCTAACATGGAAATGACACAACACGAAATGAATGTTTATCTCAAATGATTTAGAAGAAGTGTTTTATTTTGAAATTGGGAAAGCACTTCCTTAATGAGAGTAGCTTCTCGTGTGAACTGCAGTCTGCAGGAAACTGATTAGGTTACTAAGTAAAAAGGGGGGAGGGGTGTTGTGTTCACTAATTTAAGACGTTCTATAATTGTGTCTCACTAATGGGCTGTATAGGATCATTGAGATAGTTTATCAGCTGACCTGAACTGCATGCACTGACCAGACACACACAGACTCTTGAGTATATTTTGAAGGTAGAACTTTTGTACTTTTACTTTTACTGGGTCTGTTTTGCTTCCATAACATGCCATCTTTCAGATAAGTGGAAGGAAAACATCCAAAATACACATTTAGGTGTTTATTTTACTACTTTGTCTATTTGATCTGTATTTCTCCGGAATTCACCAAAAGTTACCATTAGATAACGAGTCACATGAACATTTAAACAAGATTTTAGAACACTTGTAATTCAAAAAATAATTGTCTTAATGTAAATAATCAACTGGGCAAGTTCCATTAGTTATTATTTTATCCTATTCACCTGTAGTGTCTTCAAAATGTACGTTATTTTACAAAACATATCTTTAAAGGCAAGTTTTTTCTCAGAAATCTCCACTTCAGTAGCTCTTACATCCACCAAACTTTGCAGTTTCATTCCTCTCTATATTCTGAAGGTTCTTACTGAGGCGTTTGTTCAGGTATCATTCATAGCCTGATTTATACAATATTTAGATAAATATTACTAAAAACATGACAAAATGTGACTGAATCCAAAATTCCCTCTGTAAAAACCTTTGACTCTAATGTGTCAACAAAATGAAACAAGAATGTTGAACTTTGCTATTTCCAATGTTCCGATTTCTGCTTAGGAATTATGCAAATCAGCACATTTTACAACCGCATTTCATTGTGCAACCCTGTCCTGCATAATGACAATACCTTTTCCTTGAATCGTTGAAGTAGCCGTGTAATAAGCGGGATAATGTACAGCGAGCCGGTCATTGTTGCAGAATGAACCCCATCAGGGTGTCCTCATACATCGGTTCCTATGACATCATACGTAAAGTTACTCATCATTTCCGTGCGTTTTCCTACAAAAACCCAGCAACACTCAATTTCCGCTCGTTACATGCATACAGTAAAATTAACTTCCGTCTGAACATCAGACTCTTGAATCTGCCTCTGCGGTGATCCAGCGGTGTGGAGCTCTGAGGGTTTATCAGGGTGCTGTGGAGGGGGGTCAGCAGGTCACAGTGGGAGTCCTGAGGGTTCAGGGACAGTCTGTCTGTCTGTGAGCTAATCCTCCAGCGCACACACACATGCACACACACACACACACACACACACACACACACACACACACACACCCTTAGACCTGATCCCTCTACCTACAACAACCTCTCGGTCTGGACCAGGAAGCCAAGTGTGTGTTTATATCTGTGTAAAAAGACACATATTTTACTGCGTGTTCGTCGTCTATCGTCGTGCTGCTGCTGAACGGCTACAGACAGGGAGGCAGGGCGGGGGGGGGTTAAAGGTCGCAGAGAAACAGAAGTCCACATCTATCCGTCAGCACTCCATCATTCTGCACCTCCTTTTTCAGAGCAGTGCAAAGTAATGACAGCGCTATCAACACTTTATTTCTGGACAATCGGTTGATTTGTTTACATGTCATTCTGCACAAACTGACCAAACTTATCTGCTCTTTAATCGTTGTACATTCTTTATGTGAAAATTCCTGCATCTTCTGCATCACAAAGATTTCCCAGCTTCACGGCTTATTGATGTTTTTAATAGTTTTTCGATAAAATTGGAGCCGAGGATTAAGATATAACAGGGTTTGGGTACACACACAGTATTTGTTAGTTAGTTAGTTAGTTAGTTAGGATCAATTCATTGTTGGCTTTGGTATTTTCTAAATATTACCGGACTATCTTCAACAAAACAGTTCATATGATGTCTTACGATGATTTTTTGGGCGTTTTCCTACAAATGTCCAGCAACACGAGCGATCGGTGCGCCAGCAGTGTTCAGGCAAAATAAACTACTTGGTGAGGTTTAGGACAAGGTTGTGGTTTCGGTTAAAATAAGGAAGGGGTCTCACTGAAGTACGGAAGTTATGTGACAAATAAATAAGCGATGACTTTTGGTTTCACACGGAACACAAACTGTTTTTAAACCCACTGACCAAGTGAGAATGTGTTGTAAAAGGATGACTTACTAATTGAAACGATTGCTTTATCAAAAGCCTCCCCTTTCACCCTCACCAGCCTCTGTTTCTTTGGAGGTGAAGCTGGAGAAATCAATCGCGCATGTTTTAAAACATGATTCTTATGTACCCGATTGATTTTCATTCCTCAGCTCCGAAAGACAGTCGAATGTATCGTCTGACAAAATGGACACACTTTTTATGTGTGTCGGGAGTTGGGCTGCAGGGACGTGTGACAGTGTGTATGTGTCATGTGACAGACTGAGTGTGTGTGTGTGTGTGTGCAGATGGGTGACCATTCGGAGGTGATACTGTGTATGTTCAGTCTTCTATAGGTTTTAGTAGCAGCGAGTCCACTGGGCATCGCTCTGTTCTTAACAGTTAGTGTGTTTCTCTGGAGGGTTGGAGACAAAGTGTGTGTACATGCATGTACAGTGCAGTTTTAACCGAGTGTGCACATGCATGTCCCGCCGGATTGTGAGGATTTTAATCCTTTTTACGAGCCTGCAGTTAGACTCTTTACTCTCCAAAATGTTGGACCCGATCTGAAAAGGTGTGGAAAACCAACCCGAACCCCTAAAGGGGACCGAGCACAGCCAGACCCGACACAATGTGACACAATCTAAAATAAGGTTGACCTGAATTAAAGAGACAGAACGCCATGGTGGGGAAGAGCAACAATAATATTTATATCCTACGGATGAAGAAGCTAATTTAGAAAATAATTTGGTGATATGCTACAAATCTTATTTATGAAAATATCTTTTAATTTTATTGTCACGTCCTGCACCGACGCTATAACATTCTGTCATCAACTGGATTATAGATATAGACACAAAACAATCATTTTAAACTAATTTAATATTAAAACAAATCCAAAAAAGTAATTTAATGAAAAGATTTCCATTGATATTTGGTTGGGGAGAACAGGGGAGAGTTGAGTTACGTCGCTCAGCAAAACACAGGAACTTGGGTTGAGTCTTTCAGGAGCTGTATTATGTATTTACTGACAAACAGTAGCTCTCACTGTACACTCACTTCTAAATTCACAATTTTACTGCTTACTTTACTCTGCTTCCATCCACAGCAACCGCTGCACACTCGCTACACCAACAGACACACTCCCCAAGCACACGAACCATCCTATCCTCGCTGTCTCTCACCACTTGTGTGAAGTACGGTTCATAGTACTGAAAGAAAGAGACGTTGTGCCTCCTCAGGTGTGATTAATACGGTATAATGCTCCTGATATTAATAAATAGAACAGCAAACAACCGTAGAACGTAGATAAGAAGTGGACGTAGTCGTAGTGACATCACTCATTGGTTTGTGGACTGCGGTTTTGAGGCCTCGAGGTCGGAATTTTGGGCGTCGTCATCTTGTTTTTTTGCAACCAGTGAACAGAAGTGACCATATTTGGATTGTGGAGGAGTGACGTAGAGACGCCGTATACGTCTCTGGTAGAGACCTGTCAATCACTGTGTAGCCCCGCCCTAAAGCATCCCCTGCTTTATGGTCTGTTTGACTCTAAATGGACCATAATTTAGTAAATGAACATCATGCTGTATTGAAGAAGACTTGACACTAGAGATTGAGACCATAAACTCATTTTCTCATAGACTTCTATACAATCAGACTTCTTTTTGTAAACAGGTGTCGCCCCCTGATGGACAGTAGAGAGAATGCAAGTTTAAGGCACTTTCACATTGTCTTCACTTTTCAGATCCGGAGGTTGCCGCTCAAGACTGCAGACTGCTAAACTCTGAGCAAAAGTCCTTTGTTTTCACTCAAATACACATTTAAAATCCACCAGGACTGAAATCTTAAGGATTGCCACTTAAAGGAGAAAACTGAAGGTAATTTGTGCAACTGGAAGAACAACTGTAAATCAGCAGAAATGTTGTCTCTTGTTGTTTTTTATATAACGTCTTAACAACTTTTAATGTCTTTAAATGACCTTGTTGTTTTTACAGATTTTTCAGAATACAGTTGACTTACTGATACTGTAACTCATGTGTCATCTTATCAAACGCATCATGTTTCCTGTTTCCTACATCCTAAAAACTAAAAAGAGGAGATGACTTGTGGGTCATTTGATAAATAAAGAGTTTTAGTTTGCAGGCCTTGAAAAGTGTGCAGAACTTTTTGTTAGTGTGTGCTAGAGCCGTCCTACTTCAAGTTCACATTGTTTGTCATTGCATTCATGTGTGTTCTTTCTGTACTTGTACACATACACACACACACACACACACACAGATGCAGGTCCACTCTCGAGGGACTGCAGCAGTTCTTAGCAGCTGCTTGGTGTTTATGTGACACCTTTTCAGAGGTGCTAATGCTGGAGAGCCGTTTAACAGCCAAACAGGCCGTCGAGGCCTCTGCTGCTCCCCGCCAGCCAGGAAACAGTAATGGATGGTCGGGTAGCGGTAGAGGAGGGTGAGGCGGTGAGGGAAGATGTTGTTATGAGAGGGTGTTTCTTATCCCGATCCCATGGCGGCTCCCCTGCTGCGCTGGATGAAAGCTCCCCGACCAGCCGTCGTCGCGGTAACTAATTTGCTGAGATTTTCTGCTCGGCTGGAGGCACGAGGAAGAGGCCCCCCCCCCCCCCCCGTCCTCCTCCTCCTCCTCCTCGTCTCTCCCTCAACACTCAGAATGTTTCCATTTCTGCTCCCCTGACTCTCCTCAGCCAGAGAGACCTTCAACTTCAGAAATCTTAATTATTTTCATGAAGATGCCTTTATAGCAAAACGCGTTATAAAGATTAATATCTGACTCCTTTTATCACATTAAAACCATAAACAGTTTATGAAACTGTCCTCTATCATATCAGGTAAACTTTGAGCTGCCATTGGAGAAATTATTTTTTTTTTAGTTCCTTTAGTTTAAACGTGACTGTTTCTATCTAAATATTTTCCCCTATTTGTTCTGTCACGGTATGGGTACTTGGAGTGGACAAAAAGGACAAAAGAAAAATTTGCATTTTCAGCAAAAATTTGTGATGTTTTATGTACCAAATGAAATCGTCAGCAAAGAAGTCCTAATCTGACAAAACTGTTTCCATCAATAGGTTTATAACATAACATTTTGAGCTCTCACAAATCAATTAAAAAGCGGTGGAGTCATGTTCAGAATGACCCTGACCATGAGCATGGAAAACTTTTACTGTACAGTTTTGGAAGACGTAATTTTACTATCTCACTTCAAAACTACAGTTAAAAGTTGGCATGCCTTAAAGTTATTCAGGCCTTTCACTCAAACTACAAATGTCAACCTCATGGTGGATGAAAAGTCACAAGAAAACTATAAAGAATAGAATTCATTGTCTGGTCGTCATGAATGTCTGTACAAAATTTCATGACGATCGGTTAAATCGGTTTTTTTGATATACGCCAGTCTGACTGAACAACATTGCCGTCTCTAAAAATGAACATACAGCAACTCATACAACTCTCTCTCTCTCTCTCTCTCTCTCTCTCTCTCTCTCTCTCTGCCGGTGGTGTCTCAGCCACGTCACCTTGATAATATCCCCTAATCACCGCTGTGACACCCTTCAGGGTTCAAACGGGTCATTGGCAAGACGCCATAATCCTCTTCTTGAACAACGGCCATTTTAATGGGGTCAAATACTGAAAGCGGATCACTTCACATCCTGACCAGCGCCGCAAACTCTGACGTTGTCCTCTGCCGGAGGTGAGAGGATGCCGGCTCTTTGTGCCTTTCACACTTATCGGAGGAATCCAGCAATTATGTACCTGGAGCGGATAAACATGAGGATTAAACGCGGGAGGATCAATAATATCGATGGGGACATGGCGGGGGGATCACTCGCTGTCAGTTCATGTACTGTATGAACAAAACATCTGCATGTGCGTCTGGATTACCAACACATGCATGGGAACTGTGTGAATAAAATAGCACTGGAGCATTTGTGTGTGCACGAGTCAGGTGTGTTTGTGCATGTATGTGTGGGTGTGTGTGTGTGCTATGGTGTAACTAAGTGCGGCTAATTCCAAGTAATAACAACACTTGGACAACAATAGACCTTTTCTTGTGGCTGTTTGGCTCTCTTCCAGTTTCTTTCGTTATTTTAGCTGAGATGCTAATCCCACTTCTAGCAGTGTTCACGTCTGGACGAACACACAGGCCATGAGACTGCAAGATTACGGCTTAGGAGTGTGTGTGAGAAAGGGTTGTGGATTTGGGTTTTTACATTTCTGAATGTAAAGAAATAAAAATCTTGATTGACTCTCGGTTTCACTTTGCAATCACAAACAAAAAAGATATTTTCATGGTTGTGCAGCGTTAGAATTGATCTTTAGTATCACTCCTTTCAGGAAATACACAACACCGTGGTTCTTCTGTTACTGATGGATGTATTCGTCTTAATTGCATCTCAGTGAACATCTCTGTCGGAATGTGCAAAAAAAGCTTGCGCTCGCATCGTATACAAACTGGATACACGCAAAAATGCATGATGAAACATAAAACATAAATAAACATCTCACCTCGCGAGTCAACTTCAACAACATTATATCTTCAAAAAACGGGCAACGCAATATCTATACGTATAAAACATAAATCTTTAAGTGGAGCATAAGAACTTGAGATTGAAAGGACTACATGTGTTCCTGCACAACAAAGGACGTAAACATAGTTCCTATGTGGTGTTAAAACAAACAAATATTCATGAAAACAAGTTACAAAATAATTTGTAAACAAACATATCAAATAATGACATGGTTAATAACTATGAAAGGTAAATTTGGTTGATGTCTTTCCCACACTCATGCTGCACTCACACAGGTGTTGTCACTTTCCCGGCTGATTGGATCTCTCCTCAGGACTGTGAAGGCTTGATTGGCATCTCTCTCACGCACCTGTGAGAGCAAGACAATTAGAACCTCTATCGAGGCCTGGGAGGACTTACAAAAGCAACATTTAGCTGCAAAATCAATTGATTTCGACGAGCACAACAGCAGAGGCAAAGTAAATCAGTGCAAAGCTTTTGCATCAACTTCAACTTTGGGGAACCGAGACATGTGACTTTGTGCAGTTGATCAACAGCAAAAACGCCTTGGAAGTGCTCACCTTCGAGGGAGCGGAGAGGAAAAGGAATTTGTTTTATCATTGCTTATTAGCTGAGTTGCTCCATCCATTATAATTTAGCTTGCCTCCTCCGTCAGGGTAAGAACTGGTCCAGGAAAGAGGACTGGTTTACAAGCTAAGTAGCTTCATACCTGACACTAGGTGGTGGCGCGTTAGCATATTCTGGCTGGTTAGCATATTTGCGGCTAGCGACTAGCCCTGCGAGTAGTTACTACATCACCAAATTTCCAGCGAAGATTGCGTGAAAGAATATTTTCTGTGCTTTCTGATCCTTACTCTCTCACTTACTCTCCACCAAATGTTAACCCAAGCAGAGGTCCAATCAGCCAGCAGCACTGTCTCCTACAAAATTACGTTCCGATACAAGTAACCTGCATTATCGATAACGTTTCGAGGGAAGCGTAAATTCTACCAGATGCCGATCGCAGTTTTAAACACGTGGTTAATGCTGTAAATTGAAACAAAACAAAAAGGCAACGAAATTTCCTAAATATGTTATATATATAAAAATATATTTTTGCTCAAAATATTTATGTTTGGCCATGTTTGATGGGTGCTCGGGGTCTTTAAGTGAATAAAGGTCGTTCTACTAACAGGAGCTCTTTGCACATACGCCGCCTTTGCCTCCCTTCGCTCCGCCGGCTGTTAGCGCCCTGCATCCCTCTGCTCTTCAGATCCAAACTGTAGCCCCAAGCTACCCCAACCAACACACACACACACACACACAGATGTATTGACACAAATCTAAAAAAACATATTATGTGCAGTGCATACTAATATTAAATATGGGGTGAGCAGGTGTGATGACTTGATGAGGAAATTAAAATAATAGCATGAAGCAACATTGTTTCAAAATTTGGCTTTCGTGCAATTAATTTACATGCCAAAATGTTTTTCCAAACCGTTGTTTTTTGTCATGAATACTTTCAAACGCAATATTACAAAATATTTTTAGAATGAGGTTGATTTTTCCAAGCTTTTGCACTGCGAATAAAGGCAACTACCAGTCATGTTGTGCTGGACGGGTTGAGGTCGCCTATATTTATGAGGATTATAGTTCGTAGATATCCCACAAAATCCATTGGCAGGAAGTATAAAGATGACAAAAACTTAGTAGTTTTGTTGCTTAAACATAACTAAGTTGTTTCCTGTGAATACAGAAGTTTATTTTGAAAAGTCTGTTTGCATGTAACAAGCTTAAAGTGGCACATGTTGCTGGATTTTTGTCAGAAAACACAAAAGAAAAATGAGGAACGACTTTTTTGTAAAATATCATACGAACCGTTGTAGGAGGATACGCTAAAAACAAAAACCTTTCACAATTAAATCCCCGGACCTATCAGGCGAGTGTTTCTATTATTCGTGACATTAAACTGTCATGCCCCCTGTTGCGTTATGTAGTGCGTACTTACTAAACTTACCTACCAAAGAAATACTTTCCACAGCTTTGTAAGTCGTGCAATGACTTTGACTTTGCAGCCGCGGTGTGAAGCTTCCTGTGAGCAGACCTCCTTCTGCCAAAGTGAAAATCTGTGGAGCTGAAGTGTGGAGTTCTGAAGTTGAGGTCAAACTAATAGAAGGACACGGAGGTGAAGTCCACAGTCTAACATGCAGAGATGACCCCCCCCCCCTAGCTCGGGCCATATTTAGAGATGTGACTCTTGGCACATCTCAGAAACAGCCTTTCCCTGGGGGGATGGGGGGGGGGGGGGGTTAGCGGGGTCGATGCGGTCCGCAGAATCACAACACAATTACAGCACTCCTCCTTAAAGAGATGTACAAGGAGGCTGCAGGGTGGAGGGGTGCGTTTCTAAAAACCCCACTGTTGGCTTTTAGCACCACCCCCCTGCCGCTAAAATCTGGTTGTCCGTGCAATGCTGCGAAAAGGGTTTGGGTGTTACAGTAAGCGTGTTGTTGGCCTCCCGCCGTCGGTGTCTGTCACGCTCTCTCAGGACGCGCAGCAGAGAGCCTGAAGATGTGCATTAATCAGAGAGCTCCTCAATTATTCAGCAGCAGTGTGGAGTCAAACATTCCCATTTAAAGATCTAACACTTGTTTGACCAGCTGGATGTCCGATAGTCGTGTAGAGACAGATAGCTGGGCGAGGGGCGAGGGACGAGCAGGACGGAGGACGGACACGAAGCACTTTCAGGCTGCAAAAAAGAAGACTAGTAGTAGGCTCCAGAAAAGCCAAGTAGACTTCTACGTTCCGCCTACACGCCATTTAAAAGACACTTTGATGTACTGCTTAACCACCACTTCCTCCTTTGTCCCCACAGTACAACAACAATACTGCTATTGATTTTAGACGATTCCGCAAAACCTTGGATTGGGTCCAATGTTGTTGTTTTTTTTCGCAATGCATTGAGATCAATGGCTGCCTGTAAGGTCGGACATTGATCTAAAATCTCGTGCTTTTGGAAAACAGTTGGCAGCACGATGTAATCCTTTAAAAATAAAGTGGCTGCAGAGTTCAATGGCGTCTCCCCTCTCAGATCTCTCTCCCAATGCTCCATCTGTATCACAGTGTTTGAGGCTCATCAGTCCCCTGATCCATCACATCCTCGGCCCTCTCCTCCGCCCCCCCCCCTCTCTCCTTTCATTTGACCTATCCTTCACCAAGGCCCAGTGTAATCCCATTGAGTTTGGGGCAAAACAGACTTTAAGGGGGAAGGCGGGGTGAGAGGGAAGAGAGAGGGTTAAGGACAAATGCTCTCACAGACTTGATCCTGAACCTACCGCCGTCTTTAATGGCAAATAAGGAACAAATACTATTTTTTGTTCATTCGTGAACGTAACATTTATTCTTACCATTTTGAGTCTTCATAGCTTTCAGTTTCAGCAGCAACACTGTGAGCTTTAGCTCTTTAGCACTGTGGTTTCAGGGGACAGAAAACAGCAAATAACCCCACGTTAAAAACCACACATCCTGCTCTGCATTTAAAAAAAAAATGATGCTCAGTTAAATTTGCTCACAAATGAGTTCAATGTGAGGAAGAAATATTTGCACTACGCTCTGTTTTCATCAGTATTTCCATCTTTAAGACGCAAACATTTTGTGACAAACCTGTTTGTTAAAGCTCTTCACGGGGGAGATGAGTAGAGGTGGACGGGGGTCTTTTGGGGGGAGGGGGTTGGGGGGGTGGAGATGTCGGTCCTGCATTTGAACTTAACCTGGCTGTGGCCCGGGACTGACGCAGCAATTAGCACCAGGGATCAGCTTCAAAAGGAACGGCGCAGTGTGAAGCTGGTCTAATTAGTCATATGAACGGAGGCAACAGACCGATCACTGCATGCCTCGAGCTCTGGAGGGGAGGGTGTGTGTGTGTGTGTGTGTGTGTGTGTGTGTGTGTGTTGAGGGGTGATTCTGTGCAGCAGGTGAACAAGAGTCCACCTCAGTGAAGACATGTTTCAGATCAAAGCCTCGTCATATCAGCTAACGCGTGATCTGAGATGATCTGTTTCTGAAATAGAAAGAAAACATCGCCACTGCTTCTCTGCAGGAATATTGTTTTATTGGCATGAATCAATGTTGTAGTTGATCCCATCAACAATAAGAAGCTTAGAAGTTCTAATGAGCCCATCGGTGTTTTGCTCATCGTCTTTATGTTGAGATATATTTTAGGGTATGTCTTCAAAGAAGGATACTTTAGTTTTACTTCCTTTTTGAGTACCAGGACGGCACAATCACACTAAAACATCTGTATTCATGTTAACTGTAAAATCTTTATTTACCTAAGGACAGAGGGAACCAGGCTTTTATTTGGGCTTTTATTAGAGACAGACCTTTCTTTCTAAATTCCCCACTTATTGCAAACTCAACACGTTCTCCACTTTTACCTTTTGTCTTCATAAACTCAGTATTATGTACAGTTTTTCTCACAGAAACGCTGTTAGCGTCACCTATTATTTCCAGTCCTTTCACCTTTTTTTCTTCTTCCTGCAACTGAAATTTAAATTAACTTTAAAGTATTCCCACCTTACCGTTATTGGGAAGCTGAAAGCTGGCAGTTTGTTGTGCAGATCCATACAGCCGATGTTGAGATGTTTGAAGACTTTCTGCTGAATAAAAACAAAATCAGATCCATTCAATATTTGTTGGGACATTTCAGTCTGGACCGACCGACAGCAGACGGACATTTCCATTGCAGACGTTAGCCTGCTAGTGTGGCTAAGCACTAGTTTTAAAGAGCGGGTCTTACACCTGTAGTCGTAAACCTCTAGATAGCGGCCCTCTGTAACCCCGTCAGCCCTGCAGGTGAACGCTGTCATGTAATATGCACAAGCCTCTGTGATAATGGGGATTTACATTGACAAAAACAAACCTATGCACATATATTAAATGTATTCCTGTAGGCAAATAGTCGCCCCTGCTGCCTGCTCTATAATCGGGTAAAAAATCGTCAGGGAGGTGAAAGGGTCGGGTCACAACAACAGCCATTTCATTACTGTGGCTCAAATGTCCCAGGATGCAATTCAATCACGGGGCGATTATTTTTCCTCAGATTCCACTCTGCGGGGAATTGGCTGTCGTTTGTTGCTGACCTTTTCGCGCCGCGGCCATTTATCCCGAGGTATAATTGTTCAGATGGTTTCTCCGTCATATCCCTGAGTGCTGCAGCTCGTGGGCTCTCAGCGTGGCGAGCCGTCACCTATCCTGTTATGTGCTGCTGATGTGAGGCAGGACGAGCAGCGCACACATGAATACGGCTCTATTGTAAGAAGTCCTTCTATCCTCTCAGATGAAGAACAGAACAATAAAAGAGATCGTTTCTGTTGTTTTCGGTGTAAATCATTATTTTCAGATGTTTTCTCGAATACAGTTTTTAGGTTTTCAACATTTCAAGACATAAATTATTTGTTAAAAAAGACTTGGACCAGTTAAACACTGCAAAATCTATCCGAACAAATCAATATTTTATCACTTTTAATGACCTGACAAGAAATTATGTATCTTACTTTGAATGAAATCTGTTTTAGGAATTCACTCGATGCTGGTGTCTTTTTACTGATATTAGTGGAATAATAGTGTCTCAATTTGCAACATTATTTCTATTAAACAAGTTGAAATATCTTAACTGTTGTACAGTAAGATGAAAAGATGAAATGCAACCAAGTGAGTAAAGATTAAAGATATTAAAATCCCAATCCTTTTAATAAGTAAAATATTAAAGGTCCAGTCAAGTTTTGTTTGACGAAAGAGCAGCAGTGTTTGTTTGTGTTTCTAGAGCATTAGATCATTAATGTAAATATTCGTTCACCAGCATCAGGAAACACTAATCTGTACAGCAGCGTAACGTCTGAGTATTTAAAGAACTCTAGTTTGGGAGTGAAAGCTCTAATCCTGCTTTGACTTTTGGTGGAATTTTTTGCATTTTAATCGACCATTTTATTGAATATTTTGATAGTGATTTATAAAACTGACTGCTTTTTAAAGTTTGTGCTATTTATTCTCTTTTTGTCTTTTTTGTTATTCTTCATTTGACAGCCGATAGATGAGAGACACTCCAAATAAAAGCATTTGAATGAAACATTCTGTCTTCTTTCTTACAAAAATAAAATGAGGACGAGGAATTAAATTAGTTAGATATCCACATCCACCATTAATCAAAGTGTCTATTCATTGGTGAATGGTTTACTGAAAGCATGTTTAATACAGTATATATATATATATATATATATGTATGTGTGTGTGTGTGTGTGTGTGTGTATACATGTGCATGTGGGGTAAGGACACTTTAAGGTGCTCCAGAGGGTTAAATGTTGTTTAAACTGGTTGATTCATTTTGGAAATAATCATGTATGCAGGTTTGGACATGAAGATTATAAAGGCATGAAGAAAAAGGGAATATAGGCCAACATCCATGCTTTGTGAGTCAGCTGGCTCTGAGTCATCAATAATTAGTCAACCACCAAAATAGCAGAACTATGAATCCTTTGATTTCCCTGTTTGATCTGTGACTCATCCTGTATTCAGCTGTGAACGACGCCCACGTAGACCACCATCTGTCTCTCCTCAGTTCACTCTGAGGCCGGCTGTTTCTTTAAGGCTGCACTGGCCCCTCAAAGTGTGAATAATATTCAGTAAGGAGTAACGCTTAAGTGGGAAAGCTTTTAGCACATTATCCACTGGCAATTGCAAACATAATCTACTTTGCCAGCGCAGGTCTCTTATTAAATATCTGCAGCAGCAGGATTTGCATTCAGGAGTCTCCTAATGGGTTTAGCTGCTCCGCAGATCTCTGAGTCGGTGTTTATGTGAGCCTCCATCTCACAGAGAGGAGAGAGAGAGTGACATTGAGGACGAGAGGTGATCCTGCTGTCTCCACACACACACAGACACACACACACACACACACACTGAAGCCTTCAGAAAAACTCTGAAGTCAGCGTTTTCGTAAACATGATGCCTTCAGGTGCTCCTCGGAAGCTTTTACTTCCATCTACTTCTGTATATTTTACATTAAATTATCATTTAAAATACACAGTATGTATGCATAATCCATCACTGTCAATACATATATAACTGTACCCTGTTCACAGACTTAAATGTATCTTATAGTTCTATGTTGTTTTAGTTTTCTTTACCTAGTCTAACTCCTTGTATGTGTTCACAGTCTTGGCCAATGAAGCTGATCCTGATTCTCTGATTGGCAGGTGAAATGCCAAGTCGGGCTGTTTAGCAACTCGTGCAAGTTGTGAAAAATAATTAAAAACATTGTTATATTTTTCTGGAGCTGATGATGGACGTAGTTCAGGCGGGAATCTTTGGGAAAAGACTAGTCCTGTGTCTCAAATGGGATATTTCTGATGGCACACTACAGTATGTACTTACCTGCATTGTGTGTGAATTTTAACAGAGTAGTGTCGAACGGACTTCACGCCGTATCATCAGTAATTCAAGCCAGACTGATAAACCTAGGCCTGTCATCGCAAGGTAGCCCCGCCCTAAAGCATACCCTGCTTTATGGTCTGTTTGACTCTAACTGGACCATCATTTACTAAATGAACATCATGCTGTACTGAAGACTTGAAACTATAGATTGAGACCATAAACTCATGTTTACAATGTTTACTGAGGGAATAAATCAAGAGAGAAGTAGAGTCATTTTCTCATAGACTTCTATACAACCAGAGGAGTCGCCCCCTGGTGGACATTAGAGAGAATGCAGCTTTAAGACACTTCTTATTGGCTTCACTTTTCAGACCCAGCAGTTGCCACCTGAGGGGTACTTAATGAAATAAAAAACACAAGTATAACTTAAATCACAACCGCTGCAGCTCCCTCGCCCGGCATTTTTTACAAGTTTGCAACAGACTGGTGGTCCCTTCCTTTCCGCTACGTAACAAAGATCCCGACTGTTGAGGGTGAGAAGTGTCCATCGTTCTACTTTGTCGTTTGTCACACTTGTGAACGCACTTATGGCTTCCAAATAGCAAGTTTTCATACGGAAGTATAAGTAAATTGAGACACAGCAAAAGTGGCTGAAGTGCAAGTGAGCATTTCAGTTATCAGGAGTTTAGTCGGGGGACCTTTAGAGAGGATGTGGGCGAAACTCCACACGATAATTAACAATTTGTGAATTTGTGAATTTGTTTTCCCCAAAATGACATTTTGGGGAAAGTAGATTTAAGATTTACCCGTCTGGGTAAATAAGAAAAACACATAAACGTTGAACCCTGAGTGCTATCAGTCGTGTTGAGGAAGAAAAAACATTTTGTCTTGATAAAGACTCGCTTTAGAAGACGTCTAGACCGGATTCAGTCCCTATCAAGTTAAAAGCAAAGGAAATAAAAAAGGGGAATGATGTGTTTAATCCTTTCTTCTTTGATATGAAACTGCATGAGTGATACGACGAACACAGCTGGATAAACCTCAGACTGCACACCTGTCTGTTGTCACCAATAAAACCAACAACAATGCCACAGTTGTGCCTCATATAGAAATAATGTGCATTTCCTGTTGTCATGTGAGAGCTGTGTGTGTGTGTGTGTGTGTTAAAGATTAGGGGCTCACTGGTGTGTGTCACAGAACGGATTAACCCAAGACTGCTGCTCCTGCACTCAATAAGGTTTCCTCTGTGTGTGCGTGTGTGTGTGTGCGTGTGTTGTAAAGGCATTTCTCACAGTTGCTGAGGGTCTCTCACACACCTCACACCACATAATGAGGGCAAAAAGGCAGAATCAAAGGTTCCTCTCATGTATCTTTTCACTTGAGACGTTCATTTTAAGACAAAAAAAGTAACCCAACAAAAAACTATCATTAAAGAAATCACATGTTTCTGCTCCAACACTCACAAAAATACAGGCCTGCAATATACTTAACCCTAAAATTACCTTTTTATTGATGAGATGAGGAGTTGTTAGTGTGTTTAATTGGATTTATTCTGTGTCGTGTGTTGTAGTTTATTGCATTTAAAGAAATACAAGAGAGGATCCTGCACACTTTCCATCACAGACTCACGTTATTAATGACATTTCTGTCGTCAGACCCTCATCCGGCAAAGTTAACATATATGACAATCAGAGGGGCCCGAGAGGAGCCTTATTGATTTATTGAGTTCACCTTATTATCTGCATGTTTTTCTGAAATTTGTTGACATAACAAAACACAACATAGATTACATCAGACGCTGTGAATAAGTGCTGCGGTGCAATCAATTGATTCGCTCCCTTTTACATTCAGAGCTTATCTACAGGAACACTGAGGCCTATTTACCACCAACGCTCTCATTTGACCGTTTCACAGACTGAGGGACAAACACATCTGTGACGTGAACCTATTATATCATTTGGTGAATTTACTGTCCATGTTTACGAATGGAAGAAATGAATATCATGTTTTGTTTTTGTATTTGAAGAGCCCATTGTCCTCAATATGTTTCAGGAACGTGTTGCCGACTTCCTCTGATTGTGGAAACGGTGTTAATAAAGTTTTTTTATTTTACACAATGTTGAAAGTTAAAAAGAATATAAGCTTCACATACTGTATGTATTTATTAAAGAAAATATTGGATTGCATTATGATGTACATGTTCAAAACAGGGCTGGAGCTAATATTCTATATTTTGGGACACAGATATTGTGACGCAGTAACAGAGAGTGTTTGATTACAATCTATATCTTTCAGACTCTGAGTTGTTTAGATTCAACTTTTTTATTTCTAAACAAAACTCTTATGATTCTTCCACATTATTTGGTGACTCTGACAGCAGAGGGATTTATGATGATACTGAATCTAGTGTGTGAAACGGTCATCGACACCTTACTGCTGCCATTAATTATCAAATAGCACCATCTCGGGCCAATGTCTCTGGGTCCCAACATCTGGTCCGGGGCCCCCTCCAGGGGTCGTCCGTGAGAGGGATACCAACATTAAAATAAAGTTAGCTTCTTTATATTGTGCAATGGGTGCAAAGTTTCCTGGCTGCATGTTTGTAATTTCCTACTGTCATCACCACATTATGGACGGTATGAGGTCATATCTTTAACCGCATACATTTTGGCATGAAAAAAAGGCCCCTGAACAGCTCCAGGATTTTTTAATTGGCTGCTCGCTATCAGAGCTGCTGTGGGACAGAGGGAGAGTGACGTGGAGGCAGAGGCAGTGATTGGAGGGCGGACTGGGCACTATAAGGGGAGGGTGGATCGGACCGAAGCTTCCCAAAGAGCAAGCGGACGCAGATCTGGTACCGCAGGACGCGCACAAGTCAGTGGAGTCAGTCCGCCTCCGTCGTCCTTCATCATGCAGCCAGCGAGACGCACAACTCGGCAGTGACAAGTGTTTCCAAAGTGGCGAGTGTTTTTATCCGCTTCAGCGAGCAGACTGTGCGCAAAGAGCGAAACCAAGGACGAACTGTGCATAGATTTTCTTTTCACTTTTCTTCTTGGAGCCAAAAACAGGCGGAAGTTGAGCGTTTCTGTTGGATTTTTATTTAAAAGGGGGATATTGTTTTTGGTCCAAGCCTTTTCACCAACATGGAGTACACGTCATCCCCGAAACCGCAGCTCTCATCCCGGGCAAATGCTTTCTCCATAGCCGCCCTGATGTCCAGTGGGAAGCCCAATAAGGACAAAGACACGGAGGAGAACACCATCAAGCCTCTCGGTAAGGATGGAAGAGGGCCAGACCGGGAAATGATATAATAATAATAATAATAAAAAAGTGAATTCAGGTGAATTGGTACGCAAGACTGCAGCTGTTAAAGTTGTTTTACGCAACAACAAAAAAGCCCTGAATGATTTAAGTGAGGAAACAGCAGCAGCAGAGAATAAAATAGATACAAGTTGAATAAATACAATAATCCACGAGTGTTACAACATACTGAGAAAATACAAAATGCGCAAATAAATGAACTAGGACAAACTGCCCGATGACACTGAGGTAAAACACCAACAGCCAGGCTTCTTAATATTGAACCTATAAATACATCAATATGTAGCCTAAATAAGGTGACAGAAAACATCTGCAACATCCCCATAATTTCACAAATAAATGTGAAAAATAGGCAGTTATATGTACCAGTGCGTGATTGTTTTGAAATTAAACTATTTCTATTTTTAAGCTAATACTCATGCATTAAAAACACGAAATTAAAAGGTTAAGAAGGTGACTGCAGAGCTTGGTTGACACAGTGATGTGAGTTTTTAGTGCATCATCTAAATGCACGTGCTAAAATAAAATAAATGAATAACACTTCACTGGAATTTGTAGCAGAGTTCTGCAAACAGTAAAGATCAATCTGAACGTTATTTTATTTTCTGTCTAATAAGCAACTTATGTGTCGTTTGAAGCTTTCAAGTGTTCCAGAAATCCACTGCTGCACCAAATATCATTTTTATTTAAAAAATAAAGAACAAAACACAGAACAGTCACTTTCTTTATTTTAATTTTCACATATATCATTTGAGTGAAATTATAAAACAAGTTTCTTTCCCCTCAACGATAAACACGTGTTTTAGATTTAAATACCAAATGCAAAATGCAGGAGACGTATATGGAACAGTGTGGATAATAACAACAATGATAATGATAAAGGGAAATATTAAAACGTATTACAGACAATTATATTAGATGCTCACTCACTTCACCAACATGTATTTCTCTTTGTACTCCTCGATGACACAGAGCTGCTCTCTCTGATCACAACACATGTAAATAAGATATCTTTTTTAAATCCTCTTCACATATCTGTTTATTTCTCCGTTTGCTTCAACAAACAGAACAATTTGTGGAGAAGTCCTCCTGCAGCCAGCAGTCTCTGGCTGACCTGTCGTCCCTGGACGGGCACGGGGACTTCATCGGCAGCGCGCCCGCGGTGTGCACGGAGCCGCTCATCCCCACCAATCCCGGCATCCCGAGCGAGGAGATGGCGAAGATCTCGTGCACCTTGGAGACCAAAGAGCTGTGGGACAAATTTCACGACCTCGGCACCGAGATGATCATCACCAAGTCTGGAAGGTAAACGGGTCGACTGTCTTTATTTTATTATAATGAGTCGAATTATTCTCACTCTTCTTCTTCTTCTTCTTGTATTACTATAATAATAACAATAACAATGAGTATTATTTTTGTTAGTCCCATATGACTTTAAAAAAGCAATAATAATAGTAACAATAATGCACAATTAACATAATACATAACATGCTTAATAAGATACCATTTACTGTATAAGCGACACGTACATTGTTTTCGTTAGAACAATAACGTCTATTGTCCTAACGTGGTGTTCAGGTGCACTGTCACATTTTCATTTTGCATCTTAAAGAACCTGCTGATCTGCAGCTCTCTGTGAGTTTTCCGCACACACCTGACCTGAAGAGTTCACATGAACGTGCCGTCGTTTGAAAGCTGTAATGTTTCACTGACTTAAGAAAGAGCAAGCTATAGGTTACGAACATATATGTGTGGATGTCCACTTGTAATAAATAATAATAATACATAATGATTTGATATATTACCAGTTTATGCACAACGTGGCCTGCACGTGTAAATGGAGGACATAAAAGCCGAGTTGCAGCTGGACAATGAGGTCAGCAGTTTAAGCAAACTGGAGGGTTTTTAATAAAAAAAATAAAGAAACAAAGAAACATGAAAGGTATTTGGATCTTTCGAGTAATTTTATACTTTAGTATAAAATCCAAGAAACTCCCAAAATGTATAGACTCTGTATAGACTCATAGAACACATGACACACACGAGCAAATATTATTAATAATTATTCATATGGAATTATTATTGTTATTAATCATAATAATGAATGTATACCAACAATTATCAACAATCATAATACAGTTAATAATGATACCAACACAAGTATAATTATATATTAATTATAACATCAGCTGTCACTGCTCCATCAGGAGGATGTTCCCCACCATCCGGGTCTCTTTCTCCGGGGTGGACCAGGACTCCAAGTACATCGTGTTGATGGACATCGTCCCAGTGGACAACAAGCGGTACCGGTACGCCTACCACCGCTCCTCCTGGCTGGTGGCCGGCAAGGCCGACCCTCCTCTGCCCGCCAGGTACACAGACTCACCCTGCGCACCTTTAGTGACTCATTAAAGGCGCTCAACGCATCCTCTGCGTAAAACTAGATATTATAAAGGAAGAGTCAAATCATGATGCTTTTCTTCTTTATGTTAGTCTCATTTAACATTCATATACTTTAAACAAACGAACGGGTCCCACCTTCACAGAAGTAACTGTTGTGTTGTTGTGAAAATGAAACTTCAACAACAACTCGTGAAGAAGAACCGGGGAGACCAAAGAGCTCCGCGAGGCCACCGCCGTAATGGAGACCGATGAAATAATTGAATCTTTCCCAGGAAGCATCTGGGAACAGTCATGCCGCTGATTGATGTTATGAAGATGTCAATTCAAGCAATAAGCCAGCTGAAGCCGTGTTTGTTTTTAGCATTAGTCACTATAGATGCCATGCGCTCAGGCAATGACAAGAGGCCATGAACCTGGTATTTTATTTTCTGCGAATTTGTGGGTTTGGCTCTAAAGTTTATATTCTACAGTTAAAAAGTTGCACACGATGAGTATATGCACATTTTAATGTGCTGATTCCAGTTGCCTGTGTTTAGAGTCAACACGCAAATAAATAAAGAAGTCTATATTTATTTCCTTCTGAAAATATTATTCCTGACTCTGTGTTGGTAAATATATTATAGAAATAAAGAAGGAGACTCGTTTTGTGTCAGGGTGGGGTTATAGCCTATTAAAGGACTCGGACTCACGAGCTCAGTATTTAAAAAGATCCTGGTTAAAAGCGTGCATGACATGCAGTTATAATTCCCATCATAAATAAACGTCCAAGATGCCTATTTTGAAAACTGACGAATGCTTCACAGACAACGTAATAAAGCTTCTTTGGCAATATTCACCCGTTAACTGCGCTGATTGGGTATTGAACGTTCGCTTCGAACGCCTCTCAGCCAATCACAGCTGAGGATGTGACCCTCCGTTCTTCTTCTTCTTCTTCTCCTCCTGCAGGCTGTACGTCCACCCGGACTCCCCGTTCACCGGAGAGCAGCTCGTGAAGCAAATGGTTTCCTTCGAGAAAGTCAAGTTGACAAACAACGAGCTGGACCAACACGGACATGTGAGCACGTGTTACTTTATTCCTCCTTTGTCTCATATTTTAACCCTCGTTATCAGAAGATATCGACCTAATTGCCCGTTAAAACAAACAAAGCTTTGCCTCTGTCAGGTTTAAAGACCGGCGTGACATTATAATTACTCCTCTGACAAGAGCAAATTGCTGCTTTAATCCTCCTTTCACTGGAGGCACCACGCCAAGCTCACAGGCAGGAGCAGAGACACATCTCAGAACCAAAAACATCCAACGTTCATCCAATAATTAGCGAAGGGAAGACAGTCTGGGAAACAAGGTGATTATTATCTTCAAGGGTGTGTGTGCGTGTGTGTGTGTGTGTGCGCGTGTGCGTGTGCGTGTGCGTGTGTGTGTTACACGTTTTCCAAAAATAGCTCCTGACATGAAAGATACCAAAACAAACACAGTGGTAAAATACATTTACAAAATGCTGTAGGCTACTGTAGCCTATATGCCTTTTATTATTTATTTGTGACTTTTGTCATAAACATATTCTTTTATTTTTTTTATTGATAATAATCCATGTATTGAATAAACAGTAGTTTGTAAAATAGATATTAAGCAGGTTTTGGATATGTTTTAACAAATATTTTACGAGGTAGAATTATACTAAAGTTGCTTGTTTTAAGTAGAATTAATGAAGTTATACCTCCCCAAAAATGTACATGAGGTCATCTGTGTTTTAAAGAGCAGGAAGGCATCATTAAACAAAAACACTCTTCAATAATTGTTGTGTTATTTATTAAAATTCAGAAACAATATTTCCCATAATTCGATGCCCAGAGAAACTTTTGTTTTATTTTTTTAAGCAGAATATGCAAGAAATGTATTTACAGAGAGATGTACTGTAATGAATTTATGAATAATTTAAATTAAATAAAGTTGTACTCTATAGCTGCACATTCTAAAACAGAGGTAACCTGAAAGTAATAAAAAATGAAATATTATTGTATCGAGAATAAAAACACCCAAAAAATTTTAAAAAATCCGCTGAATGGACAAATTATTTGTCAAGACTAACAATTACTTTTTTTTAAACAATAAAAACTATAGTAACTATAATAACTTTCTGTAGTTTATCAACTTAAATAATCAGTCCTACTGGCAACAATTCAAGTAATGGTGCAATGCTGCATCATTTTGTATCAAACATGAATTATACACCTAGAAAACCTGCATTCTTTAGCACCACTTGGTATTAAGAGTCCTGAGTCAGCGGTTGAGAGGGATGGATATTAACAGTGTTCTGGGCTGCAGCCAGACAGGAAAGCTGCTGATTTAGTGTTAACAACTTTATCTGTTCACACTCCTCCCTCTCTCTCTATATTCACCTCCTTCCACCATCCTTTTAATATTCGTCTCACTCTGTCGGTTTACAAGCTCAGTTGTTTTTCTTCCTCTTGTTTTCTGTCTCTCTCTTTGTCGTTCTTCCCCTCCCTTTAGTCAGTTGGTCGGATACGAACGTTTTCCATTTCAAATGATATGCAAAGCTGCACATCCGGAGCAATGAAGAAGATTATGCCATTCTACAAATGTGTCTACTGTTGCAGTTTTATTTCCGTATTTATTTACAGATGTCTTACTTTTTATTTAATTTTTTATATTTTGTTTGTTTATTGCCAATATTTGAATGCGTTTATAAAATACAAAATATCAGGAATAGAATGATGAAGATCTGGAGCAGGATTCTAATCAAAACCTTCTCAACGTGAGGTCCCTTTAGTTGTTCTGGAGCCGTCGATCACACACATTATTTTTGGAGCACTTTAAGTTAAGTTAGTTTGATTGCAAACGTATCTAATAAATGCATAAAGTATACACTGCACCTGATTTTACCCTAATTGTTTTTGGTAGACTTCAGGAAAGATGAAATGTGGATTATTTTTTCAGTCATTTAGTCTATAAAATGTCAGACAATAGAGAACAATGACTTCATTGTCATGTCTGTCTGTTGGTCGCCCCTGACAGTGTGACTTTTGAACCTGTACATTTCCCATTGATCGTCACTGATCAGGGCTCTGCTGGTCCTCTGCAGATCATCCTCAACTCCATGCACAAGTACCAGCCGCGGGTCCACATCATCAAGAAGAAGGAGCACACGGCCTCCCTGCTCAACCTAAAGTCCGAGGAGTTCCGCACCTTCGTCTTCGTCGAGACCGTCTTCACCGCCGTCACGGCCTATCAGAACCAGCTGGTGAGTGATTGACGGCTGACGGGGACCAATGGGCACGGCTCCTCTTTTTTTTCCCTTCTTTTGGATTAACTGCCAAATGCTGCTGTTGGTTCACAAGACATTTTAAAACAATATTTTTGCTACAAACTCCATTTGAGCAATTCTCCGACACATATTTAGGTTAATATAAGTATCAGAGGTATCTGAAGTGGTGGAAGCAGTGTTCACATCTCTTACTCAAGTAAAAGTACTCATTATTTCAGAAATACATTACTTTTATGTGTATTATTATATATCTTTTTCCGAATGCATATTAATATATTTCAACTATGCTTTACATGCAGTGGAGTAGAAGTATGAATGAAATGGAAATACACAAGTACCTAAACATTGTACTTTAGATACTTGAGTAAATGTAAAAACAAAACAACGTGATCAGGACTTCCTTATTGATGACGATATGAAATGCTTTATTGTGAGCCGGGCTGCAGGGAGGAGCGTGTTGAGACAAAAAGCCGACTGTAAACACACTCGGCTGGGTGAACGACACAGGACGCGGAGACACATTAACTCTTTTCTCTCCGGCTGCGTTTCTCAGATCACCAAACTGAAGATCGACAGCAACCCGTTCGCCAAAGGTTTCCGGGACTCGTCACGGCTCACGGACATGGAGAGGTACAGGGGATTCTGGGTCCTGCACTACATGTTTACAGACCACGATAAACACAATGAGGGAGGTGTGTGTGTGTGTGTGTGTGTGTGTGTGTGTGTGTGTGTGTGTGTGTGTGTGTGTGTGTGTGTGTTAGATATCCTGCTGCTTATTATTAAATACAGAAGCTACTGTGTTTATTCATCTCTGCTGGTGTCAGAATGAAACAGATGTTACTTTATCACCTCTCCTTGATTTCATTGATTTATCGTATTTCCGTATTTCTTTCGAACTTTGTTTATTTTCTCTTTCTTGTCCTTTCTTTCTTTGCTTCTTTACATCTTTTCTGTCAAATCTTTTATCTTTTTAGTCCATTCCTTCCTTATTTCATTTCTGGTCTCTGCTTTCCTTCTTTATATTTCTCATCCTTCTTCTCTTTGACTCGTTCTTTTCTCTCTTTTATTCTTATCTTCTTGTTTATCCTTCATTACATTTTTCATTTGTCTCTCATTCTTTTTGTCTGTTTTTTCTTGCTGTCCTTTCTTTGTCATTCTCTCTTTTCTTGTTCTTCCTTCCTCTCTTCCACTGTTGTCTTTCGTTCTTATTTTTCTCATCTCTTCTCCTGTTGTCTTTCTTTCACTCTTTCATTTCTCTTCCTTCTATCCTTCTGCCTTCTCTTCCGGTCTTCTGTTCTTCCCGTTCTTGTCTTTCCTTTCCTCCAGCTCTCCTTGTATAGCTCATCTTTTTTCTTTCATTCAATCATTCTTGTCTTTTGGTCTTTTTTACATCTCGTTTTCTCTTGTTGTTGTCTCTGCACTTTTCTTTCATACTTTCCTTTGTCCTTTCTTTCTTTCTTTCATTTCCTCTACACTGTAGTTTTGTGTGTGTGTGTGTGTGTGTGTGTGTGTGTGTGTGTGGGGGGCATCTGTCTCATGTAAAATATGGTACAATACATGAAGCAGCGATAATACGATAAAGTACGCATACACACACACACACACACAGTTACAGTTACAGTTACAAATCCCCATCCAAAGGATTTTTATGGACGCTGCCAAAACACACACTTCTCGTAATTCCTGATTCCGGCACTACGGCCCAAATCAGCTGACTAAATCAAACCATCTGCCCATTTCCCTCAATCAAACATCCCAAACCAGAGACGACCGAATCTGAGCCAGACCCAGACCCCCCCCCCTCCTCCTCTGTCTTTCTCTTTTTGAGGGCTGTGAATTAGACCTGATCAATTGATCTTCGGGGAGCTTCAGAAATCACATTAGTCTGGAGTCGGCCACTGCACTAAAACACACTATAATTCAATTGGCTGCAGTGACTGATTGAAACCAGCATGGCCCACTACGCCCCCCCTCCCCTTGCCTCCCTCCTGCCCTGCCGTGCATTGTGGGAGTTTGCGGTGGCCTCTGTGCCGGAGAGGCCCGGCGCTGATAAAAACACACATTTGTACTCCTCTGCTGACAGATATTGCACTTTCCTAACCTAATTGGAGGGGCGGGGGCTGCTAATGTGGACGCATGGCTCGCATGATGCAGACCACTTGCCTGTCCCCCCCCCCCCCCACTCCCACACACACACACACACACATGCTCACTACCTCCCCTAACAATTTGTGTCACTGTGTTTGAGAAGTGCGATCTGACAAGATTCAAATGAGCTAATGCACTTTGTGGGATGGTAAACGTACACACACACACACACACACACACACACACACACACACACACGCCCAAACCTACATGCACAGTCTGCACAAACAGAGTGGACACACTCATGTTCAGACATGTAAACATAATATTACATGAATGCAAAGAAATATGCGGAGACATAATAAAAAAAACTGGTGTTACACTGAAAATCTGTGACCACAATTTGTGACACTTAAGTGTTCACTCAGAAAAAGAGATTAAAGTATTGACTAGTTATTGACGAGTCAGAGTATTTAACAGGTCACAGATTGCTAAAATGTGTAAATGCAGTTGCATGAACACAATACATTAAGGTTATACCAGATATTAAGAATGATGTTCAAGTCGAATTCTTGGTAACTTTTTACAACATTTGATCAGATCCCACAATTTAACTTTTGTCTGAAAGAAACAAGAATGTGTATCGGGGTGCAACTCCACAAAATGAAAACCTAATATGGAAAAAAAGAGATTTATTTTGGGGTTCTCTCTTCGACTTTTGCTGCAGGGAAAGTGTTGAGAATCTGATCCACAAGCACTCGTATGCCCGGTCGCCGATCCGAACCTACGCTGGCGACGAGGAGAACCTGCACGAGGACGGACACGGTGGACTCGCCAGAGGTGAGTCACCTCAGCACACAGACAGGAGATGAGGAAATGCTGTATTTGGCACTGACTCAAACTGTGTTTTCGGAGCAATATGGCACAAAGGAAGAGAAAGTTTATTTTATTTTTTTCATTCTATTAGTTAAAAACAAGAAAATATAAAGAATATTAGCAGCTTCATCCTGAGTATGTATGACCCTAATATTTACATCCTCCCGTGTCTCCTGCAGGCTCTGCGTTCACCGCCTCAGACAACCTCTCCCTGAGCTCCTGGGTCACCACCGCTTCGGGCTTCTCGGGCTTCCAGCACCCACAGTCCCTGTCGGCCATGGGCTCCGGCTCCCTGCCCCACCCCATCCAAGGCTCCCTGCCCCCCTACAGCCGGCTGGGCATGCCGCTGACGCCCACCGCTCTGGCTGGAACCATGCAGGGCAGCGGGCCGGCCTTCCCTTCCTTCCACATGCCCCGCTACCACCACTACTTCCAGCAGGGGCCCTATGCCGCCATCCAGGGACTCCGCCACTCCTCCACGGTCATGACGCCCTTCGTATGACTCCGTCCTGGGGAGGAGTCGGCCGATCTTCGCTCTGATCCCCAATCCAGTGCAACCAGTTATTTCTCCACTCCGGCTCATCACTCCTCATCCTGTTTGTATCGTCCCCCCCTGGTCTTTGTAAATAGTTCACCTGCAGGCGAAGAGGATGTGGCATACTGATCCACAACATTCAGAAAATAGAAGGACTGTGTGCGGACACATCGGCACGTTTCTGTGAACACTTCAGCGACATTGTACAAACTGCAACCTCAAAACAAACTATAAAACCTAATGCGAGACGAGACAAGGAGCATGTTTGTTCTTGCCCCCTTGAAGAACAGAAAGTGGAGCCTCCATTTTAACGTATTGAAACAATATTTAGAAGAACCTCTAAAGGTGCAACAGTCCCTACAGGGTCTCTACCGAGGCTTTAAAGAGGCCAGGTTGCTGTGTGACCCTTCAACGTTTTCGGAGAGACTCATCTGATGCTACAGCGTGTTGGCCACCGAGGATCAGTCCGATCAGTCCGATCAGTCCGAGTCTGTGAACATTTCAGCATCAGAGTCTCAGCTTTCCTCCGTTTCCTTGAAAGCCAGCCATATGTACAGTTCAAACCTCACTCTCTGTTGAAAATAATGTGAGAAACATGTTAAAACGCATTGTACAAAGATGAAAATGCAACATTTACTCATAGGAAAATTCTCACTGTAGAGTCCAAAAAAAAAAAAAAAAAAAAAAAAAAAAGAAATCATAGGACGCATGCTGACAGCAGTAGACAAACACGCTGGGTAAACTCTATATGGAATAATATGGGATGAATGAGCTCTGAGACTTTAGAGGCGCGGTCACACCAGCATGTAAAACCGCAAACTTTGGCAGCAAAAATCAATTCATTTCAATGGAATCTGTGGATGAATCTGAACAAATATTTCGCCTTGGGTTGCACTTTGGTAATTCTGACTCACTGCATGTAGACTGAGGATAAAAGCCTGCCATTCGCCGCTTATTTCAGCCGTCATTTCCCCTTCTGCTATTATTTTTGCTTTAGCAAGAGCACCGTCGCCACATCCAGTGCTTCAGACGATTATGATTTGGTTTAAAGAAATAACACTATAGCAGAATGATAATGTGTGGAGCCAGACCTCTCTTCATGAGAGACTATACTTTCCCCCATTGGCCGATGGCAAACTGTCTCGACAGTGCTGGACATCTGAGGGAACGGAGAGTCCAAACTGTTGGACGCTATCGTAGCTCTATACGCTTTTAACCAACCACCTCTGCTGGAGTGTCAACTGCTCCACAAAGAAGGAGTGAGGAGTTGATGTTGTACATGTGTGTCTTTTGAACAAACTGCATGTTGGGAATCATAGCCACTGAGCTTCTTAACAGACAGTTCACAAACCAGCTCGCTCGGAGAGCTTTTTGTTTCTCTTCTCAAATGAAATCCTGGAACGAAATGCCACATGGGATTAAACCTGCCCGGTACAGAGAGACTACAAAGAGACTCAGAGGGTTGTTGTGACTGACCAGTGCTAGCACGTTAGCGGTTAGCTCGTGCAAGCCACAGTAGCTCATCAACTCGCCCTGAGAGTAGTCCGGAGTCACCTGTTGGCTACTTCCTGGTGTGACCACGCTTTCACTAAGAGGGATTCATCCACATCATCTGTCGAGCTCAAATCACAACTTTTAAAATTGTCATATTTTCATTCACTGTGTGAAACGGGCCCATAAAGGACAGCCCTCATCAATCTATTTTCACTGGTAGAAGGTGAACTCGTGGATCATGCCTTTTCATCTCTAGCAGTGTGACTTCATGTGTTTTCATTGTAAACAGGCAGCAGCATCTGTGGAGAAACGTCACGGTGTTTTCCGGCGCCTGCAGCCTGTTAGCGGCTGGTCTTCAGCAGGTGTTACCGAGCTGATTCATGGCTGCTTCAAAGCGTGTCGACAGGGCGTCCACACCTGGAAATAATGGCTCTCTGCTGTCTCATTTAAACATGCAGGGAGGAGGAAGAAAACGAGGCCAGAAGCTGCTGGAGTCCACTCACACTCAGTACCTGGTGCATACAAAATGGCAGCTCACTGGTGGAGTAGACAGATTAATTTATTTAAACAATATGAAGAAATACAAGGTACACAGATGATGTGGTTCTGCCTGAAATGACAATTATTGCTGTTGTTTTGAATACACTTTATCATGAAGATATATTTTCAATCCAACATCCAAAAACTCTGTTTTCTATAACCGAGTTCTAAAACCTTGAGCTAGACTCAAACTGATATATCGATATCTGTGTACGTGTCGGCCCAAATCACAGCACAGAAATGCCCAAATATGTTAAAGGTTATTTAAGAACTGTCTCTGAATGCAGTTTGGTCATTTACATCTATGAACATTTTGTTTGGGGCTGCAACAACTTAACAGTTATTGTTATTGATTACTCTGCTCAAAATGGTTATGTTTATAAAATGTCTTTGAAATATTAGTTAGAAGTTCTAAGAGCTAAACATGACAAATTTAAATGTTGTGTTATTTTTCAACCAGCAGTCCAAGACCCCCAAAATATTCAGTTTATTATCATAAATCACAAATGAATGCATAATATCCCGAGAAGCAGTAAATGTTTGACAAATGACTGAAACGATTAATCAAGTTCCCATCGATGACTAATCGTTGATTTAAATTCTTAATCAAACTGATTTAAGAGATCCTTATCGAATGTTGGTTTATGTTTTACATTAATTGGCTTATTATTTAATTTATTTATTTTGTACTTTAAAATATCAAACATTTGGATCAGCTTAAAAATAAATCCAGTATTTATCTACTAAAACCTTTATTTTCTCAGCAACAATATGACTTAAGGACACAATAATTAAATAAATCGCTGGTTGTGTTGGACATTTTTTTTTCACGTTTTATTCACAAAATCCAAAGAAACTGAAATATTTTAGCTTCTCGCGTCATGAAAGCAGCATTTCAGACGCATCCAAAGTGGACGATAAGTTCATTGAGGTGTGAGTGTGATGGACGATGACGACACTTTTAATGCTGCTCTGTGCAGAATTCAAACACGTGTATTAAAGTGATACATGAGCTGGTAACACGAACACTGTGACACAGTTTGCCACGTTTGAACATATGAAGCCCGCTGCAGTGAAACATGGACACACATGTTCTGTTCTGACCCCTTGCATGTTATTTATGTGCGAGCAGTTCGTTTTACCTCATCTGTTTATCGAGGAAAGTCAAGAACATCTTTGTACTTTGACCTTTTTTTCTTCTTCTTTGCTTTGGAATTGAGATCTCGGTCCTTTACTGATGTGCAACCTGAGCTCTGTTTGTCAGGTGTGTACAAATGAGCTGAATGTTGATTACGTTGTGTAAATGTAAAACACTTTTGTTTCCCTCTTTTGAACCATACGCACAGTCCCGACTCACCACTGAAAACAAATCCTTTTTTGAACAAGACGTTTTCTTTTGTATGACGTAATACAAATACGACACCGAACGAGATTGTTGTTTTGATGATTTTTAAGTGCAATATATTTATTTTGCTCTCTGGAAATAATGTGTAATGTACTATGCCACATTTAAAAAAAAAATGTTATTTGTAAACCTTGAGAAATATATATCGCCACCCAAAACTCTGAGTTCTTTCTTTTCACTGACTGACTTTTCTCTCTCCACGAATCACAGAAATAAATTGAATTGTACATTAATTTCAAAATAAGTGACACAGGTATTTATTAAGGTTTCTGCACCACCTGTCACACAGTGAGACATTTTCTATTTCTATCCGAGTAATATATCTAATTTATTTTTCCCATGCAAGTATTAAATCTTCTGTATCTCCTAGTTTGGAGTTTATGGGATGAAATATTGTTTGTATTGTGAAAAAGCCAGAACAGTAAATAAGTTGCCAAGAAGTTCAGTGTCGCTGAGAAAGACAACAAAAACAGAAGCAGAAATGATTGTACTTCAGAAGCTTCACCATGATTTAAACTGCCTCTAAACGCATCCTACACCGCCCCCTAGTGGCCAGCTGTTGTACTACATTCGCAAAAAATATTTATCTGAAAGCGAGCCATAAACTGCACTCCGAGTCTGAATATTAACTCTTACTTTAACAGAATTACCAGATTCATTTTGAAATCCTTTAGAGCTGCAGAGAACCTGCAGTCAGCATATAACTCTAAAGATTCATGCAACCTCAATCCCTCGTATTACAATTTATTTTACTTTACAAGTCAAAGTGCATCCAGAAAGTAATCAGACACTTTTCTCACATTTTCTTATGTTGCATCCTTGTGGTGAATTTTTTTTAATTAATTTCCCCGTAAAAATCCTACAATGACAAAAGAAAAACAGGTTTTTAGAAAGTTTTTTAGATTTTATTAGAAAGGGAAAAAAATTGAAATATCACATATACATAAGTACTCAGGTCGTGTTGGCTGTGTGCTTAGAAGGATCAAAGACGCCGTTGTGCTCTTGTGAACCCTCAATTCAGCAGGAATGTTTTTGCAGCCTCATCCAGATCTGTTCCTCGACACAATGCGGTCTCTGAGCTCTGCGGGTGGATCCCTTCACCTCATGGATGAGCTTCTGCTCTGATTGGTCAGCTGTGAGACCTCATTCACACACACAGGTGTGTGTGTGTGTGTGTGTGTGTGCATTTCCAAATCATGTCCAATCAGTTTAAATGTAGCTCAGGTGGACTCCAATCAAGGTGTAGAAACGTCTCAGAGGTGATCCAGAGAAAGGGGAGACACCTGAGCTCTGAGTACTGACGTCAATGTGATATTTCAGTTTTGTTTTTGTTTATGATAATTACTGTTTTTGCTTTGTCATTATGGAGTATTGTGTGAAGATGGACGAGTGGGAACGGTAACCCATAATGCTGCAACATGACTGTACTATATATAAATAAGATCAGCCATAATCTGTATCAGACAAGTTTGTGACCTGTTACTAACAAGTTATGTCTTTAAATATTCACAGTGACATATTTACAGACAATGTTTTTTTCCTCTTAAATATGGAAATAAAAAGCCTCTAATGTGTCACAGCCATTAGAGGTGACGTGGCAGATCGGTCAGATTTGGAACCAGATACTTTTACTAACTCTCAAAACTGTGAAAATAGTTGAGGACAGCACATTGTGCTTCATACTAATATTCCTAAAGCAAGAAATGATTGATGTCAAACTTTACCTTTTTTTAAATCTGCAGGACAATTATCTTATAAATGGGCGGACAGGTTTTCCTTGCTTGTCGTCCTCTTTGCAGCAGGAGAACACAGAACATCACGGCCTCATAAACTGATTCAACCGTCACATCCACAATTTCATGGAAGACATTTTTCGAGATGCAAAGGCACAGGTATAAATGATAAAGTCAACGATAGCTGAGTTCCACTTAGCTGCTTCAGTTTCAGGGTTAGGATTAGGGTTAGTGGTGGAATGTAACCAAGGAGTAGAAGTACGAATTCAAGGAACTTGCACTTTGAGTATATGTCCAGTGTATTCTTCTTTATACTTCTCCTCCACTATTTGTCAGACAGCTTTAGTTCATTTCACCTTGTATCTGCAAATTTGGTGATTTTGAATTCGATTTTTTTTTCTGGTAAACTGAAGGATGAAGTGTGTTTATGTATTGATAAAGTTATCCTACTTCTTATGATAAATAAACTATTTAAAAAGCCTCTTGGATCAGCTGGAAAATGCGTTGCCTCACAGCTGAAAATAATTGGCTTTACTTGGTTTTAATGACGCACATATTATCAGATTTATGTCCTTTTGGAAACAATAACAATTTTCAATCCTCATCATGTCCTTTCAGTAGATATTTCTCTGTTATTTCTGGGGTTTTTCCTTTGTGATATAGTTTTATTTTGTACTGCTGTAACAATCCACTATTCCCACTGAGGTTGAGGAAGATTAAAGTCTAAATTTAGTGATTTCTTGTTATGAACAAATTCCACGTGCAGACACAAACCAACAATCTGTGCCACAGATGGAGCTCCATTGTTGTCCAAGAGATATTAAAAATGGTTGTACTGAGTGATATGTTCCGTTCATGCCACCTGTAACCCCGTTCGTCCCACCAATCACCAGATCACCTGTTCCTCGTCCCCTCGTTACTACACCTACAGTATAAATACCCACTGCCACACATTACCTCACTGTTATTCTCATCATCAGTCTGGTGATCTTGTGTGTGCTTTTGTTCTTGTTTCCTGTCAGTAAACTTGCGTCATATTATACTGATGCTGTAGTTTTTGACTCAATCTCACACACACCATCCTGCTGCCAGAAATACTGACTACAGCACCAAATGTGGATTAATACGCCCCTGAAAATAGTCCCCAACAAACGCACTGTTTCCTTCTGTTAAAGTAACGTTTGCTAAAAAAAATACAATGCTCAGTTGTTTTAGAGAATTGTGAAACCTGTTTTAAGAGTGAATGAAGTCTTGGAGTTGAGAGCCACAGACAGGAAAGGGAAGCTGGAATATATAACTTTGATGTTATCTCAATCAGTTAAATATTTTGTCATCACTTTATTTAGATATTTAACTCTTTGTCTCGAGAAAATGAGCTGCTTGTTTTTAAAGATGATGAGATACTAAACTCTTAGAATTATTGCAACCATGGCCATTTAGCTGTAGTTGGTTTTGGTCTTTTCTTGTTGACAATAATACAACTAGAGACATCTTGTGATTGGATCACAGCAGCCGCAAATGCCAAATCGGTCCAGGGGCGTAAAGTGAGGGGGCCAATGGCCCCTTCCCCACGTCCACCCCCTCTACTTACAGCACCCTTGCTCGGACCACACTCATCTTTGAAGTCGCACCTGTCCCACAGACAGACAAACACATAACGCCTGCAAAGTTACTCTGTGATAATGTTGGTGTCTGCAGATCTACACATTGGCCGTGATGACTCACACACAGACTCACAAGCTGAAAACATTACCAGCCAACCAACACGCTGCCGCGGCCGGTAAATATAGAATAACAGCAGCCTTATCTCTTCTTTAACTGAGGATGTCTCCTGCCAAGAAGTAAAAGTAAGATTCTGTGATTCTGCCAAAAAATGACAAAATGAATGATGATCTTAATGAGACTGAACAACATCCACTCTGAGGAGTTGTTAAATTATTAAAGCCAGCGCTGAGATCATAAATCATAATGTTCTGTAAAGCTAATAGACCTGGAACCAAAATGCATCCCAAATATCTTCCAATGGGAGCACGTAAATGTCGTAGATTTACATTTTAGGCATTTTGCCGACGCTTTTATGAGCGTAAACATTACAGGCAAGCAGCTGCACTTTGATGTAGATGTTTGAATGGGTCCAAGAATGTTCATTCGGCCTCCTAAAGATAAAACAAAGTCAAGTCAGACGAGAAATCCGTTCAAAATAACATTCCATGTTTTAATGTTCATGTGCACATGTTCAATCACAATCCATGGACTGAAAAAACACACTCATATCTGCACTATTGACTCCAGCAAAGTGTACACACTCATACATATAAACACACACACACACACACACACTGTCGTCTATCACCAGAACCATCACCCGCCACCGCAGACGAACTGACGGATCGATGGCTGGGACGTTAGTCACCGTTTCACCAGGAAGAAGGCCCCACTTCTGCCCCGATAAGAATCGGTTACATCCTTCGGAAAATAAATAAATAAACAAATAAATAACATCCAGTGTGGCTCTGATTGGATTAAAGGGAGAGGGGAAGGGCAAGACGAGCCACCGTGAGGTATGGCCTAACAAATTGGAGCCAACAGTCGGGCCAGAGAGTCCATTTTGGGGCATAATTTACACAGTGAGGAGCATGAGCTGAATCTAATGTAATTTCCATCAATTTTGCATTTTGGCCCTTCCCCCTCCCTCCCCCTCCCCCTCCCCCGGGCTTTTAGCGGTCGTTTGAATCGTCTGGCGGAGGACAGCCGGCGAGCATTACAATGTCGGAGACGTCATTTAGCACGACAGCCGAGCGAGAGGTGGTTCTTTATGGCGTGGTGACTGGCTGCACGACGGCAGCGTGCGGCCATCCAGCAAATGGCTAACAATATGCTAATGAGGGCCAGAGTAGGGAAAGGGCCCCAGACAAGCCACTTAATGGATGTTTTATCTGCAGGTCAAGAGTCTCATCAGCCGCAGTCTGTCCCGACGAGACGTGCCAAGTCAAATTTAGCGATAAAGCGCTTTTAACAAACCGGCCACAAAGTGCTTCGGGGAAGACGAAGGACACCAGACGACCACACGAGAGTTTGTGCTGAAATGTGCAACCTGTTGGCAAACGACGGGGGAAATCTGTTTTCAGAAGGGAAATGCACCTTGAAGGCAAAGATGCACGAGGACAAGCAGAGACGACAGGACTTCCTGACAGAGCTCGAGCTAAATTCACTTCCCGCCCACAAACGGTGGGATTTCTGCTCAAGTAAAAAAAGATTTTTGGGTTTTAAGACCAAATGTAGTCTGACGTTCAGGCTGCTGTCAGATTACTTCTGGTATTTGTTGGACCCTTTTTTAGTAATGCCATTAAGGAATAACCCCAAATCAGATGTGAAACAAAGTACTGCACTGTATTGAGGTACTTTACTGGAGTTTTTCCATTTTTTGCTACTTTATATACTCCACTACATCTGAGAGGGAAATATTGAACATTTTATAGGACCACATTTATCTGACAGCTGTAGTTATTTTCCAAAAATCTACTTAACATACAAAACATCGGCAACACTTGTAGTATACAGAACAAAGTTAGTGTAAGACCAACGGGTTTGTGTTTGTCCTTCATTAGACAAAATGTTTGGACCTCTTCAGACTTTATTTAGGTGAAGTTCAGAAACCTTCACTGTGTTCATACAAAACACAAGATACATTTACTGGTAGTAAGTGGTCATCAGTTTTTATATGAATATATACGTATATAAATTTGTGTTATTTATGTCTGCGCCTCCAAAACCCAAGTGGAACATCCTTGTTTTAAGATAATTGATGCAGGTGGACTTAATGAGGTCAATGCAATCTGCTCCAGGTGCTTTTGAGTGTGTGAGCGCGTAAAGACCGGTGTCATAAATCTAAACTTTTGGTTAAATTGGGCATTTATTATTGGAAGCGCACTTAATTACTAATTCTCTCAGTATAGCAGCTCCTCTGTGTCTAAGTGAAGAAAATAGTCACTGCAAGTATGTGGTGCTGCTGCTTATACTTTTATACTATACCCTAAATTTGATTTATGTATAGATTATTAAAATCAAACAACTCTATGCACTACAACAAACAATTTGAGCTCTTCAGCTAATGCTAATGTTTTGTTTGAGAATCAATTGAATCACAAACATATTTCGTACGTGTGTTTGACGGTAGTGAGTCGGAGGATTCCGTCGGCCAGAAGATGCTGTAAAAGTTTTCACTGTCAGACACAGCCGAGAAAATTCACTTTACATGTTTTATAAAAGATTACCTCTGACACACAAGTCTACATTATGATGTAATGACACAAGGGCCTGACTTCCACCTGGGATATTAAGGACATTATTTTGCTCAGACTGCAGCTGCCAAAATCCATTTCCGGATTACAAGATGCAAATCTCAGTCAAAGAGGAAGACTGCTCAGGGCTGAAAAAAGTACTTCAACTTCCTCTGCAGGTTATTTAGGTTTTAAAAAAAACAAACGTACAATTTTGGGGCCAACCCCAAACCCAGGTTGAAGAACCTCTGACTTCAGTACTCCCCCTTCTAAAACCAAACGTACGCCTTTGTGATGCCGTAAAGTCAAAAACTAATCTCTCAGATTTCTTTATCCTAGAATTGTGATCAAGAGCCGGAAATGTTACAGATGAAAAGTCAGACTGTATTTAAGAAGTGGACGTAGTCACCACGACGTCACCCATCGGTTTGTGAATTGCAGTTTTGATGCCTCAAGTTCTGCATTTTGGCCGTCGCCATCTTGTTTTTTTGCAACCAGAAGTGACAGCGGAGGGTGTAGCTAAAAACAACTGAAAGGTGATTGAAAGTGTTAAACTTAACTTCAAACTATAGTTGAAGATCGATTTTCCACGATCAGATTAATCGTTCCAGCTTTGCATTAAATACATTTTTTTTGCTCTCTGGTGAACAAACTATGTAATGATGACAATAAGTGCATTTTCATCCACCTGTTTTCATGCACATTTAAAATTTCCGTATTTCCGTGACGATAAAAACAAAATTTAAAATATCTCTCAAGCTTCCAACGGGAGAGACGAAAACATCAGATCCTTATGGAGCGATGAGAAGAGAATATGGAACAGAAATATTGTATTTCCATCATGTTTTCCTAAATGGATTTGCATCACTTGAGGTTTGACTGATGTGACTCTTTTGATTACGTCATCTCGTTGCACCCTCTTCCTCTTCCTCTTCCTCTGCAGTGGTTTGACGGCACCCGACTGGAGAATTTTGTTCCTCTTGATGCACCCAACGCCCAATATTCACATACCAGCAGTGGATGGAAACATGCAATAATTAGCATTTTCTTTTGCTGATATTCTGTTTCTTAATAATCTCAAGCATGTCTTCAGCAGTTCTGTTACTTATTGGTTGACCACACAGTATAAAATATGTGTGATCAACCAATAATATCTCGTCTAAAAGCTCATTCGGGGCCCTTTTACTGAAAGCGTGCTGCTGCAGTGCATCGCCGTCCCGTCCTCACAGGTGTCACTCTTTCTGTCTCTCGTCCCCCATCTCCTCTCTATGTTCATTAAATAAAGTCGGTGTGTCTCCGTGGCATGTGTCCAGCCCAACTGCTGCCTCCCCAAAGACAACGAGGCCTGATAGCAGGCAAACAGGAGGGAGCCGTCTGCATAATAAGGACTTATTATGATGATGAAATGTCCTACAAGGCCTCAAACACCCTCTTAAAGAAATCTCTCCCTCTGATAAGGGGAGTCTAACCCCACGGAGGGAGGGATTGGGGGGTGGGGGGGGTCCTAACCTGATTGGATCGGCGGCTCGGAGGGGGCGCGCATAACGAAATCAAACGGCCGTCAAGCCGCTGTCATGCATAATTAATTGGGCCTTCTACGACCAACTACACAGAAATCCATGGTCATTTGATTAGGGGGTTTTGGAGGACTCTCTGAAGTGCATCGCTGTCTGAGCCGCTTCCCTGCTCACCTCTCTATCAGTGAGGAACAGAGTGTCAGAGCCCGCTGCAGGTTTAGCTTCTAACATCCAGCCGGGGGAACAAAATTCAAACTCTCATTAAGGTGCTTTTAAAACTCAAGGACATAATATATCTACTTCATGGAGTCGAGTGCAAAATGTGTGGCCTATGTTCTGCTGAAAGTCACTACGACCCATAGATACAAAAGACACCTGACAGTTCTCAGCAGGTGAAGGCAATGAGACATCCCCCTCCACCGTTTTTCTACCACTTAGCTGCCCTCGAGCAAGGCACTCACCCGTGCAGTGAGACGGTATTGCGTTTCTAAGAACACTAAGTCTATGGCGGTGCTTCGTAGGCACAGTGGTGCTTTCAGCTAAATGTTAAAATTAGCATGCTAACATGCTCACAATGACAATGCTGACATGCTGATTTTTTTAGCAGGCCTCGTTCACCACGTTCACCATCTTCAGACCTTTACAAAGCAAAACTGTTTGAAAGAATATATTGATGTGCTAAGTGTTAAAGCATTTTCAGGTTGATACTGAAGCACATCATTTTTCGACAATTACTTCTCATCTCGTGAGGCAAGAGCCTGGAAGTCATTGAAGGGAGTAAAAAAGTATAAAATAAAGAGCCACAATTGTACATAACACGCTACGACGTTGTAATGGTAGCTTAATATGTCGAGCGTAATATTTCACACTCAACCATTTACCAGGTGACGTCAGTGAAGTCCCTGAAGGTTCCGGGTTTGAGGGTTTGAGGGTTTGAGGGTTTAGGGGGGACATCGGGATTATGCCGTAGTTCTCCAGCCGTGGATGGAGCTACTCGGGTGGTGGGCGGTATTTTCTAATGAGCCTGCATGTGACATAGGAAGGGAAGTCAGATCCTAATGGCTTGTTGAATCAATAGGAACTCCAGATTCCCAAATGTATGTGAACAAGCACTAAAAAAAGTTAGCTTTCTTATATGTCCAATTAAACATGCTAATATTACATAACACAATTAGCATTGGTTGATGGGAATATCATTCGTTTTGCAGGTATTTGGTTATGAACCAAAGTGTTTGACCAGTAAACATTTTTGGCCTGACGATGGACCAAGAGGAAAAGTCAGAGGATCACCAGTCAGTGAGATTCATCCTCTGTGGACCATGAATGTGTGTACAGAACTCTCTCGTGGTAATCCCTCCAATTAATGTTGATACTTGGCTAGAAATGTATGGAACCACGCTGCTGGTGAGGCTAACTGTAGGGAAAAACAAGCCTGTTGGAAGTCATGTTTTAACTGTGACTGCATAGTTGCTCATGTACTATATTGTTCATTGTTTCATACACATGTTCCTGTAATAGACATATTTACTATCTCTCGAAGCTTTGAGACAGAATGCATAACTATGCATGATAGAAGTTAAATTAACAGTCTGTTTCCTGAAGTTACTATTATTTTATATCACTTAACTTGAGTTGTCTTTTCATTTCTTTTGTGAAACATTTTTGTTGACATTAATCATATTTGTATACCATGTAACATTTACATGTAAAAAAATTATAGGACAAATAGGACATGACAAAAAATATGGACCGAAGACAATATTTCAGTTTGGCATTTATGTAAAAGCAGAAGTTAAGATCATCAAATCATGCAAACAATTGTTGCATGAAACGATTTATGAAGGTTCCAGTACAAAGAAGTTCGATCAAACTACTTTGACATGTGTGTGAGCACTGCCACCTGCAGGACAGCAGAGGAACTACAGATACAATAACAGGAAGTGAAACACAGTAACAGGAAGTGAAACACAACAACAGGAAGTGAAACACAATAACAGGAAGTGAAACAGTTGACGAGTCGAACTGCAGCAAGATTTTTATTCAAAAAAAAGCATATATCCAGGAATTAAAGATGCATATACTTACATGTGTAAATAATGTTCAAATACACAAAGTGGGAAAACAATGTGCTTCAGTAGCTGCAATGTCTTTATGCACATCATGTGCACACATGGAAATGTCTTTAGGGTTGTGGGGTTTTCACGGTTTAAGGAAACATCTCCCCGTTCATCCTGATTTCTTTTTCTTCACATTCCTCATTTAAGAGTTTCAAAAGCATGACCTCATCACTGTTTAAAATGGAAGACGGCTCCCCCCAGGTTCTCTCACCATCACCACGTATCAATGAATTCATGATCAATGAAAGGAAAAAAAGAAGGAAAAAACAGACCATCACTGCTGAAGCACTTGATCCATTAACACATCGTAGGATTAACTTTCTTTATTTTCCTTTATTCTCTGATCCTCCTGCTGAACTCACAATGCATCTTGCTCTTAAACTCCAGAGGAGCCTGTTCTGAATGTACGAGGTTTGTAGCCGCCCGGCTGGTGTTGAACCAGGCGGTCCGGGGGGGGGGAAAAGGTATTTGAACGTATCGGGGTATCTGAAGATGGTTTGGGGGTATTTAAGACGGTACAGGTGGGAACTGTGATACTTCTGTCGAGCGGTACCTGCTGGCAGGAGGAAGAGGGGTGTATGAGAGGTAGGTCAGAGGGGGTGGGGTCTGTCTAGTTGGCTGCTTGGCGCCGTCCCTCTGGGACGAGCGAGGTGAAGAAGGTGCTGATGAAGGACCACGCGGTGGTAAAGAGGCTGGGCTCGGGGACGACGGCGGCGGCGGCAGCAGCAGCAGCCTGGTCCTGGTTCTGGTCCTCGGGGCCTACAGCTCCTTCCTCACCCCGGTCGTCGTCGTCGTCCATCCCCTCATCCATCAGGCGTTCCTGACACACAGATGGGACGATACAGAAAATATTGATGATGTGATGCTACATACATGCAATGTGATCATTACATTCATCAATTACCTTCATGTTTTGGTTTAATTTTCAGCAGTTAATCTCCAAAATTTGATTTTAATGACACTTGATCCATGTCCTAAAGTACAAATCTGTACCTGGATGCAGATCTGCAAAAATCCAGGTACACACCCAGTTGTCTTTTCCACAACTTGATGCAGCGAATAGTCTGTTTGGGGTTTTTTAAGATTTATTTTTGTAGACAGTGTAGAAATGGGGGAGAAAGAGAGAGAGAAATAAAAAGGGGTATTACATGCTATAAAGCTCCCAAGGCCAGAATCGAACCCAGGATGTTGCGGCCATGTGGCATGTGTGTAATCACCAGCTTTTAATCTTTAAATCTATTAAAAACTTTATCTAGTCACTTGTCAACCGTAGAAATCTTACATAGAGCAGTACGTTCATGTAACAGCTGTCAGGAGCAACATGTTGGGCGGACAGGTAAAAGCTGTTGGATGTTTGTTGCAGAGATTAAGACAGAATAGCAGCGAGGTTGAGAGACGTCCTCCAGCTCACCATTTCCTGTATGTCCTGGTGTCTCTCTGCCGCCTCCTGAGGAGGCTGGAGGAGGTTCTGCTGCTCCGGCCTGAAGGGAAACCAACCAGCCTGATGCCTGGAGGAAAAAAAACAACACAAACATACTCTTACCCTTTAGTTTAAAGCTTTTATCTCACGTACATAGAAATGTTTCAAATGTTTATTATTTTTTTAATCCCATGGAAAGATTTGTGAAAACTGACTTTGGCCATAAACACACATGCAGCTAACTGAATAGAAATTAAAGCAAATATGAAAAATAAAAACAAATGTGTGTGTAAAATATAAGTGTCTCACAGGTAGACGAGCAGCATGGCGCCGACCACCATGACGAAGCGGCTGAAGGAGGAGTAGAAGTAGACGATGCTGAGCAGCACGCCGGCGCGGGACACCGTGTACAACCAGTCCAGCCAATCGCGGTTGAGCTCGTCGTCGTTCAGCACCGCCCCGCCCTGCGCGTTCATCTGGATGTTGGGGTTGGCCGGCTGGTTCTCGGGCAGAGGGTTGGGGGCCGGGTTGGGCCCCAGCGGGGGCTGCACGGCCTCGTTAGGCTGGGCGGGTTGAAGGGGCGAGGGGGAGGAAGGTGGGGGGGTGCTGGGAGGCTGGGAGGCAGCTACTGCTGCTTGACTGATGAGGAGGAGAAAACATTCAGATGTTTAGAAGAAAATACAACCAACTCGACTTCAGTTTATAAGTCTGGATTCATTTTTAACTGTTCAACTTCAGAGGAAGAAATAATAAGAAAATGCTGAGTGTTGCTGCATTTGTAGGCAAATGGCAGCAATTATAAAAAGATTAAATCTATATAAACAACCTTGACTGACATCTTTTCAACTTACTATTGCATGTAGTAGTGGCGTGCATACATCTGCTGCCACCACAGCATCTGCATGGGCATGTACATGGGGTGGGGGGGCATGTTGGCAGGGAGGTCTCCTTGCAAAGGGACCTGGGCTCCATCTGGCCTGTGGAGGAGCGCCCTGTTTGTTATTACATGTGTTTACACTCTGCACAAACACACACACAGGCTAATGACGTGTTCCGTCTGCCTCTTTAGTTTTCTCTTCATCATCCACATTAGAAATATATTTTACAATCTTCTGGTCCTGCAGTTCTGCTTCCAGTGTAATAAAACCCAACACAAAATCACCAAGCTTCAGTACCGTAGAGCTCAGCTGACTAACCACCGTAGTCAGTGAGAATGAGTCGTACATCAGTTATACTGTGGAGGACCTGCTTACCACTGAGGGACACCAGCGGGGCTCTGAGGGTTGTACTGGGGGACGCCGCCGCGATACCTCAGCCCGTCATGACTTCCTGGGACAGAAGAAGAGGAGGAGGCTGGCTGATTGGCATGGGAGGCGGAGCCGGCGCCGTCTGAACTCTGAGGGACGAGATGTGAACACCAATCAGAAGTTGAGATGAGCACGTTGCTGCGTTTTTTAAATAATGAATACAAAGAAAAGAGAGGAGGTTTTATAAAAGGTGTGTTTTTGGGACTGAACCTAAAGCGAGTTTTAAAGGCAGAGTGACTACGATAATACCAAGCTGTTACAGCTCACTGGGGACGGACCAATCGAACTTTTACTCTCCTTAAACCTCAACTGAGGGCGTCCGCTGATACGGAGTACTGGTCCAATACCATGTGAGCTCTTTAAAATCTGTTACCCTCACTGTGTGGAGCTGGTTGGGATTATTTTCATCTAAAGTAACATGGAGTCAAGAACAGAAACTAAAAGCTGAGTCACCAGCCCGCCGTGACTGAAGGAATGATGTTGACAAAGAAATGTGTTGAATGTGGATCTGTGACGTCACGGCCCAAACCTGATCCTTGTGATTGACAGGTCGCTACGACAGCGTCGTCTGGTCTGGGAGTCGTCCGTGTTTTTGTCTTACAACTTTAACCCTTTCACAGTGTTTTCAGCTCATGACAGTTAGTTGTAACAGGTTTGGTCGACTAAAAATACCATATTCAGCGTTCGCTTGTACTTAGCTCCACCCCCTTTTGTCACATCTGGTTGCAAAAAAGCAAGATGGCGACGGCCAAAAGGGCAGTCTTCAAACCAGTGGGTGACGTCACATTGATTACATCAACTTCTTATATTCAGTTTGAGCCCTAGGGGAAAGTTGGTGTGTGTCGGTCTACTCACACTGGAGTCAGGAGCAGAAGAGCTGGCCATGGCGGGGCTCCGGGGCATGGGCGAGGCTGGGGGGCTGTGAGAGGTACACACTAGATGCATCATGTGGTATTCATCCTGCTGCGGGTCCACGAGTCAAGGATGTGGGAGGAAGAGAGACGAGGAGGAGGAAGAGAAGGTAGCAACAGAGCAGAGAGATAAAACAAGAAAGAGAGACAGAGAGGATTAAAGAGGAAATGGCCAGAATTCAGACACAATGCTCAGTCTTTGTTGGTAAAACACATCAGATCAACTATTGTTTCCCAGGCAGCCTGTTTCAGTTCTCCCACAGCACACACACACACACACACACACACACACACACAGACGCTATGTGTGTGTGTGCGTGCTTTGTCTGTTGTTTTGGCAAAGATGCCAAAGATTTGCTGGTCCAAGCTTCTCAAACGAGTAGGTTTGATGCTTTTCTCTGTCAAACAGGATTTTAAAGGTAATATTTTACACTTTGACTTATAAACAGGCATTTGTCAATATTTTATGACATTTTATAGACAAAATTATTAATTGAGAAAATGATCTGCAGCTTAAATAATCCTTAGTTGCAGCAGTTGAAGAAAAAAATTTAACATATATACATTTTAAAAAGGCTTTTTCAGACAGGGACAAATCCACCTGGGTGGGTTGCCAAACATTGCTCATACACTCACCTCACGCACACACACACACACACACACACAGCCTTACCTTTCTGAGCACATCTCTGAGCTGTAGGTGGTCTTGAAGGAGCCTCCCTGAGTACACCAGCCGCTGGTCTTTGGACAGCTGCAACACAAACAGCATCACATGGTGAGACAGAGAATGGACTGGTGTGAAAACAGTGTGAAACGGTGAGAATACATTTTCTTTTGTTAAAACAGCAACAGGAAAGTGCCTTTAGGTCACTGTGTGACTGTCTCTGCCACCCAACTTGTCTTTTTCTTTACAGTGTAAACAGATAAGGGCGACTAAAACGTCAACAAATGTTTCAAGTATCCCCACGGTCGAGGTTTAAGAAAACCCGGATGAGAAGTCCTTCAGGTGCTCAGGAAAAAATATGGAAATTGACAAAATGGACCTTTTGAGACTTTTCTCAACTGCTGTTTCGAAGGTTGAGCATGAACTCTCAGCAGAAACATTCAGCCTCTTAGATAAACAGACTGATTGTGTTTGTCGCTGTGAGAGGGGGAAGACCTTGTTGTGTGGAGTGTTAGAACACGAGAGGGTGACTGATTAGACTCCTTCAGATGAGATTAGATTGCTGAGCTACAGATTAGATTTTGAGGCTTACTAAAAGCACACGCAGTATGTACGATCATATTTTCTGTGCTTCCGGAGGAGCTGCACTTAATATCATTAAATACACTTGCCCATGTTAAAAAACTACCGACAACTGGAGCATAAAAAACTCATACAAATATGTGTGCTGAGCTTTCCCTTTTATCGTCTCTCTTCTTCTTTTGCAACACGACCTGATTAACTCGAGGAACAAACTGTCACTTTTATTTTAACACACTTTGCTTTGCTCTAAATATCTGTGGTCTGTTTTTAGTCATGACAAAATGAAACAGAAACATTTGTAAAGATGTATTTTTCTTTTCCATTCTGCTCGTCAGAAATCTGCTAAAAGTGAACCGCTGCAATGCTCTTTTCTTTTTCTTCTTTTAGTGCTGCAAAGCAGTCAAAAGGTGCAAGCAGGAGGCTTGTTGTTCACACACCAACACAATGCACCTGTTAACACCCTCCACACACAGGATGAACACCGCAGCAGTGCATTTAGTCACATGATCGTGTGGAACTCTCTCGGAGGGAGTGGTTCAAAAAGGATCATTTTTCTCTCCACGCTGTAAAAAATAAAAAAGTGTAACTGACATAAAATCCAGGAAGCGTCTGTGCTCCATGAAGTATGAAGAATACAGCGGCAGACTTTTTTTTTTATTTCACGCTAACATTTTTAAAGAAATACGACAAATATTTGTGAGAATTCAATGTTTTGTAAATGGAAATATCTTTGGGAACTTTAAGACAAAAAGACACTTGAAGCACTTTGTCTCTCTGGAATTGTGTTGCGTACGTTCGAATGTTTTGTAGACCAACCGGTTAATCGATTACTGGAAAACAAACGGCAATGGAAAACAAATAATTTAAATAATTGTCAGTCGCAGCCCTATATTTGTGTTTTGGTTCAGTTTATTTAAAGCACATTTAGTTCTATGTCCACCCTAAGATCATTATAAACTTTTAGGAGTCACTCCTGGTCCATGAGTCAGCTTAAACTCAAGACTTAATTAAATGAAAACATCAAACATGGGAGCGACTTACCGGCTTGCTGGGGTACACGTTGGTGATGTGACTCTTCAGCCGCTCCACAGTCCAGTTGAGGAAGCAGTTAATGGTCTGGTCTTCATACTTCTGGTTGGGGGCCTTGAGGACCAGGGTTACAGGACTATCAACTGCCCAGGAGTCCATGGCTCATATTACTAGCAGGGTGGGCTCTGAAGAACCTGAGCTAATTGTGTCACAACTCAGGACACACCTGAGGAGGAAGCTGCCTCAAACCCGCTCCATTCTGGGGCTCAGTTGAAACACACCTAAAGCTGTCTCTGGTGGGGGGGGGGGGGGGGGGGGGCGGTGTGGTTCCCCCTCTACAACATCTGCCTCATCTGTTGGGGAAGTTGGTGGTTTCCGACTGTATTGATGGGAATTCTTCTGTGGTGATAGTCGTTGGATTTCTAGGTGGAAGAAAAATATGAAGAAAAGTCTCTTTGAGGGGAAATAAGTCTTTCACACATTATATATCTGGTTGTATAGATGTAACTATTATTTGAAGTTATTTTTACTGCAATCATATACGTAAAATGTTGTTAATGTCTTGTCTCAGGTTTTATACCGTGGTCTCAGCGATATCTTATTTCAGCCGTATTTGTTAAAGCTGAATTAATAAAAAAGCGTTTGTTTAGTCACTTTAGAGGCTGTAGTAAGTTATAATGAAAGGTGTATTATATTATGTATAAGACTAATTATTAGAGACACTTATACATACAGTATAACTTTTAGGTCTCCTAGCTGGTTAGTTGACATATCTGGACATTTTAGTTTATTAGTCCTTTTTCATGCTTTATTTCTAAGAAACGTACGAGCACATCTCTGGTAAACACAAGCTTTAAAGTGGTGCTACAGACACATTAATAGAGCGGGGTTGTTGTTACACCAAGAGTCTGATGGTATGATATGAATCGTAGGATTCCTAAAGATTCCCATCACTACAAATTAACCTGTACATCCTTTAATGCCTTTGTCGAAACAATTACCATCAATATATTACATCTATGTTGCGTTGGAACCCTGGTCCGGTTTAAACTGGCTCCGGTGACTAGCTGGTTCCTGGTCCCAGGACTGATCTTGAAAGACTGCTTTTAGTGTGAGTGCAGCAGACTCACTGAATCTCTTACATGACGTAACATGACCTACAGCTGAATACTGTTCCATCAATTTGGATGCTTTAGGATTTTACATAATGACCGTCCACTTTTGGCCTTTAACTGTTTTTAACTCATTTAATATTTTGCATTTAGTAATAGATTGAGTGTAAGGGGATTCACAAGACAAGTGGAGACAAGTACATGTACACATAAACAGCAAAAAGAGATTATACAAAGCAAGATAAGGAAAATGACAAAAACAAACAAAGGAACAGAAGCAAACTGAGGAAAACAATATTGGTCCAAAATGGACATCCGGCAAAAAACTGTGTATGCAGGTGTGTGAGTGTGTGTGTGTTCAGGATGAGTGAGTGAGGGGTGTTGAATGAGATGGTAATATATAGTTTTATCGAGTTATATCTGTAGTTATAACTACACATTTCTTATCAAATATTATCTATATACATATATATCTATATATATATATATACACATTAATGTTTCCTTTTAAGTGTAAAGATGAACGGTGCAAGAGAAGGACGATAAAAAAGAGAGAAATGGGTAAAAATAAAATGTAAGAAAAATATAAATGAACCAAATTAAGTAGAAAATATATTCACTTTTTAATGGTTTGCTTATTGATTGATGTCTTTGTTTATGCTTGAAAATTGATTTTCTGACCCTGAAATAAGGTATTTAAATATCTCTCTCTCACACACACACACACACACACACACACACACACACACACACACACACAGTCTGTATTTTAAAGGCAAGAGAACCATTGAAGCATGAAGACAGAAGCTAACCGCTATCGCGAGTTTCACTTCACACTTTCTGACACCTGCTACGTTGCGTCATCCTTACAGTAAAAACTGTCAAACAATTAGCTAACTACTAACCACCGGGCTAATTCACTCCCGAGTCAAGCTAACCCGGGTTATCCGCTGCCAAAACCAACAAATAAAACCACGAAAGTAGCTTTAGGTGACTCCTGTAACGGCTCGGGTTATATCTTGACCCGTCTTTGAAACCAGGGTAACAGGGTTAGCTTGTTAGCTTGTAGGCTAACGTTAGCTTCGCTGTTGCTTGCTGGGAAAAAAAACCCAATTTGTAAAACCGTTGACGGCGGTGACAGCACGTTTAACTTAACGAGCAGACGCCATGTTACCGACATCAGACAAAATCTTTTATTTTGTATTATTCCCCCCCCACCTTACCTGTTTATTACTCCGGTGGTGCCGTCGTCTCTTCGTCCCAGCTCGGCTCGCCTTGTTGTTGTAATAATGTCGGGTGTGTGTGTGTGAGAGAGAGAGAAAGAGACCGGAAGCCACGTCATCGGCCACGTCACAACAGCTGATCCGAGACAACAGATCCGGTTAAGAAACCAGAAGGACTAGTCGAGGAAGTAGTCAGATGATCCCTCCTCTGTTTGGTTAACACATTACTTCAGATTAGTTTCCTCCTCACTTAAATAAAGCAAGAAAGATTTGAAAATATCTTATTATTATTTTTGATTTATGCCTCTTATTATTCCTCTTTTTTTGTTCTTGTCCATCCCTAGTGATTAATAAAGGACTGTTATAAGAGACCATGATGGTTTCTTAAGTACAAGCACTTTTTCATCATATGATAATATAATAACAGATTTTAGACATGTGATACATTATAATTACTTTGAGAGCATTCATTAGGAATTTAGACTTAATATATATTTTGTCAACAATAAAGATAGTTAATTGCATTTTTATAGTTCTACATTTGCTCTACTCATACACACAAGTATAGAAATGATCCCTCTGAATCCTGTGTGTTCTGTAATACTGGCACAGAAACAATTCTACATTTATTCTATGAATGCATTTATGATATATATTATTTTATTGGTGTATCATATATTATGTAAGACTAAGAAAAGAGATGTTATTCTTTATTATGGGGGAAATAATCTGGACAGAAGTTATGTCTTTTTTTGAATCATCTAATTTTATATGTTAAGTGTTGTATCTACAAATGCAAATGGTCTGAAAGGAAACTCAATATGTACCAGCTCAAGCAGGAAATGAAACTGGACAGTGAAACACTAAAAGTACCGACAATTCAGATAACCGTCAGGACTATGGTCAACTATAAAAAAAACTCTTTTTAAGTTATATAATGTATTTACCCCTTTTCCTCTTGTTACCAATTGTATTCCTCAGCTTCTTTGTAGCAGTGAATACAGAAATGGACCTTTTGAAACAACATACATATTCGAAGTGGATGCCCTTTGTTTTAAACCATTTCTATGTTTTATTTCCTGTTGGAATGCTCGTGTGTTCACGGCATTGATACACAGGTGGGTTAAGTAATAATCAAACTAATTATTTATTCATAAGTCAGAATATACAAAGACACCGCCTAGTTATGACTATGAAGCTATTAATATGCCTCCAAATGTGACAAAGATCTCTATATACGACAAGAAAATGATCTCACCAATGGAACGTTTTTATAACCAACAATCGTTTGGTAAATCTTTTCTTTTTTTTATCTTTATTTATTTATCTTCATGTTTATTCTACTGCTAAACCGTCCTGCAGTACTGAAATACTTTCTGCTCCCAGCATTATCATTTTAACTTCACATAATGACACAAAATGTGTGGATGAACGAGGCAAAGTCAGAAAGGACTTCAAAGAGCTGCAGTGTAGGAAAGAAAAGCCAGAGCATTTTGTAACTCTTTAAAACTTGTATTTTTCCAGAAATGGTTTGCATGCTTCTCTGTACACAGGTGTTTGTGGCTGATTTAATGTTTTACATAAACAGATTTTCAGTTTCAAACCGGTCTCCTCTCAGCCACACGCTCAGTTCTCTGGTTGTCTGAAGGTATGTTGTTTACAGTTTCAGTTTGCGGAGGACCTCCTTGGTCAACTGTTTACTGTACCGGTTGATCTTCCGGTGTCCGGGCATCCATCCCAGCAGAAAGCGATGAAAGTCTGTCCACGCGAACGCAAACATCTCCCTCCACTCTTTCTCCAGGGTAACGACGTCCACATCTTTCTTCACCGCTTGCTTTAACTCGGTGAAATAGAAGTCCAGCAGGCCCGGTACCCTCTTCTCACACTCCTTCTCCTCCATGCAGCTTCCTAAGAAATACACAACATCTTTCATCCCGCAGCCTCCTCCCACATACTGGAAGTCCACAGCCGCCACGTCCCCTCCGCTCTGCGAAAAACAGAAGTTGGCTAACTTGGCGTCTCCGTGAACGACGGTCTTGAAGAGACACTCGTTGAGTTTCTTGTCGATGTCGCCGGCTGCTGCTTTGAGCTTGGCGTCGTCCATGGCCTCCAGCTCGTCCGGACGGGTCTCCAGGTGCCAGTAGGTGCCGACAGGCCACAGGCCCTCTGGTGTCACGCCCAGGAAGAGAGCATGGAAGTGGGCAAGCCAGCTGAGACAAGCCTTTATTTCTCTGTCCTTCACGCTGGTCCTATGAAGACAAACAACAAACTGTTATTCATCCGGCATGGAATGTCTTCCTCTTCTCCATGCCTTGAAAGACAAGGAAAACAAGTCTTAAAACTGACAAATGTTTTCAGTATGTAGGATGTTTTAGCCATAACGCAAGAATTCATATGGTAATTATGACAATTTCAGGGAAAAAAATATATTTCACACAGAAGTGACTGAATAAAATTATGAAATGAAACATTTTTTGGTGTCTCTGTCCACTCATGTGATGCACTAAACTCAACAGAGCTCCAGAATGTCCCAGTGGTTCACACCTAATCTGTGCTCGTATACCTTCTCTGATCATAACCCGCCACGTCCAGATCCTCCAGCACCATCAGCATCTCGTCTCCATGGGAAGAAGCAGCCAGGCAGGCAGGAGTCCGACAGCTCCGATCGGTGGAATAGTTCTGGTACCAGTGCGTCTCCACCTGGTAGGATCTCACTTTACGCGTGTGGGAGCGATCCGTGTTCCAGCCGCCGGGGTGCTCGGCCTCCTCCGGAAACTTGACGTGCTTGACGACCACAGACGGCCAGTCGCAGCCCTCCAGGTGCAGCCTCACTATCTCCCCGTAGCCGCTCCACAGCGTCTGGATCTTCGCACCGACGCGCAGGGATGACGCAGCGCACGCCCGCAGGATGAGATCCTGGTGCTCCGGTTTCATTTCCAGTCGGAGCTGAAGAGCAAAGAGGAGGAGGCGTGTTAAGTGCATCGAGTACAAATTCAACATACTTGTACTTTACTTGTGTATTTCCATTCTGTACAGCTTTATACTTCTACTCCACTACATCTCTGAGGCAAATGCTGTACTTTTTACTTCACTTCCTTTGTCTGACAGCTTGAGTTACTTTTCAGAATACAATTTTAATCCTCTACCTGCATCTCCAGATGTGTTGATTTTATATTAGATTTTTTTTTCCTTATGAGCTGAAGGATGAAGTGTGATGAGAAAGCTACTTCATAAACTAAATAAACTCTTTAATAAGCCTCTTTGATCAGCTGTAAAGTTCATCGTTCTTCTGACAAAATTACTTTTTAGAGATACGTGTTTCTCACAGGACAGCGAGGCTTTAAACATATGATGATATTATAGACTATGGTGCATTGCTGTAGATTAAACTACCCAAAGGTATATAAAGAAGTTCAACATCTACAACATTAACATGTAACATACACATTCATGCAGCAGTAATATGAATCTAGAAATATCCTATATAATAGAAAAACACTGACAACTACTACAAACTACTGCACAGTCAATACTTTTATTTTTAAGTACATTTTTTTTGCTGCTCACAGATCTTTTACTCATGCAAAATACTGACATATAGATCATCTCGTTATTGTTGCTGTTGGTCACTGCAGTATCTTACAGTGTATCGCTTACCTCACTCACAAATGATCACGTTTTGGCATCCAGACAGAAAAAAAAACAGTCTTTATTTATGTTTCCTTCTCACACATTCAGTGGAGGCTGCTGTGACGTATACATTGTAACTATGTAACAATAACTGTGTCTCAAATATGCCAAAACGCTGCAGAAACACAACGCTGTATTTTACTTCCTGCTTTATGTCCGATAACAGGAAGTATTCTCCACAGCATTCCGTGTGATGCTTAAAGCTGCAGGCATGGAGTAAAGACAGCTAAATGAACACTGCTGCCACCTGCTGGTCTGGAGTGCATCAACAGCAGCGTGTGGTCCTCATCATAACTGATGAAGACCTTCGGGGCTTGGACACGTGGTTGGTCGCTGTGTGAGCTAAAAGGAGCTGCGTTCCAAATCACATACTTTTTCTTTTTTACTTGTAGCTGCAGCTGCCCGTAGAAAGTGCGTACTGTTTCACGCAGTATGTATTTCATTGGGACATACTACTTCCTCATAACATGGCACCTTGAACTGTGACCCTCTTACCTATGTACCTGCCTCGCAAAGGATTGTGGGTCAGAATAGCCAGAAAAACATGCTGGCCCAATCCCAATGTCCCCCCTAAGGCTTTAAACCCTGAACCCTCAGGGACTTAGTGACATCACCTGTTAAACCTGTTGAGTGTGAGAGTCTGTGAGGGATTGAAATGGTGTAAATACTAACGGGACAGCACTTTGCTGCAACATATCACGTTATTATGACAACGGCAAAAAATATTTTGTACAATTGTGGGTATTTAACTTTTTACTCCCTGATTTGAACGTCTTCCAGGCTCTTTCCTCACAAGATGAGCGGTAACTTCAGGCCGATGGCTTGCACACTGCAAAATGTGACGGGATGTCGTAGATCATCCTGCTATTTTTGGCATGCTGCATTTGACATACTATGTATTGGTACGTACTAAATATTTTCATGGCATACATGGTACATACATGGTTTAGGTATTGGGACGCACAGAGGGACAGGGTGCATGCCAGACTGAAAACTAGAAGTCAGTGACACACAGCTCACGGAGGCAGTTGAGACACTTTCTATAGCGCCTGTCTGAATGCTGCAAACTGCCAAATCTTAGTCAAATTAGAACTAAATCCTATTTTTGAATAAGTGTGACTCGCACCTTCCAAGGATAACATCTCCGATGTCCATTGTCAACAAATAACGCCCACAGATCTGCTTAGAAATCATAAAAAAAGTTGTTCTTTACAACTCCAGAATCAAATAATGGCTACATTCCCAACAGGAGCTGCTAACATGTAATTCGGCATAGCTTTTAATGGTGCTAATGTTCCTAAATGTAAACAAACCTTTAAAACCCTAAATATAGGCTTTAGAAAGGGGCTCAAGTTGTAGCATGGAGGTCTAATGCAATCAAATTGCCCGGCAATAATTGTGAGGATTAATAATTTTATCTTTATTTAAATCTTTTGGAGATTTAGTCATAAAGATCTTGATTTTGTGACTTGATGCTATTGTGGTTTATTGATAGGGGGCCCCTTTACACGACAACACCTGCTTCATTATTTCAGTGTATTCTCTTCAGTGGTGCATTCCCCAAAAAACGTCCAGCTAATCCGATTAAAACTAAGTAATTGCCACCCAACGAACCTTGGTTGGTAATCGAGCTTTACATCTCTCTGGTGAAGTCTTTAATATCTAAAATAGTTTTAAACGACTCTTGTTTGCAGTGTTTCTTTAGGGTATACAGTCCTTAAAGTTAAATTATTCATCTTTGTTCTTCAAAGGGATTAGATGGAAGTTTGCATTTGTCTTGATTCAGAGTCAAATGTTTTACATGCTGTGGAAGAAACATTTGCACAGAGCGGATGTCACACAAATGACTGAACCTACAAGTAGAGTTTCCACTTCAAGGCTGGGTTAAGTTTAAAGATCCACGGAGTGATGAATGCTCACCAAACATAAGTCACAGGTAAGTCTATAAACGTTCTCTGCCATCACATCATTTCATCTCAAAATGTTTTAATTTCTAGTCTGAAGTTACTTTCAAAATGTTAACAATAAACCTTTCAAAGTTCATGCTATCAGTTTTGGCGTTCGTTGAGTTATTACAGGACATAAGAACATTTTTAAATCTTTAATTTTCTTCATTATATTTTAGCTGTAAAGGTATTGTTTCTATAGTTTTGTATTGACATTTATAGGATTATGGGGCTTTGAAAATGGGAGTTTGCTCGTTTTTAAATCATTTGATAAACTTTTGAGAGCAAAATTGAGCATGACTCTTATAATAGTATAGAACATCATCCAGACCATGCAGACTAGTCCAGAGGTACTGGTCCAGATATCTTGCATTTTGCCATGGTTTTTTACCGAGAAATTCAACCTCTGGCCGGTCATCAATGATACGGTAATAGCCCACGCAGCATTGGGTGGTCTCACATAGCTGCACCGACCCACTCACATAGCCAGTGGTTGTGAATCGGTTGTTTCGAGGAGTCACTTGGAATACACACCGTGTCTTCTGAGGAAAAGACGCATATGATGCATGCTGGCAGGAAGAAGAAATACAAATAGCTGCTGATCACATCATCCTTCCCAAACCAGTGCCCAAGATTACCCAGAGTTCAACAATAATTAAAGTTCACACACACTTTATATGCATTGAATGTTACCCCAAAGAGAGCTATTATTAATAATATTACTGATCTATTCTATTTATACTGCTTTTTCATATATAGTAGAAAATGGCATTTCACAATCAGGGGTGTTGGCGCAGGACACATGACTTAAGATTTGACTTGACAAAATCAAATTTTGCTTGTGCCAAACGTACAAGCAAATACTACACTGTACTTCCTGAAAGATTTGAATAAATTCAACGGGACATGAAGAGAGACGAGAGAGAGAGAGCAAAGATAACATAAGGTAAGTCTGTTCTATATTATCTTGCTCACATAATCATTTGTGCACCATATCTAAAACAAGAAATACATAAAATAGCAAAATGCTGGGGTTTCCCCGAGAAGCTTCTATTAGAGCTTGTCTCTTTTATCTCTTTCTTTTGATACGCAGACAAAACACAGATTATTAATCTGGGTATAAATATGTATGAAGGCTGGACAATAAGGATGACACCTTCTCACCTGATGACCACATTGAAGCACTTAACATTTCTGAATGAACTTTTGAGACTTCTGTGGAACTGATTATTTCAGCGACACAACAGGGGGGTACTTGATTTGATTTGTTGTGATTTATGCGTCTTTGTCGTAAGTAAGTATGATTTTCCCTGCATATATACCTCAGTATATTTCAATTTAATTATTTAGAAAACATCTGCTTAAATCTACCGGACTAAAATTTGAAGTATGTTTTTTATCTGTAACTTAGTACACCCCTGCGAACACGTACGCAGTGGTACATTCCAAATGACAGCTAGCTCCATGCTCGAGCGCGAGCTAGACTGCCACTACCACAGAAAGCCTTATTTTAACCAACAACATCGCGTTTTATTTGTGCCGTTATAGCCTACTTTCTACCTATTGACCACCAACATGTCCACACCTAAGAAGGGAGACTTGTCTCCAAGCGAGAAGGAGTTGTTTGAGGTCATCACTGCAGGTAAGCCTCTTCGGCTAATGCTAATCCCTCTAGAACCCCCACACAGGGAGCTAGCTCTTGTTAGCTTGTATGCTAACGTTAGCCAATTTATATTGTGATAGCTTCTGATAGTTTGAAGCCCACCACTGTGAACTTAACTTGTATCCACATGCCTGTTTTTCTTGCTGTAGAGTCATAAAAGTGTGTATTTTGTAACGGTAACATTATGACAGACGAGTTGATGACTAAAACGTTTAAGAATCTCAGAAAATGAACTACAGGTAAAGCTTGGTGTTTGTATTTATAATACAATAATACTGATTTTTATGCACTTAGGAAATGTTCAAGAGGCCTCGAGGCTGCTGGGCTGTAAGGATGTTCGAGTCAACTGCTTGGATGAGGTAACTCTTAAAGCACGTGGACACAACAAACATTACTTTCTCCTACTTTACATGTATCAAGTATTTATCTCGTGCACAACAATTACAATCTTAGACCTCAGGCTTCCTCCAACAATGCTCATTAAATGTTCATCCTACAGCAACGATGCATCACTTACATCCTCGCATTAATTTAACTATATTCATACCGTCTGTTTTATTATAACGTTCTCATATTGTCCTGCACCGAACAAGCTTTTATAAAGTGAGTCTTGTATTAATTCTCAACATTAGCTTTCAGCTGTGACTCGAATGTAGTCGTTCGTGCAAAAGGGTCAAATGTTGGCGAGAGAACATCATAAGATCCTTGAGCTCTTCCTTTGTTCAGGGACATATGTGTGGGACAAGAGGACTCACGAGTCAGCACTCTGAAGGGCTTTATAGGACGCCCTTCATGTCCGCCTGTCACCATCAGGTGTTTGAAACAGATGTTCTGTTAAGTAGCTGAAGGTGTGGCAGTCTGTTGAGTACTTGTTGTTATTTTCCTGTTTGCATAAGAGCAGGGATATACCTTCATGTCTAAACGTTTTGGAAAGATTGAAAGAAAACAACAACTCAAAGTCAGAATGCAAAAATAAAGAGGAAAAAGTTGAAAGCTCAGTTTAAAGTTGGGTCTCACATTAAGGAACAGGCGATGCATGTAAAGGTGAAGTATTGGATCTGCAGAATTTAACATGCCAAAGCTCATTCAGTCAATGGAGCGCCGGAAAAAGGAAAGCAGCTCTTGTATGTCACATTATTTAGTATTTTATTTCTTAATTATTAACTGGTTAGTTGCCGGTTAGTGGGTGTCGGGCTATCAAAAGCTGAATTAACCAAAACTGACATCCCTACAATCGATTAACTGCACACATTTAAATCTCGGGTTCCAGCTTCTCCAGTGTGAGGTTTGCTGCTGCCTTCTATTTTATATCATTTATATAATATCTTCAACATGTAAACTGATTATCTTTAGGTTCTTTTTTTGTCAGACACAAGACATCTGATGCCACCACCCATTGAAAGGGAGAAATTTAACAATGCGATTAATAGTCAGCAGATGAATGACAAATGAAAGCGATTTGTTAGTGGCAGCCTTAATGCTGTAAATCCTTTAAACCAGAGGTCTTCATTAAGCCGACGGAATATTTAAACCTTGCAGGACATACAACAGGTGGGGGGGGGGGGGGGGGCAGTCGTTAGGACAACACAGACGGGGATAACAAAAAATAAAATATGCTCAATAACGATCAGTTTAAACTCCTTGTTATTATTTATTTTATTATTATTATAGAAAGGGGAGACAGTATCCAAAATGTTTGTCAATGTTTTTAATTTGTGATTTTATAAAGACTTTTATATTCATGATTAAACTCTTCTTTGTAGGAACTTTGTTCATATTTTATGAAAAGTGAAATTGTTCATGTAAATTGTGTCTCTGAGCTCTGTTTTGTTCTGGTCCACAGTACGGGATGACCCCTCTCATGCACGCTGCTTACAAAGGGAAAGCCGACATGTGCAAATTGCTGCTGCAACACGGAGCGGACGTGAACTGCAACGAACACGAGCACGGATACACAGCGCTGATGTTTGCTGGCCTGTCAGGTTGGAGCCGATGACCTGATTTAAAAATCTCATCTCTGTTATCTTTTTGTGGAAGTCCCCCCCCCCCCCCCATGTGTGTTGTGACTCCTCCTCCCTCTGTGGCTGCAGGTAAGACCGACATCACGTGGATGATGCTGGACGCCGGGGCGGAAACAGACGTGGTCAACTCAGTGGGAAGGACCGCCGCACAGATGGCCGCCTTTGTCGGTACGTCTGTTTGTGAAATTTAAATGCGTCCCAGTGTTAACGGATGTAGGTGTGGCAACTTCACAAGCATCTACATCAATCACCACAGCAACATTAGCTGAAGAGTGTTGAGAGCATCTTTAAATCCACAGCTAGAGAATCCTGTGGGGAAATATTTCTGAAAATCTAATTTCAGACATTTCAAGTATCAGCGGTAACCCAGTTAAAAGCAGCTAGCACCGCAAAGAAGCACAAATCAACTTAATGGAAACGGCAGCTACAACGTTGTTACGGCATCTTTCACGACACTCCATAAAACACTACGTAAAGTAAGACGTGAGGAAAAGGATTTGTTTATGTCGACAAAGATCAATCTCTAACTTTTCCACTTGAATCACCGTTCTGTTAGACTTTTCCCCCGTTGGAGGTCATTTTTTCCGAGTACAATGGGTTGCAGCTAAAGAGCCGAGCTTTGTTTGCACCGACTCAAACTGTGATTCCAGTGTTGCATTTAAACCGCTTGTAACCTGCTCTGTTTAATACATAAACATGTGACCGTCTCTTCCTTTTCCCTGCGCAGGGCAACACGACTGTGTCACAGTGATCAACAACTTCTTCTCCCGGGCCAGACTGGATTACTACACCAAGTCTCAGGGTTTGGAGAAGGAACCCAAGCTGCCATCCAAACTGGCCGGACCCCTCCACAAGGTCATCATGAGCACCAACCTGAACCCCGTCAAGGTAGGACACCGCTGGACAGGGAGGGGTGGTTTAATGGGTTTAAATTGTGCTGTAAATATTATAATAATAATAATAATAGTAATACCTTTATTCGTATACAGCACCTTCTACAAAGTGCTTAGGCAGACAAAGCAAAGGCAATAAAACAGAAAGCAAGATGGACTACGGTAGAAATGTAAACACTGATTAAACTGTTAAAACAAATCGATACAATAGGAACACAAAACAAATAAACAAGTTATCAGAGAATGACTCAGCTGCTGCAGTGATTTAAGACCAGCATGCTTTAGGGCTTCTTGGATCTTGCGTCACGCACAAGAGCACTAAATGAGGCTCCACGTGTGCCCAAAATACACGACCACTTTGTACAGTAATGCCTCCTGTTCCGGCTAAAAGGGGAACTCCACCGATTTTACACATCAAGTGTGTTTATAAGTCTGGGGGAGGGGGAGTGCTATCGCATGTATGTAAATAAATGAATGTATAAAGCCTTTTCTGGCTCCAGAATGGAAGTTGATGAGTGTCTCCTGTGTCTTGCAGATGGTGATGCTGGTGAAGGAGAACCCTCTGGTGGCCGAGGTGGAGGCTCTGGAGAAATGCCGCCGGGTGATGGAGCTCATCTGTGAGAAGTGCATCAAGCAGCAGGACATGAACGAGGTGCTGGCCATGAAGATGCACTACATCAGCTGCGTGCTGGGAAAGTGTGCGTCCTTCCTCAAGGACCGCGAGGACAAGCTGGACGGCCTCATCAAGAGGTGAGGCCGGTATTTACCGTCTCATTTAAGGAGGCCAAAAAGCCAAATTGGGTGATGTTATGATGCCGGTTTAAGTTTCCAACTTCAAGACTAAACGGAGAGGAGCCTGACTGGAGCTGTGTCTGTTGCAACAGGGCTTCTGTCATCTGATCGTTAAATCTCAGGAGTTTCATTAATCTTCAAACACGAACTTTACATTTCTTTGATCATCAGTTGTCGTGTGATTTGCGTTTCCGTTCTAAAAGTTGAGCTCCTTGGTTCCCCGTCCTGCAGCTTGCTGAAGGGTCGGGACAGAGACGGCTTCCCCGTGTACCAGGAGAAGTTCCTCAGAGAGTGCATCCGCAAGTTCCCGTACTGTGACGCCACTCTGCTGCAGCAGCTGGTGCGGAGCATCGCCCCCGTGGAGATCGTGAGTCTGGATGAGAGTTAATCCAGCGTTTAGCTGCTCCTCAGTACATCACAGTAGAGCTGAAGCATATGCTTTTGGTTGCGTCTCATCGCGATGTAAAGGTTCTGTGTTAGTGTCTTGTTGTGCGATGCCTGATCGGGTTTTCTTTCTGTGCTTGCAGGGTAACGACCCCACAGCTCTGTCGGTGCTGACTCAGGCCATCACCGGTCAGGTCGGCTTCATGGACGCAGAGTTTTGTACCTCGTGTGGCGAGAAGGGCGCCGAGAAGAGATGCTCCGTCTGCAAGATGGTGAGTGTCAAAACGACAGAAACGTATCAATTTACATCTTTTCTTCGTGTGTAAAGAGTGTTTGGTGTTTTACTGCGTGCGGCTTTTAATTATGACGTTACACGTTCAAATGAAGTCGCCTCTATTTTTCTCGGGCGCTAGGTGATCTACTGCGGCCAGGCCTGTCAGAAGATGCACTGGTTCACCCACAAGAAAGTTTGCAAGACGCTCCAAGAGCAGAGAGAGGAGCAGGAGGCCGAGTCAGCCACGCTGAGGCTGCAGCAGAGCAAAGGTACGTCTGTCTCAAACATGACACACAAGAAAAGATGACTTGTTTTAGATCGGAAATGCAAAATGTAAATAAGTAATAAATACATATGTAGGACTCAGTATTTTAGTTTTTTTATTTGTCGAAGAAATTCAGAAAATGGTCGTTATTTCTTCCATTATGAGGGAAAATAGAAAGATGGATATTAGATTTTTAAAATCTTAATCTGTAATTAACCAGTGCATGGAAAAGCAATTTGTTGGATGTTGATGTCTCGCCTTAAACCAACATGACAGAACATAAACTGTCGACGGTCGCCCTCGGATCACAGATGTCTTGTTTCTGTATTTATATTCTGTGTTTCTGCACGTTCAAACTAAACTGTCGTCTCTGTGTTTCAGGGGAGAGTGAAGCCGTGCAGGAGGCCTCAGACTCTGTGCAGGAGGCCTCAGACTCCATGCACGAGCTCTCGATGGAGCCCGACAGTGAGGCCCCCCCCTCAGAAACCTCAAACCCTTCTCCAATCCCGGCTGCTGACAACTGAGCGGGCCTGAATCCATCCGAACAGCACAGACACAGAGAGAGAGAGAGAGAGAGAGAGAGAGAGAGAGAGAGAGCTGACTGGCACTGAGACTGAAAGCCAGACGGAGACGGACCAGCCGGAGACGAGAACCCATATTTATTATCCACCTGAGACTGTCTCAAAGGTCCGAGGCCACGGCGGTCATCTCTTTATTTTATATGTTCAATTTTCCAGATGACTTTATTATATGTGAATGTGAAGAATTGACGTGTTTGTGGTAGAGGTCTCTGGGGGGGGGGGTCGATGATGGCCTTAAGAAACTGTAGCAACCTGTGCAGGAAAGACGTGACTGTGTAGCCAATCAGAGCAGCGGCTTGTTTGCTACGTACTTGATCTGTTATTGGGACGTTAACTTCACAGCAGACTGTTAGCGGAAGGCAAGGCTGCACAATATTCACCAAACATGTATATTTTTGAAATACAAACATAAACATTCATTGAATTACTGTGTTTCCTGATAGAAACATGGTTTTTCATGTTTGGTTTTTTTTTCACCTATTGCACCGTTTAATCAGCTGGTTTAACTGTAACTTTAGTTTGAGCTTTGTTGGGCCTCACTGTTGAGCTTTCTGTTTTATTGCCTTTGCTTTTGCTGCTTTCTCTGTCAAAGCACTTTGTAAAGATGGTTTTTAAAGGTGCTATAAATAAAGTTATTGTTATCATTATTTTCCTAACTGAACCAAAATGAAAGTGTTTTTTTTCCCCCTCAAAATGCAACATCATTGGTTGATGGAGCCTCGTTGTGTACAGCACAAGAACACCAACATTCTAGTCGTGTGCGTTTGGTAACCTTTCCTTTATTGTGCAGCCTGAATGGACAGATGTTTGATGTTTGTCCTGAACACACTGATCATCTCCAAAATGTCAAACAACTTGAGCTCAATCACGTTCAATAAAGACCAGCTTCATCAAAGTGATCCTATTGGTTTTTGGTGTGAAGTCTTAATCTCTCTGAAAGCATCACGTTCACTACATTTGTTTACATTTTGATAAATTGGTGGCATTAACAGTAAGCCGCAGTAGCTGTCAGCAGGTCCTGTTTGTAATGTACCGATGGATATACAGTCAGTTGTACTGAGTATGATATGAAGTATGATTTAGTAAACCCACCAACGTTTTGTTTTTTTATGCAGCTCCCTCTGGAGCCAAACAAAAAACGTTTATACAATGTTTTTTTCTCATACAATAGTACTTCCCTCAGACATGTAATCACGTTGATGTGTAAAGTTCCCCTTTGTGTAAATGACATGACAAGCAGGACAAAAAACCTCCACTGTAGGTCTTTTAACTGATCGTATAAAGCGTTTTCGAGCAGACCACAGAGTTCTTAATACACTGCAAACACGTGTTTGCGCTGTTTAATGACTGGAAACAAACATCCTCTCAGCTTCAGGGCCCGCCGAAGGCCACAGACTGGAGGGCACGATGGCGCTCCTGGCTGATCATCTGGAAGGACCTCCTCTCCGCTGGCTTCACATCTGGCGACACGACAGAACAATAAATTTGCAAAAAACTAAAATCAACCTCAGATTTGAGATCTTTAACCCCTTTGTTGCTGTATTTAAGATCTTATGATCGAGGATGGAGGTGCATGACATTTATTTTCCTGGCTTTAGTTCCCCTGCAAGTCCAGGGATTCAAACCAACAACCTCTCAGCCAGAGTAACTTTTTAACTTCATGACATTTTCACATCTTCCCAGATAATTCACAGGAGAAATATAGAACTCATCAGAAACAGACCTGATGTTATTGTTGTGGAGGTGAAGTTCAGTCAAGCAGCAGTTGAGGAAACGACAGCTGAGCCCTCTGATCTAAATTAAATTAAAATAAATTAGCTTTTCCTTCCTCAACAGAAGCCTACCTTGTTGTTATTCAGCCACAAGTCCCTCAGAGAGTGGAATCTTGACAAGTCAGGGACGCTGGTGAGTTTTCTGTTCAGCAAAACAGAAAACATGTCAATCATTTCTGAATCTCCTGTTTGTTTGAGTACCACAGATACATTTGTTTTAAATGCCCCCAAAAGGTGTCTTACTTTGTGACAAGGCTGAGTTTGCAAACGTCGACGTCCCTCCTTATTCCAGACTTCTGCAGACTCCTCCATGTGCTGTATTTATGGTGAGAGGAGAAGAAATCACAGATTACAAAGTGACAGAAGCTACATTCATGTGGCTTTGTTTTAAATCTGGGGTTTGAAAACTGTTTGAGACGAAGCCGTCTACCTCCATCACCTCCATGAATATAACAGTTTTATGCTAATTTATTTTCTTCTATGCATTGATTGTGGAACATGTACATGTTTTTATTATTACATTTGGTGCAGATTAGTGATTAAATGACTGTATCATTGATCTGCAGGGAAGGCACATATCCAGCAGAGGGCAATGTTTTACCAAAATTAAAAAATGAATAGGCAAACGAAGTCAATTTATTTTAGTTTGCAGCTTTATTTATTCACATTGTGGTTCGTAATAATGTGCAATGGACTCCCAAAAGAATTTCTCTTCATCCTCACTGTCGGTACATTTACTGAAGTACTGAATTTAATGTCATTTTATTTTACTTTGAGTTTGGGGAACTTTTCTACCTTTTTTCAGCTAAATTTCAGAGGGAAATAATGTAGTTTTGTGTTTCATAACTTGTAACAGCTGTCGTAACTTGTCACTACTTTGAGTTCAACATAACAATGAATACACTTAATCCCATTCTCTCCGAGAGTGAGGTGAGAAGATATACTCTTATGTCTGTGAGAATGGAGCCAAAACAGGAACACAAGTAGCTCAGTTTAAAGACTGGAACTTTAAAAAACATAATGACTTTCCACTTAAAGATATTTCTCTCCACCAACAAACCTCTACAACATCTGGAGGAGCATGTAAATATATCATTTATTTGAGCATGGTACTGTGGGTCATTCTTGACCTTAGAATTGGCACGTGGTGCAGAATTCCCTCAACTCAAGGTCCACTTACTGGCTTTTTTGGGGAGGTTTTTAGTCCGCTGCCTCTATCAGCTAACGGAAACGATTTAGGTGACATCAGAATTGTGGAAAGTTGGTCGCGTGATAACAAGGTCGGACACGATGGTGAGTTCGTACCCTCTTGTCTTGATGACACCTGAACCAGTTCCGTTTGCTGATGAAGACCATGAGATGTGGTTGAAAGCTCCTGAAAAAAGCTCTAAGAGCAGATTGTTATTGCCTGTATGACCACCAGTACAATGCAGAGGTGGAGGAAGTACTCAGATATTTTACTCAAGTAAAAGGAGCAATACCACAGTGTAAAAGTACTGCATTTAAAATATCCTTAAAGGTGCAGTGCGTAGATTTGGCATCTGTTTTTTTGCAACCAACTGAAACTTCTCCCATGAATCGAGCGAGAAGTAGAACTTTGGTGGCCGATGTGAAAACGTGAATGTCCCTCTCTGGAGCCAGAGTTTGGTTTGTCCATTCTGGGCTTCTGTAGAAACATGGTGGCCTGCTCTGTGAAGAGGACCTGCTCCGTATGAAGCTATGAAGGACTCATTCTAAAGTAACAGAAAACACAACTTCTTTTATTCACTTTCTGCCAACTGATCCCACTAAATGCTACACACTGGCACTTTAAGTATATTATAAATAAGTGTTGGAATTAAAATAAACTTAAAGTAAATGGCCCATTTCAAAATAATATATATTATATTATTGAATTTATATCATGGACTGACTGTTTTAATGTTGCAGTTTTTTATAAAGGCCTACTGCCGGGTAACTTGTGAATTTCTTATCTTTATACACAATAATAAAAATCATACTTTATTAGTTTTGTATTATTAATCTGAATCTGCATACTAAAGGTATCAAATAAATGTAGAAGAGTAGAAAATACAATATAATACAGAAATGTTGTCAAGTAGTTTAAAGCAGCAGAAAATGAAAAATACTGAAGTAAAGTACCTCTAAATTGTACCCAAGTACAGTACTTTCGTATGCAACACGCTAATAATGTATTGCACTTTGAAAATGCACCATGAGAATATTGGTGTAACAGTAATGATGGTTGAAGTACCACTGTTTGTCTTATCACTCTCAGGGAACACGGCCCTCCCTCCGTCGTACGTCGTCTGCTGGGATCTTTTGCAAACTCTGTGACATCAGTGACCTTTTCTTTCTTTCTTTGTTCCAGGTGTTGTGCATTCCTTTTGTTCCCCCTCCGGTCGACCCCCGCCACACCTCCCATTGCTACATGTGGGCGCTTCCTGATCATGCTCCCTCTCCCTCCACGCTGCTTGTCAATATGGCTATTAACCCAGCCACCTTTCATTTCCCATGAGGGTTAGGGGGCTACCGAATTCCCGCTGCTGAGTTTCTCTGCTGCCGAGGGCACAAAAGAGGGAGCCCTATCATATTCGCCTCTCCGCATTCATTGAACCCGGTCCCATAAGAAGCTCAGAGGGGCGTCGAAGTGTTAGAAGAGCCGGCCATGTTGCCCTTTTATTTTCTGTCGGAAGTGGAGTGAATGAGCCTCTGGTGCTCCTGTTTGAGGACAAACAAAAGAGAGGAAACAATAACACAAACTGTGACGTTTAATAACAGACTGGCTTCACCTGCTGGGAGATTTAAAACCCTCCCAGTCAAGAATTACATCTATTAAAGGGTCTCCATATGATGTTCAAAACATTAATATAGCAGCAAACAACTATTATGCTATAGTAAATATATGGTGGAGCAACGTGAGCGGAGAATAAACGCTTCCTCTGTGTGTTTTGTTATCAGGGCTTCATGTGCTTTGTTGACATAGGCGGGCCGGCTCTTCATGCTGTTAGTGCATGTTAGTGCATGTTAGTGCATGTTAGTGCATGTGAGCGTGCCCGACTGGCTAGCTTGTGGCCGCTGCTCTTCACCGTTCTTATACGCAGGTTACAGCTGATAACGCCGTCAGGACAGCACGTCTACATCGCCAAAGTGAAGCGCCCACCTGGTTCCCTCCTCAGGTATAAACACCGTTAGCTCTGTTAGCGCTGTTAGCACCGTTCGCTGCTAGCCGCCGGCTCAGCCGTCGCCATGTTGAGAGCCGTGTGGAGGCAATCCCTCAATCAATAAATGGCTGCAGCGTTCACAATCGCATACTACGCACTATACATAATCAATATGTATTGTCCATTTCTTTCTTCTCCTTTATCTTATTTTTTCCTCCCATCTTTCTTTCCTTTTGTTATCCTTCCTTCCTACTCCTCCTACCTTCATGTTTCCTATAGTTCTTTCCTTGTTTCCTAAAGGATTTCTTTCCCTTATTCCTCATCTGAAATCCTGAAAATAATACCAAAATTGGAGGTATGATATTTTTGACTGACTACAAAACTAAACTCTGCTTTTCTCCATGATGACTACTTTAACTCACTTGGGTAAATACCTGTGTACATTTTCCTATTTTTTACCACTGTGGAATTCTAAATGTTAGTATTTCCTTTCACCCGGGAGAAGGAAGACGTGTCCCCGGGCGTCCTCACGCTCTTCAACGAGACCACAACCCTAAAAAAGAGAAGAAAAAAAAAAGGTGCTCCTGTGATAATAAAACCAAGTCATATCAGCTTTCATTCACATGAGCAACAATTAGTGTCTCTGCACGACGCCTCTCCTCAAATCAGTGAGACAAGCCTGGAATGAACGTTCCCCCACAAAAGTAATTACACCTCTCCTTGTTTTAGTACAGTGGACACTCGGATCATTAGAGGTGTAACTGACGGGGGTTGAGAGGCAGACGGCCAATTACACACAGACAATATCAGCTTTCATTCACAATCAAACCAGAGAGAGAGGGAGAGAGAGAGGGAGATAGAGAGAGAGAGGCAGGTCTCAACATGGAGAAGATCCAACATGGAAGACAAACCAGAAGGTAAAACATGATACTTAACTCATCAGCGTGTGATTAATGCTCCACTGATTAATGAGCATCATTGTGTCTGGATAGTGTTACTGTGACACAAGGTGTCAGAGAGCTCAGACTTTTAACAGTTTCAGAGGGAATTCAGCAAAAATGTCTCAGTAATTGATCATCTGAGTTCGTTTTTATTGGCTTATTGAAAGGAAGTGACATCATGATGAATTACAACACATCATACTTTGTCAGAGATGGTGATGATCTGTCAAAATGGAGACAGGCATTCTGTGTCTGACAAAAACAAATGTGGAAACTGCGAGCTAGAAACAGGATTGAGTCATGAAGGCAGACGATCAGTGTGTGTGATATTATGGGTATTATTAACGCAAAGTTCTTCTTCATTACAACACTTTTGTTGAACGTGGAAAGTTCTTCTCTACGTGCACAGTGGAAAGTTGTTTAACGCTGATAAGTCCGTCTTTCAAAAGACAGACTTATCGCTCTCTGCTGTTTGAGAAACAGCACGTGGATGGAGATCTAATCGTGCACCTAAATGTTATGTAGAAATACGGGACAGATGTTAACTTTTATTTCCGTCCTTCCCATCTTTCCTCCTGTAGCTGATCTGAAAATGTCTGATAAACAAATCTGGAGGTGCAAAGAAATCCTACATTCCAGTACTTTTTTATTTTACATACAATAGCATCTATAGCACATTTGGACAAAACATTATTTGCTCTCCTTTGCATGTGATCAGAGAGGTAAAACAACAATGTTGTACATCACAAATTGCAATTTTCATCATCAGAAGTATAGAAAAGTTAATCAACATCTCACTGGTTTTACAAAGTGCTGCACGAGTGTTTAAAGAATGGAACAGTGGAAACCCTTTCACACGTCTCAGAGCAGCTGCAGCTTTGATTTGGAGTCCAGTGACGGAGGGAACATTTAATGAAACTAATACCGACTGCCATTAAGGACTTCTTAAGATTTCCATATGGAAGCCATGAATGAGGAGGAGAAGCTGCAGCAGTAACATACAACAAACCAAACTCTGCTGTGAAGTGAAAAAAAAGAACATCCAGAAAATACAATGGGAGAACAGCAGGAGTCACTAAAAGCAGAAGTCTGTTTATCAGCACACAGCTCCACAACAGCTTCATCGAAGAGCATCAGTATCACTTCACAGGTCACCAAAGTAAAGCTAAAACATATTTACAATAAAAAAAGAATCTGTTTTTTAGGACAGTTTTGGTATTTTTAAACAAACCTTCTCAGATTGAAACATGTTATGTATACAAAACACTTTCCCCTCTGATTTATCTATTTTGACCCAATAAATGCAAAACACTGTCTCTGTTTCATTTGTAGAAGCTGCTGCATTAAGATCTGGACTATTCTTTTAAATAATTGTCTCTTTCCTTCTCTGCAGTCTGGAAATCGTCTTATTCCTTCGCTCAAAACATTCAGATATTACATAATAAACTAATTCAAGAAGCTTCATCTTGTTTGCCTTCTCTATGTTTTCTATGTTTCTTAATGTCAGATATTGATCAGCTGTCTTCATCTTGATGAAGGTTGGTTGAGGGAGACAACGATGGAAACCAGATGTTTATCCTCTTCTTCCAGACAAAATCTGATATTTAATAAATATATCAGGAATAAAAAACATGTGTTGATTACTTAAGCACGAAATCCCATCATCATCATCCTCATCATCATCATGATAGGCCTCCTCTGCAGAATCCAGGATCAAATTCTAAACCTCCACAATAAAAGCAGTGGGCGGGGTTATTTTACGAGCGTACATTTATGGCGACCAATCACAGCCTCCCAACAGAGACGCACCTGAGTAGCAGCCAAAGCGCGAGGCGGTGCCGTCTGTATAAAGAGCCCCGTGTCTCACATGTTCTTCATCCAGCATCAGTCCTCCTCCAGTCGGACCTTACATCTCTCCGACCATGCACCTGAGCGCGTGCGAGTCGTGCCACTCCCTGCTCGTGCTCTGCATCCTTCTGAGGAGTTGCCAACCCTTCAGGAACGACGCCACGGAGCTCCTGTTCTCAAGCGTGAGCGCGCCGGTGCCGCCGGAGGTTCAGAGCAACGTGACCCTGAACCGCGCGCGGACCGGCGGGCGAGGAGCGGCCGGCGGGGCGCACGACAGAGGAGGTGAGGACCGGAGGATGCTCCACTTTGTCGTTTACCGGGTGTTCTCATACGCTCCTATGATATTAGTATGGAGACCAGAACGTGTGTTTGTGTTTGTGTGTGTGTGTGTGTGTGTGGGGGGGTACTTTAGAAGAAGTTGCAATAACCTTTCTGTGCTTTAAGATACTTTTTTTGTCCTTATAATTCTGGTTATTTCTAATCTGAGGTTATTTGCACGACATTAAACAGCCATGCTATCTGAATACTGTTTAGGGTTTGGCCATGGATTATTATAGTCCAATCTCTTACTTTGAGTTATTAATCAAATAGCAGCATTAGTAACAGATGAAGAAAACAGAACTAACAGAAAATGCAAGCTGCTCCATTTAAAAAAAACAAAAAAACAACTGTATTTGATTTTCTTCATTTTAAGGATGCATGCAGCCTCTTGATGAAGCTGTTTTTTGTCTTCCATCTCAAAGAGCCAAGAGACCCATTTAATCAGTCACTTAATCTCATCATCATCACTTTCACGTTCTTCAAAAGAGATTGCAGACGACATGCCTCACTTAAAAAATATCATTCTATTGGCAAAAAGTTGGCGTGTATCACAAGAACCCTGCAGTTGTAGAATGATAAAAAATATAAATCACTGTGAAGTTAGAAGGGATGTGTGGTGAGAGATCTCTGCTGCAGACTCCCAGTGTCAGTGTCACTCACAGTGTAACACACACCTGGCTGCAGGTACGAGTAGCTGCAGCTTAAAGAAGGGGAACAGGAAGCCTCTGATTGTTGGCTCTGAGCTCTATACCAGCAGCCGGCTGTGAAGGAGGGAGGGGGGGGTTCATTCATCATACACTGTCACTGAGCTGTATGGCGCACTATGAATGGACCTGAGCTTGGGTTACAGTAGGGGGGGGGGGGGGGGGGGGGGCGAGCCTGCAGCAGAATAACACAGAGTCGTATAGCTGCACAGAGGTAATCCTGCTGTTAAATCCCTGCCACACTCAATATAAATAAAAAGATTTACTCTTTTCACATGCGATGATTCCTCAGCTTTTCGACGCAGAAAGGTCAAAACGCGATTTGAGCTGCTTCCCTGAGTTCCTGTGACTTGCCAGAGGTTTCGAATCATAACCAACATAATGTAGGCTACAGAGTAAAGGGCCGAGCAGTGATCCTTTATTATCATGTGTTAACCTTTATAACGTCACCATGAAGTCTGTAATTGTGTTGTCTCAATTAGTGCTGAAGAGGACATTCTGATGGGAATCTCTCAAAACTAAATCTAACATCAGAGCTGCAACAATTAGTCGATTAACTGAAATTAATCAGCACCTTTTTAATGAGGAAATACTGATTTTGGTCGTGTTTTTAAGTCAACATGCTCTTGTTTCAACTGCATTTCAATTCATACATGATTATTAGGTGAATCTGTGTGGTGTTTCGGAGTGTTGGTCGTACAAAATAAGACTTTTAAAGGGTTACCTATGGGCTGTGTGAACGTTATTACAGGCTTTGTTCACTATTCACAGACATTTTATAGTCGGACAATAACCGTTAGTTGCAAGCCCTATATGGTTTTCTATATGCAGCTGCCAGATTCTCACAATCCTGATTGTCTTTCCACAGAGCGAGGCCAAATCGGATGCAGAGAGCTGAGGTCCACTAAGTACATCTCCGACGGCCACTGCACCAGCATCAACCCCATCAAGGAGCTGGTGTGCGCCGGCGAGTGCCTCCCAGCTCAGATGCTCCAAAACTGGATCGGCGGCGCCTACGGCAGGAAGCTGTGGGGTCGCCGGGGCGGCGGCCAGGACTGGCGGTGCGTCAACGACAAGACCCGCACCCAGCGCATCCAGCTGCAGTGCCAGGACGGCAGCGCCAGAACGTACAAAATCACCGTGGTCACCTCCTGCAAGTGCAAGAGGTACTCGAGGCAGCACAACGAGTCGGGCAACAAGTTCGGGGAGCCGGCTCTGTCGCCGCCGCAGCTCGTGCACAAGTCCAAGAGCAAGAGGAGGCCGGGGAAGAACCGGCTGAGCGAGAACTGGCACGACACCGAACCCTGAGACTCGCTCCGAAAAATCCACATGCACCTGCAGGAGGTTTTTGTCTCGGTGATATAGAGACTCGACAGCCAGAGTTTGTGGATTAAACTTCTCAAAGTGACTGGGACTTGATTTAGGTGAAGCTGGTTCCTCGCTATGACGGAGAACTCCAGATGGCATGCTAAGGACTTTTGTGGTTGAAAGATATGTGAACAGAACCGGGGTGTAAACCTTCTGGATCCCCGAGCCAACACACATTGTCCCAGCCATATATGTTCTTATATATTCATTTTATACGCAGATGGAGATCTGCAGTCTCGGCACCAACACCAGTAAACACCAAACAATCTTTTTTTTGTAAATACTTTGTACATATATCAAAATTCTTACTTGCCTTTTTGAAGTATGGCCCATGTGTATAAAATTTTACTATGTAAGATTTATGATGTATGATGTAATATATTTTCAGTGGCAACATACAATATGATATGTTGGTTGGTGAGTGGCGTCAGCATGTGGGCGAAATCTGGAAAAAAAAGCTTTTTCATCAATCAAGTCTTGTAATAACTTTATATGAAATAAATATCACCTTTTATCACATGTATTGTTGTCAGTGGAGACTTTATGGGTACAAATGACAAACTTCATGGTGGTGAGGTTCTTCATTTTAAATAATGCATAAATATGTATGTGCATAAATTCTTCTTACAGACTGTAATCTGAATTGTGCACGACTACACAAGTAAAAAAAACATTTTGGTATGACTTTTTACTGCAGGAATAGTTTTCCAATGCCAAGGCTGATATAGTTTTTTGTTCTCGCGAGATGTGCTACCTACTTTCAGCAGCACAAGACAGAGAACCTGAAATCACGCGAGACCTGTGGCGACCTGTAGCAGCTGTAGATGCTTCTCCAAAGATGCATCAAGTATTCACTTGAATTTAACCGGAAATCAAATTATTTCACCTTTAAAATAAAAGTTGATTCTAAACTTAAAAAAAACAAACATCTGAGTGTCAAATTATGCAAGAAAAAATTATGATTTATTTAATTTGCTTCTACAGTCGTTGTAAAACGTTATTTAATCAATTGGTTTCACCACTATTGACATTTTTAAGGTAATAGATTGTCTACCATGTCTGGTACAGATCTTATGTATTTACTGGTAGTCCGAATTATATAGAAATTCATATTTTCTGTTGTCAGTGCAATACAGTGTGAGGACCTGGTACTTAAGTATTTCCATTTTGAGACTTTAATTAAATTTACACTTGCGGACTACTATTTGCTATGGAGTATTTTAATTATGGTATTACTTTTAAAGTAGTTTTCACCACTTAATAACTAAGACATTTGAAAACAGTCTGCTTAAGGTAACAGACTTACAAGTACCCCACTGCATTACCAAAAATTGGTGGTGAAAGTAAACAACCTAGACTTGGTTTCTTTTATTTTGAAAGCATCCACCGGAAGAACAACATTCAACGGTTCTAGCTTGAACGCGCTGTTTTCCCAAACTCTCCATCCACGTTACCGCTACATTCTCACCCCGCCCATCAGCTGGGGATGGACAGGTTTGGGAATTACCTGCCGTGACCCCCCTCACCTGCCACCGGATGGAGGTTAACCACACCGACATGCAGAGCGACAGTTGTGATCCGGACAGGCCCGCCGCTCATCCCGGGATTTTCCCAACACGCGAGGCCGGGAAGAGCGACCTCCAGCCGGCGGAACACAGCGTGGACTTCCCGGTGTCGGTGGTTCTTCCTGCCGGCGGCACCGGAGAGAGAACCGGACTACAGACACCGAAACAGTTCTGCTCGTTTCTGGGTCGGCCGCTCATAAGCTACACTATCCAGGCTTTCGAGAGGTGGGAGAATTATAACAATACCATAAGAATAAAATGTCATAAACTCTCTTTGTGTGTAACATGTCCAGGTAACTTCCAGGTGAGCCGTTAGTGACAGCAGGAGAGGGAAACGGTCAGGATGTGTGTCTGTGCAGGCTGGGAATGTAACTAAATACATGAACTCAAACGCAATGACAGGTACTTGTACTGTACTTGAGTATTTTATTTTCACACCACTTTCTACTTCTGCAAGTGTTTGACAGCTTTAGTTACTCTAAACATTTAAAGTAGGCGCACAAAACCTATGAAGACCTTATAAATGAATGATCTTATGAATTAAACTAGCCAACAGTACAAACAATACAGTGTTGTTGCTGATTCGCAGAAAATAATTTGTCAATTAAGTCATTTATCATACAAAAAAACATATGTTTCCCGCTTCTCAAATGTGAGAATTTGCAGCTTTTTAAAAAAACATTAAAATATATTAATAATTGTATTCATGATGTGATTTCTGCACGTGGTTGTACACATGAAAAGTCACCAAAGGTGCTGACAAAAGAGAGTTTGAAAATCCTGCCTTCTTTCTCACCTCCACACAGTTTTGGAAATTTTACAAAACATCTGAAATGTGTGGAGGAGGAGGTTCCAGATGCCGTTAAAATGATCCGTTATGCACTATGTCTGAAGCATAATGAAGCTTTAACACAGAAGAAGTAGTAGTTCCTGTGTTTTCTGTGGATTATCTTGATGTCTCCTTTTGGCTGATCCAGTAAAATAAATACCCGACAAACGTATTGATGCACAAATCATATTAATATGCAATATTACCTTAAATCAGTCTCGCTCATTGATTTGCACTATTGTCCACACTCTGACATTAATATAGTAGCTACCACGGTATGTAGGCCTGTCACAATAATATTGACTTATCGTACAATATGTGGACATGACTACAATCATTTTTGCTGACCTCGATATTGCCCGTTGTGTTTACATGTAAGTTTGTTTACACTCAGGTAAACACAGTCAGCACTGTTGCCTTAGTTTGCACTGTTAGCGCCGTTAGCTCCTAGCCGCCGGCTCAGCCATCGCCATGTTGAGAGGCAATAGAAATGCTCCCAATCTCGTATTCGGCACCTTTACGGTCTCAGAATTACAATAATATTGTTCATTGCAAGTACTTCTTGAACAATATGTCATCCAACAAAATTAGTTGTTGTGACGGGCCTAGTGGGATTGTAAAAATACAAAACAGTTTACACATTTATATCAGTTATTTATAACAGTCATATCGCCCAACTGCAAGTGGACACAGAGAACCAGGGCAACATTAAACCAAACCATCTTTATGACTAGATGTGACTAGAGGTAAATAAAAGAATAGTTCTGTTGTAATGTGGCTGAACCGACCCTTTAATACTAGTACCTGTGTACTGTTAGGTGTACCTCTGAAAGTACTTACTTACTTACTTATTTGACTGCACTGCAGTTCATCCTATTTCCATGTTGCCAGAGGATAAGAGTCTCTCTTCCACCACTGGAGGACGGACAGATTTCAGGCTCCATAACAGTGAAGAGAAGGTGGATGTTTACACTGCGTGGTGATCACAGCCTGACCCTCATTACAACAATACAACAACAACCGGTGTTTATAATCGGACGTGTCTCCTCTTCGCCTGTTGTCGGTGTTTACGTGTCGTCAGGAAATGAGTGCAGTAACATCCTGGGACCAGAGAGCAGGATGGAGACGCTGCCTGTGTGGCCCCGCGTGATTACGGAGAGGTCGGAGGTCGTCGCTGTCAGTCCTGAACTTAAAAGGGTTTCAGTCGGATCCTAGAAGCTAGCAGTGAGTTAGCTTAGCTTAGCATAAAACCAGAAACGGGGAACCAGCTAGCAAAACCACAACTAGTTGTTTTACCACTATTGTAATTGCATCTCTGTTCTATGTCTCTTAGTTACAATTTATTTTGGTTTGGACTGTTGGTTGGCAGCATTTTGAAGACGTCACCTTTTGGCTTTGGGAACTTTAAACAAGCATTTTTCCACATTAAATCCGCAGAACATAATCAACAGATTAGTTGCAGCCCTGCTTCCTAAACATAAGGAGCTCTGGGTGGGTGCTGGGTTCTGCCTTTCGTCCCTGGTTACTTGTGACTTGTCACCTCACTGAAACAGATGTCGCTGAGCTGACTGTGCGTTCTCGCAGGGTCTCGTGGATCCAGAGCATCGTGGTCGTCGTAGCCAAAGAAAACATGGAGCTGATGACGGACATCGTGCAGCGCTTCCAGCACAGGAAGGTTCGAGCGGTGCCAGGCGGCTCGACCCGTCACAGGTCGATATGTAACGGAGTCCTGACTCTGGGGGAGGAGGAGGAGGTGAGGCCGGAGGTGGTCATCATCCACGACGCCGTGCGGCCTTTTGTGGACGAGGACTTTCTGTACTTGATAGCCACGGCTGCCAAGGAGCACGGGGTCAGTATGATCAACGCTATTTAAACCAAAACACATGAATATTCTGAACTGAAATCCCTCCAACTTGTTACATCTGCTGCTCTTCCTCATGTATATCAAAGGTGTTTTTATTGTTTATTACAACTGGGTGTCCTTCTTGTTGGTTCATTCTGTCCACAGACAACTTTAGCACCAAATACATGAGAGACAAAACCATGTATTAATCAATCGTAGTATCAGAATAGTTCAGCAACTATTCTGATACTACCATTTACATATATTTATAATGATTTCATCATTTTTAAGCAAAAAATGTCTCAGGTTCCAGCTCCTCAAAAGTGACTTTTTTGCTTCATTTCTGTCTTTCTGGTGCAGAGCCTGTTCAGAACGGGCTGAATGCTTGGACTGTAGTATTGCTGCTCATACAAACAACTTTACCCGCTTCACTCTGCGCTTCCTCAGTATTACACCTGCGATGACACCGTAGCCTCACACACCCCATCGATACTAATCAGAAACACGGGTAAAATACAGTCTGGTTCTCTGGGGAAAAAAGCCACACCCATGTCTGTCTACTCGCTGTCAGAAACATCTGTGAAACACACCTAGCGGATGTATTCATTTCTAATTTGGAGTATTAGTTGCTTTCTTGAAGTAACCACTGGGGTTATAAAGTAGAAAATGGATTTAATTAGTGTCGGGGTTTGGTTGTAACGTTATCCAGCATCCATGTAGCGTTAGCGGGCTCTGTCCACCTGTAGTTAATGAGCTGCAGTCAGTCAGACGACGTGCTCGACTCACGGATCCCTGAAGCCAAATCCAACACTGCACGTCTTTACGTCCCCAGCAACACACACCAAGTGTGAAGTTTGATGAATGGTATTGAAGATATGTGAAGGACAGACAGACAGACTGCTTTATAGTTACATTTAGGGCTGCAACTAATAATTATTACATTATTTAAAATCCTCTTGATACATTGTCTGAATATGTCCAAGGTGACATCCTCAAATATCTAATTTTGTCCGTCCGACAGTTGGAATAAAACCCCAAAATAATAAATTCACTATAATGAAAGACCAGTAAATTTAAGGAGCTAAAACCATCAAATGTTTGGCAAAAGTTTCTTGAAAAATGACTTTCAAAATTTTAACGTTTTTTGGTGTCAATCGAGGAATCGTTACAGCTCTAGTCTTACATAATATTAAACGGAGTATGTTTGGGTTTTAGACCGTCGGTAAGATAACTTAGACATTTGAAGACATCACCGTATGAAACTGGGATATACATGTTTCACTATTTTTAGATGTTTTATGAGCCAAATAATGAATCGTTAGTATATATCGCTCTATATAAGACAAAACATATCAGTAAACCCCGGGAAAATAAGCGTATGTCAATATATTTGGGCATTGGAGTCAAAATTATTGATTGATCAAACAAAATGATGTCAGATTAATCTATAATTCAATAATCGTGAGTTCAGACATAAAACACATGTTGATTAGAAGCTCAGGTCTGTGACGTTAAACCTCGCAGATATCTGGAGGCCTTTAGCTCACTGCTAACATTCACATTCTGCCGCGAGGAAGCGTTCAAAGCTCCGTAAATGTCAGTGAATTCTCATAATTAAACTTATCTCCAGAGCTCGTTTGTGAACATGTCGTGAAGATGTGTAACCTCTATGCACTCTCAGTGTTTCCAGTTGCACATGAAGGCAGGATGCGTCTATTTCAAAGAGAGCAGCAGTTCAGAGTCGATCCCAATCCGTCTACAAATAGAGGAAACAGACCCCAGAATGCCAGTTCCTCATGCAAGTAATTAAATCTCGACTGTAGCTCATACTTCGTTTTTTAAAGTGTAAACACGTCCGTCATGGTGAGCTGCAGTGGCAGGAATCAAACCTTTCACCTGGTGGGATGGCGGGTTACCCGATGCGACGCAGCGCTTTCGTTTGTGCGTCCCTGGGCTTCATTTGTCACCGTGCGGTGCGAACATAAACAAAATCCAAAATAAATAAATAAAAAATACAACAAACAAAGTCAAAGTTTTCCAGTCGGGCTCAGAACCAAAGAGGACAAACAGTTCTTGTGATCACACCTTTAAGGTCTCTGCGTCCTTTTTGTTTTTTTTAAGATTGACAGGTCCATCGCTCCCCGGTGGAAGCGTTTATACGTCGGTGATGGATGGAAAACATTTGGGCTGAAGTCCCAGGCCGCTGCGACCGACACACTCGCGGATTAGTCTCGCAGTGATTCACGGCCGACACTCTGCTGCACGCAGGCCGCTCGGAGAGAAAGCAAGAGCTCCGTGATACAAACCTTCACAGCGGGCGGTCTGGTCTTCGTTATCTTGCCGGCGTCCACGCTCGTGGCAGAGAGCCCGTCTCCGCGGAAAAAGCAGCAGATTATTTTTGATTTCCAAGAAGTACAAGCAGTGCGTGCTCCAGCTGGTTAAGATAGATCTATGTTACTCTGTAATGTGGCTGCGGTCTTGAAGTATGATCAGGGAAATGTTCTCTCTTTGAAATGTGCAGTTATGGCTGCACAGATATCAAGATTATTTGAGAAAGAAAATCTGAACTGAAAGTCCATTCATTTGTTTTTTCCAGCTTTCCACAGCATCTCATGATCCTTATTCATGTTTCATTATTATGTTGTGATAACAGTTGTTCATCTTGCTTTCGTCTTCCAAAAAAACAAATTTGACATTTTATGTCAACATTTTGATTATTTTAATCTACAATTGACATCCAAAAGGAAAAGTGTCTCCATTAACATGTAACATTCGTGTGTAAAGTAGTTTTGACTCTTCCTCGGTTAATCTACTAATCGGTCGTTTTGGTCTTCGTCCACTAAGATTTAATTAGTCGATTAGTTGTTTTGTCTTTTTGAACACACGAGATTTAAAGTTGTGCTTTTGTGTGATTCTTTGTGGAGAGACCAGATCAGAACAGATCTGTTGATTAAATCGACAGAATGGTTACGAGTGTTAGTCGACTGAGAATTTCTTCCGTCGAGGACTGACTCTCTCTGACAGACTGATTTCAGAACGTACCTGGGTTTTCCTCTCCCTGTACTCGTGTCCTCATAAGAATAACTTCACCTCATTTCATGCTGTCCAGTGTGGCTCTATGTCTGCTCAGTTAAGGTGTTAGTTTAATACTAATCCTTGTTCAGCCATTTAATCTGTCTTATTTTTATTCTTCTCTATATTTTTTACATCTGCTTGTAAAACGAGCTCATTTAAATCTTTGATGTAATTCCGTTTTTTTGACAAAGTTCGTTTACTGCCAGACTTTATTCAGAATATTGTGACGACTTCAAACTGTATTTTCACACCCCCAAGTTCCAAGATAGCTAAATATTGTTTGAGTAACGCCAACATCATTATTCATTCGGTCAATGATGTCACAGGTTATGATGTTTTGGTTCTTTTTGAGAGCAGCTTTGACACAAATGTAACCCTTTCCAGAGCTCGTCTACGGGTAAAGCATATCTATCATTGTAATCAAAACAAATACTAACAACTCTTTCTTTTCTGGCCCAGGCAGCAGGAGCTATCCGCCCTCTCATTTCGACGGTGATAGCCACCACATCAGAGGACTTCCTGGATCACTCTCTGGAGCGAGCCAAGTACCGAGCCAGCGAGATGCCTCAGGGATTCACATACGATGTCATCTACCAAGCCTATCAGCGGGTAGAGTCCGTTTCTTTTAACTTACCTTTAACACTAAAGTGTTTGTTGACAACAGTCAGTGCGTACATGATAAAGAAAGACAAGAAGCACAAGGATGATCGTGATTACGGCTTCCCACGATTGAAAAGGAACATAATCGTCTACGATACTGACGTTTAAAATGCTTCCTCTGCCATAGAAAAGTCAGCTGCATATCAAATCAAGTGCCCCCACCTGGGAGAGATGGAAATGTTTTGGCTTCACTTTTGGCGAGATGTCAACCCTCTGAGAAACTTTCCTGAATGGAGCGGCTGCAGTCCAGAGTAGAAGAGTTCTGAACTGTAGAGCAGATGGGCTCAACAAAAATACACTGAATTCAGGAGAAGAAGAACCTTGTTTGTGTTTGCTCAATTTGTTTTTCTGATACTGTAAAGACCAAAATTCTTGATCTGGTTACAATTTATAGTTAATCAAAAAGAAATTGGCTTGAAACTGGTTAAAAATAAAAGATTTTTGTCTGGAGTCTTGTGGACCAGCTGCTGTATCTATGATCGGCAATTAGCACCGGCGGCAAAAAGTGTGATCAGGGATCTCTAAAAGTTATAGTTGCTCCCTTTTTTCCATTTCTGCTGATCCGATCCGTGAATCTGATCCAGGATCCGATCCGTACCGTGAGTGTTATGATCCGATGCACCGCTAGAACAGACCGTTATTAAAAGTACGTATTTCTCTGGGTTTGAAAGTTACTCAGAGCTTTACAATCTGTCCTTCTGACTATTCCCAACATCCAGTTTTAAAGGTTAACCAAACCGACACAGACTAATCGAGCAGTAAAGCTACTGCGAGGGATTTACGGTGCTGGGAATCCGTTTCTTTGTTTTGATGTGCTTTGAACTACTGCAACTTCATTATCATCATCATGGAGAACAACCACCCAGGCACCTTGGATAAAAAGGATGAACGCAGCACTGAAGAGGTCGAGCGGAACTCCAGGAGTTTTCCAGAGTTGATTTCTACAACAGCTACAGTATATTAGTGGAAACCACACATAATATCAGAGGATGGACAGATCAAGGCCTGCATGCGTGTGCCGATTACTCCTGGAGGTCTCTCACGTCTTATAAAATGACAGTCAGGTTGAGATTTATGTGCTAAAAATTACACCACTTGGATGACAAAGGACTTTATGGTGCTCATACATCATAACTGGCCTTTTACAGTCCTCCATTGTTCAGCTGATGTGCCAGAACCTGCAGGGTTTCCCTCTGTGGAGCTTGTGGCGTGGGCGCTATCATTTTCACTTGGCCTGTGCTGCGTCTGGGAAAGAAACGTTAATATATTCTGCCACACAGCGGCAGATTAGTCTGTGGAACAAATGTGAACAAAGTCTCCGTTGGAAAATGGGGAGAGAGAGAGAGCGCTGAAATGACATGGCACATGTCGGATTAATAGCCTTTGCAGTTGAGCGCGTTTTAATACGTGTACCTGAAAAATGGAAAGAATTTCCCCGCTGACGTAAACCGTAAATGTGTTGGTTCTTCCCTGAAAGCCGGGGCTTTTTGCTAAGACTTGGCAGACATTTCTAATGCAAGCCGACTTAATGTGAAATCTGAATTGCAGAAGTTGACCTTATTTATTTTGCAATTTCATCCTTGACTCCATTAGGTGGCACCGAGAGCCACTTTGTTTTTTATTGAAGGACGCAGCAAACCTTTGAGCTAAGAGCTGAAGTATGCCTCCAATTGGAGCCACATTTGTCCGCAGTTATTTTTACTTCTGGCACGTATGGATCTTCAGATTGCTCTGAGAGCCCTGTTGGCTTTGGCGCTGGCCTTTTCAGAAAATGAGCTCACATTTATGCTGTGGTGTTGAGGCCGGTCGAGTCAGACGAACCGGGGACGTCGCTGGAGAAAAGACAAGGTTTGGGGGGGGGGGGGGGGGGGATGCTTGAGAGAGTGTGTCCCCCGTCTCTCCTCCTCTTCAACCTTTCAAAAGATAGGGAAAGTGTCAGGTTAGGACTGTAGGACATTTGCACGTTGGTAGCTTGACGGCCATTGAGGATAGAAGAAGTGTGTGTTGAAAAGACAAAGAGTGGGCGGACACTTTATCCAGTCCCCAGTGGAAGCTTTTGTACTGGTAGAGGATGGATTACCTCAAGACCTGAGAGCGTATTACTGCTGTAACTTCTCTCCTCGGTTCCAGGGTCCACGGAATGAACGACCCCCTCTCGTTTATAGCTTGATAAAACATTACCCAGGTATAATCTCAGGTAGCACGGATGTGTCTTTGTAGTCCGGACTGTATTTTACACCAAACGAGCTCGTCGCCTCAATCCAAACTTCCATGTGATCTACAAGGTGTGAGCTTTCCCACAGCTGTGAGTCGAAGCACAAATAAAATGCTCAATGCTGCAACAAAGGGTAGGAACTGATCTTTAATTAAGATAAGTATTTATACTTTATGAGGAGCGTAGCTAAATGCATTGAGCAGATACATTCCTCAGGAGTTCATGAGGCCAAAGCAGAGTTTGGAAAGTGAATGTTGGACTCTCAACAACCAACTGTTTGCTAACGCGTTCAACATAAAACACTTTATGAGGTGATAATATGTCAATGTTGTGCTTTTCTTTTACTTGTACTCCTCAAGTGGCTTAAAAAAATCAATTAATTCAGCTTTAAGTGAATCTGTCTTTGAAATAGGTAACTTGTTAAACAGAATAATTACACAAGACTAAAGATCTCACCAGCAGTTAATACTCCGTGTTTTTGTTGCTACAGATTTTGGTCGGTACTACTACTCGTAAATAATTGTGGTTTAATAACCCAACCTTACACACAACGGGACTTCACGTTTCCATTTTCAGTTTTTATTTCCTCAAGGCCGGAAAACCCCCAATAAAATCCGAATTTCATTTAACTTTCCTTTGGGATATTGTAAACAGCCAAACAAAGGGAACACATCAGTGTGCTCAGCTTTTACAATTGGATTTGGGACTCCGGCCTTAACATTCACATGCCCTCAGCCAAATTAAGTGTGATTAGCTCAATCAGACCGTTGGTTCATCTTGGCTCACAAAAAGACTTTTTGGGCTGCCCCCTCTTCGTCGAAGTCGACTAAGATTTCTTTGGTCGATTAGTTATTTTTCCTTTTCATGCTGAATGACTAATTTCCAGGAAACTTCTGAGCACATCTCTGTTAAACACAATATTTAAAGTGGTGCTTTTGTCTTTGTGGAGAAGCTTACTCCTACCAGTGTTGGCGGACTAAGAACGTCTTCTGTTGAGGACAGCCCTGAAGAGTTTTCATACCTTTTGTATTCATTTTTTGACCTCTCAGAAGTGACATTCAGCTGATTAGGACAGATCTTACCTGACTCCCTTTTGTTGCGTTCGCAGCCACAGTTGCCCGTGTTTTTATATAACAAGTAACACATTTATTAAAGCAGCTTTTCAGAATTCATACAAGCAGAAAATTTGCATTGGTAGCGTTTCCGTCCAATGAAATATACAAGAACCAAATGTTCTTACCTACTAATGAGCCTCGGAACTGTTACTTGAAAACAAGACAAAGTAAAGTACTGGAACAAAAAATGTCACATTGCAGTTGTATGCGTTACTGCTTTTCTAATCAAATGAAAGTACTATACTATAATATACAGGATGTAAACCTTACATTTTAAACTTTAACCCCTATTCTAAGAATTCAGCTTTGGTTTTGTTCTTCATTTCTAGAAAGAAGTAGGAATTTTAGCGGCATGGCTTTCTGTCAGTCTGACTTTCAAACTGAAGAATCTCAACAACAGTTTGATGCATTGTCAAGGAATTCTGTGCAGATATTCATGATCCTCAGTGGATGAATCCTACCGACTTTGGCGATCCACTGGCTTTGCCTCTGGCTTCACTTTGGGTTTGAGCGAATAACTCGACAACTGTTGGATGGATCTCCATCGTCTCCTCGGGTTGAATTGTTATAACTTTTGTGATCCCCTAACTTTTCCTCTTGTGTCTTTTCAGGTCAAAATGACTTACACTCACATCACTCGCAGCTGTACTTCGTCATAAGCAATTAGCAAAATGTTAGAATAATAACACGCTGAACTAAAACTAAACATCAGCATGTTAGCATTGTCATTGTGATGACGCATGTTAGTCGCTGATGTCAGCATTTAGCTCAAAGCACAGATGTTGCAGCCTCGCAGAGCCGCTAACATGACTGAAGACTATTAGCCGTGTTGGTAATTATCTCAATTTGGTCTTTTTTGATGATGTCTATGTAATGGGCTGTCCAGCTAGTTAACAGAAAAATCTAAAGTGGCCAAGTATGTGTACAGATGTGTATCAGTGGGTTCGTATACGTAACCGGGTAACGCTGCAGTGTAACAACACGGTGTACCTCAGTTTGTGTTCGAGTGTGATGGAAATAAATTGTTGTCAACAGCCGCTCCTCTCCGTTGTGTGTTCCCCCCCCCCCCCCCCCCCCCCTCCTCTGCAGTGCAGTGAGTCAGACTTTGAGTTTGGCACCGAGTGTCTCCATCTGGCTCTGCAGTACTGTGGCACCAAAGCCAAGCTCATCCAGGGGCCGCCAACACTGTGGAAGGTGAGCTCGCCACGGGCCCCGGGTTTGGGGTTGGGGATTTGGTGACATTTTGGCTCGCACAGCCGTGTGCCCGCTGCTGATTTATCATATGGGCACAAACAAAGCTCACAAATTGAAAGTGAGCGCCGCTGGCAGAAGAGGGAGCGCTACGATATCGAACGTGGCGTCCAGGATTAGCATGTAGAAATTAGTCTCAATGTAAATGTTCTGAATTCGACCCTCTGTCAGATCATGTAGCTTACTGGCTTAAACAGTCACTTCGCCCACATTACACAAAGACATATTTTTCTTGTTAGACTCAGTGTTATCAAGCTGTGAAGATGGTTTTGGTTTTGTGTGCTGAGGCTCTGAGATCTCTGCCTTCTCTCCAGTAGAATGGACATAATGTTGTTTGTGGTTCTCAAAGCATCGGAGACGTTTGAGTGCATTTTAAATAACATTTGGAAAACAACTTGTCTTTCCAGAAACAATTCCCCCGGTTACTCTGGTAAACACAGAGTGGTGCTTCCCAACATTTCGCTCGCGATAAATACCAAGTCATGACCTCACGGCGCAGGTTTGGTGTCTATGAGTTAAGAGAAGCTCAATTGAAGATTGTTTTGATCGGTTGATCTCTTTCTCTTTTAGAACAAATAGTTCCAGGACTCTATGGAGCCATAGGAACTAAATCAGGAACTAAACGTCTGCTTTGCTGCTTCTGAGCAACTGTGAGGATTAGTCCGATAACAGATTAAAAACAAGAACATGTCATGTTTTGTTCTTGGTGCACTGCAAACGTAGCTTGGATAGTTGGCTGCTGGAACCGAACCAGAGAATGGACTTTTTTTGAAACCAGTAACACAAACGGAGGAACTTAATTTCGACCCTTTCTGTCGAAACTGTTCCTGAGTTTCTGAAATGCATCCTGGTCACCTGATAAAAGTCTTGCAGTGGCATCATGTTGTTAGATTCTTTCATTTACATTTTTAGAGGTTTGAAGAGGAAAAAACTTTACAGTGTTTCTCAAGAAAAAGCAAAGAGTAGAGAAAAGTTCAAAGAAATACATTCATTTCCTATTTTCCTTTTCCTACTCGTCCTCTCGTCACACCAAACTATTCATTTCGAGTCACTTATTCAGAGCTCTGAAGAACCCAAATAACATTCCATCCACCTTCGGTGTGTTGGCTCGGTAAGTTATCTTTCAGAGGCACGTATCTCAAACTCTTGGCACATAAAATCAGAACTATCTGCCTTGCCAGACACCTCAATAGATGAACATGTTTAAACCCAAGTTATTTTGTTCTCCAGGTGACCTACAAACGGGATTTGGCTGCTGCAGAGTCCATCATCAAAGGTGAGTTACCTTCTTTGTGCATTTTCCATCATCATCGTTGTAATGTTTCTAGTTTTTCATCTTCTTATGTTCCATACACACCCGATGAATCCATGTAGACGTGTACACATGAAAGCTTCTCGGCAGTAGGTCCTCTCCGGCAGGTTAAATGGTCAGAAATGAGCAGTGAGAGAGTGTCTCTCTCTTTCTGTTGAACACAATGACCCAAAATCAGCCCTCGCTGTACCGAGAGGGATGCATTCTTTGTGGCATTGTTCAGCTCCGCGCAGAGCAAGTCAGGACAAGGGATCCTATCACAATCAGAGACATGGAAATAAACACAGCCCCATATTTCACCCCCGCCAGCACCTGGACCAACAGTCACCTGTTTGATGATGACATGAGGTGCACGGTGATTATTCCCAGAGCCTCTGATGTGAATGAATTCATTGTGTGTGTGTGTTGAAGAAAGTTCTCACATCTGTCAGTTTGAGAAACTGTCGTGTGTTTCAGTATGTGTGTGTGTGTGTGTTTGTATCCTGGTTAGAAGTGTGTGTTTGTGTGAACACTTATGAGCCGCTTTCTCAACAGATGACTTTTTAAGTGAGTTAGCCGTCCTGGAGGTCCTCTGTTTCTTGCGGCTGTCGATGTTGTTTCACAAAGTACAAGTTGGCCATCCGAACTTAACGTTCTCAAAATGACACTTAAACTATAAACTCATGTTCTAAGCCTTCGTTCTGTTTTAGACCATGAACCACAGTTAGGAAGTAGGAGCAGAAGCAAAAGTCCCATTCATATTTCCCATAGACGATGTCACCTGACCGTTATATGTGATTCATTGATAAATATTGAAGGTACATGCTTGCGCACGTTGAAACTTTAAGGTAGATGTAAACTGTACGTCCCAAGGTGCATTCCAGCATGAACAAATCTGAAAACACAATCTGCATCTTAAATCAATTTACTTTCAGATTCTGGGTCACTTCAGGATGAATTCATGGCAATGTGTTTTGTTCCCAAATTAAACAACAAATCTCTTTGAATCACTCTGATTCATGCCCCTGACTGGCTTCTTCTTCATGGCAGTTGCGACCGAGGCTCATGGGTAATTTAGAGCCGAGCAACGGGCCAGAATGATAGACGACAGGTACAACTGGTGGCGTCAAAGGCTAAACCTAAAGGGCTGTTACATTCAAACATGTCTGTCATTTCTAGTGACACTGGCCTCTGATATATTCCCCACAGAGCGCTGCAGGAATAAGTCTTAAAACCCGGAAATGAGTCAGCAGTTTTGCACTTCCAGCGTCTGGAAGTCAAAAGTTTTTTTAATGTGTTTTTGGTTACGTGCCTGAAATCAGGTCTGTGGTTAACACAGGCGTAAGAGATTTTAACGTTTTGTTCTACCACATGAAACACGTCGGTAAATACCCCTCTCATGACTTTTGAAGCTTTTTACGTGTCTCAGCGAAGGCGGTTGTTAACAAGCGGCTAAATGAGACGCCATCAAGCTGAACACCAGTCCGCCTTTAGCTCAATGGGGGTGACGTAAAGCCATGAGACCGTGGTGTAGTTCGTTTATAGCCGAACATTAGTGGTGTTCATTTGTGAAGATTATCCAGCTGAACAGAACGTGTGATCATCATAACCTTGTGTTTGCCACATTTGCTTATTTTCTGCAATAATCCAAAAATCCAATGTGAAAATCTGACCGTTGGCTTTTTGACGAGGGAACCAGAGTGATGCTATCTTCTGGGTTGGCCTACAGAAATACCTCATCCCTGCAGCACTCTATGGCTGTGAATAATCAACCCAAACACGTATAGGAGAAGTGACTTAAAGCAGATCAATGCTGTGCACCATCACTCTCATCATATGTTTTGATATTTATTATATATGTTAAATATGAGAAGCTACTGAAAGACACCGGTTGGTAAGAAGCAGCAGATTCTTTAATGATTTGAAGCGCAGAACAGAACACAAACAACTCTTCCCCATCAGAATATTCACCTTTACTCGTGAAATAATTGTTCCCCCACAAACCTTTTTTCCAGTGTCTGTTTTTCTAGCCTGGTCTTGATGTTTACGGTTCATTATTTGTGTAAAGCTTATCTGAAGGACTTTACTGAAGGAAACCAAACTTAGTTTGCGTTCATGCACATGAACGCTCTGACATGTCGATAAAGGAATTTTCTCAGTCACACGTGTTTGTCTTGCAGACGCTCTATCGCGGTCGGCCTGTGTTATCACAGGTGGATCTGCACGCGCTGCCACGCTGGCTGATGCCCTCCAGAAGGCTGTCGGAGCTCTCGGCACGGTAAGAGTGTGTCACTCTCGGATATTGAAAGTGCATATCGATGACGGCGTGAGTTTGCCACTTTTATTTTTCCTCTATCTCACCGTCCCTGTACCTCCGATCCCCCAACAAACTCAACGTGAGCTCCGTGTGGGTGGCCCATCTGCGGTCAGACCCTCTAATGGAGCCTGTCTGTGGCATCCACGCTCTGCAACTTTCCCTCCTCCTCCTCCTCCTCGTTTTCACCCTCCATCCCCCGACCTCCACCTCTCACTCCCCTGCATGCAGGAGAGCAGATGGCAGTCATATTTTCTGTGCCGTGGGAGTTTGCCTGATTAATTGAGTGTTTAGTGATGAGTTCTTGCCTCCTCCTCATCCTCCCTCCACCTCTGCTCAGTCTTGACAGGATCCCACTTCCCACCACGGTTCACATCCCTCCCTTTTCACTTTTAATCTAATTTTCTTTGGGCACATCAAAGTCCCCATGTTGCAAACATCCTCCGTTAAGTTTGTAAAATGGTTCCTAATAGACGGATGGAAAACAGCATCCATATGCAAAACGGTACGAGTGACAGTCTGAGATATTCAGTCAGACGGCACAGACCACATAGAAGGACCACATGTAAAATGTTCTTACCTCAACAACTGTTGGGTTTCCCTCGAGCAAGCCACGTAACCACTCAACTCAAGCAACTTTTCGTCGGATCGCTCTCCCACGACGGACAGACATGCGGTAGATGTTGTGTACAGGACGGGTTCTTCAGAAATAATTCAAAGCTGTGTTTAGAACAAGACGGTGAGGATCCTCCGCTACTGACGAGCTACGATGGTCGATGTATGAGCTGTAACATCAGCTTTGAGACAAACGGATGAACCCTGCAGTAAAGGTGTTCGGCTGTATGAAGGTGCCACGTTGTAGGGAAGACCTCATTCAGATCTAATATTAAGAATGCTTTCCACAGTTCTTTCCTCTCTTTAGAGGCGCGTCGATGTAATCGCTCAGCCGGAAGCTGAAAGGGAAACTCTGTTCCCAGATGGGATCGTTTACTTGCACCGCTCTCAGATGGCTCTGTTTGAAAGATGATGTTCCTTTCTCTTAATGTGTACTCCTTTCTGTTATTTGAGTAGTTTATCTTAGCTGAAAATAATATACATATGTATATATATATATATATATATATAAACAAGTCATATTTATTTTAGACCTAATGTAAAGACAAATATCTAATATGATAAAATGACGATGACGTGATTGCACAACTGGAATACAACTGTAAGGTGATAATTCTAGTTTATTTCATGGCTACAGAACCTGTGATTTAATTCTGAAAACAAATAAAATACAAGCTTCACAAAATGTTACATATCTTTTGCATTGGATCATATCGTACAGGTGTTTATGATATCGTGTCTGCCCCTCTTTGTTCCCGTCACATATTACTCATCTCCAGAGCAGACAAATCGTCCACACATGGCTTCATGTACAGAAACGTGTTCCCCGGATCATGCTGATGTAGATATAAATTCCCCGTGTGTTGGTGTTGACAGTGGCAGGGTGGAGGCAGTGCACGCCGCATTACACGTTTCCATGTTCCAGCTTGATCCCAACAGTCCATCCTCCTTTGATCTGGCTCCAAGTCGTGCGGATCTGTGCTGTCCGGTGGTGGACCGGGGCCCCCAGAGACGGATTGGAGTCGGTGTCGGCCTCTCTTTGGATCGGCTGATTGGAGCCATTCCCGTCTGCGCTCAGGTGGCTGCTGGGGATGTGTGTTTTTTCCGGTGCGTGTGTTATCGGAATCAGATACATCCTTTTTCGGGGAGTTTGGGAGGGAGGAAGAATAGAGGGGGAGATGAAAGGAGAGTGGAAGAAGCGGAAGACGGAGAATTACTTTCATATGTCTTCCTCTGACAACAATACAATATTTGCTGGAAGTCACGATACGATTTTTATGGAATCAGGGGCCTGTGATCGTTACGAGACGATATCACAATCGCCTACATTTAAATAAACTCACAAAAAGCAACCAAAGTATGATTTTACAACCTAAGTCTTTGAGACGTAGAGGAAGCTGTTGAGAAGACGCCACATCAGGAAGAGAGCTTTCTTTGTCCGTCAGCCACTGATAGTAACGGGTTCAAAGTTAAAGCTAGCAATTAACAAAAGTCTAATCGAGTATAGACATGATCTTTAAATGTGGTACATACACTGTCATTACATTTCCATCGCCATCAACTGTGTCTGTAGCTGCTGTTAGTTTCCATCATGATGCCACCTCAGGCTTGAATATTAAATTAAGTAAATAAAGCGTTTTCATTTCCACATAGGTTTGAATCTGACCCATGATTCTCCAGCAGCGTAGCTCTAAAGATGCTCGTCTGTGCTTCGGTCTCTTCCTTCTTCCTTGGTTGAGACTGAAATATCTCAACAACTTTTGGATGCATTGATATGAGATTTTCTGCAGACATTCATGGTCCCCAGAAGATGAAGTCTCCCAATTTTACTGATCCCTTGACTTTTTCCTCTAATGCCACCATGACTTTTGCCATGTGTGAATATTGGACTTTCGTTTCTCTGCTGGCCGGGAACACGACTCTAAACTAAATGCTATTGTTGCCGTGTTATTACTGGATGTGTAGATAAGCCACTGTTTCCAACACGTTTGCCAAAACAACTTTATAAGGTGATAATATGTCAGTTTATTTTGCTACAGCTCAATTCCACTGCCAAAAGCAGCCAAAATACCCAAATACAACAACTTTAAGTATATTTTAATGAGATATTTTAGTGTTTAAACACCACATTGTTTTAAATTAGACACTAGTTTGAAATTAATTTCCAAGGGTAGCTCACTGCTGCGCTGAGCTCTTTGTTTTTCTTGCGTACTCCGAGTGGTTTGGTCGCTGAGCGTCCGTGGCTTCTTGGCTCTCCAGACCATGCCGAAATTTAAATAAACATTCCTATTCTGGGATTTCATGCCCAACCTGGTTTAGGTCATATCAAACTTTTTTTTAAACCCTGCAAATCTACTTTTCTAAGTGAAATGACCCCCGCCTCCCGAACCCATGGGCAGGTATCTTTCAGGACCAATTAACCCTCCGACATATGTTTCCCATCACCATTTCAAATTTCCTATGGCTTTCCTGTTATTTTAACGGGTACAACAACTGTATCTCCATGCCAAACTCAGCCTGGATGTTTATTTCCTGCGTGTGTGAAATTGTAAGACCGGGCTGTAATTAGAGGCACAACAACAAAGATGAATGTTAAACAGACGCGGTGGACACGGCGTCCTATCCGGTTGCCTCATGTCTCTCGTGCGCCACGGTCGAAGACGACTGGAAAGATCAGGACCGAAATGTGCTGCTTCTTTGTGCAAAAAAAGCTTTTACGATTCTTGGCCACGAGTCGGCCTTTGACTCAATTTGCAGCGTAATGGAATTTGAGTTGGCTCGTGTCTGATCGCTGTCCCCGGCTTTTTGCATGCGACATGATTTTCCTGCTAGTTCAGAAGTATGAAGGAGCCCAGAAACAGTTTATTTTGCGTAATCTCCTCCATTTTGTTCTAATAAGCTTCTGATTACAGTTGATGGAAGTTGGCCACTCGGTTGCGTACTCCTTAAATGTGTTTGGATTTATGTCGGTTTATAATCATAAAATCTGTCATGGCAGGAAAGCAGGTGGGTGTGCTCTCACACTAAATGATTGAAGAAGTGGCTGAAAGAAAAAGCAGAAGCCTCTTGACCTTTTGTGCGCTGAAGTCAAACTGTCACTCGTCATCAGAAGTATTAGGACAGCGGCGCTGCAGCTCTTGCTTTATGTGTTATCACTCAGGATTTTGCAACAAGCAGAATGTCAACTGCATATTTAACATCAGGCTACCTCCGTCTCACAGGAGCTGGATGTCATCCCAGATCTGATGGGAGAAAACGCCAGGTGTCTGTTAAAGGAGTGGAACTTCATCCAGCTTTCTGTAAGTTCCCATTTTAAGCTCCGCTTTTCTTAGAAATGAAAACATGTCGGCGTATATATTCATCTGTTCTGACTAAAGGAGGGTCGAGACTCTCTAAAAGCTTCTAGCGTACGTTTTTATCTTGTTGGTCATCGTGGAGAAAAATATCATTTTTGCTCCAAAAGTTCTTATCTAGTTTTTGATTTCCTCGGCCTCCAGGTCAATCGTTCTTTCCTGTCTGACGTGGAAGCGATGCTGACGGATTTGGAGGCAGCGAATCGGGCTCTTCTCCACCCGCTGGTCGTAATTTGGGTGAGTTCATACCCGAATACTGCAGCCACGATTATGCAGCAAAGACTTCTCAGACTCGCAGACTTTTCTGGAGGCTCTGCGAGGCTGAGACATGAATACTTGTACCAAATTTCATGGCAATTCATCTAAAATGTTGTTGGTTTCACTCAAAACCACAAAAATGAACCTCATGGTGGCTCTAGATGAAAGGTCAAGGCTTCACCAAAGTCAGTAGAAGGCCATACATTTCATGGCAATTCATCCAGTAGTTGAATTATTTCAGTCTGGACCAAAGTGACGTACTGACTGACGGACCGTTGCTGCCACCAAAGCCACCTGAGAGTCCACATGTATCCTACACTCTCTGGACTGCACTCCTTGTTGTCTGAAGGACAGATTTGTAAACCAGTGAAGAAGAATAAATGCATAGATGATGAGTTACAGGAACTATCAGCACAGCAACTCTGGCATGCAAAGTTACAGGGAGAAGACTTGAATGCGTAAAAGCCGATCTCAACTTCTTAAATTTGGACCGCTGCCCAGATAAAACTTGGTAATGAGGCAAACAGAACCTAGAAAGTCTTCTCTCTGTGAGTCTGTAATGTGTGTTTTAACCAGAAAAATGTAATAAGTGCAAATGTCGCACAGCATTAGTCGATTAAACCACTGCCTTGATTTGTGTTTTGTACGCTAGCTACACGAAATGACACCAGACCAAAAGCATCGATGTAAATCTTACTTACTTAATACTTTCATTCTTCACTTGAAAAGGAAACTTGGCAGTGAAGACAGTCTCCAAAAATGTGCAAAGAGGTGGATCGTATGTGGAGATAAGGGGACCCGGGTGACGCAGCAGAGAAGAGAGCTGGCAGTCTGTCACTCAAAGCAACCGCGCACTCAATTAGGCCTAAAATAATAAAATAATTAACTGCAGCTTTTGGCACTTCCCCATTGACTTCATTTCTTAGCACCGGAGGAGGCTCAGTTGGTCTCTTGTACTTAAAAAATTCTGTGAAGGTCTTATTTATTAAGATTATTTATTTTATTTTCTTGTTTTTTTATTGTAATATTGTATATTTATAGTTTATATTCCTTTAAACATGTAAATAATAATAGAATATGTAAATGTTTTTTTTCATTTTAGATTATTCCACAATATTTACTAAACAGCTGCGAGATAATAGCTCTGTTTCTATTTAAGGAAGAATAACTTCTTACACCTTTATTATTTCTACAAGTTATGAGAGATCATTATTCCATAAATTATAAGTATAAGTTGTTATTAACGTCGGCAGTGGTGGAACAGCCTGCATCGGGTTTCCAGACCTTCAGTAAGTGTATAAAGAGCAACTGTGTCTGTGTGTACTGGAAGTGGAACACGTCTTACTGTCGTTTCCCACACTTTGAATGAACTTTTCTTTTGAGCGTTCTTGAATACAGACATCTGGCGGAGGACGGATTGAGTTTCTACACGGTCAATCTTTGTCTTTTTTTTTTACGGTTGTAAAATCGTCACCTGTCGTCCGCCTCATGTGTCCTGATGAGCTACGTAGCTGTTTGAAAATCGTACACCTCGAAGGAGAGCGCCGCTCGGCCTCGCTTACCATTCGCCGACATCCCCCTCTAACAGAGTAACACTGACCTAAGAGCTCCCAGGGACAAAACCCTAAAACAAACTGATCAAATCTGATCCAAGAAACATTTCAATATTTGTAAAAAGGCCTCAAAACCCTCTCTTTTAATTTAGAAAATTGTCCTCTTCAACTAACACGGAGAGCAGGTATCAAAACAATGAAAAAAATAAACCTACAGAGGGCCAACTTCTACCACAAACAAGTCTCAATCACTGCAAATGTCACGCAGCATTACTTCATTTTCTTATTTGTTGTATCAAGTTTTCAATAAAGATTGGAACACACACACACACACAAAAACACACACACACACATGTAATCACACAGACTGAAGCTGGGTTTTAGTGGGATCGACTCCCTAAAAAAGCATGTCAGAGTTCCCACAGCTCCCACTTTCAACATGTTTCTGTTCTACAGACCGTTTCAACAGAATTGGGTCCATGTTGACTCCCTGTAGGCTGATGTCATTGATGTACACGGCAATAAGGAATATATATATAAAAAAGAAGAAAGGGTCATCACGTCATTGTGACTAATTGTGTACAGGTATAAAGTAATTTACAGAGGCAGATAAAATGTAACCTGCCAATAACAGGACACATTATCGTTAGCTAATAATGAGTTGGCTAACGTTAGCCCTCCTGGACAACCAACCATTAAACTGTGAATGATAATTAATAATATTCAGTGGGACTGATGTAATCCAGCTCTTTCTATCATTGTCAAGAGGTGGCGCCAATTGGCAAATCTTTCTAATGTCATAAATCTGGACCTTTTATACCAGTGTTGCGATGAATTAAGTTAGCATTTTGCAGTTTGTTTAGCTAACGTTAGCCAGCAATATCTCTGTTGACATGTCCTATTTGGAGATAAAACCGTTATCGTTCGTAAGAAATAATCCTTGTGAAGGTGTAAAAGAAACAGACAGAGCTGCAGTGTTGGTGAGTGAAACTTTACAGCCTCTCCAGCTTAATCGCTGTCATGATTTGTGAGTATGCTAGCTAATAATATAGCTAGCATACTCGTACACATACTTGGCTAGATGACTAGTATCACTGCAGGCTTTGTAGCATACGGTTAAGTCCTTTATTTACCTTATGTTGACAGGCCCACCAGTTATAATCAGAGCCATGAATATATTGATCTGGTTATAATTGCATTCTGGTCAGCGATCATGGTTTGGTTATGTGTCATGATGCAGCTGCTGGACAAGGCCATGATCTGTTTGGAGACCACAAATAAGACACAGAAGAAAGAAAATAAACAGCAAACGACATCACATGTGTTTTTTGTATTTTTATTTGGTGGAAACATTTTTCAGTCCAGTGAGAAACAAGACGGAGATGATGGTTTATAGCGGGACTCCTGAAAAAGCTACTCTGTCTGTAAAGTTTAAGACAAAGAGCATTTAAAGGAAAACCACCCATTGCCATATAGATCACACGGACGCTACGTTTCCCTCCCTGTATAACCTGATTTCATGGTCACGTTAGAATGTGTGTGAACTGTCTGGGAAGTTGTGACTACGAGAAACGAGAAGCAGCCCCCGAGTTTCACGGTTGTAAGTGATTGGGCTTAGTTCGGCACCAACGTGTTCTTCTTGCCTTTTGTTTTTGCAGGCGGCTGTTTTAAGATTGCTCACGTACCGCGTTATTTATCGCAGCTTTGATCACATGGAAGCGATCAGTGGAGGCGTAATTGAGTTTGAAGTGTAGTAGGTAGCCTGGAGGGCAGAGAAGCAGACTGGTTGATGGAAATGAGGTGCGATGGCCTTGAGCATTGGATTTAAACAGAGACCCATGTTGTTGACATTAGCACCTTATGTCTCGTGTTGTTAGGTGTCATAAATCTGTGATTGATGTCTGTTCCAGGAGTTTTTTCTATTATGTAGCAGACACTTTTTTTCTTAGTAATTGGCGGTTAAAATAACATGTCGGGACACCTCAAACTTATTTCTGGATGACGGCTTAACCACAGAGCAACAATTCTTGTGTTTTACACTGCGTTAGCATTTATTTTAAGGGTGAAACCATAAGTTTGACGGGTTACGAACAAACTTTATTCCCAAAAGAAACTAAATGAATGATGGTTTGAACACTGTCGCCCTTTCTTTTCATTGATAAATGCTCATTGTAAAAGTGCAATAGTGAACTCCACCCTGTTTATTGTTTTCTTCTATTGGGACACCGTGTCGTGCAAGTTCCCACTGACCTGTGTGGCCTTCTTTGACTTAAGTTAGTGTATGTTTTTTAAGTTTTGTGGGCATCGCCTGCTAGCAAAAGCCAGCTCTAATAACAGAACACGTCTTGTGGAAGCATTTCATTCTGGTCTTTTGAGGCTACTGATGGTGGAAAGTTTGTTATTTCTCTTCTTCTATGGTGGATGTCCTGTGAGGCTAATAAGCCATCATGCTCTCATTATGAGGAACTCACTCCACAAAAATCTGACATTGACTGCTCCTATTTTAGATCACCAGTGACATTTTCTATTGTTATACTCTCTAGTAGTCGCTGTATAAATATCTTAAATGTATTTTCTTGTCTTACTTCATAATGATAAGTTGAAGCAGAAAAATTGTAGTTCTGAAAAGTGAAGCCGATGCTGAAGTGCCTTAAACTTGCATTCTCTCTAATGTCCACCAGGGGGCGACTCCTCTGGTTGTATAGAAGTCTATGAGAAAATGGCTCTACTTCTCTCTTGATTTATTACCTCAGTAAACATTGTAAACATGAGGTTATGGTCTCAATCTGTAGTTTCAAGTCTTCTTCAATACAGCATGATGTTCATTTAGTAAATTATGGTCCATTTAGAGTCAAACAGACCATAAGGGTATGCTTTAGGGCGGGGCTACTGTGATTGACAGGTCCCTACCACGGCATTGTCCGGACTACGTCCACTTCTTAAATACAGTCTGTGCTATTGCCACTTTAAGAAGACCACCACAACAAAAAACATGTTTGATGTATTAATTTATGCTGTACATGATGTACATGTGTCAGTTTGTTTTGGAACAGAGTTATTCATATTGTGGGTAAAAGTATCACTGTCAGCGTTTCAGACGACTCGTAGCCTCGAGGTTCAACACCTTCTAATGTGCTGAATAATCACTCTTCAAACTGAACATCACCTGTTGAAGTATAAGTGTAATAATTGCACGTTCAGACACATTTTAAACGATTCTCCAGACTATCGCATCTCAATGCTGCAGTTTTTTACGGATATATGACAAAATAATTGCAGTGAATAAATCTTGAGTTAAGTTTCTGACAGCGGGGCGGTTATGGAAATCGGCTACGTTTTGGATAAGGGATGACACGGTAATGTGAACCTATGTGTCTGGGTCATGCTGCCCTAATTAAGGAAAATAAACCACAGAGGCCCTACAGATTTACGGCTGAATTAGAGAATCATTATATCCTCAGACAGGACTGTGCATCAACCAACCTCTGTTTACTCTCAGCACAGCAGAGCTTCTCCGAACGCAACCTTAGATAAACAGGCCTGTTGAGTTGCAACATGTTTAAACGACTGCGTGGACAATAAGCTGTAATTGCTCCAAAAAAAAGGGGGTATAATTGTTGCTCTTGTAAGAGATCCTCTCTATTGGCAAGCGTTTGATTTGGGCGCCGTGACTTTTGTTTTTATAGGTGCATTTGAGTGATTCAGATGAGCTGTCCGTCAGCGGGACAGCGGCAGAGCCAGCGGCTATCATGGATCTGGCCTCAGCAGCTAAGCTCCGAAATATTCTCCTCTACGGCATCCAGCTTCATCAGTCAAAGGTAAGCTCTTTGTCGTTCCTCGTCTTTCTTTTCCTTCTTCCTGATGTTGACGGGAGTCGCTGTGCTGCGAGAGGCCAAACAAAACAGAATGGTTAATGTCTTTCAAGTGTCTCGTTCCAATGACTTGTTATGCTTTTATGCTTCAGGCGAGGTTGTCTTTTATCACACATGTGTGAGCGTGTTTGGACGGGTGTGTCTTTTTTAAATTTTTTAGATGAAGGAGCGGGAATAAAAGTGTCCCCGCAAGTGTGATTAAGAGGGCGGGATATCAACTTTTCACCTTCCGCCGTTCGTGTTGTGTAGTATTGTTCCAACTGAACGCCAGAGGGTTGAAAAGGATGCAGAGGCACTTTAGGTCTAAAGCAGCTCAACCCACCGCATGTGTATTGTAGGTCGAACCCAGGCGGCAACCTCCGGTTCTCCCGATAGAAGCCGATGCGGAAGTGTCTAAAAACGTGCATTCTCTCTACTGACCAGCAGGGGGCGACTCCTCTGGTTGTATAGAAGTCTATGAGAAAATGACTCTACTTCTCTCTTGATTTATTACCTCAGTAAACATTGTAAACATGAGTTCATGGTCTCAATCTCTAGTTTCAAGTCTTCTTCAATACAGCATGATGTTCATTTAGTAAATTATGATCCATTTAGACCATAAAGCAGGGTATGTTTTAGGGCGGGGCTTACTGTGATTGACAGGTCGCTGCCTCTACCAGAGACGTACACGGCCTCTCTACGTCACTCCTCCGCATTCTAAATATGTCACTTCCGTTCTTTGGTGACAACATGGCGACGACTGTAATCCAAGATGACGACCGAACTCGAGGCTTGAAAACGTCCACTTCTTATATGCACTCTATGGGCGAACCTCCTCAGTTACGCTGTGTGTCATGGGAATCTGCTGCTGAGGGACCAAGTGTGCGCCGGAGTCATCGGGGTGGATGCGGTTGACCTGAAATCCACAACTGACTGCTCAGTAATTATAGGATTATATAAAATGTAATTATTCATCCAGTGCAGTGAGAGGTGTCGGGATTCTTGCTACCACAGCCGTCAAGTCAAATCACAACATTTGGGCCAGACGTGCGGGGCGAACCCGAAGACGGATGCTGAATATTCATTGTGTTGTTGGCCTTCAATGTGACATCCATCATGATTTATGTTCACGTCTGACTGCAGCAGTGTGATAAATGAGGTTTCTTGGCAGCTGCGTCACTTCACAAATCAACTATATCAGCCCGTGTGCCTCAGGCGAGGCGATGCCGGCTTTACTCTCTGCTGCAGAAGAGAACGGTGAGCTGAAGGAAGCTCTGGTCAGTGAATCTGCATCATGCGTTTTAAACTCGATATCACAGCGTCGCCTTATTAAAATGAGATGTTTTGTATTCTCGATAGCGAGGCACGGCGCTGCTGGCCCACATGTGGGTTTGATTCAGCTATCGGATGTTGGACATCATGGTTTTCCTCTGAATTATGGAACTAATGCTGTTAATTAGTCATCCTGCTTGGACGGAGAAAAGGGGAAGGGAGTGGACGGAGATAATGCGTGTGTTCACCATGATAAAATGCTTATCGTTATGAGATAGTGGAGCAGTAGAATACAGGCTTGTATAAATCACTGTTCGTTATTTGTTATAATGAGGATAATTCTTCCCAGATGGCCTTATTCATACTTGCGGGGATGCCTGCCAACACTTCCTCTGTCAGCCGTACACTATATATGAATATTGCCTCACAAAGTTTGTTTTATTTCTTTGGCTTTGATTAAAAAAAGATCTGACGGCAGGCAATAATGCACACAAAGCAAACATTTTCATGCAATCAGTCTGATTGGTGAAAGATGCTTTTTAGTTTTTGTCCACAGTGTTTGTTGTTTTAGTTAAACCAGCCCTATGTAAACCGTAAACATCTGATGAGATGGCGCTGTGATTATATGAGCAGCAATGTAACTGAGGCAGATATTTATAATTAAATTCAAAATGTTCAACATCCAGTGGGATGAGGTTACGTTCAGATTGGGCACATGAAGGCATGTCGTGTGTTTTCCCCACGACAAAACACATATTCTGTTCCCTACAAGGAAAGGTCATGTTTTGCTGTTTGGAAGTCTTTATAAAGAGGAAAAAACATTTGGTTATGTTGCTGTTTTCAACATGTGTTCTTCCTGTGACATTTGACAGTTCACTCGGTATCAATAAACTCAATTAAGATGTTACTTCAATACTGTAGTTTAAAATAAGTTTTATTTTCCCCCTTTATCTGTGTGTGTGTGGCTTTGTGCACTTGTGTGTATGTGTACCAGCTTCAGCACTACTGAGAATGAAATGACAAAAACCCAAAGTCAATCTGTGACTCTCTCCACATCATTATCCTTATCATGTATCATCCACCAAATTAGGGCTTTTCCCCTAAAAGACCCAAAGTTGACTCAACATTTTTTATTTATTTTTTGCTGTGCCATTGTACACAAAGCAGTGCAGGAGCAACAACACGGTAAGGCCTTCACACACCGGGGGCGTGACGAATGAACGACAATTTTAAATACTCGCCTGTGAATATTATATGTCTAGGGCTTTTATTGTGAAAGGTAATAACGGAAAGAGTGGCTGTGGTCTGCGGTGCCTTTGTCAAGGTTGAAAAGAGTAATAAAGTTTGCCGTCTTGATTCAGACTGCAGAGCATCTCAGGCGCAATTTAACCAGTTCTGCACAACGTGATTGGTTAATGTCTTTATTTGCGATGCATCATTTTGCCACTTTTTCGTCTCATAATATTCGTCTTCTGTGTGAAAGTGTGCATGTCGAAAACAACACTTCGAAACCACCCCCTGGTGTGTAAAGGCAATAATCTTGAGTGTTTATATACATCAAAGGGATCATGTTTCAATTGAATTACACTTTCTGAGATCAGGTTTGAATCCCAGTGAGTGTCTTACATAATATAATCACTACTCACAATGCTTCATAATACTTCATTCACACTTCACTGAAAGAACAAGTTAGTTGTGAATCATCAGGCGGCCATTGTATGAACACTGAACTGGGTAAATGTAATGAGAAATGTGCTCCGTTTTAAGCCGGCCTGTTTGAGGCGTTATGTCTTATGAATGAATGAATGTTTACTTTTCTGGATTTAACTGCAAAGTTACCAAGACATGCTGCTGCCAGTATATCATATTTTAATATTATAACCAGAGCTGCATGTCACTGGAAATATTTAGAATCCAGCAAAACATTTTCCGAATTAAAAAATGAGTCCACGTCCCAAAGCAATAGCTGTTCTTGTGTCTCCGTGTTTATGTTTTCAGGCAACAGTCTAAAGGTGATTTGATTTTTAATGCAACTAGACGAGCGTTGTTGGCCGTCCTTTTAAAGCTGCTACGAGGAACTTTTAACTGGTTATGAAACAGTCTTGATTTAATCGTGATGCCTCGATATGAACTACATGAGTAAACAAGACCATCATTGAGAATATTGGCTATTTCTTAACGCTTGTCATCGGTGCCACTGGTTGGGTTCTGGCGAAATCGTGCAGGTTCACCAGAAACTGACAGTATAACAAGGTATGACATAAATACTTTGTATGTTTTCCTTTTTCTTTTTTATACAAAACCTTGTTAAAGATGTTCAGCCATAAACTCCGAGTCCCTTTCGTTCCTCCCTAAATGATTTCATTCTCTGCTCTGACACGACTGCTTGCTGTCAACTGGACACCAGTGAGAAGAACACCCGTTTAGAACATTCATGTTCCCCTTGCCTCTCGTTATGCATCACTCTGAGGAATTACTGGACGCGCCCACCTCTTCGGAAAAGTACGGCCATTTGGCCAATCTAATTTTAACCTCTGACAGTGTGAATGCATGAGCGCATGGAACAGCGTTCGTCGCAGAGAGGTTGGGAAAACGATCCACCTCATTGACCTTTAGTGGTGTCTTTTTGGATAAAAAAGTGGATTCCCTGAAACGAGGCCTGACTGTGGTTTCACGTTATTCAAAGTAACACTGAACCGCTGGGGCAGAGTGCATCCAGCAGCGCGTCGCCGTGCGTGCCGCTTCGCTTTGTGGAGAGAAGAGAGGGAAATGGAGTCACGGACAATAAACAGCGGCCTCTCTGGAAAAAAAGGACGTGTGATCAAAGCACTTCTATAGAGCCTCTTTCCGTTTGTGTTGTTGCCTCTGCGAAGATGCCCACGAGCCAAACATCAGGTGCAATAATGTGTGAAAACATCAAACCTAAAGACGGTGGCTGAGGATACGCAGACACCGGATCCTCATAAACTGACTCGATGTTGTGAAAACGGTGACGGTATACGCTATCAGTGTCTGCCGTGGCGATAGGAAGTGTCATCGGATCCCTCCTCGCACAGGGTCCCGGCGACTTGTCATCCGCTGAAAAGGGACTTGTCACAGTGATATATGGGTGTTGTAATCCCTGCAGTGAGAGCCCTGATGTTTACCCAACCCCATATTTCCTCCTCCTCAAAGAGCCCGGACCGGGAATCCTAAACCTGAGAAGAGATTAGTCGGCCAGGGAAGAAAAGAGAGGGAGAGAAAGGAGAGGAGGGAGGAAGGGGGGGAGGAAGAAAAGGAGAGGACTCTATAGGTCTATTCTCCTCTACCTGTTCAGATCTGGGTCTGAAAGGCAGACAGGTGAAACCAAACACGACCCCGTGAAGCTCTTGCGGTGACACTCGTGGAGTTGCACCCTTGCCGGGGTCAAGGGAGATCAGGGAAGTCTGTCGTCCCTGTGGCTTCAGCACACTCCAGACTTTTCTTAGGCTAAATCTGCCAGTTGTCCTCTGCTGAATAAAAGATCATAATGGGGAGGCACAACATTGCATGAAAGGAATCAGAGGCTACACAAAATATTAACTAAAGGGCTAATTTGATGCTACCGCTAGCTGTTGGGGCTAGTTCTGTCCTGTAACAAACATACGTTAGCATATCAGCTACATTACCATTTTCATCGTATCCCAGCCGCGGGGCTAACTCATATTGTCCTTTATTTGGATGTTGAGTTCGTCGATGCTGTGTTTCTCACACAATATTTGGTGTGTAAACAAATTGATGAGATGTTCCGCCATTTTGGCAGAATGCTACCTGGAGCTAAACCCGGAGGTGTTACATCACATGAAACATTTCATGGGCGGAAAATCCGCTGAAATCGAGGTCCGTCCGACTATTTTTTCCCCTCCACGAATATTCCCCAGAGGTGTAAAAGCATTCATAAGAATCCACAAATCAGCTTTTTGTAAATTTGCAGGTGAATTTTTCAAACCAAAGTCTGTGCTCGGTGTGAAACGCCTTTAAGAGTCTCAAGCTTCAGCCTCTGCGAGGCTGTACTTCAGCTAATACAAGCACCAGGATACGAACAACCTCACAATGACGATGTCAACATGCTGACGTTAAGCAGGTATATTAATGGCGATGTTTACCATCTTAGCTTAGCGTGTTATTAGCATGCTAATATTATTTGCTAATAAGCACTCAGAGTACTGTTGAGGCTGATGGAAACGTCATTCATTTTGCTGATATTTGGTCATAAAGCAAAGGAATAGACCCATTTAAATGTTGACCCGTTGGTGCAAGATGAAAAGTAAAAACAATTTATCCTGAGGGGGACACAGATGTCAACCTCATAGTGGCGCTAAAGAAAAAGTAATTAAACATGAATGTCTGTACCAACTGTTGTCCCAAACTTTATATCGTGGATTTGGAGATATTTCACTGTAAAAAGTAAGACTTTGTCCTGCTGGTGGCGCTAGATGAAGTCTGCGAATCACCAATGTCAGTAGAATTCATCATTTGGGGACCATGCATGTATGTACAATGTTTCATCTTAATCCATGCAATTGTTGATGAGATATTTGAGTTTGAACCAAAGTGTTGGACCGACTTGACATTTCTCTCCCTACGATAGAGCTATTACGGCTCAAAAGAGTGTTTGAGTGACTTTATAAAGTCATAAACAATGATTCACTGCAAAGTTCCATAACCGAAATCTGGGCCTTTTAGGTAATTCCCGTAAAATGAATTACGCACTCCTGGGGAATTTTCTAAATGAAGCGCCAGGGGAAAATTATTTCTCCAGAGGTCTTTGTCCACTTTCTCACACTACATCTATCAGGAGACATACGCAGCTTATCCCGTTCAGCTCCAGCATGGCAGACAGGTGAAACCCTACACAAGCAGCCGAGTCTCTTGCTGTGACACCCGTGTATTCGCACCCTGGCGGGGTCAAGATCACGGATGGCTGCCGTCTCTGCTGTCTCAGCACACTCCTGACCTTTCTCCTGAGTAAATCCAACAATTGTCTTCAGATGAATCAGTGACCGGTGTCATATTTTCTGGGATGAATTAGTGTTTGAACCTTTAATGTGCTCTGAGAGTCTTATCGTCATTCCGATGTCTAAAAAAAGAGGCGATCTCTACTAATGCGATTACTAAAACGCATGCATTAGCCTCTTTGGCTAGTCTAGTCTGATTGACAGCTGAGGAGAAATTTAAAGAAAGGAGGAAAAAACACTTAACAGAATGATTGTTTGATAAGTTAAAGCAAAACATTGCAGAAAGCAGCAAAGATCAGAAATGGCGTGGCATTTCGTGTTTCTTTCTTAGTGTCCAACATCCACCCGGCCCCGTCACACAGTTTTTCCCCTGCTGTTTGCCTAAGTACTTGCCTTTTTTCTAACAATTATGTCTTTACATTTTATCTAAGATCCCCCCCCCCCCCTGGAAATGTGGACGAGAGCACTTGGCTCCCTCTGTAGAATCCTGACATCTCCATACAGACAGAAGCCCGAGGACCCCCCCACCCACCCACCCACCCCTCCTCAGTGATGTATCTGTAGAGTGTTAGGGTCAGAGCCCTGGGAGAGACTCGCACTGCCACAACATGTGCAGGATATCAAGCTTGATCTGCCACGCTGAGAGCGCTCCAGATGTGTGTCGGTATGTGTGAAACTTGACCGCCGGAGTTTGGCTCAAGGAATTAGACGTACTAAAGCGGTGTTTACTCAGCTTTGATTTCTTAGATTAAAGAAGACCAGCGAGCGCACTGTTCGGGCTGATACGACTTGACTTCGACTCTTACAGACAATTTGGAAATGACATTCCAAGAGAGAATTAGTGTTACAAACAGAGACGGTATGTTCTTATGGAGGATTAATGTGAGCCAGCTCTTCACAATTGGTTTGTAAACATTCAATCACTCAGAGAACAGGCAAAACATACGTGTATGTTTGTTTTGCCACTTGGTTTTGAGCTTTTTCTGACCACCCACAGGAGTCCTGGTTCGAGTTTTCCTCCAGCTCTTCGTTTTTTGTCGTGGGTGAGCCCGGCTCTGCAGGGATTACGCTTTCATTCAACAGGCCTCATCTAAGATTGTTTTTGCGGGCGCTCACCTTCCTGCTCAGCTTGTGCTTTTGTTTGCAGGGACCTCTCGGTACACATGCTTGTCTGATTGGGTGTGGTGAAAAATAGCTGCGGAATAGCACACAGTGGATTCAGACCAGGGAAAACACCACCAGATAGCCCAAAACGCTGGTAGAACTTTAACTAAGGCTGGTACATGTATTTGCTCCTCCAGTCACTTGGAGGGCATGTACATATTGTACTTTAAATCCTTGTCTGCAACAAACGGAAAGATGTGGCAGAACCCAAAATGGAGTCCAAAATATGTAGCTGAAAACATTTGAGGCGCAAAATAGGCAATACAGTAACAGAGTCTTGGTTGATATTTGATCAGCGCCACCTAGTTTAACAGTTTGATCTGAGTTTTGCGAGCCTGCTGCCTTTGCGATGGACGGACCTCATTTTCATAAAGTTGAGGCTGTTGATCAGTCAACACTCACCATCATGCAAATCTGCGCTCAAGCGCTCCGTGTGAACTGTTCAGAGACGCAAGCTGAGAGGCTCACTAATGCATCGCAGACACATTCCAGATATCTAGCAGGCTAAATATCTGGACCTATTGAGGAGTCTTCTTGGGAGCGCGAGAAAACGTGGTTCGGGGACCAGACACACTCATTGGGGATTCCTCCTGATGAAAGACCCTTGTCGCCGGTCAGTCATGGAAAGACGACTACAAGACTCCAGATTACAAGACGGCAAGTTGTCTGGTGTGAACAGTACAGATATCTGATGACTTTGAAAGTTTTGTAGTGTGAACTTGGCTCACACTATTGACCACGTCTGATTGGCATGGTTTAAAGGTTACAAACCGCAAACACAAAGCGTCCACATGGTCATGGTAATCATTTAGCCGGATTTTGTGCTTGAGTTATAGTTCAGCCATTGACACGACCCCCGCAACACTTAACGGATGTATCACGCGTGATGGGGCAGCGTCCTGCTTTAATCGAATTCGCCACAGTAAATGTTTCACTTCACTATGTGAACTTCACTATGAGCGACGATTGGCTCCACGTGGTGAAGGAGGAGGGGAACACCAGCTACAGTGTAGCTCACAGAGTGGCCTCAAAGCCATACAACCATAAATTCAGCTTTTGTTTGTTGGCTCGATGCATAACCTTTGGAAATTTTGGGATAGTAAACGGTACCGAATCAGACTGAAAGCAAAACTCAACTGGAAGTTTATAAAATTATAAATAACCAGATTTCAAGGTAGGATTCAAGAACGTAAATCTGCTCTGGTATTTAACGTCCTTAAATGAATCTTCAGGTCATGAAGTGTCATGTGAAATTGATTTTCCTTCACAGTTTCTCGTAGCGGACCCTTCTGGTTCTCACACTACATCTGTCAAGCCACACGGCCAGCTTTATCCCCCTAATGTTTAGTCTGCGGTACACCGATATTTTGACAGCAGTACAAAAACACAGTGTTGCACCTATGTTTGTATGTTTGGCTCACGGCCTGCTGCGATTACGATCTTGTGCTTGTGTTAAGCATGGAAGTGAGGGCACTAGGCCTAGGCCAGGACGTGCATTGCTGAAAACCCAGCTTTTAATAAATGTCTTGTTTTGTGAAATACTCCTGCACCTGCATCTGACCTCAGATGGCCTGGGATAGAGACTGTATTTGGCTTCCCTTGGTTTCTTGTAAGTGATACAGTGTGATAAGTAACTGAGGCATCAGTGGAGGGTGTGTGCATTTTTGGGTCCCTTTCTCACCGCATGTGGGATTTGGTATGTCCCAGTTCATAAATCCCACCCATGCCTTCATGCTTTCATACCTCCTCAACTAAAGAGCCATTGTTCCGCTTACTGTTTTGAGGGATGTCTTTCGGCGAGTTGAATTCAAACAAAGTTATCTCTCACCAGAGCATGTTTTAGAAATAAGTTGTCACTGAGGGGATGCAGTGGAGATGCAGACCCCCCTCGATGTCCCATTCTTAGCAGGGTTTGAGTCATCTGCGGAGCAGAAAGAGAAGTCGTACATTGGACGTGACTAACAAACTGCTCTGTTTGCCCAACGGATGCCCCTAGACAGGATATTTTGGAAACCCGTGTTGAAAGAGCTTTACCAGTGTACCGTGAAAGGGTTGTGTGGCAGCAATTGTTCCCTCAATGGGGTCTGAAAAGCGGTTATCAATGAAAAGCTTGCTTTTTCTATGGCTGGAAAGTCTGAGGGGAACTCACAAAAGTAGGGTGGGATACAGACGTATTCATTTTCCTCCATTATGATCTCTTTCAGATGAAGTGAGGCAGAACGACACGGGTATCTAAAGTACAGACATTCAGCCGGTGACTAAATACCTTGCACAAATTCAATAAAACACATTCCCAGAAGTACGAAATAATGCTCACGTCTCTGTCGTCTCGGTCAACTTCAGCTCTCAGTCTTTCGGTTGGGATCCAAGCTCATTTTTATATTTATGGCTGAACTTTCAGAGTAAGGGTGATGAATACTCTGAAGGTTGTTAAGCTCCAACGGTAGATTTTAAAACGGACTGGATCTAAGTGTGTGGAGGTATTTCCTCCTCTCTGTGGACTTTAATGTATCGCAAGTACCAGAGGAGTTATTGATCCCCTTTGTCTATTTTCCCCCAACAGGAAAGCTGCAATACTTTTCCTCACTACAAGTACTTTTACTTGCTATATTTGAGGATATATTGCTGCTAATAACTATTGACTCATACTTTATTCATCACATTGAATTGTGGCTCAATCATTACAAACTCATGCTGTGAAGCCAAATATTATCCAAACCCACAAATCTTTATTTACATTCTTTAGTGGAGAAAGTTTCCAATGATGCCAAACATGTCGCACTGAATTTTGGGGACAATGCATATAAAATCATGCATAAGACTTCTAGAATATTTCCAGCCACAATGACATGGAGTCTTGGGTTTGAATGTTTCCTCGTATACCTTCGATGAAAAGCTGGAACAAGCAGCTCAAGACTCAATATGATGCTGTCAGAGTGGAATGACGGATCCTGAAAGCTGCTTAAGGGGAAATAAAAAAGGGGACATGGATGTGAAGGAGTTAAATGCAGGACTTTTACTTGCAATTGTGTATTTTTCTCTCCGTGGTATTGCTCCATCAATCTGCCACCATTCTTCATTGCACCAAATGAGTCTCTGCAGCACCCTAGCGGTGTTAAATGTGCGTTCTAATCAGACTTTTGGACCGGCCAGTAATTGGACCTGTTGCCCTCTTCACTCTTTGCAGTTTCGCCCCGAGCTACTGCCTGTCTTCAGTGATACACGGAGGGGAGCGAGGGCAGCAGGACCACAATACCCACTCAGGGGACGAGCTGTCAGAAGCTCTGAAACACTATCCCCTCTCCGACCAAGGCGCTGGCTGTTTTTGAGCAGTATTGTATAGCTCGGGATTCAACGCGCAGGTCATTTCGGGAGAGTTTTTTCCGAGAAATTACTTCATCTATTAAAAGGGCAGGAGTCAGGGTAACGCGCAGTTCATGTTCGGTGGATTTAGCGTTACAGACGCCCAGAGTGGAGAATGCTGCCTGGCCTTATTGCTAGTAATGATGCTGCCCTCAAGTGGATGCTACAACTATTAGGACTGCAGCACCCTCATGTCACAGGCAAAAACACAGGGATAGTAAAAGAAAGAAAAAGGCCATAAAAACTTTCTAAATGCTCTTGGCCACCTTGGTTATGGTAGCTGGTGTGACTCTAACAACTCTTTCCAGTTCTCTTGGCTCGGGCTCAGCGCCAAGCTTTTCCATAAGCTGTTTTTCAATTAGGACCCAGCGCTCTTGGCGTTTCATGAAGGGAACAGAAGTGGAAGCCCTCAGCAGCAGCAGTCCTCGGGGCTGAGGGATCTCGGGAGAGTGACAGAGGCGTACAAATTGTCACCGTTAAAACGTCCTAATTGCCTGAAACCCATAAAGCTTCAAAGCAGGTTCTTCTTGTGTGGCAGAAAGTGCCGCTGCGCGCTCCTCTCAGGCGGAGAGGCTGATTGCATCTGTGGCATTAAAGAGAGAGTTCGAGGATCGCTTATTGTGTGTGGTCCGCTAGTCCTGCCCTGTTATTTCCCCCCCCCCCCCCCCCCCCCCCCCCCTTTTGCTGTGCGTTTCAAAGACCTGTCGCCTCACGGCTTGTCAAAATCCTCCCTTTTAAACAGTAAGCAAAAATAGAAGCTAATGATTGAAGTTCCATTCCATAAACTTGTGGTTCGCAGTTTGGAATAACAAGGCTGTTGCATGTGTTTGTACATTCATACACATGGGAGTGATTGAGAGCGATTTGCTTTTAGTTACTGCCCAGTCAAATGATTATATATTGCATTGTTTATGTATTGAAACCATGCTGTCACTTAATTTCATAATATGACTTGTCTTTTGGACTGGTATTTAGGTTCTGTGTGCACGAAGAATATAAAACCGAACACCCCTAAAGTCCCCAGACCTCTCTCCAGCTATGACTCGTATCCACTGGTATTTTCCCCTGTGATACCAGTTCATATATTGTTTGCGAACAGTCTCTATTTTTAAATGTGAAATCTGTCAAGAGAAACTATATAAATGTCATGTAGGCCACCAAGGGATTGGACGCGTCGGTAATCGATGTAGCAGAGGCTCTGCTGTCAGTGGAAACAAAAAAAAAATAAAGTGTTGTGTTTCAGAAAATGTAAATGCGTCGCTTTCCCGTTCAACATGGCACACATTACCGGTGATAGGCCTTCCACTAATGTGAATAAATGATGATACTTTTGGCTCGGACACCCTTTAAGTAGGGATTTGTGGCAGTTATTCATTATGAAGTGGAAAGTTAGTTCCCCTTATGTCTGATAATAGGTAGGTGAATCTCGTAAAAACGAGCACTTTTAGAGTAGACTAAAATAAAATTCCTTCTTGCGACTGCACTTAAGACTTTGGCACACGAAGATCTTTGTGTCTGTGGAACATAAGAGGATTAATTCCTCACCGTAAACAGGTCTATTAGCTCAAATAGCTCTATCAATCAGACTCTTCTGCTCGCGGTTTTCATCTCAAAGGCTCAGTTACGCTTTCGCTCCAGGTTTTATCTCATATGTGTCCAAACACCCAACTCCAGCTCTGTTCGTCTCAGCGCTGCGAACTGGTTTCTCCATCTCCAAGATTCTGCTGGAAGAGACACGGGGGGACAGAGACACTGGAAACGCTGGAGGAGATGGGCTGTGATGATCTGGAGACATGCAAATCCCTCCAGGATCACATTCCAGGGGTGCACATGTACGGGTATGAAGTAACTACCCACTCTCTTTCGTATGCGTGTGTGCTCTCTTACGTGTTCCAAAGCACGGTTGTTTAGCGAGCTGCTTTATTCCTCCTGGATGGATGCCCCCCCCCCCCCCCCGCCAACGGCAGCAAAGCCCGGGTCAGGAGGGGTACCAGCTCTTTTCTGTCAAGGCTAACTAGAACTGTGAGCGGTGATCAATCAGCTCACAAGCTCAGATAGATTTCTGCCTGAAAGCAGTTAGATATGCAAATATCTCTGAGGCCTCGGAGTTTGTTGCCATTCAGTAATTCTACCCCTTTTCTTCTGCTTTTTTTCTCCCCCACATTTGAAGCCTGAGTGGCAGTTGTGACTACTTAAAGCTGTGCCACCAGTCGATGAAGAGCTCAAGTCGTATTTGCGTTCCACTGTGCAGGCAACTACTTGATTTAATAATGCCGTTTTATGAAGCATGATTCATATTTCAAAGGCCGCATATCTGGGCTGGAAATAATTCAGCGCTCGGGCTTAGACGGGCTTAGAACTTTGATCCTCCTTGGTGATCTCGACTTGCTTTTTCTTATTTTCTCGTGTGTATTTCTTTGTTTTTTTTGTTCTGCCTGTAAGAAAACAGGCCTCTGTAATAGAGGCATTAGCTGTGGTTTGATTGCCGTAGCTGTCTTCAATATGCCCGAGACACCCGGCGTTCTCGTGACTTTCCCATCGTCCTCGTCAATGCACTTGGGTGGTAATCGACCGACGATCGTGCTCATCGCTATTATCATCCCCATGGCGTTTTAGCTCCTCCGAACACATGTAACATCTGAAATACTTTCCGTGAGAAGACGCAATTTCTTTTAGATAACAATCGGAGGAATGCTTTGATCTGATTGCCTATGGTGTAAACAATGAAAAGATGCAATTAGATCATTCTAGGACGCTTTGATTTCTCTCTGCGAGCTCCTCACTGATCATTGATCGCTGTTGAATCTTTGCATATTTTTGACGATATGTGGTAACGTTGTGCTATCAGCTGCTTTCTGTTGGCTGCTTACAGATGTACTGGATCTCCTCATACTTGTGATTAAGCCACAGAACAACGAGATGGGTAAATCCTAAAGAAAAACAGGAAAGCCTCACTGGTTTTCCTTCCCTCCATTTCCTTTGATTCTTCAAAGATTTAGCCAATTTTAGATCTAAAAAGCATATTTAAAAAAAGAAAAGATTGTAGAAGCTGACAGAGAATGCCTCTGGAGCTCATTCAAAGCTATCATATTTTGATTCCATCGTCTTTTTTCATTCCTCCTTGTTGCTTTAATCAACGAGGAGGCTGGAGTCGCTGATCTGTACTCCAGTTCCCCCCTTCAGTCGGTTTGGTGTGGAAAATCCGTGTCATCTGACTCCCCTCCTCCGCTGGTTCTGATTAGGGGAGGAGTGCTCCGAGAGTTCTGGATCCCGGGGTCTCTAGCTCCCATTAGCCACGGTCAGGCCCGATTCCACGCTCATCGCTCTCACACCTCGTCACATTCCCGTCCGGTTCCTGCACAGACTGCGCTGTTAGGAGCCGTCCGGTGAAGTTAGGCTGTAAGATGGAGAAAGGACGGAGTGAGAGAAAAGCTTATTTCTTCTCCTGGAGTTGATCACACACTCGCCTCCAAATGTGTTAAAACCGCTGACACATGGTTGTAATGCCAAAAGCATTTTGAAGCCAGACCTGAAGACATGTTGAATAGGATGTTCCAGATCACAAATCGCTATTTTGTCATTTCAGTAGGATTTACTTTTAATATACTTTTATGTTCCTCTCTGTGGATGTTAGGACATTAAAAGCTTTGTGAAAATCTCTCTTAAATTATTTTATTTCCCTCTAAGCAAACCTGCCGTTTGAGAGCTGGACGATGAAATTGATTACGGACCCAGAAGAGAAAGTGTCAGATTGGTCGGTGACGTCAAATCCAATCCCGTTTTTAAAGGATGATTACGATTAATACAACTTGGATCCAGTTGTCGTAGGTTTTGCCATAGTTTTGGTCTGTTTTGATAACACTGTACTCGCCAAAGTAAAAGGTATTTTTCACAGCAGATGTCTTTGACATCTCGTAGCAGCACAAGTAATAAAGGTCTCTGGTGTCGTCCATCCTGGCTCACTGTCATGACTTACTGGAACACCCAAATGGAAACGAGACGTTCTTACGGTCATTAGTTACACCTGCACTTTTCCTGCCACGACAGGTCAAAGTGACGGCTGTTAAAAGCGACTTTTTTTCCGAATGAAAGATCTGAATGCACGGTGACATCGTCAAAAATATGTCAGACGGGAACCTTCAAAGTTGAACAGTGAAATTATTACCCAAACTATGGATGTAGGCAGCAAGTCTATGAGAAAATGACTCTACTTCTCTCTTGATTTATTACCTCAGTAAACATTGTAAACATGAGTTCATGGTCTCAATCTCTCGTTTCAAGTCTTCTTCAATACACCATGATGTTCATTTAGTACATTATGGTCCATTTAGAGTCAAACAGACCATAAAGCAGGGGATGCTTTGGGGTGGGGCTACATTGTGATTGACAGGTCGCTACCACAGAGTTGTCCGGTCTGAGAGTTGTCAATGTATTTATCTTAGAACTTAAACACTTTCTCTGCGTCTTTTCAGTTTATGGAAGTTAATCGTAACATTTTGGTTGCCTAAAAATAAAATGCCTTATTCAGCATACTTACCTCCGCCCTCTCGTGTCACTTCTTGTTGCAAAGAAAACAAGAAAATACCGAACTCGAGGTTTCAAAACCGTAGTCCACAAACTTCTATATGTATTCTACGAGTTGTATGTGCAGTTTAGCTGTGAACTGTCTGTTTGAGTTCAAGGTGACGTTAGCAGTTCTCTCCTCTTAATTTATCTGATAACTGACAGAATTCTCAACTCGTGACATTTTGTTTCCATCTTCAGTCTGACAGTAATTGGCGTCACTCCAACAGATTTCCCGTGGCGCTGATGCGCTAATCGTTTTCCCCTCCGATCGTTTTTTTAACCGAGGAACCGATGTCACGATGCCAGACCAATCGGTCCACTTGGTGGAGATTTGTAAGCTACAGTAACCAGCCAAATAAGGTTATGAGTTCATCTTTTTAGTCTGGGACATGTAGCTTTAACCTCATCAAGTGCATATTTAAGACCCTTTTATACATATATTTTTTGGGGCAAAATCAATAAAAACAAGGACCCATTGTTAGAAACGTTGCTATGAATTTTCACAGTAAATCTGCCGAAGTTTTCTTTGTAAACTACATGCAAGAATTAAAATCTTAGCATACAATTAGTTGGCTAAAACTGTGGAAATATATAAAAAAAATAACAGACTTACCATTTAACTGATCATGTAGGTTTAATGTTTTATGAATGCAGAACTAATGTATATGAAACTATTTGCTCGTTGCAGAAACCAGAATCCATCCCAGGTCTTTCCTTCCCTTCTTCTTCTGTGGTTAAACATCTTGTTTTTGCCCAGTTCTCTCGAACCTTTTAAAAGTTTCAAGAAATGAAAATATTTTTTATATGTTGTCCCTCATGCATGCTGCTATACATCAAAAGCCTTATTAAAGTCCACCATCCATTCGTGCAAAAAGTCCAGGTAGAGCATGAAGCATAAATCTACGTGAGGAACAAAAAGTAAAGCTCCTTGAACTGCAGTGCCTTTGAAAAGATGGAAAACGGGTCATTCTTAGGCCTCATCAAGAAACTAAATCAAAGTAGGGAGTCGCTGTGTGGCCTGAGGAATGGAGTCAGGCGAGTGAAAACCATTAAAAGTGCATCGTGCAGGCGGCCTGCCGAGAACAAAAGAAGAAAGAGATGCAGAAGAGAGGAGTGACAAAACAACCACAACAGTAGAGTTTGCCTTGAAAAGAAACTTTTGTCTTGCGTGTGGTTCAGCGTAGATCTGTCCAATATCATGCACCATAGATCTCAAAGTAGGCCCTGTTGGTTCACAAGCTTCAGAGGACTTGACATCAACACAAATTTGGGAAAAGGGAAAGTTAATTGTGCGCCCCCCCCCCCTTTGGTAAATTGTTTCCATCTGTTGATTTGAACATACAATAACACGGGAGTCACGAGAGAGTCCTTGATTCCACAATCAGATCGCATGTGGTGAATTCAGTGTGTGCGGTGTGTGTGTGTGTGTGTTTGACCTCACAGCTCTTCTCTCATGAAGAGACGTCAGAGTTTGGAACCTTGCCCACTTCTTTTTTTTTTTTTAATCTACTGTTTGTGAGAGATGTTCGTGCAGCCAAACCCATCGATGACTCCTTCCCAACAGGCCTGTTCCTTACTTGTGCTGTTTCTACAAGTGGAGCAGCTAGTTTGAACTGGCTGCTAACGCTAACTGGATGCTGCTGGTGTACAAACACACGGATGACTCAGACGGGAGTCGTGACTAGTGGGAGAAAGGATAAACATGAACAAATGTGAATGTGCGTGGAGATGTCTCAGTTTGTTATTGCAGGAGTCTCTAGTGCTGAGCTTATGTAATGAGTGTCTGTCTGTAGTTTTACGGGTCCTCCTTGTCTCTCCTCCTCCTCCTCTCTCTCAGGACACAGAACGTTGGGAGAGGTCAGTATCGAGGGTCGCTGAGATCACGTCAGCCCTGATCCGGGAGAGGAGCCCCGCCCTGGTGGGACAGCTTCTGCAGGCCTGAAGCAGCAGGTTGTTATTTGGTGTTGGTCATCAGATCCCGCCGCTGTGTGACGCCCCCTCTGTGTCAGATACTGATGCACACGGCCCCCTCTAGCGTCTGTAGGACACAAAGCGGCCATCGCTCTGTGTTTTTATGTGCTTCAGTGTTTCCCCTGTTCGTCTCTCGGCTGCTGCCGGCAGGGCTGAGCCTCACACAGAGTCGACCGGGTGAACCGTGCGATTGGGCTGCATTGATTCAAAATCTGTCAATGCTGCACCTTCCTGCTGCTTTACAATGTCGTTTTGGGGAAAATGGGGCATGATGAATAAACAACACGAAAATGCTTCATACTCGAATGCAAATATTTCTTATTAAAACTATTTATACCGGCAGTGATGCGAGTATTAATGAAGACACCACAACACATACAATCAGGTGACGATTCAACACTATAAACACATTGAATAAACTACTGTATTGTGTCATAACCACTGCTTTTACCACTGGATGTAGTTCTTAATGACGACACTAATATGTAATATGGAGTTTATATTTTTTTACTCCATGAAAACTGCTTATTTAAAACAATAAATGGCATATTTGTCTTCTGCATATTGTACCGTACGAGTGTTTATTTCTGGAAATGTTCTTTTGATTTTTATTCAGAAATCACAAAATATTCAGATTTCAGTCTTTTCAAAAATAAACTTCCGTTTCCTCAGGAAGTTAGGTTTGGGCAACACGAGCATTTGGTTAGTTTTGGGAAACGATCGTGGTTGACGTTAACTTCACTGACTAACGACTCATGGGACCACGGAGTGATGAACGAGTCATGTGACTAGCTGATCACGTGACTCACGGGACCAACGAGTCACGATAAGAACGACTAATGTGACAAAATAAGTCAACTTTCTGTTTCACCCAGGTCACCTGATCAAAGTCCTGTGTTTGTTTGATGTTTACATAAACTTCAGAATATTCTTAACATGGATTTTAAAATAGGTGTTTCTCACAGCAGATCACCTGACCTCTCACCTGTCTGACCCTCATTACATAAACACAGAGGGCAGTGCTCACTCACTCTGGGCCACGTTGTTAATTACACCTAGACTTTTTAGATTTGGCTCTTGCTTTCTTTTTTCTTGAAATCTTATTTGGATAATTCCCAAAAATGTAGCAACATCAGCGATATTCATCTCATGTTGAAAGTAACATCTGAAATTTGAAATTTAGAACATTAATATCGTGGCAAGCGGCTGTTTGTTATGTAATGATGTAGTGGATGAATGGTGCCCTGAGCAGAGAATGAAGTCACTCTACCGGGGTGTGTGTTGTAATCTGAGTTTCTCTGCTTTGTTTACGTAGCCAGTCGTGTGTGTGTGTGTGTGTGTGTGTGTGTGTGTGTGTGTGTGTGTGTGTGTGTGTGTGTGTGTTACCGCTGGCATCGGCGTCCTCTCGGAAGCGTAACGCCCACCATCCAATTCCCCACCGAGCCAAACAATTTTAGCTCCGTCAGAAATGTTGCTGCTGTTAGCTGTTAGCTGTTAGCCGCCAGCTCAGCCGTCACCATGTTGAGAGCCATATAGAGGCAACCCCTCAATCACAGATTTGCTCTGAATTTCGAATTCAGCCCCTTTTTAATGAGCAGAATATCTTGTGATTACAGCTGTCAGAGGGATATAGTGGAGTAGAAAGTGCAATATGTTGAGGAGAAGTCGAAAATCTCATCAAAACTGAACTTGAATGAATTAATTTGAGTAAATGCACTTGTTCCACCTCTGAAGCATAACTGAATATGGAGAAACATTTGACTTTGTGTGTGCAGGTGACAGCAGCTGTCCTCGGGGTTCATGTACTTGTCACAGGAAAGGGTTGAAACCAGTCGCGCACATCAAAGAGATCTTAAAAGTGTTGATGCCGGAACATTCCTGAGGCGGCCACAAAGGCCTCGGCGCTTTGTGTACACCTCTCACACTTCCAGGGCATCTCCAGTTTCCTGCGTCTCTCCGTCCTCTGCAGCTCGGTGGAATTCCAACTGTTGATGGAGAGCCGCCTCGAGGCATCTTCAGACTCCTGTAATGAACTCCTCACAACAACACACGCTTCTATTTCAGGGCTTTCTCTGGAGATTGTGACCCAGAGTGGAATATGATGAGCGCTGCCAGCAGCTAATGGTGTGAAGTGACCGCATCTGCATTTTTTATTCATTCATTCAGGATTGTCCTTTTATGTTGTTGCCTTCTGAATGCTTCCTCCACCTTCTCTACTTTCATGTATTCATTTGTTGCCCTTAATCTATATTTATCTCAACAAATCCCATTAAAACGTGTCTGACTTCCCTCTCCTGTCTTGTGCCCATTCGTTACAGAACACTAAATCTTTAATAATGAGGCACAAATTTAAAGTTTCATACATTTTTGTAAATATCAGTAATTTCCTTAAAGAAGCTGGTCACTGTAGCACTGTAGCGTTACTCAGACAGGAGCAAATACTGTTGGGGACTATTTTTGGCAATAAGTCAGTCAGTCAGGGACAAAATCCACCGTTCTGCTTCTGTGCAAAGTTACTGTTCATTTAGTAGAAAACTTCAATATATAAAACACTGAGTAAACTAAAACAGGTCATTTACAACTAAAAAACCCACTTTGGAAGCTGAAGCCTGATATTAGCTGAATTAGGAATGATAACCGCAAGCCACACCTGTCTCATGGTTCATGTTGGCGTCTGACTATCATTTAAAGACAGACTACTCACTGTGGACGCGGTGCTGACTCATCATCTTGGAATTTACTTGCATATCTCTGAGGTTGATAAAAGTAAATGTTTCCTTTTTGGTCAGAAACTGAAGGGGGGGGGGGGGGTGAAGTGATTCAGGTGTTGTGACATAAACACATGAAAAGAGTGAGGAGGACAGAAACGTCTGCATGTAAGTACTTCATCAATGCTACTCACATGCCTGGAGATAAGAGGCTGTGCTGAAGATGATAAACGATGCATTTCTTTGGGTGTAGGGCCACCTGGTGGACATTCATGTTAATACATCTGGTGGGATGCGCGTGTGAGACATTGTCTCTCCACTAGGGGGGCATATTGCTCTGAAAGTTTCGATGTTTTGGTGAGACTGAAGCTGTTTGTGGTGCTGAGATGTGGTAGAAATACACGGATTATTGTACTTTTCAAAGGATTGGACTGAAAAACAAATCTTTAACTGTCCTTTGAAGTACTTCTGTGGAGGAGTGGGGATAGAAACAATAGGCCAAATTCTGCTCCATCTATTCTATTATTCATCTTCATAAGTAAGTTTATAAGTGTGGAATGCCAGTGTCTCAATAGACTTTACAATAACGAACATAACACAGTTACAGACGATTGTATTGCTTATTAACAGAATAGGCTGTAAATAAATAGCATTCGTAGCTCTCAATTGTAACTTGTTGTATTTATACATCACTTACTCGTACATATGCATATTTAGACCAGCTGTTTATTCTCACTATTGTCACTATTGTACTTCTGCACAATATATTTTGCCTACTTAATGTAAGTATTGTAGTGTATTCATATCTGCCTCTTCTTTTGTATTATTATATGTATTGTTTCCTTCACAGACAGAACAAGGCAGTCCTTTTACAGGTGAATATTTACAAAATTCAAAAATAAATAAGTAATGTAAGACTAAGAACAAAAACAGCAGGTAAACAACAGGGACGAATGAAATAAAAAAAATCATATATTTTTTATATATATCGTGACTAAAGATACTGTATACACGCACATTGACATCGCTAAGTGAACGATTGAGTCAGTTTATTCTACATTCTATATTTATTCTTTATATTACTGTTTATTCTCTATATAAATTGTACTGATATTGTCCCTTCTGGTTAGATGCTGAACTGCGTTTTGTTGTCTCAGTGATTGTATTCTGTGTAATCTAATCTAAGAGGGACAAATAAAGTAGGTTTTCAGTCTCAATTCAGCCGTTGGGTGATATTTCTGTCCTTTTATAGGTTATCCACACTAAGTCTTTTTTAGACATTCTTTGAAGTGATCAGTCTGTTATTTAAGTGTAAACAGGGACAACAAAGGTCTCCACCAGTGATTTAAGGCGCTGACCATGAACCACAATGTCTGCGGTTTGAGTCTGGATGAAGACATTTGTTGCGTCTCTCTCTCTCTCTCTCTCTCTCTCTCTCTCTCTCTCTCTCTCTCTTCATCTTTAAACTGTCAAATCTAAATAAAAAGCATAAAAAGCCCTCTGACCTGTGATTGATTTCAAAGTTGTCTTTGAAACGCACATCTATCATCTTATTAATTTCCTGACCCTGAGATTAACCCGAGCTGCTTTCCGATGGCTCAGTCCTGGTTGCTGTTCCTGCTGTTAATGTCTGAGCCGAGCTAGCTCAATGCTAACCAGAGCCACGGGGCCTTGGCTGATACCTCAGACCAGGACCCTGTTTAGATAGCACCACAGCTGGGGCTCCAGGGAGGCAGACCGAAGCCAGATCCCACAGTTTGACGGTCTGCAGGTCTGCCAGGCTCAGACGGCACGTCGTCGCCCCGACCAGCCAACCACAGCTCTGATTACGGCCTTGGACGTGTGTGTGTGTGTGTGTGTGTGTGTGTGTGTGTCTTTCCAATGAGAGCACATTCGCTCCAGTCTTTCCTGGGTTTGAAACCAATGTGACAACCCTAAATTTAGATTCTCTTGCCCTAAGTTCATCCCCGGCTGAAGGATTCCCAAATCTGGATCACAGATCACAGCGGCGCGTCCATGCCAGCAGCGCCTGAGAGAAGCCACAAGAAAGCCCTTCTTCCTGGAGACTACAAAACAAACACAGTGAGGAGGTCAACAGAGCAGACCGAAGAATATGAGGACTTTGGACGGGCCAGGAAGCTCCGAGAGGCGGGATGCCAAGTACAATAACGCAGCGATGAATACGGGAGGGAAGGTGTTCAGGAATGTGACCTCATGAAGTCATAGTGAGCCCACATTGTCTGGCATCCCGGAGCATGAAACCCGCTCTGATATTGTTGGACATCAGTGGCGTTCAGAGTCTGTTTGTGTTGCTCTAACACAAATTGCTTTCCATGAATTCCCACCAATGCTAACAATGAAAACATGAATGTCATATTTAATGTTTGCAGCACTGGAAGTCACTTCAGATTAAAGCTCCTCATACAAGTGCCACCTGAATCAGAGAGGAGCATGTGCATAGTGCCATCTGGTGGAGATTACTTTAAAACAAATACACAACCGTCTAACCGACAAATCCAAGCACTTCTATGCAGGAGTGCTGTCTCGCATGCGGCCACAATAACTGTAATAAAAGGGTGAAGCGAAATTCAGATGAAGCGTCCCGTAAAACTTCTTCAGATGAAACGTTGGAGCGATCACTGTGCAGAAGTGTAAACATGTCGGGAATGATGTCAGTGTGTGTGGAGAAATGAGTTCATGCAGAATTTGTTTGGTTTGGTTTAAGTTGTGATTTCGGTGGTCTGGAGGTTTAGAGATCAAGTCACTGTGGGGGGGAGGGGGGATTTTAATGACACATGCTCCTCTTTGCTGCACATCCAACACTGTGATGATGTTGAGAAAAACCTACATTTTTTAACGTGGTCTTCATGTGCTCGCTGTTAAATCCTGGTGTGAGTTTAGAAAATGACTTTTTCCACGAGGACTATTCAGATCACACGAGGTCGTGTGAAGGCGAATGCATTTGGATGATATCAACTTTTAAAAATCTGAAGGAAAACTCTACTTTAGTGAGGCGTCGGCTCGCAGGCAGACATGGAAGACAAAGAATGGGGAAGCTGGACACTCACAACTCGAATCCATTTATTAACTATCAACGTTTCAACAAACAAACCTTCTTCAGGTACAGCTGACTGGGACCAACTGGGACAGGTGATACAAATCAGGACAATCAGGAGACCAATCACAGGTCCACCTGATCTACAAATCAACCGGTACAAACCAGAAAAACAACTTAGATTAAAACAATCCACATTTGTATTGATCTGTAATTTATTTATGTCATAAAGTTCAGATAAAAAGTTGCTCTTTGTTAGTTGAAATAAATTCATCGGCGTTAGAAGTGTGCAGCTTTCTCATTCTTTCTCGACATGTCAGTGGACTTTATGGGTTTTCAGTGTAAAGCATCACGTTCTACACACACTCAGAGATCAAAGAAATAAAACAATAAACATTAAGTTATTCATGTAAAAAAAACATTGTTTGGTATTGATATTGCTCTTTATTACTTGGAAATTTGCCGCCATTAATTGATTGAACCTTTTCTAAATAATGCATCAGTTCAATCACATATAATTAGAGTTTTCTGTTACATTGCAGTGAGACTGTGATGAAGTTACTTCACATTTAAACCCTTTTTAGCGTCCGCAATGTGAACGTTATTAGAAATAAAACTGCTTGAGTGGTAAGTATTTAGGAAATATACTGAAACAGAAAGTATCACAAAACTATAATACAAACCTGATCATGTCGTTTTTATTTCTAATTGACTCACTAACTCACTCCTGCTGCTCGCTATCACTTGCTTAGGTTTTGGAAAATATTGTGGTTTGGATTAAAATAACAGTTGAATTTCTAAACAGCAGTCAGCAAGCTGGAGGGGAATTTGGGGATTTCATGACACTATAACAGAATCCAGGAGTGTATGCGCTTCATCATTTCCCAGAGCATTGACCGGGAAACAAACAGGCAGATGTTGGGAAAAGCTGCCAGAGATCAACACTGTTGGGGAATAACTTTCCTTCAGCGTGGTCGTGTTTGAATACCAAACAACTGTAGAACATATATATTTCTTAATGTTCCGTCTTCTCCGGCCCCCGTACCCACTCCCACATATTTCCAACCTCCCCCACTCGCTGACCGCTCCTGAGGGCCAAATCAGTTGCACATTTCTCCCCTCCTGAGCCGTCACTGGTCCACACACAGCTGAGGCTCGCCTTATAAATGAGACTCAGCAGGACCCTCGCTGACAGCTACCTCTGAAACAACCTGCTGGAAATGGAGATTCAGTGGGTCAGTCAGTGTGAAGCCTCATCTGCCAGCTGCAGCAGCCTGGGACGTGGCCCCCGGGGGCCCACGATGTGGTGCTGTGGTGAACCACGACTGTGTGTTGAGTGGCGGGTTTCATACAGAAGTCTAAAGTAAAGGGGCTAAAAAGCTTTAATAATTCTGTCCAGTATAGGTTCATCATATGCACGAATCCTTTATACATTACATTTAATAAATACATATATATCAATAGTATTGTCATACATATACCAACACTAAATGATGGATGTTTTTAAATACCTCTGAGTAATGTACTTAATCACAGTACTCTTTGCTCAACATAAGTCTGAGATCAGAAGCTTTCTGGTGTAATCTTTGTGGACTCCTTCACTCAGCAGCTCTGAGGTCCAAACCTTGTCTACATTACCGCTGCCAAAGACCAGGATCAGATGTAACACAGAGTTTAGTAATAGGGTGAATTGGTCCAAATTGGGTCCAACAATTATCTACAATTATGGCGGAGGCAAGACGCGATGGCACATCAGAGCTGATTATTTGTGTTCGGAGGCGGCCGGGTGCTGCGGGTTAATGGGTTCTCCATCATCAGGAGAACAGGAGGGGATGAGTCATCCGGACGTGAACGTCTGTTTGAGTTTTCTTCTTTGTGCTTTTGGCTGCAAGTCTTTATAAATGGAGGATGTCCCACACGCTCATAACATGAGACAGTATGAGCGTTAAAGTGGATAGATAATGTGGAAAACATTTATTTACAGGTTGTGAATAGAAACTGTGGAGAGACGAGAGGGGAGGCATGAGGAAAGGAAAGAGGGATTAAAACAATGGAAGTGAGGGATGAAAGAAGATCAGAAGGAAGGAGTTAAATAAGAAAGGAAAGGAAAGAAGCAAGGAAGGACGCAAAGAAAGAAAGAAACAGGGCATGAGCACAAAATATGGAAGGAAGGAGGGAATCAAGGAAGGAAATGAAAAGCCAGCAAAAACTATATGGAAAGAAAGAGGGAAGGAGAGGAGGATGAAGCAAAATATGAAGAAAATTAGGAAGGGAACAAGGAATGGAAAGAAAGAAAGAAGGTAAGGAACACTGGAAGCAAAACAAATGTAAGGAAGGAAAGAAAGGAAACAAATGGAAAGAAGGAAGAGAGAGAGAAAAGGGAAAGAAATGGAAGGATCATTAAACAGAAGAAAGAGAAGAAACAATGAATGAAGGAAGGAAAGAAAAACGAAAGGAAGAAAGAAAGGAAGCAGAAAACTGGAAGGAATGAAAAGACGGATGAAGAGTGAAAGAAAGGATGATGCTTAAAAGTGGAAAGAAAGAAAGAAGAACCTCTCAGCTCCTGAACCGCTCGCTGATAGAGGAGGAAGAGAGATTATATAACACTGATGTCTTATCTTGAATTGTGAAACATTTCTCTTTCACTTTGTTGCCAATAAAGTTGATAGAACCGAGCTGAAGCTGGCGGAGGGGGGGGGGGAGGGGGGGGGTTAGTTGGAAGCAGCTGTGGGTTTTGGGTTCTGTGTTCGTGATTCAGACGATGAAATATCAGCAGAGCTCAGCGCCTCCCTCCTCCCTCCTCATCCATCCTGGCTGCTCGTCTCTGCTCCTCCACTCCTCCGGCGCCAATCAATCAAAGCCCGCCTCCATGCGAGACAGGACGTCCATCCATTACAGCTCCCACCCACACAAGCAGTGAGACGGCTGCTCCAGTCTGTAAAGTGCTGATGCATTAATACATGTCTGATTCTTCATCAGTGGTGGTCCACTGTGTTATGTTTAGGCAATAAAAGTACTTGTTTCACAGCAGAGCCAGACGTTTACAGAGAGGTTTGACTTGAATCTTTCTTGTTAATAAGCTAGTTTTAAAGTTTGGTGGAACAAGATTTAAAGTTAAACGAGGATTTAACCGGGTGAAGCTTGTTGTTTGTCTCCTGGTAACTGGCCTTGACGTCCTTTATGTGTTTCGGTCTCTATTACAGCCTTTAGAGAACACTCGCCCGTTCTCCCCTTCAGCCACATTCCCACTTCTTCCCCTTCATTGCCATTTCTCTACCTGTCCACCAGTCACCTGACTCTCTGCAGTGAACCCGCCCACCTGCTCACCTGTTCTCCATTTCCCTCATTAGTCTCACAGTATAAATATACCAGCACATTTCCACCCATGCTTTGCCAGATTGCTAATGCTGTGTCACGCTGGCGCCGTCCCACCTCGGTACCCATTACCGCCCTTTAAACCAGCAACTCACCGCTTCTCTCTTTCTGTTTGCCTTAATCCACCGTCTGTGGCCTGCAGCTCTGAGCCGGGGTTAGACTGAGAGTTTCTTTTCTGTTGCAGAGAACACAACACAGCGGCCAGCTGATGACGGTGTCATGTTAAGCTTCACCAGATATTCTGACCTGAACGTATAACAGCAGGGCTTCAGCACGATTTGAGGGTGTTTTCACTTTTTCACAAACTGAAAGCAGGAGGAAACGGCTCTCATGTCCAAAGCTGGAAAACACCCAGCAGCTGTAAATCTCACTAACACGTTGTATCTGGTTTGTTTAAAACAGGACATGTAACAAAAAACAACAATGTGTTGCTTTCACAGATATATAATCATGCTGCGAGGATCATCTGCAAGCACATGATGTTTTGACCTCCAATATCACATTAGATAATTAGTAAAGGGTTCCTCCTGTGCTACACTCTGACACCAGGTTTCATGAAGATCAGGCAGTAATCCTGCAAACAAACAGAAATGCGAACTGAACCAAAAACACAACTTCCTTGGCGGAGGTAATAATAATAAAACATTATATAAACATGTTGAATAAAGAATATTACTGCGTATTAAAGGCCATTCGGTAAAAAAAAAGTATGATGGAGATGGGTGAGGGGGTAATATTCCCCTGACTGGCTTGAACTCAGTGTGAGGAAGTTCATCCAACGAGTTCTTCCTCGACTCAAGAAACATTTTTTTCCAAGTTTTTTGGGGGTTGAAATTTGTGACTTTAATCTCATTGAATGAAGTTTTTCCGTGTAAATTCACTACTTTAATCTTTGAAATTCTGCATGTTTATTCCCCCCCTCCCCAAGCCCCACAATTCTATTTGTTGTTTTTTTTACCAACAATGGCCCTGATTGTATAAAACAGTTTAGTATTAATAAAAAGCTTTTTATTAAAAATGATACGTTTTCACTGATTCTGCACGGATCACGGTCACCACCCATGAACCCGTGACTGTACTTCACTGTTAAGGTTGACAATCACATCAGTGTTTACGTTTACAAAAATCAACTTGTGATCAAGAAGAACAATTTATGAAGGCAGAAAAACAGAAGCTCTGTGTGAATGTGAAAGCCAAAACAAATCTTCCAAATTACTGAGATTATAGGGTCAATCTCAGCTGCCTCTCACACACACACACACACACACACACACACACACACACACACACACACACACACATCATTTCACAGACTAACTACACCGTAGAGACAAATCCCCAGTGGATCTTTCCCATGAACACGTCTCCCTCACTCAGGACTCTTCCCCCTCCACCAGGCCCGAGCCTCAGCCCCCTCTGGGCCACGGTGAAGCATTGAAACCATTTTCACCACAACCAAAAAAAAACCTCAAAAGCAAGTTAGCCATCGCAACCTGCCATAACATCTTGATTTGTGTCATAGCGTGGGAGCTCAGCAGCACCCTTTTGAGGGATCAACTCAGCATGATCAACTCAGCATTTCATGCTCAGCAACTGAGCATGAAAAATAAAAAGAAGGACTCCGGGTTTCTGGAAGCTCCCTGTGTCTTTCCCCCCAAAATGATTTATGAGGCCGAATCACTCACAGCACTCACTTCCTGTCAGTGGAATCTCCAGACGTCCTCCTCCGTTTTATACTGTCACGTCCCATCTACGCGGCTGGCTGTGGAATTTAGTGCACGGCTGGATTACTCTTGTCTGCACATGTGTTTCGCTGCGGGGAGCTCTGTGCCGTTTGACCGTCCTCGTTCAGTTTTAACGCCTTCTTGTTATTCTTCTCTTCTCCTTTTTGCACAGGCCGACTTTGTGTTTTCTTTATATTTCTTAATCATCTGTTTGGCAGTCGGTTAAGCATTCGTACTGACAGAAATACAGCGTCCCTGTAAGACTCTCAGGCTCCTAAACCGTTCAAAACGTTGGCTTTGAGTTCGACGTCATCGGTTGGCTCGATGACTTCCTGTGATATTTTACAGCCTTCTGCTGAGACACTTGAAGATGCTGAAAACAGCAGACACAAAGTGGTCCCGTCATTTTTCTGTGACTTCAGCATTCATCCTGACTGAAAGATCCACTTTTGCTTTTTTACATTTTTTATTGCAAGTTAACTGTAGGCCTCTAAGTAGCGACATGCTCGGGTGATATTTACTGACATGCAACAGCCCCTGAGCGCCTAATTGGCTGTTTTGGAACTGACCCGACCTGCGATGGCACCCTCAGCCGCCAGCTCTCCTCCCAAAAATGGCTGCCCCCCCCCCCCCCGACCACAAGCCTTCGGTCAGCCCGGCACTTTTCATAGAGCTCGGCTGTAAATTTTCTTCTCCCTTCTCTCCCTCCTTCACCTCCGACGTCTTCATTACCCAAGTCGTTTTGTCAGCACACCCTTGAGCGTAACAGAATACCATGCTGACCAACATTTAGGTCATTTCCTCCTCTTAAGACCAGATATTGCACTCCCACAAAGGTAGCCATGCTGCCAGATTGGGGACCCGGCTAATCTAATTAGAGAGTGAGGGAAAGAGGCCCGCAGGAGAGGGACCAGTGGTGGAGCCAGGACTGGTTCCCCCTTTTTGAAAAGCTACGCACCGCAAAATCCTATGTGGTAATGTCTGCGGGCCTAATTCTTCCGGAGGGCAGAGAGCCGGACTCTTCTGTCCTGCAGACAGCCACATCCCTCGCTTCAGAGGGAGAGAGAGAAAGAAGGGTGTGGGGGGGGGGGGGGGAGCAGAAGAAAGAGAGTCCGAGGATGATTTGTATCCTGCTGTGCAGACGCGGGAATAAATCCAGCGACCTATAGCGCAGAGGGGGAAGCAGGCCGTAAAGCACGGGGATCAATTCAGATCTGGTTCCCTTTTTTTATTTTTTTTTGTTAAAACCCCCAAATGAGCTAAAATCTCCTCCCACGTCAAAGCCAATCGCTTTGTTTTATGTCATCAAGGTCTATTTTATGACGGTGTTTTATGACGGTATGAAGGCGTGGCCGTCTGTCTGCGCTGACCTATGAGGTTGAGTCTTCGGCTGAACTCTCGGAGCTGATAATTAGTCTCTTCGGGGCAGAACGTGCTGATAGCTGCGTGGGAGGCCTCTTTTTTAAAAGAAGCACTGTTAATTTGAGGCGTAGAAGTTATTGGGGTTATTGCTCCTCGCTTCACCTCCGGCTCTCTTCGGTGCGTGGGACCCGCAGGTGGCCGAGAGCTGCGCGTATATTTCACACCCACTCTGCTACGATCTATTTCACCTCATTGCATGCGTCCAGCTAAGTGTGCAACTTTTACAAGGGAGCGAGGGATCAGTTTCAAACTCCCACAGCAATCCCAGCCTCTTTCCATTTCTATTAAACGGACCCGATGTTGACCAGTGAAATGGTCGCCATGCTGATGTGTGACCTCTTGAATCAGCCGGGGGGGGGGGACACAGAGGCAACACTTATCATACGTCACAAGAAGTAAGCTATTTAAAAACAATAGTTACAGAGCCCTTGAGAGAAGGAAGTAAAGAAAGAGAATTTAGAGATTATATTATAATAATATATAATAATTATAAAACATACAAACCCCCAAATACAAGCATTAAAGCTATATGACCATCTTGTGTGTTTGCTTTTAATGCCAGGAGTTGGTGGTGACCAAAAATAGAGCAAAAAGGAGAAAGAATGTTGGACAAACGGTAACATTTATATCTAATATTGTACACAGTCTCTTACGAAACAGAGAAATAAATAACATTCTGATGTTGCTCTGATTGCATCTGATTGGTGTGAAGAGGCAACTTTTTGCTAATGCAGCTTCATAAGTTGATTATGTCAGACGTCAGATTTGATCTTCTCTGCAATGCGTTAATGCTGTTTTGATAAGAATATAATACATTTGCAAATCTGTTTTTGTTGTAAAGAATAACAGTTTTCTTTATGTTCATCATCTGTATCCAGATTTCAAATTTCAACTTCATATGAAATCAGTTGCATTTGAAAGAAAAATGAAAAATCACATACAAAAAGTGAAGAAAAGCAAAGCAGGGAATGAATGTCCGTCGGTTTGCCAAACATTTGTTTCCTCTGAAACATGCTTCCTCCAGCTCTTGCTGATCCCAACACCACGGGGGAAAATAAATAAATGTTTGAAAAACATTCCACAAACTTTGATTAAAGTGACTCCTATTGACTTTTATTACAAACATCAAAACATCTGTTGATTCTGTAGCCGAGGAAAGTTGTCAGTCTGCAGTGTTCTGGAGATAAATGTTGACCTAATTGTCATAAACTGAGCAGATTTACTCTCATTATGATTTCCATGTCCAGGGCCCGATGGAAACACATTTTCACTCGCTCTTCCTCCCTCCGTCTTTCTCACACGTCCCACACAAACCCTCCCTCTCGCCTCCTCTCCGTCTCTCCGACGTTGACTAATTGTGCTTTGTTGTGATTAAAGTCACCAGATGCTCCGAGAGAAGCCGGCCAAAAAAACCCCCGTAAACTCTCGGCTCTTTTTCTATCGCCGCTCTTTCTTGTGGAGAGCAGCAGGAATGTCGGCCATCTTCCCATCCACACGGGACGCCGCGGCGCGCTCCTTTTTTTTCTTTTTCTTAAAGAGCATGTTTACAGAGAAACGTCCCGCTGATGTGGGATAGATTTATTACTTATTTACTCTCCGGCTTGGCCGGGGCCTTTTGTTGGTCCGATTTCTGATCACTTTCGATGCCTCGCGCCAGACCACGAAGTGATGGCGGCATGTAAACACACCCGCCACGAGCTGGAATCCAGGAATGTGTGTGTTTGTGTTTGTCAGTGTGTGTGTGTGAGAACGAGGCAGGGAATCTCTGTATTTATACCCACGCCTGAGTGTGTGTGTGTGTGTGTGTCTTTGCCTGGGTGTGTGTACAGTATGTGAATGTGTGTGTTCGGCATATATGTTTTCATTTAAATATCAGGTATTGTCGTACATGTGTGCAGTGGTGATAGTAGGAAGTACCTTTACTCGCTGCACTTTTACTTAACTTAACTTTAAGCTTTTACTCCACTACCTTTCAGAGGGAAATGTACTTTTTATTCCACGACATTTATCTGACCGCTTTAGTTACTTTACAGATCAACATTTTCACAAACAACAGCCTGGTCTTACCTGAGCGTCAAAGACCAACCTTTGACCCCAATGCACCAGGCGCCCTGTAACGTCTGTATGAAAGTGTAACTCACTCCAATGAAAACATATCAGCCTCGTTATTTAACGGTCAGAGCAGCTGACGTTTGTATACGTTTGTATGCGGTGAGGACCAGCGTTCATGTTCCAGGTGAAACCAAAAGTTGAGTGATTTTACTGACCGCGTTATGCCACAGAGTTCAACGTACCCTCATTAAGCTGTTCGAATGATATTCTACGAAGTTTTTCGTTCGTTTTCCTACAAAAGCCTGCAACGCGTGTCAATTTCCACTTCAAACTAATTTTCAAAATAATCTTCACAGGAATCTTAGTTAGGTTTAGAAATATATTGTTAAATACTTAAGTTAGTTTAAGGCAACTCGACCACTTAGTTAGGTTTAGGAAAAGATCGTAAAGTACACAAGTACCGTGACAAAAAACAACAACATTGAGTTCTCGTTTTGCACGGGGAACAAATTGTGTCTCCTGGCTGAAGGATCGCTCCCCTCACCACGCGGCCTTTTTGTGATTTAGCAGTCTTTACACTTCCTCGTTCAAGATCTAACGGATAACATACGGAAAAAATGTTGCGGCATTTCTACAAATTGCGGGACATTCTTTTTCGTAGCTGGATAAGACCGGCCTGCAGAGTCCCGTGACGTTACGTCCGTAGCTTACGTTACTCTGTAAGACAAACTAAAATGTTTTTTCTAACCTTAACCAAGTATATTTTGTTGCCTAAATGTTAACGTTAACGTTAACAGTGACAGTTTCACAACGTTAAACAAACGCTTTTGCCCAACAAGAACTTTAACTTTAATACTTTAAGTACATTTTGCTGTTCTACTTAACGAGAAATCTTTAAATAAGACTTTGACGCGTAACAGAGTTTTTATACTGAGCGGCTTTTAAAAGATACGAGTACTTCTTCCACTACTGCATGATGTGTCCTTGTGTGTCTCCTTACTCCTCTTAATAGTGTGTGTCTTTTAACTCTCAGTGTGTGTGTGTGTGTGTGTTTTGTGTAATTAGTCGCTTGTAATCAGCGCCTCATGGAGGATCAATCAGGTGGAAGATAAACACACATGTTGTGTAACACACTCCATTAAGAAGGAAAATGGAGCTGCGTGATCACAGAACATCACGTTACAGACTTCTAATGTTGTGATTAAAGATCATTCTTCTTTCACACTCTTTGGAGAATACACGTTTGAAAGGATGACTTTGTCTTATTTTCATAGTTTTGGCAACACAGTCTGTCCGAGCAAGAAACACGGGCAGTCAAACTTCCGATCTTCTTCTTTGAGATGTCACTGCGTTAACTTGTTATTATTAACGGGAATGATTGAGCCAAACCTTCAAAAATAATGTAATAATAATTTACGGATTCATGTCACAAATGCAAAATGCAACATTTCTCAGAACATTTTGCAGTACGACCAAAGTAAACGAGCATGACAAAGTAATCTCAACTAAAGGTCCATTTATTAGATAATAACTTAATCTCATGAAAACAATGTGTTCATTCAAAATGTGAAATCAAAATACAGAAAACAACACGTGAGACGTAACAAATCCAAATGCATTGTGGGATTCCTGTGGGATGGGAGACTCGTTACTGTACATTTGGTCCCAGTTCAGGAGAGGAAATCCATATCCATCAAAAATCTAAATATGATCTTTATTATGATCTTACAGGCATCTTACATGATGCTGTTTTTAGTACAAGGTTATACTTTAAGTATATTTCCTGCCCTCATAAGACATTTTTAGCCATTGTCAATATTAATAAGCCCCAAATGTCTGCTGTGAAAAAAAGACATATCTAAAGAAAACACATTTTTTTTAAAGTTGCGCACACCAGGCTCCCTGGGGATTCGTAAAGACAAGAAAAAAGTTCCACGGCTGTCTGTGAACATTGGGCTGTCTGAACACTGCAGCTCATGTTGGAGGATGGAATGAAAAGCAGCCCAAAAAAAATCCCCCTTTTTCAAATGTTAAGTCTCTCTCATAAAACCACAGAACATGTGAGGGGACAAACCCATCTTCAAAAGCGACAAAAAGAGTTTAAAAAGAAGTTTCTGGTGAATGTGTTCTTACATCATCCGAACATCTGGTGTACAATAAACCTCACAATCATCGGAGACAATTATGCCAAGATATCCCCAATTTATTCAAGAGTGATTTATTTGATTGTAAAATATTACACGTATCACTTTATTTCCTTTGACACTTTATAAACAGTTAGAGAAGTGCACTTAGAGTTAATAAGGTGTGTCTCCCGCTCCAAACACCAAACTAAGAAGAGCGCAATCTCACTTAAATGTCCCTCCAGGCTTCCTTACAGCCAGCATGGCTGCAAAATGAACAAAAACAGGGATTTATACATCATATCATCTCGTGAATTATATTAGTGGATAATAACATATATCGTGTGGATATAAAAAAAGAAGAAATCTGGTCTCTGGGGCTGTCGCAGGACTATAGTAAGTCAATAATTGGATGGGCTACCTGCCTGTTCATCTGTTTGATCCCACTGTGTCCATGCATTCATTGCTCGTCACCGGAGTCTCGTACAAGCTGCTAGTTTAACGGCTGTGAAGACTAACAATAGCCATGCTTGTTGTTTACGTTCATAATGATGATTTTGGGGGAGTGGCTGTGGAGGGAGGCCGGAAGGGACGGGCTGTCAGTGTTGCAAACTTGGTGACTTTCTTACTTGATTTAGCGTCTTTCGGAGCTAATGCTGCTAGCTGCTTTCATTGGAAAAGAGTTGGCAACGCTGGGCTTTTTCCTCAAGATAACTACCCTAGCTTGAATCTAAAAATGCTGTGGTTTCAAAATGAGACCAAACTTTTCTATGGATGTCGTTTTTTGAGGACAAAATGTGGTCTGACTATGTGAGGCTTGTTTTCAGCGTAGCTATTTGATGGAAATCCCTTGAAACGGAAGCAGCTGTTGATCAACTGCAGCCCCCTGAGTGGAGTAGGGAGTCAGCAGTCAATGACAGTCAGTAAAATATGTTTTCAAAAATTGTGAATCACCGTTACCACGGGAGGTCCTGTAACATACAGTCATAAATGTGCAAAAAAGATTTATCTGATATGTCCAGCAGTATACGAGATTAGGTGCAGACAGACACACACGCACACACGACCAAACACATGATCTCCCCATCTCCTATTTCCATGTTGTCAACATTTGAGCTCTTAAATTAACATCATCTCAATGCGCCCTTTTATTCTGTTATGGTTTAATGACACCCGACTGGAGAATTAGCGCCACCATCGCTGAACAAACTCCTTATATTCACATAATAGTAGTGGATGGAAACGAGCATTCATTTGCATTTTATTTTTACCATTTTTTTTGTGTCATTTTCTCATAGACCTCCGTGAAATCGGACTTCTTTTTGCAACCAGAGGAGTCGCCCCCTGATGGTCAGTAGAGAGAATGCAGGTTCTAAGACACTTCTGAATCGGCTTCACTCGGCAGAAACGGAAGTTGCCGCCTGATCAAAACCAGCAAGATGTGGAAAACTGGAAATGCTGAACAATCAGAGCAAACGGGGCTTTTTTGGGAGGGGAGGCTAAAAGACAGGCGTGAAACCGGAGTGTTTCAGACAATTAGTGAATACAGGTATATGAAGACAGACAGTATGAGAAGAATAATGTGTTTTTTGAACAATAAAGCATGTAAACATGTTCCATTAGAAACCCAAAGAGTGAACCTGGAACCTGAAAAGAAGCATGATATTTAAAATGTGCGCTACATTTGGATGGAATGGGAAAGCTAATGGGATGTTGTTGCAGTTCCAATTGGTCACCAGCAGAGGTCTGCTACGGTCACAGGTTATTTGAGTGGAGGATAATCTGGCAGCGGGTTAGAGTTGCGGTAAATTGCTCAGAATAGCCGAGGCGGGCTGTACCAGCCCTGCTGCACGATGGAGAACCTCTGTAATAGATACGCATGGTATTACTGTCCTGTGACTGCAGACCTTCTGTCCACATTAGAAGTTGCAGTTCCTTTGGGGTCACGGTTGGTCTGTAACATTCCAACAGGAAGTCCCACCTCCTCCTCCTCCTTTTGTTTTAATGGAGCCCCTGGGAGGTTCTGGAAAGCCCTGGAACTGAACGCCGTCCATCCCGTCCAAACCGCCGCCTCCTCTTCAGTCCCAGCGAGCTCGGACCAAATCCCGCTCTGCCTCCTGCACACTGACCCGTCGCCGCGGCAACTGCAAACAGGGGCGGGACGGGGTCCTGCTATGATTTAAACAGATGTCCCGGCACACAGGCAACAGAGACGCTCGGCTCTGGGGCAGCTCATAGCGTGACTCTCCGTGGATCTGATCCTCAGGCAACACATTTTAAATATTATCAGGGTGAGAGCTCCATATTTGGGTCATCATGTATCAACAGCCGGCCTAAACTCAGGGTATTGAACCCTGTCGTCATCACAAAAGGGGGGGGAGGGGTGTATTTGCACCCATACGGCATGCTCCTGTATCCTCCTATTGTCCCGGCCATGCGTCACGCCGTCCAGTCCCCTGATTGGGCGACGACATGGGATTGTTCTGCACCACAGTCGGGGGAAATGCTTGGGAACTCCACTTCCCAGCGTGAGAGGAGATGGTTCCCCGGAGGCGCAGCCGGTGACCCCGCTGAGTGCAAACTATGCAGAGGTCACCGGATTCCTATTGGGCAAGAGCTAAATATGACTGACACCGAGCAGCAATAACCCTTGACTCGAAAGCTGCTGCGGAGACGCGCTATTTATTTGCAGGCAGATAAATGTCAAGCAAACAGTTCTGGATTTCAAACACGCCTTCAGTAGGAAACAATCTGGGATGTAAACCGACGGGGGAGAGGAATGTCAGCTCAATCAGAGCAGCAAGTAAAAAAACAAGTAAAAACAAACAGTAGAATAACTTTGCTATTGGCTCGTCACAGCCATGTGCAGCTGGAGTTGGGACTTCACATAACATAGCATTAAAGTAACGAGTACTTCATCGCTGTCTCTCCACTTTGGAATTACATTCATCTGAATTTACTCAAGTATTGTACTTAAGCACAACTTTGAAAATCTAAAAGTTGTGCTTTTTTATACTTTTTATACTATATTTTTTCTTTATTTATCTCACAGCTGGAATTAGTTACTTTATAAACATACTATGAACAAAACAAATGATCAATTGATACAATATGATACTCTGCTATAGATAAAACCATCCAACTATCCAGTATATCAAATAGTTAAAATGTGCTCCACCTCCTCCACAGTCACATTAAAATACTGCTCACGTGTTAAAGCATCAGTCATAGTATTACAATAATATGATATGTAATTATATAACTCTCTGAAAACGGCCATTCTGCCCAACAAGTACTTTAAGTTAACAGTACATTTTGCTGTTAATACTTACTCATCTGGTGCAATAAATGTAAATGGCTCAAAAATGACTCAAACTGAAGAGTATGCATGCCAGCGTCAAGATAAAGGGGAAATAATTTCTATAAAAGTTGTATATACTGTATGTCAGTGGTGTAAATTATTTAACACATCGACATCTTCTCTTGCATCTTGAATGAGATGAGACCATTTCAAAACAAAATGATCTCTGAACTCATGAGCACCTTGTGTCATGATGTTCATTTAGACTTCCAACTGAAGCCATTTATTTATTTATTTATAAACGATGGAAATATATATTTTAGTTTGCATCCACACGTCTGAACATTAAACAATCATGAGCAAGTAGTGTAGCTTTCAGGCTTGTATCCACTCACATGCACGCACCCACGTTCACACATCCCTTTCATCACCTACCAGTAGAGGTCCCTGTTCTCCTGCTGCACCCTGCTCTCCTCCCTAGGTGTCAGCAGCACCTTTAGGTGTCAGCAGCACCTTTAGGTGTCAGGTCGAAGCGTGGAGAGCTTCAGCAGCAGAGATGAAGGGTCACTGTTTCTGCTGCAACTTCAGAAAACACCTCAGTGACAGCGAAACCAGAGTAGGCAGAGGAGCAACAGGTCATATTACAGCTGAATCTAATTACAGAAGCTATGTTGAGAGTGACATTGAGATGTATTATAATTTGTTATGTGGGGATTTATTTTCATTGATAGTTTGTGGTAGTATTCAGTATTTTCCGAGTTGACAGAATGCCAATTGAGCTTTTAATTCCGAACCAGATATGACTCATCAGCTCCGAGAGGCACTCGCTTTCAACATTTTTACACCTAAGTCATTAATAAAATGTGCCAATAATCTATATGTTAACAGATTAACAGTCAATTTTCCCTACAGGTTTGAGTGCATTGAAAAGGCCTGTAGACCATCAGTTGGATAGGATTAGTGTCACTTTACAAAGTGCCTCATAGACCATCACAGAGAACAAGCTCCCGACGACTGGACTCCTCCACAAAATGACCCAGAACACAACAACATAAAACACAAGGAAATAAATCAAAAGACGATGCAGGAAAGCTCACCCATCAATTAAATGTTAGCCAATCAATACCACTGAAATGTTGGCTGTCCAAAAGCTACCTCCAGCTTGATTAATAGATTGATTGTGCAATATCAGTATTTTAATTGTGCAATAATGCAATAAACAAACAATTAGTCCGTCTATTATTACATTTAGTTTTTTACTCTTCACTTATTTATTGTCTTGTTTTTTTAATTTGAGCAATACCTCTTTTTTTTTGCACTGCAATTGTTCCATCTGTAAGTCTAATAAAGGATTATCTTATCTTATTTTATTATACTAACAAATATTATGTATTAATTACATGTTGCATCTCCTCATTTAACATGCATAATATCTGTTTTGGAGAGAAATGTATTGTTATTATCAGATATTCTGCGAGGAAACTTTTGCTTTGTTTCTCAGATTGCTCTATTAATATAACTGTTATAAATAGCAGCAGTGTGGGTAGTTGCTGTAATAATAATTAGTTTGTACAGAGAGGAAATAAAAAAAATGAAACTGAAACCCATGTGGACCTATGAGCGAGCAATAAAGGTCAAATCACATGTGAAATATTTGAGTATAAAAAACAACAATTATTATAATATATAATTAAAATTAAAGTCAGACACGGCCTAGCTGATCTTTGATCACATTAAATGAAATGCTCTGCACACCCTCACAGGTGTTTTCAGTTACTCTGTCTGATTAGACATCTGGTCAGGATGAAACCACGTGAGGGCCGTGTGCTAATAAGAACGATAAAGTTTAGACTTGTGCCGCCCAAACAGGTGCAGCAGAACCAACAGGAGAGCGAGGGAGGTGTCAATCAAGCAGAGTCACGCCGACGCAGTCTTCAAAAGACGTTTCAATCAGGTAAAATAAAGTGGCACTGAGGGTGTGAAGGGCTGTAAAGGAAACAAACTCGAGCTGATGTTTATATATTACTACATTTGCTAAAGTTTACGTAGTGAGGAGTAATGTTTTTAATGGCTGGATTATGTTCAGAGGCAGCTTTTCTAAATGAAGCGCTACAGTTATTATTTAAATAACTCAGACACCAGTGTTCACATCCTGAGTCCCACGTGTGCTTATGTTTAGGCAACAAAGGCCCTGTTTACACTTGGTGTCAAAATGTGTGTTGAGTGATTCGATCAGAAGTGGACAGCTGAAAGTAGAAAGTGTCTCCACATGTCTCCACAGATCTCACTTCCCCGCTATGCAATAGAACACGTGTCATTTCTGTTTGAAAAGACCAAATACCTAGTCTGCCGGAAATGAAAGAAGATGCAATCTTTAAAATCTAAATAGGGAATAAAAATAATACAGACACACTCGTAATAAATCTCAACGGGCTATTTAAGACTTTCAGAAGTTGCGATCACCTAAAAAAAAGGAGGACCAAAAGGAGAGCTGCGGCTTTGATGACGTATATTTTTGTTTTTACGTTCTTGTCTGGGACGCATCAGGATGCAATTAGTATTTGCAATATATGGTCAAACAGTGGAGGTTAACGTTGGAAAACCGCGCTAACGTTGTGAAACGGTGTTGGTTAACGTTGTGAAACGGTATTGTTACAGTTGGTTAACATTGTGAAACGGTGTTAGTTAACGTAGGAACACCAGGCTAACGTTGTGAAATGGTGGCAGTTACGAACTGGAAGACGTGGTTTACATTGTTAAACGTGGGGGTTAACGTTGGAACACCTGGTTAACGTTGGAAGACATGGCTAATGTCGTGAAATGGTGGCAGTTAACGATGGAACACCTGGCTAACGTTGTGAAACGATGGCGGTTAACGATGGAACATCTGGTTAACGTTGAAAAACGATGGCGGTTAACGATGGAACACCTAGTTAACGTTGAAAAACGATGGCGGTTAACGATGGAACACCTAGTTAACGTTAAAAAACGATGGCGGTTATCCCTGGAACACCTGGTTAAAGTTGTGAAACAGTGGCGGTTAACGTTAGAACACCTGGTTAACGTTGTGAAACGACGGCGATTAACAATGGAACACATGGCTAACGTTGAGAAATGGTGGCAGTTACACGCTGAAACACAGGGTTAGCGTTGTGAAGCGGTGGCGGTTATTGTTAGAACCTGTGGTTAACGTTGAGAAACGGTGGATGTTGGAACACGTAGTTTAAATTGTGATAGATGGCGGTTAACGTTGGAACAAATGGCTAACGTTGTGAAGCGGTGGCGGTTAATGTTAGAACATGTGGTTAACGTTGGGAAATGGTGGAGTTTAGGTCTAAGCAACTAAACCCCTTAGGAAAAACATGGTTTGGCTTAAAACGTAACGTAAGCTACAGACGTAACTTCGAGTGACTCTGTGTCATAACGTTGTCATTAAAAATGCACCACCTCCCTCACACACTTAACGGACTTTGTCGCTGTTGCTCTGACTGTCTAATAATGACGTGAATGGGTGTACATTGAAGTTAGCTGACAGCCCGGTGCCTCTCATATAGACAATAAAGGATGCCTTATGCGTCGGTGTCAAGACGCCACTGCCCAAGCCTCAGTATTTGACAGCTTTGGAGTGAGAACACTTGGTGCGTATAAACATAATTTCTAAGAGGCGAGGCTGCAAATTCAAACACTATCAGTGACCCACTGTGATATTATTGAATGGCGATGCTTGGCAGAAATCAAATTGATGGCGCTGAGTCTGTATTAAGTGTTAATGAGATTCAGCCCAGACACATTGACTTAACATTAGTCAGAAAGCAGGCTGGTCCCTCTGTACAGTAACCCAGTGGAATAAATGCTCTGGGAATCATCCAGAAACTCCCAGGAACCTAAAAAGAGAAGGAAGCCATAAAATCATAAAAGGTTGACTTCACTCTTTTGAATGATTTGGCTTATTGGAACAGCATGTTGAGGCCGGAACATCAGAGTGATGCAATATGGTCAGAGCTCCTCCACAGCCATTGGTCGAAGCCGGCAACGGCAACGTTTGGTGTTGTGGGGCAGTAAGTTTAGCGTGCAGGGTGGGTTTGGTTGGATGGTCGGTGGGCGGGCGGGCAATTCCAATCGAACAAATAAAAATCACTAATGGCCCCGTTCAACAAATTGAGAAGTCTGGAGTTGTTCCCCGCCTGGCACCCATTCCCTCTCGCTTGAAAGATGGCGAGGAGTGTGAATGCGGGGGGGGGGGGGGGGGGCGAAGTGAAGGAGGGCGTTTACAAATTTAGTCTGGGAGGAAACGGGCTTAGCACTGTGGCTGGCTGGAGACGGTGCCGCTTTTGGGTTTTTTTGGCGGTTGCACCGGGACCAGATCTAAATTGGGGGTTTTTAAAAGTGGCGACCCCGGGCTGTTTGAGGTGTGGTCTGACTCGGTGCGAGGCCCTGCAAAGCATCAACACACGGCTCCAATGCCTTCAAGCTGGAGGCAGAGGGGAACCATCACACCCAGGCAGCTCCAACCGCCCCCCATTATAGATGATGATCTCATCCCCGGCCGTCCGCGGCCATTACAGACACAGAAAATGGCCACCTAAGAGCAGCGCTGTGTCTCGATTAGAGCGGGAAATCGGACTGTGAAGAGACAGACCTTTACAAAGATATCATCAGTGTCACATGAGAGCCGGTATAGCTCTCAAATATCAACTCTTTAGAGGGAAAGTCAGCTTGTTTTTGCCTCGCTGTAGATGAATATCTCTATATTTCTCTATCTATAGCAGCCAGAAATAAAAGACTTCCCATGATAATATAAACAATGGCAGCTCTTAAATACCTCAATGAAGCAAAGTGTTATTAGAATATATAATATTTATATATAATAAATATTTAATAGACATTTTAAAGTGTTTATTTAATAAGCCACAATTTGAAAAGGAAAAACTGTCTTGTCCATCTCAGTGAGTTTTAAAATAACAAATGCATTCACAGCCGTCAGCTTTATGCTTTCATGCTGTCTCTCCCGGGGGAAGGCCTGTCCTCCTCATGTAATGCAGCTGTAAACGGAGACAACATTTACTGTCTCACTCCGTCATACGTCTCTGACATCCCCGCCGCTGTCGTCCACGCGGACAACGTTCCTGAACAACTGTCGGCAGTAAATCTGCGTCTTGAAGTCTGAAAGGAAACGAGCAGCGACGACAGTTTCCTCGCCGCCTGCAGATGTTCACCTCAACGCTGCAACGCCACTGTCACTGTTATTAGTCGCAGGATCAAACTAAGGAAACGTGTCACTTATCTCTGAAGCTGACGCTCAGATAATCCAGTTTCATCACGTTATAAAGAAGTTATAAAAAGTTGATGAGTCAAATTGTGAAATTAATCTAAAACAGTCCAAGTATTTCCTTGTTGGTGAAACTATTATTTCTATTTCTGTAAAATAGCTGCTCACAGATTTTGTCCTCAAGCAAACGTATACTTGTAGGCAATGATCTTTAGATGATATTCTGTGCCAGCAATCTTTTTATAAGAGCAGACAGAAGGTGGAAATATTACATATGAAGAGACATTTTAAAAATCCATTAAATTCAAACTCCGTAGAGAGAAATGAAACCTCTCCTCTCAAAGGTTTCTGTTTATTTGGGACATATTGTGTTTCTAATTCTAATCTTGGCATAATACATCACGAGAGAGGCTCACTGAGTGTTATACGCTCTGAAATGTTTCCTTATTAGCAAAGAGAGAGTAAAACAAAAAAGGAGGGACACGTCTAGTAATGATTACACACACACACACACACACACACTGGGTCTTTTTAAACTCTTATTATAGCGAGCGGCCGAGTGCTGCATCAAAGCTTTCTGCTATAAAGCATATAACACATCAGGGGCTGTTAAACTGAGGGAAGTGAGTACAGTGAGGTTGGTAATGAAATGTTATCACACGGTTTGGTACAGTTCATCCAGGACTTACATACTTTCTTGTCATTAATGCTTCTCTTTTACTATCAAATGCAAATTTTTAATGTCAAATCTTTTCACTGGCTCGTATTTTTCAGGCCTTTTTGGAGTACGATTTTATTTTAACTCTTTTATTTTGCATTCATATATGGCTTATAACGCACAATAGTTATGTAATATATATATTATTACAACAACTATATTCTATATCGTCAGCAACTATTTTATTCTTATTTTAAATATACTATGTGTATTTAAAAACACTTACATCTGCTCACATGCATTCTAGCATGTCATAAACCATTTATTAAATGTTTATATTGTGCTTATTAATGCACAATAAAGGGACTTAGAGTAAAGTGTTACTGTTTGTGGAGCTTTTAAAGACATTAATGAGGCCACACTACTCTTCTGTGCTGTTATCCTTTGATTAAACTCTGCAAAAGTGCATTGGGTTTCAGCTCTGCAAACAAAGTCGTGCACGCTGCTGTTTCCCAAAAGAAACCCAAAGCTGGCAGTGAGCGACACACTTGAACTTCATGTGAGAACGGGACCAAAGTGGCAGTTGCGTGTTTGTTTTGGTGACGGCGGCAGAGAGCTGTGTTTGCTGTAATCCTTCCTGCCCGTGTGACTGACAGCAACAGGTTGAGCAGCAGGTCTACCTTCACTTTCTGTCGACTGTGGTGAAAAACGCGCCGGCCCCGACCTCGCCATCAGAAGCACACAGACACCGGCGGCCTCTCCTCTCCACTGACCCCCTTTTTGTGAGTTACACCTACTCGCCGTTTTAACCTCTTCACCAGTTTTTACTCTCCTCTTCCTTTGACATAACGTCACATGAAAAGTTCCTGTGTCTGGAGGTCAACACAGGTAGTTTTGTGCCGGAATATTTACAATATCTTCATGTTGAGACCTTTTTTCATGTCTAATTAAATCATTTTGCATACACAGTTATGGACTGTCTCTCCATCTATACCTATATTTTGAGTATAATTTATTTGCTAAAAAAGAGACATATAATAAACAAACTTAAAGTCAATTTGACTGATGGTATTATTTAACTTTTTTAGTAATTTTTTTCTATCAATATCACGATAATATCATTATCGTCACTTATTTTTGTTAAAAATCTGATTTCAGCCCTAATTCCTGTAGGGAAGACAAATAAGGATACACACATACACACATATATATATATATATATATATATATATATATATATATATATATATATATATATATATATATATATATATTAAAATCACAAATTTAATTATTCAAATGTGTAAAGAAAATACATGGATTGATGGATGTTATGTGGAACCTCAAAATGACCTGGTGACAACAAGTATTTTCACAATAAAAGCCCAACATTGGCCCGATATATGAGTGAAAGCCACATTTATTCACACAGTGGGATATTTTGCCTCAAATAGCCCACGAGGGGTGAAGACTATTGACTGAAAACACCCCCACGGGCCATCAGTACTGCGAGACCAGCGACAGGATTGGAAACACATGTGCATTAGTAATACCTGCTCAGGGTCCTGAGCAAATATATAGCCTGGGCTAACCTGCTAAAAGCCTTAATCTGTAAGGTAAACAATAGAAGAGTTTGACACTCACTCACCTTTCCTCTGCTGCGCTGCCTTCGGAGGCTTAGGAGGAACTGTGTGTGTGTGTGTGTGTGTTGGGGGGGCGACAGCAGCAAAGTTACAGCCTTCCTCCACCGTGCTATCTGTTAAAGTAATTTTCTCTCAAAGAGGAATTAATTTCCTCTCTCAGACGGCCCACAGCGCCTGTGGCACCGCCTGTGTGTCGTCCACCCGGATCCCCGGAGTTACTGTGACGGTCCATCTGTAAAAACCTGCCACAGCCACGGAAAACTCTGCAACAGCTCTAGAATTATCATTAGTTTTATGTATTATTTTACTTTAAATCTGAACTGTGTGCACTTTAAATCCGATGCCTGATTCACTGAACAGTATAAGTCACATTGCTGCTGTGAATTTCAGAGATTTGAAGGATGGGGAACGTGTGTGTGAAGTGATTATTCATCTTTAATCTTCAATAAAATATAAAACATATTTAATTACAATGTTCTAATGATGTTATCTGTATACATTTTACAACCAAAATATTTGAATTGCAAAGACTAAAACCAGATTTTTTTATCATTCCCTCAAATCAATTACAGAGCAGGATTCATTTAGATAAATTGTATCAGAAGTTATATAACAGAGTTTGAGGGCTTGTAAATCTGCTTTAGTTTTATTTGAGCTCATTATAATAATAATAAAAGTAAGAGAGGATAAGAGAAGCCAAAGCAAAGAGGACTTTCTTCTTTCACTCCCGGGTGTTTACCGGCTTTATATTCCTACTTCACTTCTGGAAAATGACACTTTTATGGCCAAAATGATGAATGTGAGGGCTGACAATGCGTTTGATGTGTACGCCGAGGTTGTAGGTGGTTGAAATATTTCATCTCATGCAAAGTCATAAACCGTTTCCGGGGGAATTTATTCCTGGTCACTCTCGACGCGACAAGTTCTTATTTCTTTTTTATCTGCGTGCACTTATTTCAAATAATTATAAACATTTTGCTGCATTGCTATAGTAATTAACGTTGCTTTTAAAGCCAACAAAAGTGGTGTTTGAAAATAAAGCTGTTATTTCAACTTGGTGACCTCACATCGACAGTCAACCCGGTGTCAGTGTTGCTGTGTATTTGGATTTGACGATGTGAGGTGTTTCATTTCAAAACGAGATAAAAATCATATGTCAAAGAAAAACCCGCTCCTATAAAATGATTGACTGCACTAGATTAAAATGAACTGTGGTTGGTTTTTTGAGAGTAGTAGGTATAAAATGTTCAGACTGGACACTTTTTGCACTGCAATGAATGTTGTTGTTTTTTAAGTTTCTGGTTATTATTTTGGAACAAAACTTGTCCTTTAAAAAGTAGTGGGGAGTAAAACATACAGGGACCAAGAGGCAGACAAAACGACGTGCAGAGGAAACCGTTTGAAGCCTTCTACCACAACACGAACAGTAATTTAAAGGGTCAACGCTGACAAAGACAGGGCGACACGCTGAGTTAACCCCTGACTCCTCGCCTCCCTATCTCCCCACACCCCCCTCCTCCTCCTCCCCCCAGCCCCACCCACCAACCATTAAGGCTGGTTTCTTTCAGGAAAAAAAAAAAGAAAAAGATGGCCACCGGAGGTCAGATCCAAGTCCAAAATAAATTGCCCTCTTTCCTGAGGCTCAGCCATTTTAATAGTACAGATTTATTGTGCTGTGCTTTTTGGAGGGCGATCATATGTATGTGGTCAGTAGCGCGTATGCAGCCTGTGACCCAGCCTCCCTCTCACGTTACACCCTATTTATAACATCCCCTCCGCCCGGCTCCCCTCGTTCTGCAGTTCCTAGTGGGAAGCACCTCCTGCTCCCAGCCTCGAGCTCCAGTCCCCTCCGTGTTCCTCCTGACATCCGAGAGGCTCTGCTGCAGCTTATCCTGGGCTAACTGTTTATCCTGTACAGCCTGGCAACTGGCCGCACGCTCCGGATTACCACAGGACACCATCTTCAAAACACACTTTGCTTTTCTGCTCTGACTCATCGAGAGTAGACTGACTTCTTTTAAACTGGAGGAAAAAAAAGTTTTGGGATAGTCAAAGGATCTTGGATATGTGCTTGTGATTTTTTTTTTTCTTGGGGTTGATTTAGTAACTTTACCTTCTTTTACTTGCCCTTCTCACCTTTCCTGGAGGGCCGCGCGTGTGTGTGTTTGTGTTTGCACGCGATGGATCACACGCTGTTCGGGTGCCTGCGGAGCCCCCACGCCCCGGCGCAGGCCTTGCATCCCGCCTTCACCCAGTCTCCCCTGACTCTGCACGGACGCTCGGACCACGTCTCCTACCCTGACCTGGCCTCTTCCTCCTCCTCCTCCTCCACCTCCTCGCCCTCTCCCTGCATCATCTCCAGCTACCCGGTGGACGACGGCCTGTTTCCCGGGCAACACCACCACCACCACCACCATCACCACCCTCACCGCGGCCACCTGCCCTCGCAGCAACATCACCTCCCGCCTCAGCACCATGCATCGTGGCACATCCCACAGATGCCGTCACCTGGCGGGAACACGCGCCACAACCTTTGCCACCCGCACTCCCACTCAACCCACGACAGCGGGCCCACACCCCCGGACCTGGGCCACCCCGGGGGGCCCAGTATGTGCGCCAGCACCCCAAGTCTGGGCATCAGCAGCACCCCTACGGGGGCCTCCTGTGTGCCTGCAGACTTTGGCAGACAGACTCTGTCACCTGCTGAGGCCGAGAAGAGGAACGGCAAGAGGAAAAGTGACAGTTCAGGTCAGAGGAGCTGAGATTTTTACTTTTACAATTTCATGATTAAATAAGCTGCTCGTGACGCATTACACAAGTCGAGACGTCCAACATCTCATTATTCAGTCTTATTGTTAGATAAACATCATTGCATAAATATCAGCATTTCAAAAAATTCCGTGCAGAAGAGAGGAATAACACACTCAATCTTTCAACAGCACATTACTGTTGAGAGTTCTGCAGCTCCGATAGGAAAACAAAAAAACGGTGTGAGAAGCAGTTTTAAGGTGTCGGCTGACACGCAGGGAGGCTGTTGCAGCAGGCGGACTGAAGCGTGGAGCAAAAGGCCACATCGTTACCAGTGTGGGCACATCTGACTCCTGGCCATGCTTTGTTTTAAAAGAAATCACACCTGGTTTGTTGCGACACTCGTCAGAGGGCAGAAAGTGAGTTTCACAGTGAAGAATTAATGTCACGGATAGTAAAAGGCTTCACCGGCGCCTCACAGCCACACTAAACACCCGACACACGGAGGCGTCTCAGCCTTTTCTTCTTCTCTAAATGTTGATGTTCAATTAAATCACAGGCAGGTTTTACTGAAATAAAAGGAAATGATTGCAGATTTCTAGTATCTGTGTAGGATGTGATATTGGTTTTATTTTATCCTCAAATAAATGCACTTTTAAGAAGGATTCAAAATAAATTTATTACCACAAATAAACTCTTATTATCAGAAGTCAGATTTATTAAATTTATTAAATGGATGTATATTCATATATATATATAAATAGTCAACAGACGGACTGTATGTTCCAGTAAAGTGAACCAGCGCCGTGAGCTTCAAAACACTTTTATTTTTTGTTTTATGACTTTCTCAAATTTGTGACTTGACTTCTGACTTTGATCTCTATATAGTCGTTGGCCGGTGTGTGTAGTTTTTGAAGATAAACCACAAATTATAAAGCTACATTGAAGGCTTTACATTGTCCTTTAATTATATAAGCTGTATATTAATAATAATATAATCAAACTCTAACCAACAGGGGACAAAAAAAACATCTCTCTGCACATTTATGAACAAATCTCTCTTTTTAAGGATTGTACTCAAGTAGGTGACACCTCCCCGATGACATGCAGGACATTTCCAACCTGCAGTCACCGCGATAATCAATCACGCCGTGACAAACTGCCGGGGTCGGGTCGCCGGAGTTCTTGCAGAGGGAACGTGATATTAGCGAGAGATCTTAAGTTTTCCAGGGAAAGTGTGCTCGCCGTTCTCTCTGTACATTTGAGGATTGCGGGCCCTCAGCGCCGACCCGCCACCCTTTTTATAGGCCTTTTTGTGTGCACGGCAGCGTGTCACCTGCACTTGACCACCGACTGAAACTCCTGCATGTGATTAGGATGCTGCAGGTCACCTCAGAGAGCGTGCCTTCCCCTCTGACAGGGAGCTGTAATGAATAGACATTGTGACTGCACTGGAAATATGTATTTGTGATAATTCAGGTTATAACACCAAGCACTAGAAAGAGCAGTTAGAATTCACATTACTCTCTGATTTAGCAGGAACTAGAGAGTTAAATTAAAGATTCATGCAACACAGATCATGTAACACAGAGAGCCTTTAAGAGCCCAGACGGCCTCATTTTCAGTTTTATAGTTCTGTCTGTGCTAAATGTCTAATATAACTACATTATCCACGTGCAAAATGTTGCAATAGTGTATTTAATCCACAAATCCAGCGCACCACCTCCTATTTCCTCTCCTCCTTTGTCAGATCATTTGGAAACCGAGCCTCTGCCTCCAAATCCCTCTTGCCCTGTAACAATAGTTATACGGCACATTACACGAGCCGTGCATTCCCTCCACGCTAACGCCAATCACGCTGATTATTGGGGCTAACTAGGTTTGCTGACTCAATCAGCTGTCTAAATATCACACCGCCGCCAAATTGCACGAGATAGAGCCACGGTTAGGTTTCACCATCTGGACTTGAGCAAAACAAAACAAAAAAAGCCTCAGATACAGAAATAATAACAAAACCCTGAGAGCTCATTTCCATGTTAGGTTTAGCCTTCGAATGTGAGGCATCTCAACTCTCTGCGTCTGATACTTGTGATTGTTTCCTCGAGGAGGGCCGCAGGGTGGGCTAATGAGATGAGCCAGCTCCCTGGTATTTTTGGGTGTCTGGTTTCTGCGGAACCTGCTCATTTTTTGTGGTCTGGTGGTTTGGTGCGACACGGACTGGTGCTGTCAAGGGAGTGGTCGTCCTTTTGAAAAGAAGTTGCTGGGTTTTCTGCGTGGAACAATAAAAAGGTGCTTGAAGTCTTATTTTGTGAGGTGCTGGAGGCCTCTCGCTGGCAGACGCTTTTTCCTAAAAGAAGCTTTAGAAAAACATCGCGGATGTGTCGGTTCACGGTTCGACTTCATTCTTGTGTTGATGCAATATTATTTTACCAAAGGAAAAAAAAACTTACACGCAAAGTTCCACCATGAGAGAAAAAAAAAAATTAATTTCTTAAGACATTAGTTCTGAGAGGGGCCCTCCTGCACTGAGCTCAGTTCATTTAGGAACCCTAGATGACGTGCCCTGTCTGGTGGCGCTTATTTTTCTCATATTATTCCCCCTTTTTTGTGGGGAGATGAAAGTTACAGCGGGGACCTAATTGCTGTGGTGTAGTGGCTGTCTCATAAAAGCCCGCCGCTCGTTTTAACTCCAGGCCTGCTGGTCCGAACCAGCTGGCTGTGTTATTCTTTTATTTCTCTTTACACAATGTCTGTGTTTACCGGAGAGGGAGAGAGAGAAAGAGGGAGGGAGAGAGAGAGGATAAATACGTCTGAAGGGCCGTGTCAATCAGCCACGACACTGTTTGGAGCGCTCGGTTTGAAATTACAGGGAGGGAAAGGCAAGGTCATGGGGGGAGCCGGACACAGGCTGCGGGTCAAGCAATGATCTGTTTCATTGCATAAAACTCATGTGGCAACTCTTGCAGTTTATATATCTGTTTGTCCTTGGCTCTGAAACGATGTGCCACTCAAATATAACTTTTGTAGAGCAGTTCACCCCTCATCTTCTCTTCAGCCTCTCAAGGGAGTTGTTTTGTTCTGAAAAAAACCCACCCTTAATTAGAAGGAAGATCCTCTTTCTGACAGAAAAAACCAAACCGACAGGAGTCCCTCCGGGTGGAAATCTTAGGTGAAGAGGTAGTTGGTCCTCTGACGTGGCTTCGAGGCTTCGCAAACATTTGTGAGTCTGGCTCACAAGGCTGCAGGACTATTTGCAGTCTGACTTGCCGGATTAACAGCAACCGCAGATGAATTAGCGTGCCGCCTTCGAGTGCAATGTGTAAGTGAAGCGCTTCCAACGGAGAAACCACAAAAGGCTGTAACAACAGGAAAGTTTTGAAGGGTAAATTGACTGTGTGTTGCCTTTCGGAAAGTGGAAATAACAAAACAAAATGTATTTTTCCGGGTTGATGAGCTGAAGTTGAGATGACACATGCTGGGCATTTGTTTTCACAAGTATAGCCCACATCTTCCTCAATGAAATGCAGAATATGTTGCAAGTAGCCTTGCATTCGCTGCTCACGCATAGATATGTTTTATTTGTATTAAAGGGTCCCCCAGCATCCCATATATCAGGTAACATGTTATGTTATCTACTGTAAGCTCAACGCTTTAGTATTCTTTTTTCATTTTTTGATTGCTGAAAACTTATTGTTTTACTGGCATTCTGAAATGTGCAAAAGAAATGTCAATCAAAACATGCAAAGCTGAAAAAAGGAAAGAAAAACTAAAAATGTTTGGGAAAATAACGGTACTTTGGCAGATTTTGCCATCAAACGAGGATCAGCCTGTCAGTTCTTACGTAAAAAAGAAACATAGAAATTTCACGTATCATGCAAAGCTGCTTTGCTCCATGTGTTAAAAATAGAGTAAGACAAATTAAACCCATGTTGGCAGTATACGAGCCGCCAGCCTGAGTCAGACGCACATGTGTAGCCGCCCACGAGTCCTTCCAGACACTTAAAGTGTTCATAAACAATACCTGAACAATAAAGCCTGACTGACAGCTCCCATTGTTTCTCTTACCTCGCCTCTTTTCTCCCCCTGCTGACTTGCACCTGCCACATGGCCTTGGCTTTATTTTGTATTTTTGTTGCATATAAATCTGAGTGGAAACAGAAACCCGTGTGGTGTTTGGTTTCAGAGTCCCAGGACGGGAATTACAAGTCCGACGTGAGCAGCAAACCCAGGAAGGAGAGGACGGCGTTCACCAAGGAGCAGATCCGAGAGCTGGAGGCCGAGTTTGCCCACCACAACTACCTAACCCGACTAAGGCGCTACGAGATCGCCGTCAACCTCGACCTCACTGAAAGACAAGTATGTTCCCACCCACCGCAGCTTGTTTCCCCCCTGGGTTCAGACATTATCCAACCCTCCCCCCATTAGCACATTAATGCCATGTTGTGAAAACAGAGGCGGCCTCGGGACGACGAGAAGCCTTTTCTCAGCTCGCTACTGTGTTTTCGTAACTTGGGTTCGAGGGGGCTATTGTGCTCCAGATGTGGCCGTGAGACGGGGACTATCATATTCCAGATGTTCCTATCCATTCTTTCAAGCGGGCCAGAGTCGAGGCAGGGAGACGGGTTGAAGGAAGTGCTGTCTAGCAAGTCACTTCCTCTCTCCCACCACCCCTGCATACACAAATTGGTCTCCGAGCGTGGGCCGGCTGCTGTAAAATGCTGGACTGTGAAATGAATAACAGGAGACAAATGGTGGGGGAGGAAACGGCGTACAGACGCTTCGTTCTCTGAGACCCGTTTGGGAGCTGTAGGTCACACTTAGTTGACACCTCACCGGTGATATTTTGCAGTGTGATACCGTACAGATTGAGTGTAAAAAAAACAGCCTGGAGACAGAAACCTGAGCGTTTCAGCTGATGTCTCGGATGCAAATCCCAACTTCAGATGCCAAAGATAGAGCTTTGAGCCAAAGTTATACTTTCCGCTAGTGCGTAAAAAGTCCACTAGGATCCACGTCAGAGTGTGGATACCCGACCCGAGGTTCAGACACTTATTTGCAAATGATCTTCGGGTTCCGTCTACTGGTCACGATGCTTGAAGTTCTTTTTAGTTAAAGTTTTGAGTAAAGTAAATAAAATGATGGACCTACAGTCTGTGTGAATGTGTGATTTCAGCTGTTCATCACACATTCACTGCGCTTGGCGCTCTGCTGCTTCGTCTCCTCAGACGGAGTGCGAAGAGTTACACACGGGCCAGTTTGTGCCAGAGTGCACTCTGACGCTCAAAGTGACTATTTACGAACTCACTTCGTCAACACAAACTCTGCGCATCATCTTAAATTAACTGCGTCTGAAGAAACAGAATGCCTGTCGAGTTCGGGTCGGGCTCGGTTCCTACTCTCTCAAACTCGGGTCGGGTTTTGGACAGAAATATGCGTCCCGAGTCACACTCTGGTTCACGAAACGTACATTTAGGTCATCAGAGGGTTTAAGCGTAGGCACTGTGGGGACGTCCGCCAATTTGTCGTGGCGGTGCGGACTTGTCCGGACTTGTCCGCAGCCTCTACACTCACGATTTACTGCTCATTAGTGGAGCGTGACAGTATAAACTACAAGGCGTCCGTGGTGTCGGCAGATGTACGTGTACGCGTCCGTTCGAGAGCATAATAGAGATCAATAGATTATGTGTTTGTAAAGATTCATGTATGTCATACGAAAGGTACAAAGATTGCATGGGCACAAGTACATGCAAAAATACTAAATGAGTTGATGACTGTGGACATTTTTAATTAAAAAATAAATGGCTCCATAGAATTTAGTACCAGGGCCCTGCTTTTTTATTGTGCAAGCTAATTCTTACTGGGACACCTAAATGGAACAGAGCCATCATTAATGTTATTAGTTGCACCTGCTTTTCTTGTCATCACATGTTGTCCACCATGAGAAATCTACAGGCCTCGAATGTCTCAAAAGAAATGCCGTTAGTACCGCAGATACTGAAACCATTTTGCTGTCGTAATGTTGTCGGGATTAGCGGTTCAATTCCCACTTGAGACACCCGTGCTAAAAATGTATAGCATGCACTCAGAGTACTGTGGAAGGGGCTTCGGATAAAAGTGTCCATCTAATGATTTCTTCCCAGTCAATATAAATGTCGCAAGCGTGTTTTAGGGGCCTCTCAAAGTAATGAGAGTCGTAAACCTGAACAGTCGCATTAAAGTTCTTACGCAATCTGAGAGCAACTGGAAATTGTGACATGCAAAGTGATACACGTATTAGAAATGGTGAAAGTAAACCTCTGCCTTTGCTCCATAGTACAAAAAAACAGAATTTGAGGAGTACTTCTAGATACCGCCATGTCAGGCAAAACCCCATTTAACCACCAAGCACAGAGTTTGCCTTCGTAATTCCACTTCAGCCTTGGACTGTTGAAAATAATCTTTCTGTGCCGCGAAGCATAAAATGTGCATCGAGTATCTTCAGCTCATGCAGCGTTAATCGTGTGTGACCATTTTGTCAAGGAAAAATATACGGCAGGAGATAGAGAGCTGAATATTGGCAACACAAACATTTGGCCACAGCATTTGCAGCATTAGCAGTTTGGAGAAATGTGATGGATGTTTTGTTGATGGCAGAGGTGGAGCTACAGGGGCCAAACGTTTCATACAGTTAGAGGTTACAACAGCTTGAGAAAGGAAAGAAACTGGGAATGAAGAGATCAGCAATCATGCATTTTTAGATCTGGCAAAATTTTGCCTAAACTTTTAAATTTTAACCTAAAATAATGTATCTAACTAATGTTTTAATGGCATTTAAATGACTACATTTTAGTGTGAAGAAGGTTGTATTGACACGTTGACATAAAGTCATTGAAATGCTGTTTAAACAGCTGAAGTAACCTCGAAGCCACCTGGCAAAAAAGTGTTTATTTATGATATATTTCTTCTAACCGATCAGAGGATAAAATGTACGTTGAGTCTTTGAGTGTGACGTGTTGGGATTTAACTGTTAGCGTCACTATCGATCAGTATCGTCAATCAGTGCAGGTAGAGTGCTGGTGTGTGAGTCTGAATAGTGTGTGTGTGTGTGTGTGTGTGTGTGTGTGTGTGCACGTAAGCCTGGAGGATCACATGTTTGGTTTTGACATTAGAGCCTGGTGTATATAAATGACCCCCCCCCCCCCCCCACCCCCCTGCTCTCAGAAAAGGCTTGTAAATTATCCGAGGTGATACTCAGCGCGGCGTACGCCCCGGACGTTAAAGACAAAACGTTTGTGCTGTCAACCAACTAACTTCCTGACCATGTGACCGCTCCGTCCCCTCAGAATGACACTCCCGTAAAAATAAACCCATGAGCGAGCCCCCCCCCTCTCCTGCCCTCCCCTTCAGGCGCAGCATGTGTCGACACTCAGGGGGCCTCTGCTGCTACTTGAAGTGTAAACCGTTTTAAGCAACAGCTTCATCATCAATCTGAGAGACGTAAATACGGTCGGGGCTGTTGAGTCAGGGGAAAAACAGGTAGACGCCGGGTGGCAGATGGAGCGGTGCAACAACACATAATTGCTGCAGTAGAAATAGCTGCCAAGTTGCAGGCAAGTAGTAAGACTTCCTAATTGCTTCTTGATGTTTTTTTTTTTGTGTGTGTCTGTTTGTTCTCCCCCACAGGTGAAGGTGTGGTTCCAGAACAGGAGGATGAAGTGGAAGAGGGTGAAGGGCGGCCAGCAAGGGGCGGCAGCTCGGGAGAAAGAACTGGTGAATGTGAAAAAGGGGACGTTGCTGCCGTCAGAGTTCTCCGGCATCGCGGCGCTCCACCACTCGACGGACTCCTTAGCCAACGAGGACAGTCACGACAGCGACCAGAGCTCCGAGCATGCTCACTTATGATGCACAACCCCCCCCCCCCCCCCCCCACCCCCCTCAGAGGACAGGCCCTGCCTCAGGACCGTCCTTAGAAGGACTGCTGTTTGCTGATTCGCCCATCGTCATGCAACGATGCTAAATAAGTGTACAAATATACAGAGGAGTGACGTGTGGTAAGATAATGCAGCCAGCATGCAGGCAAAATGTAAATTTGAAGCACATAAAGGGGGATGTTGACATGTTTCAAAAGCGCCATTGGTTAAAATTGCCCTTGATAAAAAGCCAAAACTAGATAATATCAACATTGAAATGTGATGTTTTTGGATCGCCCAAAACACTGAGTATTGCATAACAATTTGGAAATCATACTTAGTCAAACTGTTGTAAACATTCCGCGTTGTGTGCCTTGAGAGAAGCAGGCCTTGATTTGCGCTGTTGAGCACACAGTCTCAGACTCGGTCAGTTTCTACTGTACAGAATCTAAATTACGATGTAATTGAGTTACTGATCAAATCAAGTGCCAGGAAATCAAATTTGCCTCGCTAATATAAATGATCTGTAAATAATTCTCTGTATTGTCTTACCTTAACGATAATTTTATACCTACACTATTTCAGCTCTCTCAGTAATAAACACTGACAGTTCTTTGGTCAACACTTTTCTGCCTGGAGATGACATTTTGTAAATCTGAAACCTGAAATAAGCATTTTATTAAATCCTTTCAGGGACAGTTGCAGATCGAATAAACTTTAACCAATGGTAAATGGAATGCAACATGATTCGATAACATTTTTTTCTCTCCCATCTGTGCAGCCGTCCGTCCATATGTGTGTGTTGCATGAAGTGAAGCTGAAATGAATTAAACATTGCAGAGAGAGTGTAGAAAGCCGGTGACGGGGGGTTGCATGCTAAATTCACCTTAGCCTCGGGGCATGGGTCGGGACTCCTGCCAAGACTCGGAGAGAGAGAGAACCCGCAAAGGATCGGATTCTGTTACAAAATCCAGTTGAAAATAATTTCTTGACTCGATCTCATCTTTCACCACATTGTGATTGCGCATTCTAATTTTTTTGAGGAGGCACCTCGTGCGGCATGTGAGGGTTTTAATTTATTTTTTCTTCCCACCCCCCCCCCCCCCAAAGCAAACCACAGGGAAGAAAGTGATCCTTTCTTCTTCTTTTAGTACTCACAAAAATGGAGAAAAATCACTTCTGCTACTGAGCTTCAATAATCTAACAAACTATAAACTTTTTCCAAACATAAGTCACTGCTTGTTTAATAAAAAACAAACAACATAAAAGTGTGCAAATTTAGCTCAAAACCTGTGCAGTTAATTTCAAGAAAGAGAATCAAGAATGTGAAGAAAGAGTCAGCTGTCTTGCTTTAACTCATGACCTACAGGCCAGTGTCAGAGAGTCGTGTAAGTACAATAACACACTGTCACTCTATCTTTATGATCTCCATGATAATCAAAGTCATTAATGTGGGCGTTTTATCTTGCCAGAGATTTGACAGTTAACAGCACACAAGTTGAAATGTGTCAATCAGGTGAGCGTTCCTGTGGAAGCACAGTATTCATGTTAGGATATAATTAAGTATGAATGTACACTAACAAGTAAAACCGTTTTCTACCGCTGAACTATATCACACCTTTAGTCTGTCCTTGAATCCTACTCTCACCGAAGCAAAGAGCAGATATTTGGCTGTGTAACTCGGTTTCATATCTGTTCTGTATCTGATTTGGCTAATCTAATTTGCGGTGGCTGACAAAACTGGCTTTATGGTCAGTTTCACCAGAATCCTTCGTCTCTTTGACCGTTTTTTACCAAAGGACAAACAATATGAAGTTGTGTGTATGTGTGAGTGCAGGCAAGTCTAGAGAGTCAACAGGGCACCGTGTCAAGATAGGCTGTTCTCATACGGCGATCGTAGCTATTCCTACAAAAAATGAATGCACTGTAATTTACAGATATCCCACAAAAGCCAATTTTATGTAATCCACGTAATCATTAACCAGGAAGTATAAAACCGCAGAAACCTACACTGGCTGGGCGGGAGGGGTCAAACAAATGCGGGTTTTTCTCCCCGTGTGAGAGGAGTCATTGTTGAGTCATTCGTCACGTAACTTCTGTACTTAAATAACGATAACTTTAAACCCACGTAAACCCAAACCATGATCCTTTCTGAACCTAACTACGTTTTGTTGCCTAACTAAGTAGTACACGATCGTTTCCTAAACCTAATTAAGTTATTTCACGATCTTTTCCTAGACCTTACTAAGTACGTATGTCACGATATTTTCCTAAACCTAACTGAGCTGTTTCCTGTGAAGACAGAAGTTTATTTTGAAAAGACCGTATGTATACAAATTTGCCGTACAACATCCTCCGTCCATGGACGGAGGATGTTGATAAGGAAAAACGTTCAGTTTCAACGAACAGTAACAGTGAAACATGAGACAGTCAAAACTCAACACTAAAATATATTATTTTTGTTCATGAACATGAAGTTAACTGTCTGAAAAAAGAAACACAATGATTGCGCTATAGACCCGTTTACAGCCTCCGTCATCAGAAATATGCGTGCACATGTTGGCATTGGAAATGGCATTTTGCCACAGCCATCCAGACGAGCTAGCAAGCTTAAAAACATAGAATTAAAACTGTTGACAGCATCAAAATGTCTGGTTGTTGGCGTGTTCGGTTGTCAGAATCGATCACGAACCTTAACGAATCACCGTGTTAACTTGTGACTTTCGTGTCCGTTGTTTTGCATATAGTAACTAACTTAAATGGTTGGTGTAGATAATAACCACAGATGAGCCTGTGTTTAAAATAGTTTGAGGACACCTACATGATGTTTGTGTTTTCAACAGTTTCAGTCACTAGAATACTCGTGTTTGAGTCTATGTCATGGTGTTTGATGTTCCGTACATGACCTCGGACAACGTAGCTGGAAGCATCTCGTGACTTGTATGCTCATGATTTTAATTTAACGATAGTTATCAATTTGCGGCAGTTATGTACACGGCTAAAAAACACAATTAAAGTAATTTAAGGACGTGAAAAATCTTTGCTGGTCGACTTGTGACTGCTCTTGTTTTTTATCCGAATGTACGGACATAACAAGCATTTATGTTATATGATTCACATGTGCACAAACATGTCATAAACAATGCCTTGACCTAATATAGAGCCACCCTGGAAGTTATTATTTAATCATAGTATTTCTATAAAAACGCCTTTTTTTACACATAGTACTGAAAATTATCTTTGCTTTGCAATATCACATAAGAAATGATCAGAATTGGTCATTTTTAAAATGATCATATCTAATTAAAAATAAGTTTGGTATCACAACATCCCAACGCCACACAGGGAAACCACAAACTCTGCAAGCTCTCGCGAGATAAAAGTCACACGGAACGGGTCACCAGTTGAAGCACCGAGCCTGACTGAAGATGACCTCGCCTCCTTTGATATAAACGAAGCAGGACTTTCGGGTAAGCGGTCACAAAGTGACTGTTCCCTTCTGCGCCTAACTGTCACGAACACGGTTTCCTGTACGCGAGAAGTTTTGGCACGCTGTCCAGCCCGCAAGCTGACTGACCTACCTGCAGCGGAGAGAAAAACAAGTGCGGATAGAGGATCTCTACAAGGAACGCCCCCACCTTAGAGAGAGTTAAATACCTGCACAGGTAACAGACGCTCACCTGAAGCAGCGGTGCGCACGGTGCTGTGTGTGTGAGTGCCAATGGCTGAAGCTGTGGAGCCCGGCTATTCGTCGGTGGGATTCCGGTCCATGTTTTTCATGCTCACGCCGAACGAATCATCTAATCAGAAATTGGAAGATGTACCTCAGTATGTGCAGCAGGTGGGTACAGTTCTCAGTCTCACTCACTTCCAGCAGTGTGCGGTGATTTGTTGTTTGTGCCAAAGTCAAACGAGGTCTCCCTCCTCCGCGTGAGGCACCTCAGGGCACCTTTACTGTCACCCAAGGGTGGAGGACGCAGTATCCTAAAACTAATAAAACCACGTTACAAACATACGCAAGTGCTACATTTAATAGATCTAAAAAAAAAAAACAAGTTTGCAAGTATCAACTCGAGCTGCAAAGATTTTAATTAATCGATTATTCAGTAATCGTTTTGATAATTGATTCAGTGTTTTAGGAACTTTTCCAGCATATACTTCTAAAACATTCAGTGCTCCAAGCTGCTCAAATGTGAACATCTGTTGCTTTTGTTTGTCCCATTTGCACCACATGAATGTAAAGTACTTTATAACTGTACTAGAGTGCAAATTTGAGGTACTTGAGTAGCCTACTTAAATTGTACGCAGCTTTATGCCTCTACTAGGATAAAATAAGATAATCCTTTATTAGTCCCGCAGTGCGGACATTTACAGCATCACAGCAGCAAAGTGGACAGTGCACACAAGGTACATGGTAAAAACAAGAGCAGCAAGTATTATAAATAAGTAATAAACAGTAAAGAATATCTACTAAGTAAAAAAAAGTACAAAAATCCACAATAACTAAATATAACTAAAACTAAAATAAAAATATTATATATACAGACAGAGTATTTATTTATTTTTTTACTAGCTAAATGTTGTACTTTTTACTTCACTATATTTGTCTGACAGCTTTAGTTACTTTTCAGATTACAATTTTCGACGCCCTTCCTGTCCAGTGAAAACCACGTATCTCCAAATATATGTCCCCTAACTGAAGGATGAAGCGACGCTACAAACATACGATGGTCTTATAGAATATGATGCCTTACTGTAGAGTAAGCCAGCCAACAGGACATAAAGGAGTTCAAGTGCAACATACACATTAATACAGCAGTAATTCTAATCCAGAAACATCATTTTCCTGTGATCTGGGAACTTTGACTATGTCTTCGTCGTGTAATGTAATAGTCAGACTTCAGATGTAACTGCCACTGAATATTTTCCCACGTCTACTTAATGCACAATTTAAAAATAAGGTTTAGGGTTTCGTCTGCTTCTTACTGTCGTTTACAGTGTCTCAGTTGCCGTTTATTGTGGCGAACGTCTGGTGCAGGTTTAACAGCACGTGTTTGCTATGAGGTTTTATGAGGCACATCAGGGGAGGCGAACAATTACCCCCACAGCAGGAGTCCTTATAACCCACTACCAAACGTGATTAAACAAATTTGTTATTGCCGCAGGGCTCGATGGTGATAAAAGTTTGCATGGGTGTGTATGTGTGTGACTCAGCACTGTTTACAGTTTGTTTTTGTGTCATTCATTATTCTGCTCTCTGATCCCAACAGGCCAAATTAATTAGAAACAATACAAAACACAATCTTCTCATTTTAGAGTTGTTTGGAGTGATTGCTCCGTGGGTTTGTTGCCAGGTCTCAGTGATTTTGAATGCAAACACAATATTGTTGTCAGACAGCAGTGATGAAAGTGTATTGTCAGCCTGCTTGTCAGTCATCCGTGGCCTTATAAAAAGGCTGTTTTGGGGAAAATGCAGACATCTGGTCCACAAATGTCTCGTTCCATGCAAGGCCCGAACTGAGAAGAACATAAAATATAATTATTAGATGCCACAACAAACGGTCCGCACAGGACGCAAGAATGTTGCAGTATAAAATCGGCTTTCTTCAGTGTCATTTTTAGTTTATTTGTAGAAAGATAAAAACACAAGAAGAGACATTCTCAGTGCACGCAAGATCCAAACACAACTACTGAGGGTAAATTAGAGTGCTGCAGGGATGACGTAATTGTGTAGGCGAACCAGGAAGTTAGCGTCTCACTGGTTCCCACGACAAAAAACCAATAGGATTGTTGCTTTATGATGCTTACACATTGTGTTCAGCGAGATAATCTTCAGAATTGAAAACCACTTTTTTTGATTTTTGAAGAGTTCTAAGCTGAAGGAGGTCTCATGTTCTAGTGATGACATTTAGTCGTCTCGTTTAGCCACTGGCTAGCAATGACCTTTTTTGAGACACAGAAAAGCTTGAAAATACATGGGAGGGGTATTTACTGAAAAACTAAAAATCTCTTCAGCTCGTGTTAACCCCAGACCTTTATTTCAGGCATCTAACCAAAAATATATTCAAAAAACACAATTACTTTGAGATAAGGGAAAAGAAAATGCTAATTTTCTGTGTTTTCGTAATATATTATGCAGCTAAATCACTCTGAAACAGAGGAAAAACACAGATGGAGGACAAATTACATCAAATAAAGCGAAGAGAAATGAGCAAAACAAACAAACAATGGAGACAGTGTTGAAAACAAAGACGAGCCTTTTCCCCTCGCCTTCTTTTCTTGCGCAGCATGAGAATCAACTTGCCCTGCTGAATCATTTTGCCCTGAGCTGTCGAGAGCGCTGGGCTGCAGAGGTAAAACTATCTGCTAGACAGGAGAGGGAAAAAAGGAGGCAAAGGTTTTTTCGACCGGCGTCCACAATGATAATCTGTCTCTCAGCGGGTCTGGAGGAGGTCTGCCTGCGCCGCGAGCCCATTTGTTGGCTGCAGCTCTGCAAGTCTGCTGCCAGATGTTGGGAGCGTTGCGTGTGATCGCAGGTCCCCGGTGGTGCTCTCGCCTCTGCTTGTGCACACACACTCACATCACACACCTGCATGTTAAAGTGGACGCATTCACATGTGGATTATGCACACACATGCATGCACACTCCCTCTCACTTCCATTCACACACACACACACACACACACACACTTCCTCCCTCCCCACCTGCAGATGTGCTCCTCTGCGGTCTCGTCACGTCCCTCATTCCTCGCTCTTGGCGGGGCCATGTGTCCCAGTTACGACTGGAGTCACTTGGTCAATGAGCGCCTTCAAGCAAAAGCTAACCAGCAGGTCTGACACGCCGCTGAAGTCGCACTCGTGACCTGTTTGCTAACCCCGTCCCTCACTAATTTGTTCCATGTTTGACAGACCCATTAAGAGGTTATTACATGTTTCCAGCCCAGTTAGAGGCATGTCACTGACTGTTTGCTTCGTGCTTACCATTTGTTTTGTCACAACTGGTTACTAAATGTAATCCATCCTTTTACAACTTTTGGAAATTGTAATTTTGTAATTTTAATTTTTGTTTTTGCCACCGAAAAAAAACTAAGGAAAAAAGTAAAGCATGTGGCGTCTTGTGCATAAAAAGTTGCTAATTTATAATGAAAAACATCGAATGCACATTGGGCAGCCATATTGCTGCAGCATGTGTTAAAAGTTGGCAATACAGGAAAAATCTTATATTTTGATTCATATTATGATTATTTTTGGTAAAGAGCAACTTATTAATAACACTTAAGTCACTTAAAGGTTCTAAATGTAATATTCAGAGCAGATCTTTGATTGAGAGGATTGCCTCCCCACCGCACTCAACTTGGCGACTGCTGAGCCGGCGGCTAGCAGCTAACGTTGCTAAAAGTGCAAACAGCGGCAACGGTGCTGACAGAGCTGACAGAGCTGCATGCTAACATGATTTAAAAGGCGCGGGCGGGCGGCTGTGTCAACAAAGCAAGGAGCAGCTCAGATTCCAACAGACACAGAGGGAGAACGACTTCATTCTCTGCTCAGGTAGACATAACTCCACTATTATAGTGGTTTGCAGTGGCGGGCCGTGCATTTTATACCCGGGCCTTCTGTGCTGTCCTACGACACTTGAGCCAGCTCCTAATAAGCTCATTATGCAAGCTACGGTTATTTGTTTCTAGGGGTGTAATAATACACGTATTCGTATTAAACCGTTCGGTACGAGGCTTACGAACCGAACAGTACATTTGAATTATACTAGTGCATTTGGAAAATGCAGAAGCTTAAATTGTGGGAAATATAATGTTTTCGGTGGACTGCGCTCACGTAACAGACAACGGGCTGTGTGACCTTTTGAACCCGGAACAATAACAAAAAACAGCTGAGGCCCCGCACGTGTCTTCAGGGAGGCTAAGCTAAACTAGCTTAGCGGGGGAACAACAGCGGCACACAATCTACGAACTCTCCCCGCAGCGTTTAGCTGTTCCCTACTGATTCAGTCAGGGCTAAAGCAATCGCCACATAATCCCCATTTCTCCAGACCATCATGCTTGCTTTGTAAAAAGAAAACAACAGCCCCAACGGATTCAACTGTCCGGACAATAACCCAGCGCATGACGGGATGCTTCGTAATTAACGGACAATGCATATAGTCCAAATCAATGAAATTAACACAATGACAAGAACAAACTCACAAGAACCAGTCACATATATTTATATGACAACAAAGCAACAAATCAATCCAGCAGACCTGCAGCACTAGAGCACGAGCCGTTCATATTGTTCATAAAAACAACACGATAGACAAATGAACACGGCAGATGTAAAAAAAAACAAAAGCAGTTGACTTACCAAACCTGCTGTTCAAGTCCATCCTCCTTTCTTTGTTAACAAAGTCAGTAACTCCCAAATCTATTTCTCCTCCTCCGTCAGCCATTGAGTGTTAAAAAAAGAAAGCTAGGCAACAAAAAAAAAGAATACACTAAGCAAAATGCAAAAAATGTCTTTTAACCTTTTAATTTAAGGTACTTATAGCAACAAAGTGAAGAAAAATAATTACTATTCATAAAAAAACTTTCCACAGCCCTGGTTATTACCACAGGTTATCTGGTTTCAGCAAACATCATGACAATCCAGTTTCATGGTGTGGTTTGTTAGCACTGGTGTCCAAAGCAACCAATGCGATCATTTCTTCCTCCAGCGCAGATCTGCTCAGACAAATGTTTGTGATCTCCAATCTGCCAAAGTGTTGCGGCTTCAGACCAGTTGCTTCAGATCGGTACAGCGAAACAAACATCATGGATCACAAGACATGAAAGTGCTGCAGCCTTTCAGCTCGTCTGCCAAGGCAAATAGTCAAGCTCAACACAACCCACTAAAAGCAACAGTGGACTTGAAACTCATTTGTTTTCACAGTTTGCAACAGTGCTGAATCATGATTCTGTGTGTGTGTGTGTGTGTGTGTGTGTGTGTGTGTGTGTGTGTGTGTGTGTGTGTGTGTGTGTGTGTAGGCCACTCCTTTCTTTGTAGGGCTGATGGTGCTGGAGATGGTGGTGGGCCTGCTGAAGACAGGATCCCCAGTGGTCACCGTCAGTGACTTACTCACCTCCGTATCTTGTGGAATGATCTCCAGAATCCCACTGTGAGTGTTGCAGGCAGCTCACAGTCAGGTCATACTGTTTGAAATGATAGGATGGTTGTGCTGCATGTCGTACGAGGACAGTAATGTGCTATGAGAGTTTCTGTTGAGGTGCCTGCATAGGCAACCTTTGCCTACGGCGTCACGGCGCTCAACCCAACATATATTTCATTAGTTTTAAGAAATATTAAACATGTTGCTGTTTAAAGGGCCGTTACCTCGTCCAAAATGAGGTAATGTGATGTAAGCAGCAGGAAGCAGGTGCATCAGGTGTTATTCAGTTATAGTGCCATTAATGTGGAACGCACACAATAACTAACGTCATCGTTACTTGTTATTTGCTTTGATTGATTTAGATGTATATATATATGCAGGAAATGGCTTCCTTTATCAACACCCGTGCTGAAACGCACACAACACCCGAAGGTGTCTGGTGAAGCAAGAGCACCGGGACAGTCTTAAAAACAAGTGAACTGAACAGTACAACTGTAACACGAACCGCATATTGTACTAACACGTGCACGCTGTGGACTGTCCGTCCCTCCCTCAGGCTGTTCATGAGAAGCTGTGAGCTGACTGCTTACATATTCGTGTGGAACCGGTACCGCCTGCTGGATCTGCCGTGGGACTCTGCCTGGACCTGGTGGCTCACCTTCGTGGGCGTGGACTTCTGCTACTACTGGGTCCACCGCTTAGCTCACGGTACCAGCACAAGACGCTCACTCACGCTGATGTACACGACCCACAAAGAAGGACCTTCAGATGATAAGTGTTATCACTCCCTCCAGGAAACACACGACACCTTAGTTCTGCTGTTACTGATGGATTTATTCGCCTGACGTGCATCTCAAGTCAACACCACCGTCGTCAATCCACCGCCGAACTGTTGAAGTACATTTCAACGTACAAAATAAGCTGGCATTCACATTACACAAAAACTGATTGCACGCAAATATGCACGACGAAACGCTAAAATAAATAAACGTCGCTGGCTGCACACAACCGAGAGGGAAATGAGCCCACTTGAAAAAACATTGATCTTCAGAAACGAGCACTTCGTTATCACTTTAAACTTAAATCTACAGAAACTTCTGCCGCTTCCAATGTCTTCTTTTAGGAGATTGCCACGACTAAATGTGTCCCCAGCACAACATAGGATGTAAACATAGTTCCTATCAGGTGTAAATCCAAACAAATCAATGTTCATGAACACAAGTTGCACAAATGATGATATGTGGTCAAGCATATTAAATAATGACATAAATGGTATTTATGGCAGTTAAAAAGTGTAGTTCATGAGAATTGTGGTAGTACTTTTGTTGGCAAGCGCTCCTTGCTGTGTGGTTTCTGCACTGCATATTATACAGAAACGGGTATGCACCTCCTTTTGTGTGTTGTGGTGAGTACTTTAAACTCATTCCAGAGTAAGAAACATTCACCTCTCTGTACACTTTAAAAAGTTAGATATGACAGCTTTGAAGTTTGCTCCTTCTCGGAGCACTGTGGCTGTGGTCAGGTTGGATTCAGGGTGTTTACTATGGATTTGAACAGTGACCACTTGTCTGCAGCATTATCATCTTCTCCACTGATCATACCAATACTCTTATTTCCTTCACAACATGGCTAACTAAGCATTTCATCCCATTTTTCGAAGACGGCTTCTGTACTTTTATACACATTTAAATCACAACACTGATGGTGTCCCCTTCCTTTTATTATGTGTCACTCGGATAATGCCAACGACAAACTACAAAGCCAGCTGAAGATGAATGGTTACAAAATGTTGATTTAGTTGCCATCCCTGCAGGGAGGAGCACGCTAGATAGCACACACACACACACACATCATGCTGTCCTGGACGTTGTGGAGGAAGCAATTATTTTTGAGTTACATGCAGCTGGTTTGAGAGCTCTGCAGATGTGAGAGGCCGTAGTCTCCAGAGGGCTGTGGTCTTAACCCGGAGCTCTCACAGCAACAAGCTGGATACAGTCAAGGCGCTAAAGCAGCGACGTCCTGCAGCATCACTGTTGAAGCAGAAATAAAAAACATATACCGGATACAGTATTTCTACAGCAGTAGCTTGATGTCTTTTTAGAAACGACTCTTCCTGTATTTTTGCTCAACTGATGCACGTGCCAGATGCTCGGCTGCCACACCGGAAGAGAGGTATTTATCTGTGGCCTGCACCGATGTTTATTTGTGTCAGTGGCACATCAAGCTGCCTGCAGCCTCGTCCACATGGTTTTGGCTGAAAGTCCAGAATGTGGCTTAACAGAAGCTGGGTTTGGAAACCGTCTCGCCAAGAACTGCCCGACATGATTTTGAGGTGACTGAGAACATCAGTAGAGTTTGCTTTAACATGCACTGGTGGTTCACTGCTACACTGTGATCTGTAGGCTTTAGCTTTTATCTTTATCTTTTTAACCTGTTTTTGCTGCTGAATCAGTTTTTTTGCAAATATAATGAAGGTAACCTGACGAAGATTAATGGGGCTTTATATTCGTTTATGTATGTAAGACAAAGGGAGCAAGGACATTGAAAGTATCAGTGTGGTGCATTGGCATGACAAATCAATACATGTAGCTGTGCACCCTTGACCCAAAGTAATTAAATCAAAAGTCTGTCTGAATCGGAAAGTGAGCTGGATGTCAACTTGTTTAGAGCTCTAATCAAAATTTTAAAGATACCGGCAATTAACAACTTTTGTAAAATAAGTTTCTTATTTCCAAAAATGTACCACAGGAGCCTTTCACATCAGGGACCCGGACCTCAATTAGGACCTCAAACATTATTATACACATATAAAGTGTATAATTTCATTTCGTTCGTTTCGTGAAAGAAACTGGGGAGGATCCGATTAACCCTCAGCGTTGGAGCCTGAATGATCACGTAAACAAAGCTCCACACATGTTTTCATGATCTAGGAAACCAGGCTAATGTGTGTGACCACGTTTATAGGGTCACCGCTGTAATGTGTGTCTGAATGAAGTGTGTGTTCCCGTCGTCGCCCTCATTGTCTGACGTTGCAGAGTGACGCTCACAGTATCACATATCTGCTCGGTTTGTTTGGTCGGGGCGCTCGCTCGCTCGGGGCCTAAGCTTTTCCGCCTTGTTACCAAAGTGAAGCGGCTCCCCGACCGCAGGACAGGCCCGGCGCGGCCCTCACTCGTCACTCTGGTCAGCCGAGGTCATCTCGGTCAACTGCAGCAAGGTTCAACAAAACTCTTCCAGCGTGTGGGATGGATGTTTCCTATAGCGAAGCACTGAGGAATGAGACAGCTGCAGGATGCGGGTTGAAAGTATTTTTCAGCAGTTTAATGAGTGTCAAATTGTCATGTAATGCTGCTTTTGGAGTCTTTTTTTTATTGCGCTCATGTGTTGGAACGATTTTGCCGTTTCTTGCCTTAAAACTGCAGGAACACTGCATCTATAATCCTATTGTGTCAGGACATATGAGCTATAAATCTCAATATTGCGTAATAAGGGAAAGATTACAATAGAAAACTGTAAAATGAGGCAAAAGTAACATCCTCTGCTGGGAAATACGAGCCCTTATTAGCCTCAGTGCAGAATATCATTTTCAGTTTTATGGCCCTTTTTTTCCGTAGTTTCCCTCATGACTTCCACATGAAAGGACAGCTCAAAGATAATTAAATGGAAAGTACTTTAAAAAGGCCTTCAGCCTGTGCTGATGCCATCTTTCCTGAGGAGATGTTCACACTCGGCATCGCTCTTGCCAGACGCTGTGATCTTGGAGATAACGACAGATTAAAAGAAAATTGAGCTGCCTCTGTCTGCAGCCCATTTGGATGAAATTTAGGATTCTGCATTGACAGGTATGTTAGCAACCAGAAAGGTGCACTCAGTAGAGTCCAGATCTCTGCCAGGTGTGTCTGTAAAGACAACTGTTGTGTTGTGTGATTGAATAAATACAACCCACAATTGGTAAACTGCCCATCCAGACACTTATGAGCTGTAAGGTGTCGTAAAACACACTTCAGTCAAACTTAAAGACAAATGGTGTCTGCAAGCAATCAGCTCGACGTTTGTGACAGCGATGTACTCAGCTGTGTGTGTGGTGGTAGCCACACACACAGTCAAATATTTGAATGACCTTTGTGTGCACACAGACTCAAATGAAGTGGTTGTTTAAACTCTTGATATCCATATTTGTTTAAAGTCATTGGTCCCAGACTTAATACGCCGCAGCTTTAGTGAGCCCTTGTTTAAGTTAATAATTATCTGTTTTGTTTTTGAAAAAAAAGAAGCTGGGAGTGTTCAGCTGCTGACAGATTGCTAGAAAGTATATCTCCCCTAACCGCTGAAACAATATGACCCCTGCTACACATTTAACCGCCTTTTGTAAACACATTGGTTTAATAACCTGGTGACTGACAAGAATAGAAGACAAATTCCAATTTCGCCCACATTTTGTCTGCTGCCGTCCCCGTCAGACAGACTATATATGTTTCTATTCTGAACCAGATGATTTCTGGGTGAACAGGGGGCCGACTCGGTTCGGATGCGGCCGTGATGTTGACAGTCCTGTTGATTCTGTTTATTCTAACCTCATATCGCGAGTGCCACTAATAGCAGCTCTGCTCTCGGGCGGCATCTATATCCAGGCATTGCAGCGAGGCTGAGGCCATTAATCAGCCAGTCAGCTGTCCGTACTCTGATTATATGTGAGGTAATGGAGTTACGCTGCAGTCGTCTCACCACGCTGGCTGCTGCTGCTGCTCGGTGTTACGGTTTTAGCTCTGAAACATCGGAGAATCGCTTGAAAGTTACTGTGCAATGTTATCATTACTTCCTTAATGTTTGGTAGTGAGGGTATTATCTTCAGTGTAAACCAATAAGCTGTTAATTATCGAGAGATAGGCAGTTTGAGCCGGCTGGACGGGCAGACATCAGCAATCGGGGGGGTCCCGACTAATCCGACCAATTGCAAGTGATACATAATTGTGGTAATTTTGCTATTGAGGCTTTCAGGGGGTCTGAAGTGTCAATCAAGGGTATTTTGCACACTGCCCATTAGTGCAGAAAGATGACGATCATGAGAGAAACATGGAGAAATCTTTCGTCAGAAATAAAAAATGGTGGTCTAATGGTGGTTACTCGAAGACACGTCCACCCCTTTAGAGCTTCAGCGAGCAAACGCAGTCTCCCTCAGAAATTCAAGTCAATGTGACTGCTGCTACGACGCGCGTTTACAAACCGACCAATTGGAAATTAACATGCAAATGTGTAGAAATGCAAAAACAGATACGTCAAACTCAATTTGCAAAAATCTGCATTTCATATCTCACAGTCTCGTCATCCCCAAATCCGAAATATTGCCAAATAGGCACTTTGGCTTTTCGCTGTGACCCCAAATCCTCCGCCGTTGTCTTGCCTGTCAACTGTCTCTTGTCCCGTGATAAGTGTGTCAAATCTGACTCTTGCAACTCTTCTGCCGCTGCTTTTTGTCATTCCACATTCTATCAATGCCTACTAGCAGCATATTGTTTGCATTTGTCGGGTGGTGTTAGAAAACAGCCGGAAGCCACTAAATCTCCGCCCTCCTGTGCCTCCAGTCTGTCTCAGGCTGTACATTAGTTTCTATGTCTTTTGTCTTGCTGATTCTTTCTTGCCACTTAATTATGTCCTGTGACGCCTGTTTTGCCTTCTAATCCTGATTGTTTCCTGTGTTGCCCGTGATCCTGATGTCTCTGACTGATATTGATGGAAACATTCAGTTTAAAATACAGCAAATGAAAATGGACATCAGGAAGGTGGCAGCCAGAAAAGCACGTGTCCTCTTGTCTCCTGTCCTGCTCTGTATAAGATATATCGATGAGGTTAAAGCTAATTGTGGCGGTGGTGAAATGTGTTGTTTCAGGCGATCTATGAACACATGTATGGACAGGAAGATATGCACCTTACGACATCCTCTATATATCTGTGTGCTGCTGTGTCCACACACCCCTCCCACTCCTCTGGCCTTGCAGACAGCAGCAGTTGTTAAGACAAACAGATGTGCTCAGCACTCCTCCGCTGTCCTGCGTCCCCGAGAGGACGCAGACGATGTGGATGTTATTGTTTGAAGAGGAGCTCCTCTGGGCGGTGTGGCAGGGTGGAGGTGGAGGTGGAGGTGGGGGGGTTAACCTGCCCGGGGCTCCATAAATCTTCAAGGTGACGGCGGGTTCCTGGCCCGGTGCAGGTTGCAGGGGGGCCGACAAAAGAATCCGGGGCCCCCGCTTAGTTTGCTGGTTGTGTCGGTGCGGTTTGGTCAGGATGTGGGGGTCTGGCTCACGGCAGCAGAAGAGACCAAGTGAAAGGCCTCATGGGAGGCAGACATAACATCCACAGTGATCTATAGGTCACTGGCTCTCACTCTCTGTCTGCTGCTCTGTGCGATGAAAGAGAGAGAAAGAGAGAGAGAGGCCGGTCTGATTGAACCTAGACATCACAAAGGGATCACGTCCACAGGGCCTGTGTGAGCAGCTTTTAAACAAAGTGTGGAAAAGAAGAGCGTGTCATGATGGTTGAGAGGGTCGCTGAGCTCAGCAGAGGCCTCAGTCCGGCTGACTGCTGCCCTCGTGTGCTCCCCTCCCTGCACGGAGAGACTTCCCTCTGTCAACAGCCGACGGACGGGGAGATTCCCCCCCCCCCCCCCCCCCCCCCCGCTGAGGACAAACGTCCACTGTTTGGAGGGATGAAGTGTGAACATGAAGGATGAATATGAGTGGTGATTAAGGGGTGCGGAGAAAAATAGATTCAAGTAAGAATCGAGATTCTTATCTTTTAAGATTCTGAATCGATTCACCATTTAAAAAAAAATATGATTTTTAAAATTCTTTCACAAAAGAACTGAGATATTGCGAATGATAAAGAGAAATCCGACACACAAAGTCAAAGTTGTGTCAAGCATTAAATCAAAATTTACAGTGTTATTTTGTGTATGATTTATTTTTCAAATTAGCAAATTTCTGATAAATTTAACTTGAACTTGTTAATCTCTAAGTCACTAATAATTAAGAAATACTAAAAACTTTTAAGTAAGAACTGTTTATTTGTGCAGGTTTAGCATGAATAAATGTTTCCTTTTGTTTCGGTGTGTTTGGTGTGCTGTTGCAATCAGTTGATTCAAACTTTGTCAAACATATAAAATCCGTAATCTTAGACAATCTTTACTTTGCTTTCATGCAGTCATTTGCCACGACGCCTTTATTGGCGCACAGAGGACTGGATCCTGAAATTGCTGCGTCTCTTCTGCTGTAGTGGTATTTATTTTTTTCCTGACTAGTCATGCTGTTTAATTTAACCTTAGAAAGACGCTCGCATGCTGTGGAAGATTTACAAGGCCTACATAACGGGGCTGTCCTCGACCAAAAACATTCTTGTCGACTAATCAATTAGTTGATTTAATTCACAGATCTGTAAAACTGAGTTTCACCATAAAGAATCACACAAAAGCCCCACTTGAACATCTTGTGAGACGTGCTCAGACGTTTCTTGGAAATACGTCATTTAGCATTAAAAATCACTGATTGACTGAAGACAAAGACCAAAACGACCGATTAGACGACTAAAAGGTGGCAGTGCAACATGAAAACAAATCACGCAAAGAAATAAAGTGAAATACGCGTTCATATGTTTTTCTTACGATGTATTTGCTGTGTCATGATATACTTTTGGCATGGACAATATATCACAGTATATTAATTATGGCACAGTAAATGCATACTTAAAAGGGAAAACATATTACAATTGGTGTTATATTTCACTTTATTTCTTTGTTTTGATTAGTTTTTATACATTTTCCATAAACTCTGAGTTCTTATTGCATAAAATCTAAAATCTATCTGGATTACTTCTTTGTTTTTGCAACAGAGAGAGAAAGAATAAAACAGCTTTATATCTAGTGCTTTGGATTTCAGTTAGAATCAACATAATTGAGAATATAATCAATTCAAATAGAATGTTGTTTATCTTAAAATATGATAGAAAAGCCATTTTACGTCACCCTTCACTTTTAAAACCTAGTTTTTACACCCTGTCCTGTTTGTGGGAGCTGTAAGTGGGCCTGACCACGGTTAGTGTGTTTAGTTTAGTGCGTGTGACTGAGCTGTGTGGACAGCATGAAGTATGGCAGCGGCAGAGGGGGAGTTGGCCAACCGTCCCACCGAGTCCGGCGCTCGCTGTTTGACTTGGCACCCCATCCAAGAGCCGTCCGATCCAAACACCGGAGGGCCGTTCACAGGCCATTACCCCGATGATTGACAGGTCGGCCCACCACTCAGAAGGGCCGCACATGAAGGACGCCGCTCGTCGGTGCCAGGAGTTTGTCGCCGAGGGTGACGATCTGGCAGCTGATTGATGTGAATGTGAAAGCGTTCTCGTAGAGAGTGGATTTGGCCCTCCTCCTCTGCTGATTATTTTTCTTTTTTACCAGTCATACTTTCTTTTTATGGCAGCATCATCGAGGAACAGATTGATCATTATCGGCACTTACTGCAGCTGCGTCCAACAGGACTTTGCTTTCTTGCGTTTATACGACTCGGTTGTATAAGCACCGCTCCTGACATTGTTGAGGTGGACGTAAACAGACTCTGTTAGAGTCTAACTCGGTCACGTAACCTGACTGATGATGACTTATAGGCCTTGATTATGTGTCATGATATAATTCAACAGTGGGAACTGAAAATCGTAGAATTACATCAACATGCTGCCAGACCTCTTCTCATGGTGAATACCAGAACAATGAGGCTTATTTTGGTTGCACAGGGTTTGGTGTTGCAGGAGACCATGTCAACAATAATAGATGATGATATCCAATGGGATGTATCTATATAGGATAGTATTACAATGCTTATACTACAGCCGCTCACAATAGGAAAGTATTATAAACCTTTGGGGGCCGAGGAACATCTTTCAAGACCCTGATTAAGCTTATTCGTACTACCATTTCTACTCTTAGATGCCATTGGAACTATTTGTATTCTAAAAATGTCGGACCTGTTTGATAGTGACGAACAGAAACACATTTAAATTTGAATCATGTTAATGATAATGATAATCCGGGTGCTTTGTAGTCAGATGTTGCTTTAGCCTGGCTCGCTTCATGGCTTCGTTCGCTAGCACCTGAACACACATGACACATTTTGGTCTCCCATCGCTGCTCTCAATAGAATTGAATTCAAAATCTAGTCCTATTGGCTCAAATAAGCGAGTTCAGGCGAAGCGACGATGTGGACTGACTCAAGTATTTCTCGCCGGATAGCTAGATGGTTAGATGGCTAATAAGCCAAGCTAAGCTGCAGTAGGTTTGCTGTACCCTGAAGTGACTGATTCAAGACTAGAAGATTGGCGGTTCCAGCCTGAGCACCCACTGTCTGCAAGTTGAAGTGTCCTTGAGCAAGACACTGAACCCAGTATTGCTCCTCGGGCGCTTTACAGCAGCCCACTGCTCCTAAAATGCTTAGGATGTTCACATTTCACATATATACCTGTATGTATATGACCATTGTTATAAAGTAAACTTTTTAATTATACAGCACAATTTTATAATTTATAGCAAATGAATTCATGCATGGCAGGGATACAAGTTTATGCACAAACAATTGTTGTTGGACGCAAACCTTAACTTTGCACTCTGACCTTAAAACAAAGTTGCACTACTTCCACCTTTTGTTCCACACAGACAGCAGTCGTGATTCACACGGCCACAGAGATAAACATAATGTTTTAGGGATTTGAATGAAAGACGACTGCTGTAATTTTTGAGCAGAGTCTCGTATAATGTGTCCAAACTGTCCATCACCTGATTAGCGTGCACTCATGCTTGCTATTCCCGAGAAAGGGTGAGTTGAGGCTCGCTGGAGGCCAGACGGAAGTGCCGTCCTCAGCGTTTTCTCTGTTCTTGCTGGGAACACGGGCTCTGTGGCATTGGTTCTCACCATTAACGGGGCTTCCCTCCTGAATAGGCCCTGCCAAACTATGCAGCGTCCCGCCGAGTCCAGAGATGAGGACATGGGCTTGCAGTGAAGCCTAGCGGTTCCTACTTCCTATCAATGACAAGAAGCATCAATCTTAGCCGCCCTTATTCCTGGACCCTGCCAAGCACGATTCCAGTGAGAAGGAAAAAAGCAAAAAGAGACTCAGGCTGCTGGAATCAAACAAAGGCTGGATTATCCTCTCAATATGTCTCTGAGCAGGACAGTTCATCTCTGAAACCCCCACGGTGCGGAGCGAAAGAAACTTCATAATTTTAGTGCTTGACTGTCGTAGATGCAGTCAGACTTCTCTTCTGTTTTCATTTCTTCTTACCTCTCTCCTGTCAGACTCATGCCTTGTCTGCAGACTGTCTGTCAGTTGTGTTGAGAGGGAAAATAAAGTTTGAATTAAAGTCCAACCCTGTTGCTTCCATTTAAAATCAATCCAAAATACCCCATTTAACACTGTATGTGACGCTTCCAAAAACATTCCCCCGTGACATTCATTCTCTCACACCTGCTAAAACTCAGCAATAACCCTGTTAAATAACGGAGGTGTGGAGCATTGCTCGGGAGCGGTAGTTTGCTCTGGGAGCACCTCAGGGTTTCCCCAAACGCTTGAGGAAGTCCACCTCAGTTTCACTGATTGGAAAGGTGTCGGGACAGGTCGCGGTGCTCCTCTGCACACCTTCAGCGCTCAGCAGTGTGTTTGTTCAGGTGCGGCGGACCATCGGCCCATTGGGATGTTTGACTCCCTGCTGCTATTAAACAGAGAGAGAGGAGAGAGAGAGAGAGAGAGAGATGTGGCTTTTGAAAGATATTCTCAAAATAGAATGTCGTAACCTCACATTTGGCAAAATGCTTGATGCTTGAACACTGTGACCATATGAACACCAGAGGTGTGGACTCGAGTCACATGACTTGGACATGAATGTGATGACTTAAATCCGACTTGACAACATAAAAAATACCAATTACTTGTGACTTTACTTGGACCTGAATACTTGAAACCTTCCCCCAAGCCCCCAAAATGATACAATTTGTGATACAAGAAGTGTGCCATGAATCAATTAATTTCCCTTCATTCACTGAATCGGCCATTGTCAACGCTGTTCATTCCAAGCAAGTCAACACTTCATTCCCCAGATCCAATTAGTTGGAGCCGATCTGACGGCATCCAATCAACTTGCAGGAGAGAACCATGAAGAACAAACGTTACTTTACTGAGCTGCAGTTGGAAAAAAATGGTACAAAAGATAATTTTGTTCTCATACAAAAACAATACGTTGGTCAACAAAAAACATATTGCATTATGCAAAAGGTGCAAGTTGCAAATTACAGATGGAGGTGCAAATAGCATAATTAAAAAAATCTATTAGATAAAAAAAACCTAAAAATTCATTGTCAACAAGTCAAAAATAAGATTGTGGCATGCATGCATGGGGACACACGCATGCATGCATGCACGGGGACACACACATGCATGCCATGTGTAATAATACAAGTTTAATTGCTTGATAATTGATCCCTTAATCACAAATCCCATCACACGAGGCCGCTTCATAAAACTTAAACCTCGTTTAATAACTTTGGCTGCTTCTTTTTACTACAACAAGTACACCACTATACATAGTCTATACGGGGCTTTGTGGTTCTGCAATATTTGAAGGTTACTGTTCTCTCTTGTACGGATGCAGAGGCCAAAGTGGCCGGGCGGTGCCAAAAAGCACAGACTTAGACGGGGTGGTCCGGAAACGGGCCGGAGATCCAGTGAAACTTAACAAGCATGTTCCCTTTGGATGTTAAAATGAAGTGTAACACAGATATTAATGTAGCAAGTATCACAACACAGCAGAGGAATGTAAACTGGAGCACTGGGACATCAGGCTGGACGCTAACCAGCTGCAACCGAATACCCCCCCCCCCCCCCCCCCCCCCCCCCCTCCTCTTCCTCCAATGGCCAGCTACACTCAAGCCTCGGCCTTTCATCACGGCTGGCCAGGAGCGAGACCCAAATGGCTCCTTCTGGGGATGAAAGTGTCTCGTTACTCATCTGGGGAGGTTGATTGTTGAGATAAATCACTTGTGGTGATGTTAAAAAGCAGCTGAATGTGTGTGAGAGTTCAAGCCTCGCGTATGAATCTGGTGCTGCTGTTCGCTCTGTCACACATTAATGGGCAGGTTGATTGAAGTGATAACCTCAGAAGAGATTTGGACTGGTGGACTCTTGTTTTCATGCTGTATCTTTGCATGTGTCATTTTTCTCCAGAGGTGTCCATCATCTGGGCTTCTCACCAGGTTCACCACAGTTCAGAGTACTACAACCTCGCCACCGCCCTCAGACAGTCCCTCACCCAGCAGTTCACATCATGGGTGAGATATTATTCATTCTGTCACAGTTAATTCTGTTAATTGTTATTATTGTCAACATGGAGCCAAGTATTGTCTCTGTAGCCAAAGACTGATGCATCTTATCCCTCTACACCTGGCCTGGTTCCTTACTCTGGCTGCTTAAAGTAGCGATAGCACGTTGATTGTGTTTGAGGAGCTTTTAGTGTCGCTTTGTGAGGCGTTTCATCAAGGAACTATTTTCTTTCTTCCAAACTACACCTGCCAACCGTGTCACCACAGAAGGAGAAGATGTAAAAATGAAAATGGCCTCCACGTCGGTTGAGCTGCAGTGTTAGCTAGCTCAGTGGTGCTAGGTGAGCTAGCAACATAGAGTTCATATGCAAGCTTCCTTCTGCGCGGTGATGCGGGTGTAGTTCAGTAGAAAGGAAATAGTTCCTACATGAAACTGCTCACGATAAGATCTGTGGATTATCTTGGGTCATGATTTCTGGAAAGAGACGTTGCTCTTGGTGTTCTTTAAACATAATGATTTTGGCGCTTTGAGCACCACAAGCCGAGTGCCGTCTCGTTCCATTATATTGGAGGGCAGACATCTCTACGGCCCATATCTGCAAAACTAGACAACTCGCATCAAAACTATTTGTTGATAAACGGCACTACTGATTAGAGGAAAAACTGTCCCTTCACAGCTCCATTGTTGTCCAAAAACGTTTCAAAGCACTATTTAGAACCACACCGGTGCTCTGCGTTACATGAGGCAGAGTGCCACAGAAAGGATAGGAAAAGTCCAAAAGTATTGAGAGACAAACTATCACATCGTCATCACATTTGTTTTGTTCTTTTCATGGCATTTATTGACAATATCAAACATATATTTGCCAGCTGTATCCTTTTAAATGTACTCGGTGGAGTGTTTTGACCACTGGTGGCGGTTTAGAAGTTCCCATGTTGTTTGTTGTAATGCTCTAATCATTTCTATGTCACATTTTTGACAGATTGTTGATATTTACAGGACTGGCTGTAAAGCACTTGCTGTCTTCCTATCTTTGTATTATGCAATATGTCGATAAAAGAGGACTTCTCTTCCTCCTCAGATTTTCTACCTGCCCATGGCTCTGATTGCACCCCCCACGGTCTTCGCCGTCCACATACAGTTAAACCTCCTCTACCAGTTCTGGATCCACACTGAGGTAAATATTTCAACACAGGTTACACATTCTCTCATTAATTGACTGTCTTTATCCTGAAAAGAGGAGAAAGGGAACGGTGTTGAAGGGTACATGGATGGCGACGTTTTACGTGTTTTGACCGTTGGACCGATGCAGTTAAACAACAAGTACCATCATTCATCGCCAGACACACGTCCTGTTTCATGTCTTTGGTTCAAACGCTGACTTTTCACCTGCAGTGTCAGGATAAGTAAAGATAAGATAATGAATCAAATGATCCCATTCTGGTGACCACGATATCTCTGGAACGCCTGGAGAGAGTTTTTCCAGATGTGGCACAAACGTCCACTTGACAAACGTCATTGTGACCTCAGGAGACACTTTTTAAAATTACCATAACTAAAAAATGAATATGCTAATTATGACAATTTCACACAAATGTCTCATATGATACAATGATGACATTTAGGATAGACATGAATGTGCTGCATCTTGTGACTGGCTTGTGGAGGCATTAAACCATGCAAAAAATGAATAGCTACAGCTTCTGAAGTCTGAGGATTTACTCAATTTACTCGCCCGAGGAAGAACTAGATTAAAACGTTGCCTTGAAAAGAGAAAAAGAGAAATAAATTATTTAGTTGGAGCTGAACGGTGTAAAGTTCTCTTTTGTGTCCAGTTTACTTAATTTTCTCACTTTTTTTTATCCTTCTTAAATTGAATACATTTGCTTATTTTTGACTATTTAAGATATTGCTTATGGCTCGACTAACTTGTTGTGGACATTTGTTTGTTTTCTCAAGCATCTTTTTTTAAACTTTAATCTAAAAAAAATTATTGATAGAATAATGGATGACAGGACTACGACGTGCTATGCACATAGTAATGTTATAATGATTAAATATGTAAATATATTGTATAATCAGTCAAGATGTAGCACACGTGACTGTGTATGAATCTCTTAACGTCATTGTTGCTGTGCAAAGTTAAAAGGGAAAACCTGACTGAACAAAAGTCTGTAAAGTTACCGTTCTCGCTCTGCCAAAACTAATCCGTGGGCTAAGTCGACCCTTTGTAGGCTCGGAGTTGCAGTGGAACCTGTGTTCAATAAAAAATAATGAGATTTCATGAAATATTCCAAACAGAAGCATGACCGCTCTCTCCGCCTTTAAAGTGACGGGAGTATCACTTTTACAATCCCCACAATCTTGAGAGGGAATGAGTGGATTTGGAACGCCTTCCATCTTTTAGTGCACTATTAGTGCAAACAGTCGTAATAGTCACAATCTTCTGAAGGGATGTAACTTATGCCTCCTTTATGGCCTTTTTTTTTTTTTCTTTTTTTGATGTCGTGTAATTTATTGGCGCGCTATGCGCTGCGCCGCTCCAGCCTCAGAGCCCGGAGTGAAGCGGTGGAGACCCTTTTCATTCAAGATAAAACTCTCACGCTCGGCTGCCAGACGCAGCCATTACATGGAAATAATGAATCACCGAGGAATTCTGTCCAGCCGTGCACGTTTCTCCAGACTGAGAGGTCTCGTTCGTATCGATGTGAAACATCAAAATAATCCGAGAGTCGCAGCCTGAAGAGAAGCATGAACTGTGAGAAATATGCCGTGTTTGACCTCGGTAATCTTTAATGACTCACTGGTGCATCTGTTTGATATCTAAGAAGAGAAAGTGATTCATGTTTGATAGTTTTATGCCCAAAATGTGCTCATTCAACTGCATCGTCTCTTGAGATGTGCATGTTTTCTTCAGAGTGTTAATGGGTTTAACTCGACCAGCATTGTTCACGTCTTTTTTTCTAATCCTACCAGCCCATGAATACGACTATGATTAGGAAAAGAGAATATGAATATTTAGTAAGTAAGTAAGTAAGATTTATTTATAAAGCGCTTTTTACAGACATAAGTCACAAAGTGCTTAACAGGGGCAGAATTACAAACATAAAAGACACATGGTGACCATAGTCGAGCAACAGACGATCAGTAACTGACTCAGACTGTATCTATTGATTCCTACCAAAGATTTGATGGTTCTGGACTCTCAAATGTGAGGATTTTGCTGCTTTTTCTCGCCTCATAATAAAGTAAACTGAATTTATTTGGGGTCGGGTTGTTGGTCAACTCTCGGAAATTGTGATGGTCAGTTTAATCCATTCTAGCGCCATTGGCTCCGTCTGTTGGTCAGTCGGTCGTTCCATCACTTTAGCGCAGCCTGAAATATCTCAACAGATGTTGGATGGACTGGTGGACATTCATGGTGCTCGCCTTGACTTTCCCCTCTGGCACCGCTAGCAGTTCAAGGTTCTCACTTATTCTGTGAGACATGTCAACGTCTGCTATAGACAGAGTGGCAAACATTCATTATTCTCAGAAGATGAATCTTTGTCTTTGGTGACCCCCTCACTTTTTGTTTCGTTAACATTTTTGTCCAGCTATAGGCATCCCCAAAAAAAAAACCTCCATGTAAATTTATTTCCACATTCATGCTCCCCAGAGGATGTACCTTTTCAATGTAGGACACATGGCCTTTCATCCTGTACCACCACCAGGACTAAATCACTTAGTCACACAATATACATCTCGTACTCTAAAAATCGTGTGGTGATGAAAACGACCGTTTTACATTCTTCTTATGAAATATTGAATGTTCTGTATGTTGTTATTCTATTTCAGCTGATCAGAGACCTTGGACCTCTGGAGTGGGTCTTCAACACCCCGAAACACCACCGAGTTCATCACGGTGAGACAAGCGTTATTTTATGAAGGAGAGTGACAATCTATTATTTTTGTTTCATAAAGATTTAGTTTTAGTTGATGCCATGTGTGTGATGGCATCAAACGTGTAATAAAAGCTGATTATGTCTGATTATAGTTATGTTTACGGTCAGCTTACAAGTGTCTGAGATAATGGAATTGGCTTCCAGAATTAGAGATTTGTTTTTCTTTACTTTTTCACAATAGTTCATTTCTGTGGTCATCTCACAAAATATTTTCCCAACAGGGAGGAACGAATACTGCATTGACAAGAATTACGGAGGAATACTGATCATATGGGACCGGTTATTTGGTGAGCAACAGCATTCAGACATTTGTGTCTATGCCTGATTATCTTTCCAGCGGCTCCGTTCAGTCACTGCTAACTAAGTATTACAGTAGTTCTGTACGTCAGTGAGTTTTGTCAGAGAGCCGGATCAATACCAAAAGTATCGCTACTGCAATACTTGCATGTTTTAGGATCAATACTAAATATAAACAATGCTGTCTCACTTTTCTTTGTTTTTCTTCCTCCTTTCACTGATATAATTTACTACTAAATGACAGTATATCGTCACCTACTGTCAAAGAAAAGATTTACGACGGCGTATTACGTAGACTCAACTTTGCTGATATGTAGCCACACAGAGAGTTATGATGCCAGAGTTATGGATTTGAAGTTCTGGATGAATTCACTTTTATTTGTTGTTATTATTATTGTTCAGCGTCATTAATATCTTTTTCACATCCTCCTGTGTACCGTTGAAGTCGTGAGTTTATGAGTGAACTTGTTGTGGTGTTTGTGGTGTTCGTATCTGTATTAATGTCTGTGACGTCTGCCCTCTCATTACTTGATACTGACTGGAAACCAAAAGTTGTGGTATGACCTATTATAACAACAAAATGAAGGGAAACCGGGACCCTATAAACTATTTAGGTTTACATTTTTACTCGAGTCAGCACTTTTGCACCAAACGTCAGCGAGGGGTAACTGATTAAATTCTGAGGTTTACATTACCCAGAAATCCCTTGGGCCGTTTTCTCTCTCTTTCTTAGGCTGCAGACAGTTTTAAGAGGTTGATCCCAGAAGCTATATTAATATTTTACCCATAAGAGTAGTAATTACACCAAATGTTGGGCAAATATATATGTCTTGATTAACTAAAGAGCCAGATATTTCCCTGAGGAGTTGGTGGAGACCAAAACAGAGCTAAAAGGAGTGAATACTCACCTTCACCAGGTGGACCCAAGCACAACGATAATGTTACTGATAGTCTTCTGAATGTGTAAATGTAGATGTTTTATGTATTCAATATAGGTATTGTATTTATTCACGTTATTTAGTTTTGTAAATAAAAGCTGCACGTGTTCTTCTCAGGTACCTTTGCTGAGGAGTCAGACAAAGTGGTGTTCGGCCTGGTGTTCCCCATCAACACCTTTGAAATCCTCTACGTTCAGGTTGGTCCCATCTTTTCATCAATGGTTGTGGCCGCCGTCGAGTCTCACCTCCATCCACCTGAGTATAAACACCTTTTAGTCGAGGAGGGGGACGTGAGCTCAAGTTTCCCTAATTTGGCCATTTTGTAACCATAACGTTATAACTCCACTCCAAACAAACTGGCCAGCTGAGGTGAAGGAGGCCAATAAAGGGAAATGCCAAGAAGGTGGATGTTGGGATTATTTTTGCGGCCCTTGCAGCGCGGGCAACGTCCAGCCCAATGAACACTGCAACCTTTCTCCTCAGGATTAGCTGTCGCAGCTATGACTTCATTAACGTTGATCAACTGCATGTAGCATCTGATTGTGTATTGTTTTTTTGACTCGTGGGTTTCTTTTCTTTCAGCTACACTACTATTTGTATTTGTGGAGAAGGTCCAACACTTTCAAGACCGTCGGTGACAAGCTGTCAACTTTCTTCAAAGGTCCGAGTTGGAGTCCTGGTAAACCTCGGCTAGGTGACCACGTAGACAATCCCAAGGTTGGTTAAAAACAAAGAAAATGCCTTGGTTACATCATTCCTGCAGGACGTATAATTTCACCACAATGCCCTCAGGCTTCATTACCCATCATTTTGACACACGCAAAACACAGGCTTAAATGACTCAAGAGCATTCCTTCTTGAAGGATTCACATATTCTGCAACTTTTACAAGGAACTGCCACATCCAATAAAAGCTGCAACGCCTTTGTAGAGGGAACACAATAAGTTCATTTTCACCGTCTTTTAAAAGGCAGTCTGCGGGATTAAAACCGCAAGCAGTCGAGTGTGAGTGTGTGTGTGTGTGTGTGTGAGTGTGTGTGTGTGCGCGTGTGCGTGTGCGTGTGTGCGTGCGCGTGTGTGTGTGCGTGTGCGTGTGTGTGTGTGTGCGCGCATAGAAAGACATACAGGCTCAAGTTGAATGCCCCGGCGGTTAGCTTTGAAATAACGCTGATGGTGTCACATATATACTTCCCTTCATGCTTCACACTTAAAGAAAAAAGAAACTCCCCTTTGCCTTAACAATTAAATTGGCCCCTTAAACCCAGCGGGGCGGTTCTAAACACGGACGGAGCTGGAATTGAACCGGAATATCTTGAAAGGCTTTGCGTAGACGGCTGCTGGTTGATATCTGCCGGTGAGGGAAAGAAAGGAAAGGGAGGAGAGAGGGTCAGAACGTGTTGCAGCTCTTTGAGAATAAGCAGAGCACCGAGCTGGAATACCTACAGGACCGGGGACGGGATGCGGGGGGAACCCACATGTGGTGGTTTGGTTCCTCGGGATCCTGGGAAACCCCCCGAATTAGAGACTGGCCTCTATGATTGGACAGTTTTTTTTTTTGTGTTTTCTTTTTACTTCATTCCCAAAGAGGATGCAGTTTCAGCCCAAGGCCCTCAGGCTTAGTTACTTTGTTATGAAGCTGAAAAAAACTGCTCAAGTGACTCAGGGAATTGTTAGGAAAGGACTGATGTATGACTGTGTGTTTGGGGGAAACTGCTACACCCAATAAATCCTGGATGACTTTGTAGATGGAACACAACAAACTCATTTTCACCCTTTTTAAAATTCAGCTTGAAGCGACAAAAGGCCTTTTAGTCATAAAGAATATAAACACAGAAGAAGTAGAAAGGTCATCAGAGACGTTTGACTTTTATGAGTTCATTTTGGGCATTTTCTTTTTTTACAACATTCTCACTCACTTTTGTTTTCTATTGTTTTTGTCATTTCCGTTACTTCTCTTTTCTAACTCCTGCCCTGCTGCTGTCTATTTTCTTGTTGTCAGTGTCTCTTAATCATATTCATGATATCAAAGTCCATATTTTTATGCTGCAATAGCAATTCAATCTATTTACAGAAGTATTTATTGTCACTGGCTGAGTCCCATGCAGGACTAGTGTTGACCAGGACGGCATGCAAACATTGAACGTGATTTGGGAGCATAAACATTTGTAACATCCTGTGTTATTAACATGAGCATGCAATTACCATCAGCAACCGCAGTTGTCACCAAATCAACCAGGAATGAAATCTTAAAGGGAAGGTTTGGGCATCTTGAAGTGGGATTGTATGAGGTACTTATCCACAGTGTGTTGCCTACAGGAGATGGGGGTGGGCACACCTCCAGTTTGTAGAAACAGACAGAGTTACCACACAGGAACAAAGTTGACGGGGGCAGCAACAAAACGTATTTTAGACACCTAAAAGAAACCCTTGCCCTGAGACAGCTATACAGTCCATGTTTCAGACAGGACTGAAGACCAGTGGAAGCATAGTACACTTGATATTGATGTATGTTTTAAAAGTTGTCTAAACTACATTATGTTGCTGCTGCCGCCGTCCCAGCAGTACATAACGTCTCGTACTGCCATCTACTGTAGTTAATGCACTGACTATGGATAAGAACCTCATAGAGCCCCTGCTCTGAACGGTGCGACCACACTGTAAAACCTCTGAACATGTTACTAGAAACACGGAGTTGAACTTGAAGGAATCTTGTTCTATAAGTACAAGGCATGCTGGCTGGTGTGAGAATCTGTCCAGAAGATTGCAACAGAAATATGAGGGGTTGGGGAATTAAACATGTTTTATTTTCCATGTGCAGGTTACCGGACAGGAAGTGCCTCACAATCCCAGCTGGCTGCTGCCTTTACAACTTTATGTGGTCGTACACTTCTTGATGGCGCTGGGGACTTACCATGATCTGTTTGAAAACAAAATGGTGCGTATGTGTTCGCAGATGGAAAACTGTAAATGTCGGCAGAGGAATTGTGCTTTTAAACTTGATTAGAAGGTTAGCTGCCTTGCTCAAAAGCACACTGACGGTCCTTTAGAAGGAGGAACGAGTGCATTTTACATTCCTCTATGCTTGAAGCGGGTTGACCTCCTGGTCACACGCTGGCTACTGTTATGTTTAGGCTACCGTAATCCCTCATATAAAGTATGACAAGGTGGTCCAGGGCTCTTAATTTAAGGCTGAGCGCTGCGTGTTTGTTTGCCAACATTATTTCACCCAATTATGCAGTTTGTTGTGGCTGCTCCACGGTCGGGCAGAGTCCTCTACTTAGCCAGCAGGGAAAGACCAGCTCTGTCTAACATCATGACAGAATGACTGATCGGCATTCCCCTTTAGAACAACCTTTGTCTATTATTTTCCACTCGACGAGCCAAGAGACCCCCTTCCTCCTCCGTCAGGAAAAAAAAAAGAAACAGGTCTCCTCAGCAGTTATCTTTGGAAGCCTCTTTTCCCCAGGCATAGTTTTGGTTAGCCAAAAAGTGCTGTCACGCCCAGCGCCTTCAAACTCCCAAATAAAATGGCCCTTCTTTTTTTTTTCTGATCGCTACCTCCGTGGTGCTCCCTTCAGTTGTGGTCCCCCCCCCCCCCCCTCACACACACACACACACACACACACACACACACACCTCCCCATCCAGGGTCGAGGGTTCCCCTCCCTCTCGGCGAATGAAACACCAGCTGGTGGTCCGGCAGTGAACACAAACGCCTTAATTGTCGAGTCAACCATTTCCCAACCCAAATAGCCTTCAGGATGCAGCAATCAGGACTCGGACGGGAAAATAACAAAGTGAGCGCTGCGGCCCCGACGATAAATCATGTCACTGTTATGTATTTATACCCACATGTTCGCTTGGCGCTTATTTAGCTCGACAATTGATGACACACTGCCACAGAATTTATGGGCTTTGCGTTAATTCTAAGCCATGAAAAAACATGAAGTGAAGCTACTCTTCAATTACGTCATCAGCAGAACGTGTGCGTTTTTATTATAGGTTTGTGAAACAGTTACTATTAGAGGCAGAGAGCGGAAGTGACCAAGTCTCATCTCAGAACAACTCTCCATTAGTGTGTTTATGATTGCAACATTTGGAATTTAAAGCACGAAAGAGCAACAACATGACATAATATGTTAACTTAGATTTGCTAAATTATGGGCAATCAGATTCGAATTATGTGCAATTTGTACTGCCATAGTAGTTGTCAACACTAGTGGGAAAATACCTATGTACTGTACTACTACTTCACTACACTTTAAAAGGAAATGTGCTACTGTACTACGTTCATTTAATAACTATAGTTACTTTGCAGGTTCAGAGTAGGTACTGGTGTGGACGGCAGGTTGGTTTGGATCAGAAGTCACATAACAACACAAACAAACAGCGGTAGACCAGAAACTCCTAGTCACTGGAGTGTTAGAGAGAGCTAGCGTTCACATTATTGATAACCTTATTGATCTGGTTACTGTGGTTACAGACGTTATCGCTCATGACTGAGTGGGCGTTTCCCTTTCGAAAGACACAGAAACGACTGCAGATGGAGTCGACCTTTAAGTATATTTTGATGCCAATACTTAAGTCAAAGACAGAGTTGACAAGATATATTGAGGTATTATGTGGTCTTTTCACTGAAGTAAAATATCTGAGTACTTCTTCCACCACTGAGCAAGGCACAGATATGTGATCGGATCATGAAATGGTCTGAAATAATACTTGATCTTTCTCTGCAAATTAATCATAAAGTTTTTGAATCATAATTGTATAGTTCTATCATACAGATATACATTTAAATTTTCTTCAAATTAGTAATAGTAAAGGATGTGTATTACCTGTAACTTACTGCAGTAACATTGTACTCCCGGAGCACTCCCTCAGTGGTAACTCTACTCTAGGAGCACATGAACGTCGTCATAATAACGGCTGCAATAATGAGTTAATCTGCTTCGTCTCAGGGGACAATAGAATAACACGATCATTCGCTGCCACCAGATGTTCACTTTCCTTTCTGTCCTCTGCTGTTATTGCTGCAGTTTGACACTCGACCACATAAAGAAGTAACACGATGAAAGAATCGTGAAACATTTCTTCTTCCAAAACAAAAAAACAAAACATTTCTGTCAACGTGACTCGACCTGACGACTCTGAGGGGTCTGTGGAGGATTTTCTCTCGGCGTTTCGGACAGTCAGTACAAAAACAAAAATTATTCTCCACTCATTGCGCCTCTTACTAAAAATAACTGTGTCTGTAGCCTTTGAACCCTCCTGCGATGATCATTCAGCTTTAATACACTCTGACAGTCGTGTTCCTTCACTCTGATGGATGGATCGAGGCCAGAACCCCCCCCTCAACCGTTTGATTCACGGAAGACAAAACCATCCCTCATTGCTCCCATGTGAGGGCTCAGATAATATGGTTCATATGGATTATGATTCCTGATTAAACACACAGACATATTGCATCCTGTTGATGGGCTGATTTTGTGTTCACTATATATCTGGGTCATATGGGAGCAGTCGGTGAGATTTGGCTGTCAGGCTCTGTATTGAGTGTCGGAGGAATATAAACCCGAGCTGACAGCCCACGGCATCCTCAGGAGACACGGGGCTTCCAGCTGCTGCCCTCAGCCAAGGCCACGGGTTAGAGAACACAAATTAGAACGTACATCACGTCCTGTACCGCTCAGTTTTTTTGGTGTGCGTCCCAAATAGTTTGGAAAAGGTCAGTGAGAGTCTGCATGGGATTTGTGCTCGGATGTTGGTTGTTTTGGCTCCGCTCAGGGGGCTATCGGGATTCAAACTGCAGCCTCTTCCACCGCGGTCAAGTCCCCCGTCAAGACCCATCTGGGATGATTGGAGCGTCTATGCAAACTAGGCATGTCAGTGTAAAGTAAGGAGCGGATTGCAGTTGCTGCAGGATACAGTATGTGCCAGCGCACTTATGCCGAAGGTCGGACATGTTTTGGTTGGCACTGCCAGGTAAACAGCCGAGCAGCCGTGCGGTTTACGACTGCTCTCCCAGTAAGGTCTCCTGCGATCGTAACTAAACCAGCCACAATATTAATTTAAGGTTTACATTCTAATGTATTTTTTTTTCCCCCAACCACATTTCTAATGGCATGCATGCACATCTTGATTCCTATAGATGCTGTCCCAGTTAACCATTCTGGGGATGACCGGCTACGTTCTGCTCACTCTCACTTCCCTGAGCTTCATCGTGGATCAGAGGTACAGTACTGACATTTGTTCATGTTGGCAGACTAAGAAGCAAAGAGAGGAAGGCTCTGGTTATCTATGACAGTGGTTCCCAAGCCTGGGGTTGACACTCTCCAAGGGGTCACAAGATGAATCAATGTATTTAAGATAAGAAAGAAGGACAACAACATATTTCTGCTACTACTGCTGAAATGATTTGTCATTTAGTCAATCTACAGTAAAAGTGTTGACAACATATGTGATGATCCATTAATTGTTTGAATCATAGACTGTATATAAGAAGTGGACGTAGTCATCGTGACGTCAGCCATTCGTGTCTTTGAAACCTCGAGTTCGTCGATTTTGCCATCGCCATCTTGGATTATGTGGGTTTTTTTTTTTTGCAACCAATGAATGGAAGTTACCATATTTGGAATGCGGGGGAGTGACGTAGAGACGACGTATACGTCTCTGGTAGCGGCAGCGACCTCTCAATCAAAAATCAAACTGGTCGAACATTTGAGAGCCGTGTAATTTCTTGTGTCAGGTTTTAAATGGGAGTGAAATCTGCACAAAGCAAACAAGACGACGGTGAACACTTCTCACACCGCTCCTCGTAGAACTGAACGGAGTGAAATCTGATGTGACGTCAGCCACAACTTATTTAAGGTTACGCCCACGTTGGTTATTATTTGTTTTAAGTGACAGCCCAGCTTTTGGTTGGGATGTTTAGACAGCATTTCTTGGTAATTTAATTGATAGATTACTTAAAAATCCAGTACACACAAATAAGTCTTTGGTAGAACTTTGAGTCATATGAAAACTGACAAAAGGGTCATGAGTAGACATTGCTTGGGTCAAAAGAAAGAAAAGATTGGGAACTATTCATCTATGAGAGGTCAGAGGTCTGGAGTCTCATTTAGTCTTTTAGAGATTAATATTCCAGGGGGAGATGGATAATAAAAAATGTGCCCTGAATTATTCGTTGAAAATGACTCATTTGGACCGACAGTTGCAAACTACTGAAACGGCAACCGCTGAAGGGACTGGAGTCTGTGAGGTTTCCTTCATCGCGTGCGTTTCCAAACAGCTGGATGTTGTTGTTCTTCATTTATCACACAGAACCCCCCCGCTGTGTGCTGAGCTGATGGAACTCAATAACAAGGGAAATGCAAAAACTCAGTTCCACTAAAACATGTAAATGAACAAAAACAGACATGTAGTATTAAAATAACATTCTCTCATCTGAATGGGACTTTATACCTCTTGTAGCTGTCCTGCTTGTAGCTCTAATCGACCTCCTAATAGACCGCTACCCTCATTAACGTCAAAGGTCAAATCTATTTGAACTCAGTCAGCTCTGGTCTGTAATTATTCCTCCAACATCAACATCAAAATGCGTCCTGGAGTTGAAGGCCTGGACCTCAGTAAAGATGAAGGTACCCAGCTGAACTGTCATTAATCCTCATAGTGTTGTGCTGTTGGTTGTTGTGTCCTCATGTTCAGGCCAACCGCGGCTTTCTTGGAGATGCTACGCTGCGTCATCATGGTGACAATGCAGAGGTACGGCTGCATGAAGCCCCTGCTGTCTTCACTGGCCGTCCCCACTGAGGTAAGACAACCTGTTACAATGCAACTTAAAGTAACCGTGTCATGACGGTGGCGTACGCACCTGTTTTTTAACATTATCAGCAGAGTGTACGGGCAGTTATCAACAGTTATCACCACCATGAAAGCGAAACTAAATGTTGTGGATAGAAACAGAAACACTTCAGGTTTAAGCAACAAAGCTGTTTAGGTTTAGGAAATAAATCATGGTTTGAGGTAGAATAAGTACTTTGTAAATTACGTAACAAAGTTAGTAAAATGAGTCGTTGGCTTTGCACAGCTTGTATTTTTATTGGTGATTTGATGATGACTGTCTTCTGAGCTTACCAGTAGGTTTAGCGGGCTCCTTCTAACCCTTCCTATGAGGCTGATATCCTCTGATGACGCCCATTCAACCTGCTGATAACATCCAGAGTGGGTGGTATACTTTATCCATTACTCAAAACAAAGTCAACACACAACAAGATAACACTTCGGGCTTCATTAACCAGCTGTTCTGGAGCTTTCCATCATAACACAAGAGCTTCATTCATGATTGTTACATTCTTCTCTTCATATTACGATTCAACTGTATCACAAACTGCTTCCAAAACGATCTAATATAATAGTTCTCTGTCATGGTTCACATTATGACATGTGGTGGAAATGGTTTGGATGAACGCTGGGCCTAGCCTAGCTAGCCTAGCCTAGCTAGCCTAGCCTGAGCGTGAACCAGAGAACCAATTTGTGTCCAAAATACAGTTTAAACACAAGAAACACAAAGAGACATAATGAGCCAGTAGCTGGTGTAGAATGCATGCAGACTGTGTGTTGAGCCAATCACTGAACGTATGTCTTTTGTCACAACGTATTGAAGAAAACATCCCACGTCCTAAACTATGGGAAGTTAATTAGATAAGTAGAGAACGTGGAGTTGGTTGGGACACTTTTGTACATACACAACATAACCGACTATTACTCACAGACATGAAAATGATTTGATCCCTGAACAGAGACAAGTGTCTGCTAACAATTCATCAAGTTTTTTAGAGCCAAACCCAAACGTGAATGGCACAATTTTGCACATTTTCCCACAATTCTGCCTCCCTGGGTGGGCTGGGACACCTTGTTCTGGACTAAAAGATCTCATTTAAACAAATAACAAACTGCAGTCTAAATTCGAACACAATTTATCTGGAGTCGTCATAAACACTCACTCAGTGACTTCACAGTGGGTCTTATTCACTTAGGAGAAGCCTTTGTCTTGTTATTGTCTGCTTTTTGTTGATTTGTAACAAGGTAGGAACTATAAACAATTGTGTCCCGATCGCCACAGGAAGAACAGACTAAAAAGTTTGGCATAACTAAAAAAAAAAAGCCTCGTCAAAGAAACGATCCAAAAATGTACTTTTAAAGTGAAGTGGGTGTGGCTGAGAATGAGCATTGTGGATATTTGCATAGTCACTTTCTAACTTGCTAAAAAGACTCAACTGTCCCACTGGAAACAGGAAATACGAAGGAAAATGTATCTATATGGTGATAATGAGATCATCATAAGGAATTCTGACATTAGAACTCTCTCGGAAATAAACGGCATCATGTTTCCCTGATGTGTGTGTGTGTGTAGCCTGTTATTGTGTGTGTTGTGTGGTCTGCTCTGTGTGTGTGTGTGTGTGTGTGTGTGTGTGTGTGTGTGTGAAATGTGGGTGCTAAGTCCAGCCCTGCAGGCCTGTGATCTATGAGTCCAGATGCGTCGCCCAATTGACCATAAAATTGGCGTGTCTTTCTGGCTCTGGCAGCCCGACTGTAGATGGCGGCTGACCTCTCATTACTTGCTCTCCCTCCCTCCCTCCCTTTTTTTTTTTCTCTCCCTCTTTCTGCCCGCCCTCGCTGCTTGCCATCCCAGCCAGTGCGAACGAGAGCGAACACTTCTGGAACCAATTAGTGCCGTCTGTCGCTAAGTAGAGCTGGCCGGTGGGATTTGCACGAGAGCGCCGAATCGCTGCTTTTTATTGTCCTCCGACTCCACATCTGTGCTGCTCAGGTGTTCGAAAGACAACTCGAGGCTTTGCCACCTTTTCTCTTTCTCGTCACACAGCGGAGTAAAACTGAATGAATCGAGATTTGTCTCGAGCGATGTGCATGTCCGCTTGATTTATGCTGCGCGTGCTGCACGGCCGTGTCACTTTGACAACGCAGTACGTTTTATGCAGCCGTCTCCTTGAGCGAACCATTAGGCCTCATTTCGAGTCGCAGTACATCAGTTTGAGCTGAGTAAATGTCTCGCTTGCAGGTGGGGCTCGTTGAAAATCCTCACAACTTACTTGAGTTGGTTCTTGACATATTTGTGCCGTTTGCTCAGAACTACAGCAAAAGGGGGGGGGGGGGGGGAAAGAAAGAAAGTGAAACCACCCCCAAGCGTTGTAAAGGTACTTCTAATGATATATGGGCGCGGGGGGGGGGGGGCGTGTTTTGAAGTTGGGCCAATCAATTAACAGTCACTTGAATAGTAGGAAGGGAAATTCACATTTAATTGTATTCAGGCTCATGCGACTGTACAGTTGGGAAAAGGGGGGGATTACAAAAAACAAAAAAACTAGGTTGGTTTGTGGTCCTTCAAACCCAGTGGTGTGATATACTGCACCCTTAAAGCTCACAGTGGTATTTATAGTGGCTCTGGAGATTTCCCTTGTAAAGCTGCAGGCTTGACCTGTAAACCAGCGCTGCCTCTCACTCCCAGCCCAAAACCCCCGTCTGTGCGGCTCACATGAAGACCTCGCTGGTTTCAGGCGAGACGAGGCTGGTAACCGTGTGTGTGTGTGTGTGTGTGTGTGTGTGTGTGTATGTGTGAGAGAGAATGAGCAGGGGGTGGGTTGTATGAGGTTATAGCTGTGCAAGAAGCGTTGTCTCTCTGTGTGTGTGTGTGTGTGTGTGTGTGTGTGTGTGTGTGTGTGTGTGTGTGTGTGCGTGTGTGTGTGTATAGAGGAAGTTGTTGCAACCCCTCTACCAACTTCTGCTTGTGCCGTTGTGTCGAATGCACATAGTTGAGAGTAAGAAAATCTGAAAGCCAGTTTTCCTTTTTCAACACAAGATAAACAGACATTTGTGACAGTGATCTCTGAGTCCTGTCATTTCGAAAACTGTTTCTTTTTTTAACTGTAAAATTTTTGCTTATTGGCTAAAATATGACATTATCATATACATGTGTGATATGCTAATATCTGCTTGGCCTAATTTATGGTGTGTGCTTAGGCTGTGTGATACACTACAAGAATGTATACTTTATACCATTATTATTACTTATGATACTGTTAATATTATTAAAATATATATATTATAATAGCAAAAAATCAGCCCTTCAACATAGTTATTTATTTTTTGTCTGTAATCAATTAATCATTAATCGTTTCAGCTCTAGACAAGATGGATTTTATAAGCCCACTTAGACTTTAACCTGTATGTGTGTGGGGTCTGCAAAATAATAGAAACTATTGTCTCAGCGATTATTTAAATCAGCACCTTTCTGACAGTGTGTCAACAACAATTTCACTTTAGAAACTGATTTTATTGCAGGGCTGACGCACCTGATCGCATTATAATGTCTGCGTGTGTGTCTGTGTGTTTCTTCTGCAGTTTGGACTGTAATGACGTAACACGTGGTTGTGTTAGTGTGGGGGGCCCTGGTTAGCCTGAAGGCAACAGGGAAACAGCAGAACTTAGACGCTGTATGTCCCAGAATGATTAAGCAGCTCTTCTCTTAAAATGGCCACAAACTGCTGGTGAAGTCACAGTCATTTAAGAGGAGAGCTCATAAAAATACACCTGTCTCTGGTAGAGAGAGAGAGAGAGAGAGAGAGAGAGAGAGAGAGAGAGAGAGAGAGAGAGAGAGAGAGAGAGAGAGAGAGAGAGAGAGAGAGAGAGAGAGAGAGAGAGAGAGAGAGAGAGAGAGAGAGAGAGAGAGAGAGAGAGAGAGAGAGAGAGAGAGAGAGAGAGAGAGAGATCCATGCTATCCTTTTGTTTTTTCAAAGTCTTCATGTCCTTTTTTGTAGTAATGAAATAAAGCAAAAATCACAGAAATAGAATAATATAAAGCCTGAGAACATTGTCTATTTTGCTTTTATTTTACAATATGACTGGGATCTGTCCTTATAAGAAGTGGTACATTGGCTCATGCAAGTTTGACACTTGAGAAGCAAATCTAAATCTGCGTTCAATCCAAAATATATATGAAAAAACATAATTGTTTTCACACCTCGTTAGATTTTCCATCGTTTCGTCTCTGTGCTCTGATAGTGTTTTCCAACCTGAAAAGAGCTCTTTTCTGCAAAAGGTTCAGATGCTCCACGGCCAAAAGAAGAGGTCAGAACAATATTATGAAGTTCATGTCAAACACAAAGGCTCAAAGTGGCTTTATCTGCGACACATCGCCTGATTTGTCTGCAAAAATTGCAGATCCCACCCCCCCGTTCCCGCTATCGCAGCCACGAGCCGGCAGATAAGACGGCAGAAGGTGAGAGGTCGGCGTTATCGGAGAGCGTTGTTTCCACCCGCCAAATCTCAGGTGCGATGGGTCAGCTGCCTTTTTTTTGAAGCAGGAATGTGTGGTAGCAAGAAGCAGCGCTGAGGTTAGCAGGATTGTTTGGAGCAATGGAAACTCTTGTGAGCATGACATCATCTGAGAGCTCGCAGGAATGGAAAAAGAAAAGAAATCTCCTCCCAGGGAGAAGACGGAGGGATTTGAAAAGAGAAGTGCTGGGTCGGACTGTTCCGTTGGAGTAAACAGCGGGGTGGTCGACAGTACACAGTGTGAAATATTATCACTCAATGTGCAGGGGATCGTGCCCGTCAAAGAGTAACCGCTTGGTTTATGTTGTCAAACCACTTGCCAGGTAAAGCTATGGAAATCTAACAGCAATTGGCCCTTTGGGGGATCTGTAGCAGTGTTTAGTTTGGCTTTTGGGGGACTGAGTTTCTGTGGCCAACGTTGACTTTACTTTGAATTTGTCTTCCTATTTGTGCTTTAATTCATGGGCGAAACACAACAGTCATCCAGTTTATGATGCAGCCTCAGAGCCAACATGTGAACCTGATTGAACCTCTTCTTCCAGTACTATTTCTCCCTCGTCTTAAATGCACATTTCACAGAACTGTAACTCCAATCTCCAAAATCCAAAACACAACAAATGATAAAAGACTTTCATAAAGTCTCAAATATAAAGAAGTCAAAGATTTTTACTGTAAAATCAATCAAGAGTGGTTGTGAATGAATGCGTAGCGTATTCATTTAGCAGTCTTTATTGCAGTGCAAGCTTTCAACACTCTCCACTCCAGTTTATTAATCTCTCTCTCCGCCACGCTCATTGGCTTACTGGCTAACAATCACACGTCTGATAGTGCAGTAAAATGAAATTCCTCACGGTCCTTTTTTCACAACAGTTGGGGGGGCTACAGTATCTCGCCTGAAGTGAGCTGGAAAATGTCTCCAGCTGCCAGGAGTCGTGAGCGCTAGGAGGCTTTGGACTGACTTCAGATCTAAGGTTGCAAAATTGGAAATGGCCGCTATCACACGCAGACCTCCACCAATGAATGTCTTCTACATTGAAAAAAAATCAAAAGAGAAGAGAAGGTCAGAGGTCACGTATTTCTTGGGAGGACTTTTGATCTCCTGATACCTAATCTCAGGGCTGATGAGGAAGCCTGATCGTCGGGATGTCCCCGAGTAAGACACTGCTCACGATGGTTAGACCAGTGGCTACCAATTTAAACTCAATCGCTCATCCTAGCCTTAATAAGGTCAGTAGCTGATTCTGACCCAGAGTATCGATCGGTGCATTTCTGGCCTTTTTAGAGACCTTCTGCTGGACACAGATGTTGAGGTTTGGAGGTATATGTTCACAGTTGATGTTGAGCTCGTTTAGCCTTTTGTTTGGCCTTCTCTGTCTTTTAAAATCATCCTCACACCACATTTTTAAGACATATTGTATGGTTCATTTTGGCTGGTTCCAAATTTGAAGCTTCACTGTCTACAGCCATGCTTACTTTGTTGGTCCAATGATGCCACTTCCTCTTCTGCTTATATAGAAAAACATACTGGCAATTACATGGCAAACGGGAAGAACAATGCGGCAAGTAGAATGCAACGACTGGGTAACGGGACACAGTCGTTGCTGCTTTCTTCTTTGACAGCGACCTCTTTGTGGTTGCTTTGTCCACGGTTCCCACTACAGTTTCGGAGAGCAATAGCGACTCCTGCATGGACGAATATGTACAGATCAACTGTTCCAGACAGGAGCACACAGCCACAAAGGAGATGGTGCCTTGGTGGCGCGGTAACCCTGCTGAGTCCTTAAGGCGCTCTACCTGACAGCTCAAGACCTTGACTTCTGATTCTATAAGTCTTTTGAGTTTAGGTGAACACGCATCTGAAATTTCAATGATCTGTCGTAGGAACCTTTCTTAATTATGACATATTTCTGTCTCCTCTCAGAGGCCTTCAACTCCTCCTGGGTAAAGAAATCATTCTGGTTTTGAGGCAATAATATGGGCTTCTGAGGTCTTCATACTGCCTCTTGTCCTCTGTACTTTGGTCATTTCCTGTGAAGCTTATATCCTACCTTGGGACTACAGATGGTAAATAGCCTCTTGGCTAACTGTCCTTACCAAATAAACCAATAAAATAAAATACCTGACTCCCCAAGGCCTTATTCTCCCTCTCCAAACCATCCTCTCAGAACAGACATCCTTTTCTTTTTGAAGTTGCTCAGTTTTTATCTCTGCACTGAATCCAGTTCCTGCCCTATGGCGCCTCTTCAGCCTCACGCCATTCATCAGCCTTGCGGATTGAAGTATTGTCTTTGGAGCTGAATTTTTGTCTTTGATAAGTTTGTCTGATCCCATTTCAGATTTTGCAGTTCATTGTCAGAGTTAAATAAACATAAATTGGGAAGTAGCTCTTCATCCAGCATGTTTGTTGTTGTGTTAACACATTGGAACAAGTTGGCAAAGATGGGACATTTTTTCTTCTCATTGTTGAACAGATTACAGCTTCTCTCTACACAGACGAGTTGGCACCAAACTCCACAGTGGGAATGTTTTTATGATAATGAGTGGATGGATGGAAGGAGTCAGGGGTAAAAAAAACTACCTCTTAAAAGCCCTCGTAGACTCGTTCATCTGCACTTCTTCTCTGAGGAATCCCACTGAACTTATTCACACAACCACCGTCTCTTTGCTCCTTGTAAATAGGAACTTGAGCTTGATTTTGCAGAATCAAAGCCAAACGCTAGTCCACCCTGTTTTGTGTTTGTCCGTCACCCTCCTTTCCTGGACGTGTGCCCAATACTCTGGCTTTCACAATTCATCCGACTAATGCATTCCTCACCGTCTGCTCCACCAGTGTGGTCACCGAGGGAACGCGTGGTTAATGATGAGGTGAAGAGTTCTCCTATTGAGGCTGACGTGGTGCCAAACTGCCGGGGTCTGAAGTGAAATAAAGGGTTACTCTCGGGGATTCTTCTTGTGTTGTCAGTGAGGCATAATGGCCTGGATGAGTCTTCGTTGACCTAACATGTGACCCTCCAGTGGACACATGGTAAAGGAGAGCAAACACCAGATGTGAGGAGGAAAACCTCTAAAACAACTGTATCAGTCTAAATTGGCGTATCATCAGACCGCTTTGTGTTTTGCTACACTTTCACCGTGAGGCAACTGCAGTTTCACATGTGTTTTGTCTGGCCGCAATGTGTGTGTGTGTGTGTGTGTGTGTGTGGGAGTATGGCGGCGATATTTGTCATGGCTGTGCTACAGAGCAGGCACCACACTGACTCTCTGGTGGGACATTAACCTGCTCCGCGTATCCTTCCTGAGTCTGCTCAAACAACCCGCGCACAGAGACGGAATATCTTCTCATAATGAACAGACAGGAAGTCCTCTTTGTGTGTGTGTGTGTGTGTGTTACACGGGTGTGTGTGCATCTGTACATATGTGCAGGTGTACTTGCGTAGGACTATGTATGTTCAAAAGTGTTTGTATATGATGTGTGTGCTGGTGCACCTGTGTGTGTTTCATGTGCATCTGTTAGAAGATTTAAAGTAAATTTACAGTGTGTACTGTTTGTGTCTTTATGGGTATACAGTACATACAGTATATGTACAGTATGTTTTTCTGGTATTTATTTTAATAACTTTTTTTTCCTTTTCTTTTTTAATAGCAACAATTAAATATACTGGGATTTGATTTAAAGAAGTAAATCAGTTTAAACTGATTTCATCCCAAAATTCATCTTTGTTCGTTTTCTTTACTTAAAGAAAAATGTCGAGAAAACGTCCCAGAAATTGATTTACAAGCTGCTAATCAGCCAGATTCTCTTTCAAATGGAATAATATAAAGACAGTGAAACTACAGACTTGTGTGTTACTTAATACTTCATTGTTGACTCCTAGTCTGGTGTTCAGATAGGTGAGCGGTGCTAAAAATCTCCAGTCTATCTTTAAATCAAACTGCATAAAAAGCATGTTAAATATGGTTTATTTTCACCAATTCAGTCCCGTAGTCTGCCCACTCTCATTCTGCAGCCCGGTTAAAGCAAAAGTTATTTTCCGACACAGTTGGGTCCAGGTCTGGTGGGCTGTAGGCAGCCATATGGAGAGGGAGCTCTGGAAACATCTCATTACAGGTCATATATCACACGTCTGACAGCAGCCATTCTGCCTTGTTTTCATTTCAATCACGAGTGCAGCTGCAGCTTCAGAACGGCGAGACTCTGCCACGTTAACCCGCTGAAGGCTGGAAGATACAAGTCTCCAGGGGCACTGTGGGGTGTATCTGCTTGATGCTTTATATCCATCAACTGCCCATGAAAGGACTATGGAGGTGACCAGTGTTGTTCTGAAGGTCAATGCAGATATTTTTATGTTGGAGCTGCAGATGGCCCGTTATTTAATGGTGTTATATTTGACCATGAGGTGCCAGAACTTCACTCATGTCAGGCAAAAGATTTAGAACGGTGTTGACACCATTTTGGGACACTAAAACTCTGCATTAAAAAACTGAACATATCTTTTAGATGAAGCAGCTATTTAGCTTCCTAAACTCTTATTTTTAAAACAGGCGATGTTTTATTTGGGATTTAGGACATTATAATATAACTTTTCCACCAACATTTGGTGATTGTGTGTGTTTGAGTATGACTTTGTGTTTTATTCTGGTGTGTCACATTTGACGTCACCAACAGGTTGAATAAAACGGTCAGAAAACAGTGAAAATGTTACGTTGGTTACTTTTTTTTATTTCTTTAACTTATTCTGTCTCTTTTTCAAACTCTCACACCAGAGTTGTTCAAAAATTAGAGAACAATGGAATCTATGAATCCAACATTTCCCCATGTGCCCACAAGTGCTGCCAAATATTTGTCACGTGACTGTTGGTCTCAGCCGAATCAATCATGGCTCCATAGTTGCATCGAGGAGCGCAGAATTTACTGCGTTTTACAGGATCTGGTTAAAGCAAATAGTTTATTCGCTGTGGATTTTAAATGAGACATGTTGGATAAAATGTTTTAGATGAAATATCACAATTCATAGCTTTGTTTTGCTTGCGTTTTATGATGGAAGCGTCCGTTGCACATGACCTGTTCAAAGACCGTCGGAAAGATGAAAATCTGAAGATAATGAAACTTTTTACAGCTTCTGTTTAGGATAAACGGTGTAGTTTTGGTGATTGATCAAGAAAACATTTTGAGGTTTGAGAGTTAATTTCTCTGAAAAAAAGGGAATATTAGATTATTTTGCAGAATCGTCACTTTGAGCTAAATATTAATCTCACGTGCTGCCATGTCAAAGTTGGTCAGAAGAAGTGTTGGACAGTGAAAGACAAAGAAAATCTCCCCTGAGCTCAACAAAGAGGCAGAGTAAATGTACAAAAAGCCACATGTCCGTGGCTTTTTGTATTGCCGCTCTTAACAAAGTACCTTCTGCCCAAAACAAAGTGAGTGCGAGTCGATTTGCTGAGATCTCTACTTTGGAGCCGCTGCCGTCTGGCCGTAGTGCTTATTTGTAGACGATCAAACCGTTTCCTTCCACAATGTAATCTGTCCCACATGGATTTCCTACAGAGTCCATTAAAATGTAGCGTAGCGGGGCTGAATGGGGAGAGATGGGAACAAGAGTCAAATAGGTGCCCTTCCTTTGCCTCCACATGCGGCTTTGATAGAAACGTCTGTCATGTTTCGCTCCGTTGGACTGAAATGTGATTTGCGAGGTTCTGCCAAGCCTCCCGATCCCAATCCGTCTCCGAGACGGACACAATGCAACTTCACGTATTTGTAATCTTCCATCTGTTTTTTTCCTTCAATTAATTGAGAGTTTTAGTCTTCTTGTTTAAATTGTATTAAGTTGATTTACCAGGAGCAGCAGGTTGTGAAACGGCTTTGTCCCGTGAGTTCCAGTAGAAGTCAAATATCTCTTACACTTGGGTTTTACTTCTGGGTCCTGATTTCCGTGCGAGGAACTATACCGCTGCCTCGTTCGTCTGTGTTGTTGTGTGACTTTGGTTCAGATTCGCCAGCTAATGGAGCTAACTCTGTTTGTGTAGTTTAGTCTGTAAAATTGCATCATATTTCATAAGATTATTTGTTTATTCTCTTCTATCGCAATCAGAAAAAGGTAGTGGAGTAAAAAGGACAATGTTTCCAATGGAAGTAATACTACAGTATCAGCTGTTCTTCACCATGTAAACATATTAAGTACACCAGAGGTCTTTCTCATCTTGCATCTTTTCTGTGGTACAAAAAGTAAAAGTAGCTATACCACACTATAAAAGTACTCAAGTCCTGAAGTATTATCAGGAATTATAATTAAAATAATTTAATGATTTCCTGATCAGTATTATCAGGAAAGTGTATTTAAAGTATTTACAGTAAAAGTACTCAAGTACCACAAACTTGTACTTCAGTAGCCTACAGTCCGAATGTAAAAGTGCTTAATTCTTCCACTGTTCTCAACAGTTTTATAATCTTGTGCTGGATCTCACGTCTGGTTGATTTGGAGTTTAAAACTACAGATACAGGCGGCTCCAAAGCCGATTGGTCACGGTGAAAACTACATGAAAACAAACGCCAAGAGGAGCCGGTTCACGGTTCGATTCCCGGCTGGCTGGACTGTTTGCTGCATGTCTATCCACTACTCTTTTCCCCCAAAAAGTGTCTTTCCCATCACTACCAAATACAAGCATAAAACTATAGATTTCTCTGGTCCTTAATGTAGGTACTTTAAGGACCAGGGCCACTAGAAAACACCCTCGATTAGCTGCTTTGTTTCGTCCATCGTTAAGCCGCTACTGTTTCTCAGGGGGGAGGCAGTTTTCAGGTAGTGCGAGGTAGAAAGCATAGAGAGGTCTGCGTTATTCTCTCTCTCTCTCTCTCTCTCTCTCTCTCTCTCTCTCTCTCTCTCTCTCTCTCTCTCTCTCTCTCTCTCTCTCTCTCTCTCTCAGAGGAAAACAGCTGCCGTGTCCAGGAGGAAACGTTGCTTTTTTTCCCATCAGGCTGTTCTGCATGTGATGGACAGCGGCCTGGTTTTGGCTTGAGCTGCGATGTAGGAAGCAGTTTATGGGCCAGAACGCAGCGAGGGGTTGAGGACAGCCCCCCCTCTCCCTCTCGGAGTAGCGAGGTCCCCCCATGGCGGTGACCCTTTTGACCCCGTCACCAGAGCATCAGGGGAAAAGACCTGCTCCTTAACCCCTGAGCCCACTTTCTGAGTCCTCACCCTGAGACCGAAGTCTCCCACTGTTTTCTTTCAATTACAGATTCACTTTCAGTGTTTGCCTTTGCGTTGACTGGTTGCAAATGATACCTGTCACACGTTTTATGTCATGTTTTCTTTTTGGGTTGTGATAATCCGCCTGGCTTTTTCTCAGTGTAACATTTTGCAGCATACAAATTGGAATATGCTCAAGGTTTACAAAAGGTTTACAAAAATCTAAACACGTATTATAATCCTTATAATTTATAATCCGATTTTTTAAGTATGTTAAAAAATATCAGGAAGCTCCTAAAAACAGGATGAGCCTTATTACATGGAAGGGAAACTCTGAGATTAAATCAGGCCTTGAATTCAGTAAATAATAAATTAAAAAATGTAAAACCTTTTGAAACTATTAAATGGTTGAAAATTATGAAAGGAAAGAAGTCAAGTTCAGGTTACAAAGGCTACTAAGGCACTGAACTCTGTTGAAAGCGTGGTAGCACTTCCAGATATCTAGATCTCAAACAATTAGGTGATTAGTCTATTTTAATCATCAACTAAATGTTGTTTTCCTCGTTAAAAATGCCAAAACTTCACAGGATCAAGCTTCTCAAATAGTAATATTTGCTGGTTTTCTTTTATCATAAACTGAAAAATCTTTTTGGTTTGTAAGAATGACAAAACAATCTAATAAATGAAATTAGATGATCTCAGAAATAATTCTGATACTTTATGTCCACCTTCAAACTCTGCTGTCAGCTCGTTAATGCTTTCGACGTCTTCTGAGCAGATTTTCAAACTCGCTCAGAGAACAGAGCTGTTGTCTGTTTTCAATATTTAAACAACGCTTCACTTCACCATCACCTCAGCTAAATCTGTATATCTTCACACTCTGAGTCTCTGCGTGGTGTCACACATTCATCATTTTGAAGGAAACACAATGACCTGTCTGCTCCTCTCCCTCTCTCTCTCTCTCTCTCTCTCTGCCGGTGTTGTCCAGGCCTTTGTCTCCCTCTCTCTGCTGTTCTGGGCTCTGCAGAGCGTCTCCCAGCTGCTCCACATCAAGAAGAAGGCCGACTGAGTCAACACACAGACTGACGGACGGGCAATTCTATGAAGTTATAATTGTTGACGTAATTCCATAGTGAGACATTTCTAATAATCTTTAACACCGCGTAAAGTCTCATCTGTTTTCACTTTACTGTTTATGTCAAACTGTTGATGACTGAAGCTTTATCACATACAGCGTCAGTAAGACGCTCAACAGGTGCTTTTTTCTTGTTTTAATCAAATGGTCTAATTCTCTCTTTAAACATTTCTTCTGTGCTTTTGTCTACACTGTCATAACAGAATTGCAGCAATGCTAATTCAAGTACTAATGAATTAACATTTTTATATTACTCTGCCTTTATTATGCAACATATACCTCTTACTAAACAAATGTCGCTCACACTGATGCTTTGTACTTTTGACTTGCACAACAGCACTCCGTATATTGTTTTCCATTTGCAATTAAAACGACGTGAGGGTTCTGGGACAAGAGGATGTCGCATGTGTACAGATTGTAAAGCCCTCTGAGGCAAATTTGTAATTTGTGATTTTGGGCTATACAAAAATTAATTGAATTGAAAACGATTGAAACTTTGGGCAACCCGTTTTTGATTTTTCTAAAAATGCATATAGACAGAATGACACCCTGGGGGTTCGTGCAGTGTGTGTCGAAACGACAGATTGTTCGGATGAATTCCTCCTCCCGGCCTCCAGATCTTGTGTGGGAGTGACAAACAGTCCACAGCAGATGGTGCTGTTATCAACTGCCAAAAGTCTTAAATCCACATCTTCCACAAACTCACACGACATCGAGGCGTTCCAGGTGAACAGGGTAAAAAATATAATTGATACTATGATGAAACTTCCCAAGTTAATTCATTGCGTTAAGGCATTCTTTTTTTGTGTTACAAGTTTTCTGTAATTTTATGTTTAAATATGCAAAGTGGGCATTATATTATTAAATATGAGCTCATTTACATACATTTCTCGATCAGAAATCTAAATATTGGATGAAGACTGGTTCAAAATTGTTGTTTCATGTTGGTGACGTATAGTCAAATGTTTTTACTGATGAAATGTCAGCCTTAAAGAATCATTTTCTGTCATATTAAACAAATACCAGTAAACAACATGGCTTTGAATATATCACAGCCCAAAATCTGTAGCTGAAGAACACAAAATTATACCCAAATAAATCATTTAAAAAAAATACAGTAAATATAAGTCATGTGGGTAAACATGGAAAAACTGCTTCATCTCGTTGCTGAATAACACAACATTCACTCTAAAGCGGCGTGTGTATGTTCACATGCAAATGTGAAAATGTTAATATCTGTGTGAAATGATATAGCAATCATCACAGTACGCAGATTACGTAAATACATGGAGTTTTTTATGAAAAGGGTATGAATATTCATGTCTCATTTTAACAGGCCCACGGATGGCGTCACTCTACTGTACATATGTGCAGAACGATCACGGTGGCTCCACTGAAATACCAGACATCTTATCAAATGTGTTCACCTGACAGATGCAGGTAACATCTGTGAAGAACTGTAAGCAGAATGAGCTGATATGTATGTAAATGTGTACTCGGGGTGTAAGCAAATATTAATACACTTGAGTATAAAAATGTGTTTTCCTGACTCAAAAACACTGCATTGAATTTTAAAGGGTTACATAAACCCCAATGTATATGAGTAGTAGTGTTGTTGATGGATTCAGGTCCAGATCTTGACATTTTAGTAAATTCACAAATGATTATACGGGTTTATACTGTGTTCTGACTTCACAATCCTCATCCTAACCATAACAATAGCCATCATGCTAATATTTAGCATTAGTTAATTGAAAGGCTATCATGAACAGTACGTTTGAAAACAGTAAAGTCATACCCAGCAGTTAATTTGATGCTTCTTATGATCGGTAACTGTTGCATGAAAGCACGATGGAATTAGCAAGCTAACTAGCTAGCTCCAAAAAAAGTAAAATTTGAACAACTTAATGCTTCATCCACACACATCCACACACAGAAAGCACATTGCTATCGCCTCATAATTCATTAACACGGATTCACCAGATTGTATAATGTGCTGATGGGTTTATTTAACATTTTTACACCGGTTATAAAAATCTGCATAGGCAACACACTAATGTGTGCCATTAAAATAATTCCCAAGTGAGGAAATAGCACATGCTCACAGTAGGATCCTGTGTGTTGAAAACGTGAGCAAACGCTCATCAGGCTACGCATGTAGTATGTTCCGTCACTTCATCAGACCAACACAGGACGACTAAAATCAGAAAGCTTCCGCTGCTCTCTGTGTCTCAATCACAGATGTCACTGATTTCCAGCAGCTGTTTAACTGAAACACCTGCTGTGACATGGCTGATTAGAGTGCGGTCAGATCAATGCTCAAAGCTCAGAGGTTGGAACCCATGAGGGGATCAAACATTATGCATTTTTCAGATATTATTTTGTGATTTTTAACATTCACATTGAATTTCTCTAGAGAAACCTCCTAGTTTAACCACAGAAAACAGCAAAGGTTTGACTGCAAACAGCTAATAGCAGGTCAGTCTTTCCTCCACTGTGTGGGAAAATAAAAGTTGGAGGAGTTTTCACCCGCCCAGCCTGTTTCACCAGCACAGAATATCATATAACAGCATACAAATGTGAGTATCACGACTGAAATGACGTTGCAGGTAAGTGTTCCTGCGTTTGGCGAATAGCACCTCCTTATGTCATTAGCTGCTAAGGAACAGATAAGAGGCTGGTTGTGTGTTTGCCTGGTGTCACACTTCCCATCGATGTCTTTCTGATGACAGCTCAGTTTAACTCAGTGTGGATTTAACCTTTTTGAGGCATAAAAACTTGTTATAGGGGGAAAAAGTAGGCCGTTGAATAGCAAAACGTGATTTAACTATGAATTAATGAACAAAATATAACATTTGATTGCAGGTCCCTTTTGTTAGTGATGGGGGACAAAATCCAGTCGTCCTTCTGTGGAGCCCATTTCTCACACTGGATGCTCCGTTGACTAACAGTATTAACTCCTTGATTTTATTTTAATGTCACCATCTGAAGTCCATTCAGTAAAACACAACAATATCAACCGTGATAAAACATTCTTTGTCAAAGCTAAAGGGTGAATACAGTATGAGCCTGCTGTGCTCATCCAGTATTCTCTGCTCTTTAATGATCTGTCGGGTTATTGAAGCGATACACCGACAGGTCGAGAAGCTGAAATATTGATCCCAGTGTGGACGGATATGGCCTTAACCTTTACGTGAAATCCAACTAATAGGCTGTGAGGGAATTCTGCCCGGGGTCTCGCTTAACGGAACGAGGAAAAGCCGCTCAAGAAAGACGATCAATGAGACAGTCAATGGGAATTGGATCTCGCTGTAATGTAAAAGAGGCTAAAAGCAAACCAGCAGTTACTTCATCCTGGTTGCGTAATGGCAGCTTCTTAACAGCCTCTGCATCGTCTGAAAATGGCATCAATGAATTTTCAAAAACGATTTCATCCACACATTTTCTCTGCTGTGTCACTTAAACCATAAGGATGGCTTTCCGGTTTCTTTAACCCGTCTATGGCTCTCAGCCCATTCGTTCCTACTGAGGATCGTTAAAAACAGGTCACAAATGTTTGGTTTCATTAAAATAAAAAGACAAAACAATTTCATAAAACAGCTGGTCACAATTGTTTAGCAAATATTACTTAAAAAGGAGGTAGTGCATTTGCTGGGCACTATTTTCAGCTGTGGATTAATACACATTTACTGTTCTACTGAGTATCTACAGAAGCAGTACGGCGTATGTGGGGTCCAGTCGAAATAAAGTGCACCTTGTGTGTGTGTTTACGGTAGTAAAGGAGCATGTCAGTCAGTTCAACAGTTTGGCTGATTGATGTGTTTACAGCCGTGCAGGCGGATTGGCTTGAGGGTGGCAATGCCGGTCTGCCGGTATGTCAAAGTCTTCACGTAGCCTGTGAAATATCTCAACATCCACCGGATGGATCGGTATAATATGTTGTACAGACATGCATGTTCCCAAGAGGATTAATCTTACTGAGTTTATTGATTCCATTACTTTTCCTTTAGGGACACCATGACGTTCACATTTGGGGTTTGTTTTTTCACAAGCCATTATCTGAATATGGGTGAAATTTAACTTTTGGTAAATTTTTTTATTTAGGTTTCACAGTGCACAAATTAAAGGGGACCTAAAAATAAAAATGCTTGGGGGGCCTCTACGAAGGAGCAAGGCTAAACAATTGAGTTGGCACTGATGTACTTCGTGCACAAATCCCTTGTCCTTCAGTTTATCTTGAATTTTGTATTAATGTCCCTGTTTTTGTGCACGTTATTCAGCATATTCTGTATGTTCTCTTCGATATTTACTTGACATCTTGGTCCGACTTCTGCTGAAGTCCAAATCGGTCCTCTCCCACTCACGTTAACCTGTCGTTGACCTGTGTACAGCAAACGCCCGTCCAGGCAGCCTACGTTTTGGTTCAGTTCCTGCTATTGGGTCAGATTACGTTCTCACACTTGGGTTTGCTTGAACAACGGTTTGAGACCACCTCTCTTAAGTGGTCTCGGACTGGTTGTTTTGGTGTGTTCACCGCACCAGAGTTTGATTAAAACAGACTAAATGTTGTCTTGTGGAAATGCCCTTAGTCTTGTTAATAGAGCTCACTATTGGAATTGGATACACAGCATTTTGGTCTTTTTATGGGATTTGTTGACAACAGGAAAAATATGGAATATCGCCACATACATACAGAAAACACTCACAGATTAAGGAATTGAACCGTGTCCCTGTCAAGAATATGATGGAAACTTAAATTTAACAAAAACATAAATATTTAAAGTCCTAACTTCAGGTTTTTCTTTCACTCTTCCATCGAAGAAAGTCAGAGGAAAGCAGCTCTGCTGCTGCTGCCCACGAGATGTGAATGAAGATATTCGTGTGCCAGGTCGATATCATCACGGCACTTGCGTTAGCGTGAGAATGCGTTCTGCTCGCTGGGTCGAGTACAAACCTGCAAACGCTCGAATGCACCACTCCAACATCACATGTGATGTGCTGACTACAGCATACCTGGAGGAAATGCATGCTTGTGCTTCCCCTCTTTACTACACCTGGTATCAGTGCATCTCTTGGGGATGAAGTGTCTTTGAGGTGGAGGTTTGTTTTTTAAACGGCGTCATCCATCTGATTTAGTCACAATGAGTTTGAGGGGCACACTTTTGGATCCACGTTTCATAACCATGAATCTATAAATGTGCAAAAACTTGCAAGACTTGGATGATAGAAGATTGATATCGCTCTCATGTCTGTACCGTAATGAAGCTAAAGCCAGGAGAGGGTTAGCTTAGCATAAAGACTTGAAATGAGGGGGGGGGCAGCTAGTCTGGCTCTGTCCAAAGGTTAAAAGAAATCCACCTAGCACCTGTGAAGCTCATTTCTCTCACCTTTGTGTGACCTGTTTATGCTAAGCTAATCTTGAATGTCACTCTTTTCATATTTCGAACTGGAATCAAAATGAGTCGTATGTTTTTGTTGTCAAAAATGTCTTAAAACTGATTGAAGTAGTTGATGAAAAAGAGAAATGTTTTTTTTGAACGTTTTATAGCAAATGCATTTACCATGTTGCTCGGCTTGAATGGTTGTAAACCACGTTTTGGTATAAGACACCAGAGTGTGCCTTCAGCCCACATGGCCACCAAAGCTGACGAGATAAAGTAAAGAACATCAGCTGCAGAAACTCAAACTGCTTCAATAAAAATCCAAAAGAAAAGCACACCCAGTCCCACCCACACTGTTTGATTGTGTAAGTGCAGTTCAGCAATGAGAGCAGCAACGATTGAAACAATAAAAAAGACATTCAACAGATTATCAATTGCATCTGCTTTTTTGTGACATTTGTTAAATCTACAATCTACATATGTGGGTTTTATCTTTGTATAAACACAAACTAACTTCACACATCAGCTAGACTTATTTGCCTGTGTGGCTCCTCCTCTCCTCCTCATTGCGTGGCAGATGGGAACGGCTAACAAATGTGATTTACTCCCTCAGAGCCACAGAATGTTCCAGTGACTCATGCTATGATGGTATAGTTCAATGCTCTGCTGTCTGCAGGGGGACAGAGGGGAGTCCCACCACACACACACACACACACACACACACTGGACAGACATGCATGTATTAAGGTCTGTGTGATGCTCGAGCATCATACTGTATTTCTATATGTTCTTTCACTGATGGACTGCAGGCTCAACTGTCTGAACCAGGTGTGGATGATGGGCACACATTAACTGAGATATCTGTTATTCAAAAAATGGAACAACTCTGACCAAGCATGTTATATTGAATACATTGTTAAAGCCACTATATGTAGAATACATATATATAAATACACACATAGTGGCTATAATCTTCAGCCTGTTGCGTACAAATTACATTTCAAATGATATAATCAAACTCTTCTCACTATGCATTAACAGCTAAACGTTAATGATGTCAACGTGTTTTAAAATGTAGTGTCAACAGTTTTTATTTACATTCAAAGGAATTTAAAGGGTCTTCAGGGAAATGTCACACATTCCCTTTTTCTTCCTAGCCGGTTGGAGGGGCGTGTCGGTGTGTGTGTTTGATTGACAGCGACTGGCAGGCTGAGCACCAGCAGGGGAGCAAGAGAACAAGTTAACACACTTTTGCTCTAGCCCACACCAGCATCTAAAAGAAGTGAAGTGATATTTGCGGGATGTTAACATGCTGACCAGCTCACAGGCCAACTAACAAAGTGACGTGCACTTCTAGGGGGTGCCAGCGTGAAACCAAAACATATCAAAGAGGCTATTTTCTCTATTTCGGTTCCTGATTGTTATTATCTTTTCTCAAAGGAGAACACAGGACTTGTGCAAATGTTCATGCTGTAGCAGAGGAGAAACATTTAAGTTCAGTTGATCTAAATATTAAAAAAGTGAACTGACTTGAAACATTGCAACCTTCTGGCATCATAATCTTACAAAGTGGTTATCAACCTAATCATAGTCAACTAGTCAGGTTTACTATAAAATGTATTTTTGAAGCAAACAGTAATTTATATGAAAGTAGAATCTGAGTAGTGTAAAAATACTGAGGTAAAAGCCATTTAACATTCATGTTGGATGAGTAGTCTCGGATGAAACCCCATTTTTAATGAGTACTCGCCCAACATACTGAGGCATTTCCTTAATGCTCTCTTTCAGCCTCGGGATGTTCACTGATTGAGAGAGACGCCTGTCTGTTACTCAGCCAGCATCAATGTGGCCTCAGAGGCCATGAGTGGGGAGACCTAGGGTCAGCCTGTGTTGATGCACTGGACAGGACCTTACATAATGGTCCCATTATAATACATTGTGTTCTGCACTAGACTCCACACTCAGGCTGCTATTTATAGCACAGATGGCCAGAAGTAGGGTAGAATTGATATATGTGCTTTGGGCTGCTGTGACAGTCGGGGGGGGGGGGGGGGGGGGCATGGTCGTGACCGAGTCTCTGGCTCCGTAACAGGGTGATTTGATTGGATCTTAGAAGTTGTAATGTTAATTTACATAGCAGTGTATTTATTCTACAGCCCATCTGCTCACAGCAGAGGGTTCAGGCTGCAGTATGTAGTGAATGAGAAGGACTGTAATCAGCAGCTCTCGCTAATATGGAATCAACGCTGTGTGACGGTGAACCTCACTGTCCACAACAAAGTTGCCAACATTATGTTTTGAAGTAATAATCTCACACATATTTATGGAAATCTTATAATGATCGTGATGCTAATTTGGCCTATTGGTTAGAATGAGTAGCAGTCAACCAGAAGAAAATTCACCACCGTGACATTAACATGTGATCGATGGAAAATCTAAAGAACAGGGTAGGATGTTACAAATCCCGCTCCATCTTCTGTAGAGCCTCTGATACAACACTTGCAGCCCCCATGAGTTATTTCTTTACTATTTTATTTACCAAAATCATCCAACATGTTCCCCCATACCTACAGGTGCTGTAAAGTGGGACATCACGAGGGTTCCACGCTTTTGTTTTAGTATTTTTTGCTCATAATTTCACGATTTTTACCGAGGCCACTCGACATAAAAACATTTATTGTAATCCATATTGTCTTCATGGAGACAGACATTATGACAATCAGCTACTGGTGTTCAGTTATAAGTGGAGACGGCTTCATTGTCTGCCTAGAAAGCGTTAATCCCTTGTTTTGCAGTGTCAACCATTTCCTTTCTATATTCGGCTAACAGACGTAACTAGCCTTCGGAGTCTTTTTTCAATATTCCACTGGATGTTTGCGTGGTTTGGCAACAGGTTTATTCCGCTTAGCTTTCCAGGTCTTTTCAGGTGGTTGTACTAACTACCGCATTTAATTTTACTCACAAAGTGCTTTTGGTTCCATAGCTGGTAATAAAGGCCTTTACATATGGGGGTGAAATGAATAAACAACACAAAAATAAGAAATACTATTCATACTGACAGTATAGTGTACAAAAACTTGAATGGTTGATGCCTGTATTTGCGGTGCAAAAGCTCAGAAAAATTGTACCTGCTTCGAAAAAAGTTATGACGCATTATTACATTTTCCGCCGCGTGATATTGAAGTTCTGTGGACTTGAGAGGCCTTTTTTGAACCACATTTGAGTTCGGACAATGGCTGCCATAACATTTCCTTTCATCAGTGTTATGTTGGTTAACCAGAAAACACATCTGTAACTCAACCAGTGAAATGATTTCATCCTCTGAGAGACAAAAACTCGTAGTTTGCTGAAATACATACATTTTTGCAGACATACATATACATTCCCTCTACGGAGGCAAAAGGATTGAATTTGATTCGACTATTTTCATTGATGCAGAGTGTGATGCAGTCGCCAGGGAGGGTACTCTAACCTGCCTACAGCATGCCTGACCCACATGCATAATGACCGCAAGAGATGTGATGATGATGCAGGTCTGATGCACTCAGCGGTGAAGGGCTCATCTGACATGAATCTTTTGTGAGCCCTGCACATAAAACACAACAGAACAAAACAGAGTTGTGCGACATAAATACGGAGTGCATGTTGAGAATCGCATGTATTACCTCGACGTGATTAATTAAAAACATCACTACTAGAAAACACTTAGAAGTACAAAGGTCTTTCAGTTCATATAGAGTGCATACTAATGTCTCGCATACATGCATGTCTTATAGCTGAAATGTAGAACTCAAATACTTAGTAAAGTGATTAATGTACACTAAACACTATACTAAATACTAAAAATATACTGACTAATCTGTTTAAGTAAAGTCTACATGTTTATGTCATTTGTTGTTTTATTCACATTTTTGTAATATCTACTGTACGGTTATCTGTTTTTGACTTGAGTTATTAAAACACAGAAATAATCCAAATGTGCCGGAGATGTTGGCCACCAACCCAAAACCAGGAGGTAAGTGAATGTTGGACTTGCATTCATCAGGTGACCAGAAACACAACTTCAAATCAATGCTAGCGTAGGTTCCAAACAGGTTTTAGAAAAACTGACTCAAAGTATGATCATTAGCAATGGGTTATTGCATTTTCCTAACAATAGATTAACAATTTTACCTAGAATTCCCACATTTAACTAAGCACAGTCCAAATATTCTGCAGTAGATTAAAGTCTAGCTGGTTACCCACAGTGACAGTCACATGTGAGGGACATGTCATTAACTGCCTTTGCCTCTGACACAAATGTAAATGCCCACATGACCTACACTGAAGCCTGCAGGCTGCACGAAAACACAAACGTTATTTGCACACCGGTCAGCCGCCACCGCCCACACACCGCCCATATCTGGGTCATTGTTCAGCCATCTTTCATGAAACTCGATCCATGCTGATGCTTGTGGGTCAGGTTAAATAGTGGCTCTTCTGGCTAAAAAGTGTGAGCGATGTAAAGGTTATCTAAAGGTGTGGTGCTGAATGGATTGAAGGTATTAGGTTTTGTTCCAGGTAGCGGCATGTTTATAGCTCAGGCCTTTTTATCCTCACAGCCTTGTCTCAGGAGCAGAACAGCAGGGCACGAACTATTATTGAGTAACCTTTATGTCTCCCGCACAAGGGTTTCCCTGTGAACATAATGCTCTACAAAGCCAGACATGTATACTGTACAGCAGCTCCACTAGCTTTAAATGTCTGGCTCAAGATCTTCAGACAGTATTGAGGAGAATGTTACTCATTTATTTTAACCTCCAGAAAATGCAAACATTGGTGTTTCTTTCCCCCAAACAACGAACAACCATATATAAATAATATAACAATATCAACATATAATAAACACATTTAGATGTGTTCGGAGAGCAACTTGTATGAAGTAGTCTGTTAGATGCTGAGTCCGTTAGAGAGTGAACGTCGAGTGGCGGACTGAGGAAGCTTCTCGTCTGACCCACAACATATTGATGAATTCACTGCGACTGCTGCAAGTGCAGCCTGTCGAGGTATCGAGAAATCTCAATTAGAAATAATTGATAAAAATAACTAAATTGCTTATTTTTTTCATTCTTTACACGGTATCTCGTGAAGATTTTATTACCTATGCCATAAAGTTCCACTAATATGCTCATGATGCTTAAACTATCTATCAAACCGATAGCGGTCCCTCTTCTATGTTGTACATCAATAACTTATATTTAAGGAGTTCCCTTGTGTGAAATTAAGTGATGAGTGCACTAGAAACTTATAAATCCCAAGAATTAACACAAATTACATTAAGGTTGATCAATTTTATTCCAGGCTCCATAAATTTAGATTCATGTCCTGGCAAAATCTGACATTTTTTCAATCAAAACACACAAGTGACACTCATTTCCGCAATCCAGTCTCCTAGAAAGTAGGTGTAGTCTCTCATCTGATCGTTGTCGCTCCGGGTGGATGGTTGGCATACAATGAGCAGGATTTTTGACACTGAAGGCTGTTTTCTGCGGCCTGAGTCTGGTGTGCGGTGATGCTTATGCAACAAAAGCACATCGGTGAAGGGAGGCAGGTTGTGGTTGTGATTATTAAAGTAAACATGTCATGTCTTATTCTTTAGGGCAGTTTAAATATTTAATGCTTTGATAGGTAACCTTGGATGAATGAAATGATTGGATGGGCTTAGCATTGGATTTATTGATGGCTGTCATAAAGTAAAGAGAGTTTCAATAAGTAAAAACTAAACTAAAATACATTTCACCCACCAGCTTTAACCAAGGTCATTACCAAAAGGCTTAACTGAGTGCCTAAACACACAAATGTTAATCATGCTAAATTTGCATTCAAAATCAATATATAGGGATTTCGCTTCAGATGTTTTTCTTTCTGATTATGTTGATAAAAGATGTAATTCGGGGGACATTACTCTCTAAACAGCAGTGTGTACAATGTGTGTGTGTGTGTGGTGTCTTTTTACAGTTTAGGTCTACACCTATACACTGAGTTCAAGTTATTTTGTTTTATTGATTTAGTTTTCTGCTTTATTGATCTATTTAATGTGAATGTGAACTGTGCCAAAAAGCTGAGTCTGCACCTTTTTAATAAACACAATGATTACAATTTTCTAAAATGCTGTCGTACTCTCATTTCCTCATTTGATCTTATTGCTTTGCTCTGCTTTTTTTCCCGCCTGTATGATCATTCTGCGGTTGCTGGTAAGATTCCTTCCATCTCACGTGTTGATGCTGAGTCTCTCAGCTCAGCCCTGACTTCATTACTATCGATTGCTACAAGTGAGGCCGTCCTAAGAATCCGGGCTCATTTCGACATGTGCACTCATTATGCATCTCTGTGAATACGAGTGTCCGCTAAATGCCTAAAATGTCAATGACACAGTTTTGAATATTAATAATGGATGAACACACGTGGCCTCAAGCACTACTTTCATTTAGAAATGTAATTATGCGAAACAAAAGGTTGTTTTATCCTTTATTATTTGGAATTATAGAAGAAAACAAAGATTTTTCTTTTTTTTTTATCGTCACATTTCTACTGATCCCCCGTATCCTCAGGACATATGGACATATTAGACACTTCAAGATGAATGTTTATTAGCATGCCTTTCTATGTATACATACTTTGTCGGGCAGTGTACGTGTGTAGCACATCTGAGTGTGTTGCTGCAGAACAGAGATTGAGGCCTTTTAATTAACTATGATCTTGACCAAATGTTAACCAAGTGTTTTAGATATTTAATGTTTATCAAACATATGGTTTGTTTGCCAAATCCACAATCTTTCATGAACATAAACCATGTCGTAGTTGCTCTGCACAGATATTGTAGATGTCGAGAATTCTAAAAACGTAGCATTGGACGTACAATAATGTAGGGTTATGAATCATCCAGTGTTAAGGTTTTGACTGCTAAACTACCTTTTCTTTCTCATGGTGCTTAAGATTGTAGTGGTGCTTTCTGGACTTCTTGCACATCTTCACACTTTTCCAAGTACACCACCCTCTTGATCCCGTACATTCAGTTACATGCTGCCAACAGTAATGTCATAAATTCAACCCAGTCTCCAGAAAGAATGTTGGCATTGAAAGTTTTCTGCAGCCCACAAATATGTTTCATTAATAAATTACCTATCAGGCTTTCAGAAACACACAATGCTACTTGCTTAAAGCTGTGAAATGATTAGGTTTAGCCAAAAGAAACTACTTTAAGTTTCGAGAAAAAGCTCATGGTTTGTGTTAAAATAATATCGTATCAACGTAAGAACATAAATAAGTATCACTCACCCTTAGTGGACTTGTTTAGTCGTTGTTTAGTTCTGGTTTCACATTGACGGGAACGGCGGTCTCCTGGGTGACGGTTATGTGTTCAGTGAAGACTTTTTTCACTTGCTCAGCCAGAATGCAAAAAAACGTGAAGATTCAGCGTATCCGGTTATATTTCTTAAATCTTTGTACATCTGCATCCTTTGTATTATCGTTATACTGTATTTCATGGTAACTACAGCAAATCTACATTACTTATACTATTCTTGCTCAGTGTGTCTTTTTTTACATTTTTGAAATATTAGAGATGGAATAAGATATTAGTCGTTTATGTCATTATTATTTTTTTATTCTTTCTTTATAGGTATACAGGATTGTAGAGAAGGAGGGAACTGACATTGGATCCTAATGTGTGTTGCTTTTTGCTGCAATTAAAGGGGCTGTGTCCAAAATCCGTCTCGCTCCCCCTCATTCACGTCTCCCTTCATACTCTCTGCAGAAAGCAATATATTGAGATTTTGGAATCATGATTTTGCAGCATCACTAGCACCTGTAATGTTTGTATTCATTACTGTGTAGAAAGTAGTGCACAATAGTGAATAGAACCTCGGCTGTGTTGAAATCTATTTGAAGGTTTTTGATCCCTGTATTGAATGGATCTAGAACAGGCATTTTCTTTGAGTAGTGTATAGGTATGGATTTTATTAACGAGTGTGCATTCTGTGTATGAATGCTTTCAAATCTCCATGTTTCTGCGTCCCCAGAAAACAAAATGGGGTAAATAAGAAATTGGTCACAAAAAACGTAAACCCTCCTCCACCACCTCATCATGTCCCCCTGCATAATCTTCATCTTCCTTCTCTCTCTCTATTTGTCTCCATTTTCCCATCATTCAGTCTTTCTCTCTGTGTCAACCCCCCCCCCCCCCCCCCTCTCTTGTCTTCATCTTTCTCTTTTTCCCGCCTTCTTCTCAGCCAGGGCATCCCACAGGTTGCTGCACTTATCGCCTGTCACGTTGAATGCTAATGGAGTAGAGGTGGCGTGAAAGGAAGAGGGAGGTGTGTGTGTGTGTGTGTGTGGGGGGGGGGGGGGGGGATGAGAAAGACAGAGCGAGAGCGTAAGACCTCAGGATATTTTTTTCAGGGGGTGGGGAGAGAGGACCTGAGCGATTGAGGGGAGGGATGGAGGGATGTGACGTGAGCGAGCGGGAGTATGGAAACTGATGATTGCAGGCAGAGCAGTGTTGGATAATTATGCTCTCTCTCTCTCTCTCTCTCTCTCTCTCTCTCTCTGTCTCACCGCTCCACATCCCCGGCGATGCTGCTCTGACCAGACACCGCAAAAACAAACACCATTCACATACTCATACACTGACGTGCAGCGGAGAGGGCTGCTGCTGCGGCTCCTTCCTCTCCTCTCTTTCATGAACAGATACTCACACTCCAGCTAATTACAAACTCCCACTTTTGCCTCGCAGTTGACAGAAGACCCAGAGGAGGGACACGGCAGGCAGGAATGTGACTGAGGAGCTTCATCTGCAAACATCTGCCTGGAGGACTCCTCCCTCATCCTCTGTTGGCGGTAAGCCCCAGCTCTGCAGCAGGTGAGCTTCATGTTGATACCACGTCTCATTCATGGTGCTGTGTGGTGTGTCGCAGTGGCCACTGACTACCGAATCTGTGTATCACTGCATCAGTGGTGTGTCCGCTAAGATCTTCTGTCACTGTGGTGTAACAGTGTCCACGCTGAATGCTGTAGGACTATGAAGCTGATCTGGTGATAGTGTGCAAATGGATTCTGGTTGTTGAAAGGATGCCAGTCGAGTGTTGTGTGAGGATGCGCTGCAGCAAGGCAACCCGGGAAAGAGCGGGAGGATCAGTGCAGTGCACAGCAGGAATACACTGCACACATCAGTGCCAAATTAGAGATGGTATTCAACTCATTGGAGATTTAAGATGAAGAGTCTCTATCAGACCCTTTCTTCTTTTTCTTTTTTGCCCTTCGGTGCAAAACATTAAATAAGACCTTGCAGAGCGTTCTTCTAGTTTCAGCTCCAGCGGCAGATCAAAGTTTTTTGCGAGGGAGGCTGATTCCCACGCACCCAGCGTGTTCGCACTGAAACACTGGTGGCTGCACATTGCGTTGACTCCCTTTTTTTTCCATGTAGTCTATATAATAATAATAATAATAACAATAATGACGCTATACCCTTCATCATTTATATAGCTTTTGTTCACGGAATTGCCCTTTCATGCAGGGGTTCTTCAAGGTAAAACGTGGCACCGCGAGGGAGAGTTTCCTGCTCATGTATTCTTGCATGGATACACACACACACACACACACACACACTTGCATGAACACAGACACACTGTGTACACGCATGAGGCCAAACCAAATGAAGACACATTTCTACCTCAAAAGCACATCAATGTATATTATTTGCATGCAAACGGAGACATCCATCCTCCACGTGAATGAGCATGACCACTTGTTGATCCACGGTTTCAGTAATTGGGGCAAATGCCTCGCTGGCGATGTAACACACACACACACACACACACACACACACACGCACACACAGATGCCTGAGTGACTTCTACACAAACAATTAAGCTAATCACACTTGCTCAAGAGGGAAAGCGAGGTCAAATAAATCTTAACAGCTGTGATGTTGTCTTAATCAGTACAGTGACACGATTCTGTGTTGAGCCGATAAATCAGCTCGATACTTGGCTTTTATCAGATGACAAATATCGGTGAGTCATGTCATCCACCCAATGATATGATGGACGATCCTGTAACCTGTAAACCCTGAAATGGATTTAAATGTTTTCATTTACACACTTGGGTGATTCACTTGATTGTTCCGTATTCTGCCTTTGGTGAAGTGCATCGTTCTGTCTCAGTGATGGAGAGGTCTTTGTGGGGCTCAGGTTCCATCTCTTTGGAGACATCTTCCCGGATCCGTTTTTCATATAAGTCTATAAACCATCCGTGATTTCGTCGTCTCGATTGTTGGTACACTCGCGACATCTATTGCACGAGGGTTCCCTTCTCTTCCTGAGGTTTCTCATTATCCGAATCGAGTGTCTCGGGATATGCTGAACAAACTGTAAAGCCCATTGAGGCAAATTTGTATTGTGATATTAGACTATATGCATTAAAATGACCTGAGTGCTGTTTTAAAAGCTTAGGACAAAAATGCAATTTTAGAACCAACACTGGCTGCTTCTAATTTACCTCCATTGAAACAGTAAATATTGGACTTGCTTCAAAAATGTAATACCAGCCAACAAAAATGTGATTTAGCTTGAACTTGATTGTGTTGTCATCATAACAACCAGTCAGGTTGATGCAAGGTCACTACGAACCAATCAGTTGAGCTGACGGGAGATTCAGGTTTTTTGATACCTTGCTCCAGTAATCTATTAATTTCTTATCACTCACAAAGATCCATGTATGTACGTCTGGATGGCGTTATCAGGTGTAACCGCTGTATTAGCGCTGTGCACACGCACACACTGGGATCCACATGCACATTTGTATATACTCCCTAGTTTCTTTCCCTTGTTACATTTCCTATAATGAACTTTTCAGCTTTGCGATCCATAAGAAGGTGTCCATGTTTTTTCTAATGATGGTGGTTTCTTTACGCTGGCTTTATCCAACACTGGCTGACAAACATGAATGTCAAAGCCTGAAATGTCAAGTCCTTGCAACAGCTCGATCAAGAGACAAAGGGACATTCTGGCATTTGGTCTTTTTTGCGAGGCGTTGAGATTAAAATTGCAGAAAGGGAACATATGGCATATGTGAGTTGGTTGATGTGACAGCATGTTTATTTCAGTATTGTTGTCTAGTTTAGACATTATTAAAGAATTGTTATGTATCTCTGTAGTAACATATCTAATTATTTACAGCCTTGAGTTATATTAGTAATTTATATAATAGAATATTTATAATATATTATAAAGTGTATATCGTTGTAATTATATAATATATTATAATTATTTATATTATAGTTATTTATAATTAAATTTATATTATATATTATATTATATACATATTATTACCATTTAATAGGAAAAAAGTATGAACAGTATTTCTGACCTTTTTACGACGCAGAAACAACTGCAGCCTCTGACTTCAAACAAGCGTCTCCTTTTTACCTGCTTTGTCATTTTCACATCCAAAGTATCTAACGAGAACGGTGGTCTGACGTGTTGTTGTTGTTCTTCCAGCGTGTGACGCCCCGCTGTGTGCTGCTGCCCGGGTAATGCTCTGCGGACGGAGGTTCGAGGCCTGAACACAATGAGCAGCCAGGACACGTGGGTCACACTGACCCCAGCTGAGTTCGCCCTGCTCCAAGAGTACACTCAGTGTGAGTAGGACAGCTACTCTCTGTTTGTGTCTCACTGTGATAAAGACGCTCTGAATTTTTCTAGGTGTGTGTGTGTGTGTGTGTGTGTGTGTGTGTGTGTGTGTGTGTGTGATCGTGTTCTACAAAGAACAGTAACCAGGTGACATGGTACTTTTCTTGCAGCCCCAAATCAACATCTGCTGGTGCGAATATTGTTTCACCTTAAATTTCATTGTTATCACCCGTTATTAACTTTTTCGTCTGATAAAATGTGACCGATTTTATTTTAGATTATGTTAGCATCTGTGTTAGCTACTAAGCTAACAATTTATCAAAGTGTGATATATGAAGGGGGTTGCTTGTATAGTGACAAAACCTACAGAAAATGATCACACAGATCTGCATTTCCTCTCATCTCTATGGAGAGTTTTAGGTTCTTACAGCTCATTGTTTTGGTTTTACTGATCAGCCCTGTTTCCAGCTGTTTTTAACAACAGACACATCCACTGTACACGCCCGACCCAGCACCAAACATTGTCAGATAAACAAAATGAGTGACTGGCTGGTGAACATAGTGGAGCAATTAGCAGCTTAAGAGACGAATATTTCCAAAAACAGAGCAAATTTTACAAGGGCATTGAGGAGACCTCCAAATGACATGAAACGGGTAGAAGTAAATTTTCATTACAGCTTACCGGCTTTTTGGCTGTCATCATTGTGTGTGTCAGCGAATGAAAACATTAATTGTGAAATTGTTATTTTTGTTGGATAAAAGAGATATTCAGAATTAGACAAGCGGCTGCTTTTACTGGATTCTGTGTGAGGTTAACCTTGAACCATTTGCTGAGTGGTTTGGTTGCCACACAAAGTATTTCCAGATCTCATAATGTATGAGCACTACACAGTTCATCTTCCTTTAAAAGGTATTACATACTTATTTTGTTAGTGTTTTCCCTTTTCACTTCATTGATTTGGGTTTTATGGAAAGTTGTCATGAGTCTGATTTCTGCTTTCATATCTCCGGTGATCCTCCTCTCACTTGGGGACACGTTAACAGATCGAGACATGAATTTTCTCCAACAGCATCAATCCACCGAGTTAACAATAACAGGAGTGTTCCTCTGTCTGCTGTACGACTGCAGCATAAATCAATTCACTGGTGAATCTCAAACATCTCTTGTTCTTCTAATGATGAAATGTTGACGTTTCACAGTAATTGCAGGCTGCTGCGTGTTCCGTCTTGCTGATGTAGGAAGCTGGAAGCTGCTGAAGCATTTAATCTGTGTGTTGCCGCTTTAGCTCTGAATGATTCATTCGCAAACTCCAATAAATGGCTCCCCTGCTTACTAGACTGTGCTCTGGACGCCCGGAGTTTATGTTACGCTCCGAGATGTTGACACATTTCATCATTTGAAATGGTACCAGGGACGGAAAATATGACGATACCTGGCAGGCTAACCTTTGTGCACCACCTACTAAACGGTTTTTTTTTGGACAGACTTTGAAAGCAGAAGTCACGGTAAATCGTTCGGAGGCAGACAAACAATGGAAGTAACCGTGGACCAGAGATGGAGTCGTTAGGTGTCCCAACTTGTTTAGAGCCTAAGTGCTTTTCGCATCAGGGCCGACACAGCGGCGGGATACATCTCAGAGCTATTTTCAGTGTCAAACACGACATCTTCGAGGCATTTCAACCGCTGCACCGAGTATGAATCTTAATAATGAATGCTTTTCTCCCTGGATCTCTAGTTTCACTTGATAATGACATCTCTCTCTCTTTAATTTGCTCTGTGCCTGGTGACAACACCGTTCCTTAAACTCCCCTGCTACACTCAAGAGCCAATCAGGTTTTTGCTTTTTTGGTTTTCCATGTATTTTTGTGTTTGTGTGTTTTTTTGTCTTTTTTTGGTGGGTGGCTGAGGAGTTTGACGAATTAAACCAAATGTTCCAGGGACGAGAGGCTTAACGCTGTATCCTGAATTTGTGTGGGAATAAAAGGCGGAATAAAATAAAAAGTGAAGCAGCAAGAGAGAACTAAAGAGTCTCGGTGTGTGTGCACGTCTGCGTGCACGCTAGACGGCTTTGGATAATCATGTTTCAACGAGCTCGGGGCGACTCTTTGTGCGCTCTGCAGCTACAGGTTATAAAATATCCCGTTCTCCGAGCAGCAACAATGGGCATCACATTGCCTCACCTTCTCTCCTCATCTCGCCTCCTACTGTATCTCTCCCTTCCTTCTCATTAGAGTGAGCCGCCGCACGCTTTCATAACATTTTAATAGCTGTGCGCTGAGTCGAGCACACAAGATCTTACTCACAATTAGTTTCTATTTAACGGATATAATTGCTAATGGCCATATAGCAGAGTGCTGCTTCACAGAGGGAACATTCTTTTACTTCTAAAGGTACAGAACGTCTTCACTGTGTTTGTGAAACTAAACAACATGGAATAGGTCTTGTCCTCTGATTGCCGTGTGCCACACAATGCTTAAATCATTATAGCCTGATTGAGAAAAAACATTGTAATTCAGCCGGGCATGTGGAACGTGACAGCCAATCAGTGGATTCATAATCACCCTGCCACGTAATGGTTTTGTGTAGGCGGCGCGCTAATATAGGTGGTCAATAATGATGATGACACACTGCCCAATGGGAAACAATTATTTCTACTCACTGTTGGTAAAAATGCCTCCTCAGAAAATCAAAGGTCCAGAGCCATTAGCGCAGGAGGCGACGCAACGTTACGACCAACAAAAAAGCTGTTAAGAGGAGCTGAACACAGAATGAATGCATCAGGGAACACTTTTATTATATATTTGCTCTTGTAATATTTATATAACTTATGTGCTGCTACCTGCCCCGTTTGCACTATTATATATTTGCATGTTTTATTGGTGAATATTATTATAATGTGTATTGTGTGTACCTTTGCTGTACTTTGTCAACTCGTTCTCATTCGCAATGCGTCAAATTCCACAACTTAGTCATTGCTCCATGACGTCGGACAGCGACGCATGGAGAAACCCTTTAATGTGTAAATGCAACTCACCGGGCTTTCAACTATCTCCAATGTAAACACACCTGTATCATTATTAGACGCTCAGGGCAAACAAACACAGGACTTTTATCCAGGAGACCACTGTTCGTGTCCTGCGAGAAACTGAAAGTGGACGTTGACATTTTGTCAAGTCACTTGCCAGTCGTCACACTTGTATATTGACAATATACAAGTGACAATATACACTTGTATATTGACACGTTCAATAGTGGCGCTGGTGGGTCACGGTTTAAAGCTTAGCTGTGGTATTTGACACATTGGGGAGACAATGAGTTGACTTGGGAGAAGCCGAAGACAAAGACATAAAATCAAATCTAATGTAACACAATACTCGTCTAACTAACACAAATGTGTAAAAGCAAAAACAATCGGTGTTGTATTTACTCAATCACACACTAACATTTATGATACAGTTTCACCAAGTTTAATGATTTTGAAAAGAGAAATCTTTCTTTTCTTACCTGCAAGGCCGAACCTCCCAACACACCTGCTGCTTATCAATCAGTGACATGCTGTGCAATTTCATGAGCAGCAACCTTACCTCACGGTCCCCGGCTGCTCCATTTAGATCATGGCAGGTCGGAGAGCTGCTGGGGAAGCAGACGTGATTTTACAGGAGCAAGAGATCCACATCTTCTCGTGCTAATTAGGAAGAGGTGAGAGACCAGGTAGCTGATATGGAGCACGGACTTAAAACAAGCATCCGTGTGAGAGCTGAACCAGGCCCTCCAGTGCATGTGAGAAAATGGTACTTCTAATTAACTTCTGTAACATTTAGAACCTAGTATCCGCAGCGCAGCAAATTGATTTAGCAGCGGGACTCATAAACACTCTGCAGCATGCAGTAATTATCACAGAAAATCTACATCTGATCGAGTTATTTTGGTCCATAACTGAGTGCGAAAACAACTGACCAAATTTCTTCAAACATGTGATATAAATATAATATATTAAATAGTATTATTTATTACATTTTTTTTAAACACCAGATCATTCTTTAAACAAGTGGACTTGATTTTAAAGTGTCTATAATCAAGCTTAAAAGGAGAGTGACTGTATGTATGCTAATGCTTCGTATTTGCTAAATATGTCGGCTAACAAGTTCACCATATCAATTTAAAAGATGATAATCTGTCACTGTTTACAGCTTGTTTCTGTTGTCCACAAGTTGTCAGAAAGTCTGTTAATGCAAGTTTGAATCTTAATAACTGACCCGAATTCAAATTAGCTTCATGGCTATAGTTAGCTAGTTGTTCACCTTTCAATATCATCAATGCCATATCTATGAAATGTGATTTGTATGTCTACTTCACCAGTTTGGGTAATAATACACATATTTGCTTTCTAGAGAGGGTGAAGATTGATACAAACACTCCAACGTATGGAGCTGGATTCAGGATAGAGTTAGCCTAGCTTAGCATAACAACTGGGAGCAGAAGAGGCTAACGTTAGCTTGGCTCTGTTCAACTTTCAGAAATATGCCTCTAAGGATGATAACGCGTGGTGGAAAGTAACTAAGTACATTTATATATGTACTATACTTAAGTAGACCTAATGTTGAGGTACTTGTACTCTACTTGAGTATTACCATGTTAACCACTTTATTCTTTTACTTCACTTCATTTTCTGAGAGAAATATTGTTACTTTTTACTCCATTACATTTATTTTTGAATTTTAGTTACCAGGCACTTTGCAGGTTCAGATTCATACAAAATATTATCAATAAATACATAATGATATACAAATATATGCTAAAATAAGATTACATATCTATCTTTATGAATTCACAAGATACCCAGCAGTGTATAAGTAGACATTAATGCGTTGAAAATTATAATATATTTAACTATTAATAACCAATCAATTAAGTCCTTTATGATGATTTATTTCATACATGTTTGCCTGTTAGCTAACCTGTTGCTAACAACTGTTGCTTGTTGTAGCTGCACTTATTGAAGATTAAGATTATTTTCCTTTCCAAGGGCCCAAAAGCAGCAGTTCCCCAGCCAAACTTTCCAAACATAAACCGATCACAACACTCAAACACCGTAAATTTATTTTCCTCAGACTCGACCAAGAAGCTGAAGGATGTGCTGCAGGAGTTCCATGGAGATGGTGTTTTGGCTAAATACAATCCAGAGGAGGTATGTGCCGTTTATACTCTATTATATAACACATGGTTTATAGTGTTTTGAATCCAACTGGGCTAAGAGCCCCCGCACACCTATCTGCATATTGACCTTTCCGTGTCTGGTTGTTATTTTCTGTTCTTCTATTAAGAATCTTGATTTTTATTTTTATTTTGTTTCGTTGGGGGTCTTAAATAAATTTGATTTTACAGACGATTGAACATAAAACTGTGTTATATGGTTATATCATTTTCAATTCCTCTGCTTCGTTCACACCTTTTTTTTCAAAGAATATTTCGACACACATCTGAACTGTAAGCTGCCATTTAAGCATGAAAAGTAATTGTATATCACTATGATAACAGCATTTCATGGTTAGATTTTTGTTTTCTTGCTTTGAGAGTTGCATGGTAGCGTTATTGGGGTTTGGAGAATAACTATTTTCTCACTACATTTAACAGTCTGTCTTCAAATAGAAACACGTACTCAAAAGCCTTTCAGGAAAAGGCAGTATTTTAATAACAGGATCTCAATTTGTAGTATGCAATACACTATTTTCGATCGGCTATGCATGCAGTATTAATTGTTCCATGGCAGTTATAAAACCCTTTATATAGTGGAAGTCAATAAAGAGAGTTAGTCACCGTAGACCTGCATTCACAGACATCATGTCTTTGTGATTTTTACATGCACAGGTGTAATAAGGATATTTAGCACACAACTGCATGATACATCCATGAACATATTGGGTTTCTTTCTTTCTACAATGCTGCATGTTTAGAAGCAGGACATCCTCAGCCAGGTAATCCATCTCTTCTCTCCTCTCTTTATCGTATTGTTGGTGTGTTTTGTTGAGTGCTCATAAAGTTTCTCGCCGGATAACTCAACTTTCTCAATTAGTTTTTAATGAGAAAGAAAAGTAAAGGCATTTATAGAGGATATATGCATCTATTGTTGGGGACATATTACTCATCTTAAATGTAAGACAACATTAACAACAGATTTAAACAATCAGCCAACCTAATAGTCGTAGAGATGGACGAAGCTGTAAGCGGCACACACGCTGGAAAAACATTGAAAGCCCTCTGAAATAGCTCTTCACCCGCCCACAGCCCAAACAACACTCGAGGCATCTCGAGTACAGAAATCTGAATTCTGCAACATTTTTGCGAAAGATCACAGATTGTCCCCCCCCCCAAAGGTCAAACATACCAACATTCACATTACAAATCATCCGTGTTCCCTTGAAGCCCTTTAGGCGACGGCTGCAGCTCCACATGACCAACAACACGCTCTATTTCTGCCCTGTTTTTGTTATTTTAGGAGATTGACTTTGAGGGCTTCAAGGTCTTCATGCAGACGTTCCTGGAGAGCGAACTCTCCGAAGAGTTCTGTCAACACCTCTTCATGACGTTCAGCAACAAGGGACCCAGACCCAGTCCCTCATCTTCTGACAAACCCAGAGTCTCTGGTAAGTGTAGAGAGGAAGTCATCGCCATAACAAACCCTCGAGTTGTTAGCGCAGCGTGTTGGTGTTTTGTAGCTACTGATTACTGCTGTTGTTGCTAATGTGCAGCCAGTTTATCACTTATTCCATGCTCTCGCAGCAGTGACTCATTCTTGGTTTTTAACGACAGGACACTTTACTTTCTTTGCTGTGTTGAAGCAGAACCATTTCTGTGTATTTATCTGTTGTTGTTGTTTTTTGTGCCATTAGATGATTACAGATTTCCTGCCAAGTTCAGCCCCGTGGCACACGATGTAGATCGTAGTCTAGCGGCTGCCAATTGTCTTGGCTGTGGTTCTGTTTGTTTTCAGCATTTGTACTAATATCTTGTTCTGGTGTGGTAGTGAGTCACCGGTACTAAAGGGAGAATGCTGCACCTTTGTTATGTCGACGTCTGTTCTAAACGTACTCCTTAAATTCCTCAGTGCTAGCTTAACACCGAGAAAACTGATTTCTTCTGCTCGGGGAGCTCTACCTGCAGTGACTACATGTACCAGGATACATTGCGTTGAAGCCACTGACGGGCAGACAAAATGAATTGTGCCAAGTCGGCAAAGACTCTTTTATGCCTTCTTTTATGGTTGAGAATTACAATCCTGCAATTATTGAAAAGATCTTTAATAAAAGTCCAGAAACAAATGCTTTTTATTTGAATAAGTTCTATATAATTAATACCCAAAACGTTCTGGCGCTGTCTGCCCTTTGACATCACATTTCCAGTAACTCTGCTCATGTTTCGTAGCTCAAGACCGTGTCCCGGCCTTCATTCAATAGCCTTGAACAGAACAAGGAAGTTCCGTTTGTGAGAGAACGACAACCCAGAGATGTACAAGTGAAACAGTAGCCTTCGCCGTTCTTCCTTGCATCCAACTACATCACCGTCACGTTAAATATGACGGTGTGCTGGATGCAGGAGAAACAACAGACTTTGTAAATGCACCTCAGAGACACGGAGAGCTTCAGCAACCCGCTGCAGACTTTTTTCACACAATATCCCGAACTCTGACAGACGGAGATGCGGTTAAAAATTGGCCAATTTTCCCTTGAAAGCTAAAATTCCCTGCACTGACACTCGGCTGCACTCTTCTTTGACTGCCTGATATCTCAGGTAAATAACAATAATAATGATAATATGGATAATAATAACCTGACTTTTACCTGTGATATGTTTTCAAATATCAGCATCCACTTTGAGACTTGCTTGTGTTTTAGGCTATAAGAGCTTCTTACACTTTGTCCAATGTCTCTGATGAAAGCTCGTATAATTAGCGCTCATATTAGCCTTTGCATGAATCACAGATGACTTTGGAATCCTCAAATAACTTCAAGTTGTTATACCAAGCTGAGTGGAAATGAACGGCGCATGTGTCGTGATGAACAGATGTTGATTTCCCAAAAAAGCACACATACTGTAATAGAAATAATTGGATTGCCTTCTATTCCATTTTACCTGCATTTACCCCCCGTGGTCACTACAGGAGAGATGGTCCTGCACAGTAGATCAGACGAGTGTGTTATGAAATAGAGTAACGTTCCCCAGTGACTGGCAGCGTTCAGCGGCTGGAAATTGAAGACAACTCCCCACGGAGAGTGAGCTGGGGTTGCTACAGTAAACGCAGCCGTGGGATTCCCACTCTGGCATAACTTCAAACGGTAAAACCTAGTTGTTAACTTTCATTAAAGCAATATTTGACATGCAGTTTAGCACTGAAACTATAATCTAGAATCAGTTTATGATCATAGAGGCAAGTATCCATCGATTGCATCTTATAAGACAATTTGACTCAGTAAACTAGACTAAATTATTATTATGAACATTAAGAAATATTATAGTCTGATAGAACACTGACGTACAGAATACACCCTGATATTCAAAGCTTCCTATTCGTGAAAAAACATTTTCATAACGACTAAGAGAGCCAAATATTCTATACATTCATTGTAAATCTTACTAAACAGTTTAATATAAAGCTAAAAGCTGTAGTAGAGGAAAACGCGAGTAAACTCAGGACATCACCTCACATGTGGCACGTGAGGAGCTGAATCAGTGCAGCCTGCTGTATGCGAGTGTGTTATTTAGGCCTCATTGATCCAGTTTTAACAGCAAGTCCTCCCATCCCCCCCGACACGGATAGAGGAACCGCTGTACACAGCATTATTAAAGGGTTTATTTCCCCTTAAAAGCTCTTTTAGAAGTGAGCAGCATCACTGCTCGTGTGAGAGGAGAGTTTATGGCTGCTAGCTGGACGTACACACTGACTTTATGAACAAATAGCAGCTGAGCTCTTTGCTGAGAGCACGGTGGTGAAGAATGAGCAGATTCACTAACGCTCCTTCAGTCTGTGGTTTCCATGCAGTCTTGTACCATCTCGTTAAATCAGAATTAAAGGGCCGAAGGCCCCGAAGGTGACAATAGACGCGTCTCTTTCAATAAACGTCATTTGATGCTCATATGGCGCTCTGCCGGCATCTGATTAGAGAAGTCAACGCTACAGAACAAGCATGAAAAGATCAGTATTTCGGAATATTTTTTGGTATATTACAGATACCCCTTAATCTTTTAACTTTATTAAAATGATGAAGTTTAACTTGACAGTGTGAAACTGACATGGACGTATGACTCTGTTGGAGTTGTTGGGACTACAGAAACGATCCACTGTACAATGTTACAGAGTGAAGCGCTTCTTGCCTCGTGAACAACCTTTCCATGTGTACAGACAGCGTGCAGGGAGAACACGAACCAGACGAGAACACAATTCTATTTTTTGGTGATGGTCAAAAGCTTCGATGGCGAACTCAAGGCTTCAAAACAGCAGTCCACAAACCAATGGGTGGTGTCAAGACGACTAAGTCTACTTTTAAAGTCCCCTGTACATATATTACAGCTCCTCTCTGACTACAAACAGGACTTTATATTTGTTTGCCTTTTGGTGAACCGGGCACCGCCCACCAACGATCAATCCGACTGCACGACTAAAGCCGGGCCAGCAGGGTATCGGGCCGACATTAGAGACGTTGCGGAGGATGTTTTGACCTTTGGTCTCCGTCTCCCTACAGGCCTGAAGCTGATCAAAGGCAACTCGACCCCCGTGAGGACGGACGCCCTGCCCCCGCCTCTGGATACGGTGCAGCTGAAGGACATCGTGTGTTACCTCTCGCTGCTGGAGGGCGGGCGCCCTGAGGACAAGCTCGAGTGTGAGTGTGTCATCCCGGTGCACACGGGCCGTCTGTTCATATACTGTACGACGAGCATTTTCAATATAGTGGTGTGCTGAAAGTAGACAAGTCCTACCAGATCGAAATGCAAGAAAGACGAAAGATAAAATACACAACCGGCCAACTGAGACATCAGCAGGCTGAGTTAATGTCACCGGTTGAGTCGAACCTCAGTGGGTGGAAGGAAGTATTAGAAGTCAGGCTCAGTAATGTCAGAGTGACGCTCAGTGAATCAGACAAAGGGTAAGAGAGGACACACCACCAATCTTTGCTCTGCTGCTTTGTGGGAAAATGCAACATCAAGCCTCACTAAGGAGCTGAGCTTTCAGGTTCTAAATACGTGTATAGCCTTTAGCTGTGATCTAAACTAAGACCTGCCACTGACTCACCTTTTGTTTTTAGTAAAACAATTCATTAAAAAAGAAAACAGGCTGGGGAAGGGGGCAAATATTCCATAAAAGAAATGTACTAGAAGAACAAATCACAAATTCTCTGAGATTAAAATCACAGATTTATGAGACTATATATATATTTTCTAAAGGAACCACATGACTTCACTTTGCCAGGTTGGATCGACCTCATCCCACCTCAGACGCCACTGTCTGTCGGGTGTTATCATGCCTGCAGTGGATGACCATCACGTTATCTCTGTAAAAAATAATGGGCTCTGGGACATTTGTTTATTTTTACTTTTTGGACAAAACAATTAAGAATTGAATCAAGAAAACGATCGTCAAATTAATCAAAAATGAAATTATTTATGTGCAGCCATAGTCCTGATATTAGGCAATACTGGATGAAGTGGAGGCTGTGAGCAGTCTGTTCTTTTCTATATTAAGACACTTCCCAGTGTGTTGTGGCCACTAATCAGAGGAGAGTTGGTTTGTTGTCGGTTAGGTTGGTATGATCTGGTAATGCAGCATCCAGAAGAACTACTGTTGCTGTGGTTACCTGCAGTATGATGTAACTTTCACACTCGGTGAAAACAGCCGTTTGACGGACGCAACTTTTTCCTCACGATACACTTCAGCACTGAAGTACTCGGATAGAAATACCACAGTGTAGAAATACTGCAGTATTCGTGACAAGTATAAGTCCTGCATTCACAGTTTTACTGTGAAAGGCTGTCATTTCTAAATTCAGTGCTTACGTACTGTTAGTTCTGCCAGCACTGTTGCCATTGTTTGCGCTGTTAGCATCGTTAGCTGCAAGCCGCCGGCTCAGCTGTCGCCATGTTGAGAACCATTTGGAGGCAATCCTTCAATCATGGATATGTTATGAACTATTATGTTCAGATGCCGAGTTAAAAAAAACTGAAACTGTAAATGATGTCCCCCAACTCACAACACTTCTGAGCCAAACGTGGCAATATAGGGCACAAAAGAATGACAGGATCAATAAAAAGTCAATAAAACATTTATATTTATTAATGTAATTATCTACGTTGAGCTTAGTTCTCCGCTGAGGTTCAACTCAACCAAAGAGATTATTTCTGTTTCTTCCTGTTTATCCAAATAGAATGCTGTGTGCTAACATGACATGAGGACATCACCCTGAACAAGCACACAACCTTAACAATACACTCATTATAATAGACAAACAGGTACTAAAACATATATACAAAGTTGTATGATTGATATTCAGATTCAATCTAAATGTTTGCCAGGTCTGTCTGTGTGTCTCAGTCTGTTGGTGAGTTTTCTCTGGTGGATTCTGGTGGTTCGCAATAACATTCAATCAAACTGCATCTTTCTTGTCGTCTTATTCTTTCCCCCTGGTGAACATAATAACTGAAATGAGCTCTTTCAGCTCACAACCAAAGTTAGAACCTTTCAGTTTTCTTCTGAATTCAAAGGCGGAGCTTTTATTTTGAATCGATCATCACTATTTATTGTTTTTCGATCATTGCAGCTTCCCCATAAAGCTTCTCTAAAGAGAAGACGCCTCGTGGTCGCACTTTATCGACGCATCTTTCCGGGTCTCTTAATTGCGTTTATCTCATGATTTATTCACACGTTGCTTAATTGGTCATCAAACGTTTTTTTCCTCTCCGTGTTGCTGTAATTCTCATCCATCTGCTGAATTATTGAGGAGAGTAGCACTCATTAAGCACATGGATGGCTAAATAATTCAACCGATGGCGCCTGTGTGTGAGAGCACATCATGGATGGAACTGTGGCTGATGTCTCATGGAGCTCTGCCTGCGTCCTCGACTCTCTCCGACTCGCGCTGAGCCGCACGGTTGTTGTTTGTGAGGTGACGGCTCCCTCTGCTGGTTAGTCTGAGAACTGCTCTGGTTTCTGAGTTGACGGATTTCTTTCATCAGGATCATCTGAAGCAGATTCGGACAATCCAGCACAGATGTGACGTCTCTGTACTGAAAAAACACATTTATTATCTGTAAAGGAGCAAAAGTAAACTAAAGCTGCAGGTTAATACCGTTATGTATCTTGCTCCAGTGCAGTTCCCCTTGTTTCAGGTATTTCTTTGAAATTACTGCATATTTAAAAAAAGAAAAACAAGAAAGTTGAATAAGGCAGAGTCGAGCACTGTTTCGTGTTATAAAAAACAGATGCATTAATCGAAAATAAGTCTCACAAGGCGTCACCGCAAATAGAAATCTCACTGTAAAATAGCTTTAACACGTTTAAGGAGGACGATGTGTCACCGTTAAGCAGCCATAACCCGTTTCAACAAATGTCTTGCACTTATATGTGTTTTGATAAAGTTATTTAAAGCTTCCAAAACACCTTGAAAAATGTAAGGATGTGAGATTACAGAGAACTAATTAAATGGTGCGCAGTTAAGTTACATACAACAGAAATAAATATATAATGGATGAGTAGAAAAAAAGAGAAATTCACAACAGAAAGGTGGTAACAAATAAAGAGAAATAAACAAACGCATGAAACTCTTAAAGTTAAATAGAGATCTGGTCAAAATCAGTAGTTCACTGTACTAACATATATTTAGGTATTTAACTTTAAAGATAATAAAAATGTATTTGGTTTTCAGTGGTTTTCAACATAAAAAGTTCACTAAAGTATCTTTTTGAAAACACGTGCGCAGTAGAGAAAAGAGCAAACACAATCCAGTCTTTCACCCAAGAGACCGTTGCTGTTGCCCCGTGTGAACGGAGAAGTCGGGGTTGATTTATTTGTCACATAACTGCAGTACTTAAGTAACTTTAAGTAACTTAAACCTAACCAAGTAGTTGCGTTGCCTCAACCTAACTAAGTTGTTTCCTGTGAAGATGGAAGTTTATTCTGAAAAGACTGTATGCCTGTTCAGAGAGGATATTGACTCGTGTTGCCGTCAATATGCAGATATGGCAAAACGTTTTTTTAATCAACGTTACAAATGGATCCAGAGTTTTTATTTCTTTTTCGCGAGAACCATCCCAGAGGAAACTCTTCAACCCCTTTGTACTGCAGGCAGAATTTACCAACACTTCTCATCATCTTTAGCATTTTATTACCTCTTTGGGTCACCACAAGCACCACCTCGTGACACCACCAGCCTCCACCCAACACCCAACGCCAGACACCAGCAGCACTTCCCCTCCCTCCCCCCCCCCCCCCTCCCCTCCCTCCAACAGGTCACACCCCCTTCAGGAAACTGGCACTTAGCTCCTCGTTAGTGGGTTGACGAACCGCCATCTGACGTCAGCTCCTCATGATGTCAGCAGCACCCGCCGTCTGCTACACCTCGACCGCACTCGCATGGAAGCCGGGGGTGGAGGGTGCAGGGTGCAGGGTGCAGGGTGGAGGGTGGTGTTGGGTAAGAGCGCCTCTAAGTGTAGATATTAGCATTGAAATGATCTGCAGCCAGGTCATGTTGTTGTTGTTGTTGTCACGACTCTGTGACGTTCAGACACATCACCGAGACGTCACGCCAAGAGCCAATCACGGGCCTCGATGTGGGAGCTGTGTGTTTCCATGGTGACACGTTCGAGTGGTAATTGGGGGACACTTAAAGTTGCAGCATTTCAGATGCGTACAACTGCAGAGATCTGGGTTTTTGTAAAGGAAATAAAAGCTGTTTTATGGCGCTGCGGTGCTGCGGCTTCACCTGCCAATGACTGCTTTTAATGTTCACTTGAAGCACTGACATTTCTGTGTTTTGTCTCCACAGTTATGTTTCGCCTCTATGACACTGATGGAAACGGGTCTTTGGACAGCTCGGTAAATATTCCTCCTCTTTAAGAACAACCTTCGCCTGAGGTTCAATCAATCAATCAATCTTTATTTCAGACTCAGGGTCCACATAAGACAAATACATAAAAAGACATACAAGAACAATAAAAGTTGTTCAAAAGGGCAACAATTTTCACTGAATGCATCCCTAAATATGTTGGCGTTTTTACTAATGTATTTATTTTATTACTAGAGAGACAACTTGTCAGTTTTTAAAATGTCTATTAAAATCAGTAGCATCAGAAGCAAAACAGCTGGAGACACAAAGTATGAGAGGTTACACTCTCCTTTCTAACTAGCTATTATTATTATTATTCTTATCGGCTGATTTAAATCTTGATTAATCAATTAATAGTTTGAATTTAAAATGTCAGAAATCAGTGAAAAATGCCCATAAAATGTTAGCAGTCAAACGCAGTCAAAACCAAAAGACATAAAATGTATTATCACAAGTGAGGAGCTCAAACTTTTGTTTGCCCCCCCCCCCCCCCCAGTACATTTACTTTGTTTTTATTCTTTTTCAAATTAGGAGACAATGAGGGAAAAGACAAATGATGAGACAAACAATGACAATAATATTCATTGTAATGAGGATTAAAACAGTACTTTAAAAAAAGGAGAAAGAAGGGGCGAATAAGCCGGCCACGTTGGCGACATATAAACAAACAGGCAACAGAGAAGCCCTCCCGAGTGTAAAAGGACCCAGATATGCAAACAGACAACAACAACAGAAGAGGAAAATAACAAAATCAACTATTGACATGATAAATCAATCTATTTAATTCTTCTCTATGTGTTTCTGTACTTTCATTCAGCACATTATAGCTGTTATAATATCATATTTAATTATTACCCATTATTTTATATTATATTTAGGATACTTCAGCTGGCCACAAATCATAGAACATATATTGTTCTCTTCACTTCTTTACATTTATTTAACTTTTAGTTCTTGTCTAACATTTTATAGGTTAAACATCAGATACATTTATAAAATATATAAACTCTAGTTATTGATTAAGTTACTCAGTATATAAACTTTAACATTAAAATGCTGCTCAGTAGCTACAGTAAAAAATAGTAAAGTACGATAAATATAGCCGTGTTTTGTATAATGAGTACTTGTATATTAGATGCTATGTACTCTTTGTACTCTTAAGTACGTTAGGGGTAAATAATGCAAACATATAATCAGTTTGCTCCCATTATCTCCATGTTGTACATCAACATTGGTACAAATACATGAATGGATGGATGACGGGAAAGAGAAAAATCTGGCCTGGCGTATATTTGATGAATGAAAGCGCGCCAGTGCTTTTGAGTACATGTATAGAACGTGTGTAGGAGGGTTAGGGCTAAGTGGGTGGAGGGGTTTTGTAATGTATCCCATTATTGGCCGGGATGGGGAGCGTAATGAAAAGAGGAGGAAGAGCATCCCAAAAAAAAGAGGGATATTGATTGAATGTGTTCAGATTTGAGAAAATATTAAAAGAAGAAGAAGTCTTTTTTTTATGTGTGGAGTCTTGATTTGCACTCAACATCTTAAAGAAGTCCAAAGTGCATCATAGTGATTCACTACCACACTAGATAATAATACCCCCCCCCCCCCCCCCCCTCCCAAAAGAAAGTCAACCATTGTAATTAAAGCATCAGCCTCGGAGCTCTTCCCACGCTGCCTTTGTTTTTCTCAGAAAACCTCTTCTGTGCGGAACAATGACATTTCCAACCTGCTATTACATGTCGTTCATCAGTCTATTCACGCCAAGGCCACTTAGCAGCATCGACTTGTAAGGCTGCAATACACGGAAAAGGTAAATACAGTATTTTTTGGGGGCCTGTGATTGACTTGTCATTGGTCTCACCGCAGGAGCTGGAGCACATTATCTCCCAGATGATGCACGTAGCCGAGTACCTGGAATGGGACGTGACTGAGCTGAAACCAGTAAGAGACATTTCACCCAGTTAACAGGAGTCAGTGATGGTGTGAGTTTAAACCTCTTAGCTGGTTAGCAGACACTTCGTCAGCTTGCTGAGAGCTGTTTTTCTTCCACAACAATGATTTTGTGACTGAACTTTAACACTAAATAATGACTGTAAAAGAAATGAAAGACAAGCCTGAAAATACACTCTACACTAGTTTAATATCATTTTCAGTATCCACAGATTTCCTCTCAACCCCACAGGGAGCAAATTATTCCAATGTACTACTTCTATGAAAACCAGACTTGTCCTCCTCTTGTCTCTGGACTTACTGTCTCCGTTTACGCTGCAGATCCTCCAGGACATGATGCAGGAGATCGACTACGACCACGACGGCACGGTGTCGCTGGAGGAGTGGATCCAGGGAGGCATGACCACCATCCCGCTGCTGGTGCTGCTGGGCCTGGAGACGGTGAGTCCACAGAGAGACCGCTTCCATTTGACAGGTGACGCCGGTCGCAGGCTAACGGCGTGCAGCAGCTTCCATCCGTTTTAGCCATTTTACAAAAATGTAACCATATCAAAAGTGTATTAATATGACTGAGTCTACAGCCGTGCTAGAAACCGTCCTGTTGTGAGAAAAGGTGTTGGCATTGTACGTTTCTGCAAACCACAGGATACGTTGAATGTTTACGTAAATATGAACTTTCATGAATACATTTAATATCAGCCGCATATCACATCTGCAGAAACGCACAATGTCACGAGGTTTACGTTGAGCAACGAGTTGTTCGGTTTTGGCAACAAAACTACTCGGTATTGGTTAGAAAAAAGGTTGTGTTTTTTGTTAATTTAAAGACGTAACAACGTAACGTAATAACCGTACTAAGGTAAATAAAGAACAGCTGCCCTTAGCGGACTTTTCTACATGACAATACAAGCATCAATTTAACGTTTACTTTTGGTTTCACACGGGACGAGAACTGTGGTCTCCTGGGTGAAAGTCCTGTGTTTGTTTGATGTTTTTTTGCAACAAAGGCTGATGGGAAATGTCATTGCAGGTATTTAACCAAAGTATTAATAAGAAATAAAAAAAATGGACCCGATGATGAGGCTGGATGATAAAGTCAGCAGATCACTCAAGTTCTTACAATTCATCCTGACCGGAGCTCGGGTGTGTGTGAGCCAAGTTTCATGGGAATCCATTCAACAGTCAATAGTCGAGACATTTCACTGAAAAACCAAGGTTGAGGTTGATTATTTGTCGCGTACCTTCCGTACATATGTGACACTACCTCGTAGTTATTGTTACCCAACCCACTTTTCCTAAACTGAGTAGTTTCCTGTGAAGACGGAGGTTTATTTTGAAAAGACTGTTTGTGTGTAATGAGCTGGTAATTGACACGTGTTGCTGGACGTCTGTGGTAGAATACACAAAGAAAGATAAGATGGAAACCTGCAAACTTTAGCCTGAGATGAAACTAATCACAAAGCCATTCACTCTGTTCAAAACAACAAGAGATTCTAAGGCATCCATCTCAAAAACATTCACACCGTTAGTGCATAAAATACAAGCAAACACACGATCGGTGAAAAGCTGCGGTTATCCGAATGTCCTCTGTCTCCTGTCTGTCCTCCAGCCCATAACCTTTATGATCAACACATCCTAAACACATGGACTTTCACTGACGTATTGTTTAACAATGACCAATCACACAACATATGTAAATTAGCAAATTCATTATGTAGGTTTGGTGGCATGACTGTCGTTAGAGGTCTGAAGCTCCCCTGATGATGTGCGTGTGACTGTCTTGAGGGAGAACAGTTCAGTTCCAAATATCACACGGCGGGGTGTACTGTACGAAGCTCTTCAACATGTGTTTTAAAGGTGACGCTCAGTCAACCTGATGTGGTTAAACGTTCCTTTCCGTTCATAAGAACCTGACACTTCTTGCTATTTTAGAACAGGTGTTTAAGAGTGTGTCTGCGCAGCTTTCGGTTCATCAGCCTTTCAGAGAAACAGAGAACTCTTCTCGCATCTTTGAAGTGTAAATTGGCTTTCTCTATCTCTCAGCTCTTTTTTTTTTTTTTTACTTTACTTCAATCCATTCCTGCAGAGATGATTATGCTAATCGCTTTAAAGTCACAGGAGTTGTTCATACATCTAACCTCTAATTGCTTCACTGTCAATTGCTGGAGTTCATCGTGTTCATAGAGTTCATCGTGTCAGCTAAACTCTGAAATCTGAAATGTGTAGTTTTTTTCCTTCTGGGCCGTGCTACTGCTGTTGAAGATCTGAAAAAGGACTAGAAGCAGTGAATATATTCCTCATCATTACTAATCCATTTACTGCAATGCATAATTGATCTGCTAACAGCTCACACACTCTCCCCAGCAGTTTCCTGACAACATCTGTACACATGTGCTGCTGTTTTCCTGTGATCAGTTCTGCCTTCAGCTCATAGTTCCTCCACTAGATGGAACCATTTGACCAGCTTCAGCAGAAATTCCTCCCTAGGTGTCATGTCTTTTATGAATGAATATTACCACTAAGGGAAGGCAGCAAAACTTCCTCCCAGTCGGAAGAACTGGAAAAAAATACAACACGTGAGACACTCATCGAGCTAACTGACAAATACACGAGTGAAATGATCAGCTGATGATTCTCCTGTCCGAATATGAAACGATGCAGTGACGCAGTCAATCGTTCAATCAAGTCGTATGTTTTGTGTGTCTGCAGAATGTCAAAGATGACGGGCAACACGTGTGGAGACTGAAGCACTTCAACAAGCCGGCCTACTGTAACCTGTGTCTCAACATGCTGATCGGACTCGGGAAGCAGGGACTCTGCTGCTCCTGTGAGTTCATTCACTCACCGCTCAGGGTTCGACGGACGCATTGATTTGAACAGACGACGCACGCACGCAGTAAACTCGGCCGGCGTCGTCTCCAGTGACACATTTTGCTAAACAAGCTGTTGGTTTTTTTTAAAGCCTAAAGCTAGAAATGTGTTGAGTTATCTTCCATTTCAATTGAACTTTTGATGATGGTGTCTAGAAGCTAGTTCAGTCCTGTTTTTATCAACTTTGAATGTTTGCAAAAATGAGATCGTAACTATCGTCCTCTGACTGTCAAAAATATGAGACGATTTTACGTGTGTAAAGAATGAAGCACATTCACGCCTTCAGGTTCTACAAAACGCTTCAGCAAGACCGTGAACTAGGTCAATCAGCAGAGATCATACAAGCCTTGTTTTAAACAGTTAACTTCAGGAATGGTTTCAAGGTTCTGCTCATTACTTTTAAAGTGCTAAATGCCCCCCCCCCCCCCCCCCAATAAGGTAAAGGAGACTAGGATTTTGCTTTGAGGGCCCTACAACTCTGGAATATTCTTCCTGTTGGGATTCGTCTCGCGACCTCGTTGGTTTCTTTTAAATCGCTTCTTAAAACTCATTTTTATGAACCTCTTCTTTTTGTTTCTTGTTATTTTGTATTTGTGATGAGCTTTGCAACCCTGTTTCTGAAAGAGGCTTTATAAATACAGTTTCTCTGTGTTGCCTTGTTATGAATGTTACTCTGGAGTCAAATTTACGCGACAATAATGGCGTCTTATTTCTTACTTGGCCTTTTTAAAAGAGGTTTAAGTCTGAGTTTCCAGCGTCAAATAATGGCTTCTTCAACTAAAAAAAAACAAGAGTCTTAACAAAAGAAACTTTATTCTATATAATTCTGATCTCATTACTCACTGGCTTTTTTTTTCTATAGTGCATCCAACGCTACACCCTCCACAGGAGCTGTTTTCACAAACATTACTCAAACCCTGGTGTAAAGCACTTATAGCACTGTTGTTTTTTCTCCTTTCCTCTGTGTTCCGTCTTCTCCTAGTTGAAAGTCTTAAATTAAAATGTTTTTTTCTTTCTTTCTTTCCTCCCAGTCTGCAAGTACACAGTCCACGAGCGCTGCGTGGCTCGCGCTCCGCCGTCTTGCATCAAAACATATGTCAAGTCCAAGAAAAACACAGAGGTGCGTCCAATTGGAGTGCTCAGCAGTCGGCACGCTTGGATCCGCGCTGCTCCACGGGGCTCAGGATGAGGGCCTGTCTTCTTCTACTGGAATTTAAACATCTCAATCTGCTACTAAGCATTGCTAATCACCAGGACAAGCCTGCTTTAAAAGACACAGAGCCTCGTTTGTTGGGCCTTTCTGGCTCTCTGCTGTGCTTTCTTTCTCTCTCCGTCTTGCTTTCTTTAATTGTTGTCACTTGTGCCTTTGTATACATCTTGTTTTTCTGCACCATGTCTCTTTTCTCACCTCTCTCCCTCTCTCTCTGCAGGTAATGCATCATTTCTGGGTGGAAGGGAACTGCCCCACCAAGTGTGACAAGTGTCACAAAACCATCAAGTGTTACCAGGGCCTGACTGGGCTCCACTGTGTGTGGTGTCAAATCACGGTAAGCCGCCATCTGAGGAGAGGCAGCTCACCTCCTCATTATATTCCCACTGCTTCTTGTTTTTTTTAGGGTTTCGATTTTAGCACCTCGGATGCCTCACAAGTCATCCCACCAATTTACACCCTGAAAACACTTGTTTGTGGTTGCAAGTTAATAGAAATGAAAACCGAAGCAATGACACGTGTAACGCAAATAAATCTTCGAGCATGTACCTGTAAGTGTGCAACTTTAGCATGTGTGTGTGTTTGTGACGCAAGCTGGCTGCTAACTAACGGCTGCGACCTCCTCCAGCTCCATAACAAGTGCGCCTCCCACGTGAAACCCGAGTGTGACTGCGGACCCCTGAAGGATCACATCCTGCCCCCCAACTCCATCTGCCCCGTGGTCCTGGTAAGACTTGGCTCCTCTCTGGCCAGCGATTACCTGTTACCTGAGGATCCAATCATCAGCCTCCGTTCTCCCACTGAGATCTGAAATGGCAAAGCTCTATTATTTGTTTTTTTTATTTCCCGAGATAATTATTACCAAAAATGGTGCACATCTATTTCAGGGGAAAAGACTCTATCTAAAATCTACCCTTGTGTAATCCTTTTAACTTCTGTTGATGGAAACTCAGACCACCGTCTCTGAACTTTACAACGTTGCAACCAGAACCAGATTAATAAAGTTATTTCCAGGTAACTTTCTGGATTAATGAATTATTGAGAAATGATGACCTCATACAACAAAGTGATTTATTTTCCTTTTCCTCAGATGTTTCAGAGCTTTGTGCCAGGAAGATACTAAATCATTTGTTTATTATTTATTGATTTATTAGATAAAATTCATGAAATAAAATGTCAACATTGTGACCTCAGTGTCCACGGCCACGATTACAACAACAAATACGGCGACAGGCTTAGACGATTGTCACAAAAAAACGTGAATAAAATACAGAGAAGAAGCTCGTATTTAAGTTTAAGAAGTAAAACCGGGAAAAAAAGGTTATTTTTTTCAAAAGTGCCATTCCTTTCTTTAAATTTGTGTAATAAATCATTTTGTAAGAGTTGAAGTCTTTAGTTGTGGAAATCAGCTCATTGACGGATCCGCTGTTCGACCCTCAGGAGAGACAGTCGACGCTGAGGAAGGACTCCCGGGCCAGCCAGCCGAGCAGAGCGAAGATGCAGAGAGCCAACTCCGTCACAGTGGACGGCCAAGGACTGCAGGTGAGTCTGATGCTCCCTCTGTGTTCTATTCTCCTGCTTACATTTCAATATAATATACCTTCGTCACACCGCACTGCTCCAGCGTAAAGCACACGGATCACTTAAGTTTCATCCAACCAATATTGATCTAAAGCTTTCCTTTCATAATACTACTGTTCAGTGATAATACGGTTACACTGGGAAAGAATTGGATATGAGAACCACCTTTTTAAGATTTTTCCAAAACATTTAGATGTAAAATCGAATGCACATTTCAGCCTGGACATATTCCACCAGATATGTATTTATCTACTGTCGGAACAAGTTGTAAAATGAGTCACAACTTCAGCAGTAAGCCATCCTGAGGAAGTAAACTTTGTCTTCATAGCGCCTTTCAAAAACAGAGGTTCAATGAGGGCCAAACGTTAAAAAGAAAATAGAAAACAGTAAAAAAAAGAATGCGTCTCTGACTCAGCTGATCTGATCAGAGCAGGAGATAGTCCCTAAAACGTTAAAAAAAACAGCCTGAACTTTTGACAATATCTGATCTGATCTGAGGCATCTTGGTGCAGAATAAAATGGTTTAAAAGTTATGAAAATAATCAGAAATTTAAATTTAAAACCAACGCACAGGCCTGGACATATTTGTTGAGAGGCCTCTCTGCTGCAGTCTGCACCAATTGTAAAGCAGCAGCCTTTAGTATTTGTATTCATGTTGAAATGAGCCTCTGCAGTTCACATGACGGGACTGCTGGTAATCGGTATCATACAGCAGAGCCCAGTCCGCTCAGATCCCCTCTCATATCTGTCAGCCGGCACGCTGTCTGTGGCGACTGCTCGTCTGCTCGTGGCTGGGAGAGAAATCTGATGAATCATATCCCGGGCACATCCATCTAATGCCTCTCGCCGGCTAACCAGCGTAATAATCAAGATTATTATTTATAATTACAGGAAGTAATGGATCACTCCGGACAGGACGGGGGAGCTCATTAATTCACCCTCGGCCTGCTGGGATAGCAGACAGGGGGAGTTAAGCGCTTCATCTGTGTCAGGGAGAGCACGGGGCGAGTTGTCGCACGAAGGGGCCGATTCAAACGTGGGCGCCGCCGGATTAGAGCTTCGTTTGTGTGGCGCTCTGTGAGTCTGGCCTCCGGCACCGCCGCGTTTTTTCTGTCCGTCCAAAAAAAAAAAAACCCCGTCACACGAGACAAACTGCCCTGCCAATTAGGAAGCGGTGACAAATGACTATTACGACTGAATTGTGAATCATGATTTATCAGGTTGAGAGTATTGATTGGCTGAGAGATGGATGGGTTGTTCTACTGAACTGTACGTCTGCTCACTGAAACCCGGCCTGCATCCGATATCATTTGCCACCATAACTTCTGATAAAAACCTTCATTTCTGCTACATTTCGGGTCAAAACTGGAGCAAATGCACAACATTTAGTTAGTGTGCTGTATTTTGCATGCAGTATTCTTTATTTTTTTATTATTATTCATTTTCGTCACAAAAACAAACAAGAACTGTGATATCTTCTTCCTCTGTCACGTTTGATAAACACTACAGTGCCCAGCTGTTGTAAGAAATATCAGCCTTTTTTAATTTATATACTATTTTTTTACTAAATATATTGTGAGCTGTTGTTACAGATGTGTACCTTCAGGAAGACTGACTGCGGCTGAGCACCTCAGACATAGTAGGCAAAGTATTGACATACGGACTAATAAATTGCTTTTTAAAAATCTTTTTATAGGATTCTTTGAATATACTTCTTCAGCTAATCAGAAAAAGAACATTTATGTGATTTATTTTCTACATTTTTACTGTAGAAATACATTTTTATCACTGTTCTCCTTTTTATAATTAGATATTATAATTAACACAAGATTAGATTTGGACTCGGGCACAGAACATGTTGAGCGCCCACACTTTGCCGTACATCTTGGTACCACTCGTGCATCCATGAAACAGGAAAGCTATGAAACGAATCGGATGACTGGCACTGCTTGGAAGTGCTGCGTAGACTCGATATGAAAAAAAAAACCAACAACGTCTGAGGGATATGGCTTGAAAGTGAATTCCTGTGAAGCATCCTGCAGTCTCCAAACACCAATGGTTTGTTTTGACATCTCCCATTCAGATCACAACAATAGAGGGCACTCATCCTCTGCTAGTGTTTGTCAATCCGAAGAGCGGGGGGAAGCAGGGAGAGAGGTAAGTACACAATCTGTCTCAACGTGCTACAAGAGGCCTCTGAAGCTCCGCTCCTCCATCGCAGAGGGAAGGAGGCGGCGCGGCCTCTGGCTGCCAAGTGCCTCGGGCAGACTTAGTCGAATAAAAACCACGAGGACGTCAACCCTGGAAGCGCCGACCGCCTTCACCACCGGCTCTCCGCAGACACCCTCCTCGCTGTCACATCAGGGCCGGGCCCCCTTCTTTAACCCAGGGCTAATTGGGTTATTACTGAAACATATTCATTCGCTCCTTATTACGCCGGCCCCTCATTTGTTTAAATTATGAGATCAAAATATGACTTCAGCCAGTTGATGAAATTGAAATTAAAATGAATTAGTCTTTCTAATGGTTTCTCCTCAAGGGTATGTCTTTGGGTATGTCCCACCCTGCTGCCCAGTCCGCTGCCTTGTCCCGCTCTGATTGGACGCCGGCGCTTACAGGACAGAATCTGACACTAAATCCACTTCAAAGCGTTATCTGTGATTTCGTTTTTCATCTTTGAATGTTTGCGTTTGTGACTTTCTGTTTGTTGTCTTGACTTAAATTTCTGATCTCTCTGCATATTCTCTCCTGCAGGATTTACAGAAAGTTCCAGTATCTTCTGAACCCGAGGCAAGTGTACAACCTGGCCAAGAATGGACCCATGCCAGGGTACGTCGTGTTTCTAGATAAACATCACTTACAGCAAAGATTTAGTAAGCAATGGGTGCAAATATACACATTAAAGCAGTACATCTTGCTGTTATCATTCCTCCTGTTCATACTGGCCATAAGCAGTGGTGGAGGAAGTACTCATGTCTAAAAGTAGAAATACAGTGTGTAGCATTTCTGGGGCTCTTTTAGCAGAATTAGCCACCGCATTACTTCTGTTGCTCTTTTATACCAGTAAGGATGTTCCTTGAGTGCGACGAACAGTTACTACTGTTTTACATTCAGTTGGTTGCATTCTGCAACGTCACCACTAGATGCCACCAAATCCTACACACTGTCCCTTTAAGGAAAAGTGTCAACTTTTGTTTATAACTAAAATGTTTTTATTATAAGTTAAATAACGATATTAGATGTAATATATCAATGAATTGGTGCATGAAACTACATGGAGAGAACAAAGCATGTTGTTGTTGTTAACACACTTCTAAAATACATTTTTGCTTTATATGGTTTATTTTATTTATTTAAATTTAAAAAACACAAAACGGAGAATAAAGGGCCTGCTAAAGAAAATGTATATTGGTGCATCATTTTTTAGGCAGCAAATTAGAAAATAGAAAGACAAATCATACCGTACCTGCTAATGATCTTCTGTTTACAAACAGGCCGCTCACATATAATAATAACCTCCATCACATGCAAGAGAGGGCCTTTAATATTAGACCCTTCGCTCGCTTCCCTCACGCGGCACCGACACAAATGAGGTGGGCTCACTCGTAAGCAGTCCTGGAGACGACGGTATCATGCTGTAGCCTGGCTCCATATGCATAAGCCTGCATGTGAACGGAGAGCGGGTGACACCGATGACTGACGGATGGAGACGGGGTGACACTCTCACCGTCCCACATGTGTTCACGCATACAGACGAGCAGCTCACCGCGGGCTGTAGGCGCGGGCGGCGTCGGGCTTCCTATGGTTCACATCTGTGATTAAGAAAATGAATGGATCATTTACATGCATAAGGCTCCCTCACCACTTTGGCGGTACACAACATACAGGACCGCCTCTCCGCCGTGCCGCCACGTTGTTTGGCTTTGATTAGATCTGAAACACAGGCTCTTTGTGGCTTATAAAAAATAAATACACAGCGGCACACAACCTCCTCCAAGGGTTTTGTTTTCCCCCGACTGTCTGCGCGCGAAGCTGGAGCAGCTCTCTCGCCACAGATTGTGCCGATGCAGCACCCAAGTTTTTTCTTTTTTTTTTTGGGGGAGGGCTGACCTTGTGTCCACTGTTTTGTCTCTCTTCCCTCGATGTCCCCGCACGTGGCCCGGGACATCGCCTGTCTGGAGCTGAAGCCAGAGCTTCTCCTCAGAGCTGACAGCATTCCAGATGACCTCGCCCCGATGTAACCTTGTTAATATTTAGTCAAGTGTACGCACCGCCACCAACATTAGAGAGGTGAACGGTCACCGTCGGACACTGCAGGCCGATAGCAGCCGCACACGCTGCTGTCAATTAGCAGCCTCGCTAATGCGATCACAGCAAATTAAGTGTTTTGTTTCTTGGTATTTAAATATCCCCAAAGTTGCCTTTCATGTTGGCGGCCGTCTGTTTTGCGTCTAATGCGGTTTGCGGTCCCAGTTGGAGAGTAATTGAGCGAATCATTTACCCGCCATACGAGGCTCGGAGGCTGGCTCATTCAGTTAGGGCTTTGTTATTGTGAAGGAACGGAAGAAGTTGGACTGAACATTGCCTGTCATGATCCAATTAGCCCTCCAACAGGCGGGCTAGCTCGTCGAATGAGTTATTGTCAGTGCGACATGTGTTGTTGTGTGGCATTAGAGGGGGTTCGCAGTGGGCTCGAGGATACGATCCGCACACAGATCTGTCATGTGAACACTCAACACTCTCTTTCATCGGTGGGAGAAAAGCTGAAATGTTTGAAGTAATTGTCATTTCTTTTAACACCCGATCAAACCATACCATATCTTTGACCGGAAAGAAAAGAAATGACTCATTCCTTGTTATACAATATGACACGAGGGAGCATAACAAGTATCAAACTTGAAAAGGAAGTGGGAACACACAGAAGGATGTTGACGCGGCACAGAATTTATTCCATGGAGGGACATTTCAGCAACAAGGTGCCTTCTTCAGCACTTAATGGAGTCATTTTAACTAACTAATCAGAGCAACTGATTGACCAATCTTAACCCTAATGTTCTCTTCAGAGTCCCAGGGGCCACTTACTTAGATTTGTTTTAACAGCTTGATACTTTACGACTTTTCCAAATTTTAGGAATCCAAGAAGTCCCCAGAAAATGAAACATTACCACAGCTGCAAATATGTTTTAAAGGAGCAGTGTGTAGGATTATTGGCAGAAATGGAAAATAATATTCAATACTATGTTTTCATGAATCAATAATCACCTCAAGCTAAGAGTTCACCGTGTTTCTACAGTAGCCCAGAGCGGACAAACCAAACACTGACTAGAGAGAGCCTTTTGCCTTTTTACCTGAAGGCCACCGTAGTTCTCCTACACACTTGTGAAGGGAGGAGTGAGCGGAGCCACTAAATCCTACACACTGTCTGCTTGTTATTTGCATTATCATTGATGCTGCACTACCCTCCTTTCTGTTATTGGAGTTGCTCTCATGAGGTTACACAAGTATCGAGAAACATATTTCTTATTAAGAAGATGCTGATGTTGATGCATAGCCCACATAACATATAAAACATGAAATATATATATAAACGTATCTTTCATGACACAGTTACACTATGAAATCCAAAGTGAACGACATCTCGTAGTGTTAGTGATGTGCAGAGCGGACTGTGTTTGTTTGCAGGCTGAACTTCTTCAGAGATGTTCCTGACTTCAGAGTGCTGGCCTGCGGGGGCGACGGCACCGTGGGCTGGATCCTGGACTTCATAGGTACAGAACATATCATACATTTACATAACAGCAACAATCTGGTGCTATTAATTATTTCAAATTACTGACTTTACAGACTCTCAAACCTCCTGAGGTGGAACGTAAACGCTCCATTTCTATTTTGGGGGGGGGGGGGGGGCAAAAATTGCATTTGTTATTAGTTTTTCTCAGCCAGCAGCAGCTCTTGTTGTTAGGCCTGAGGTAGTAAAGCGTACTTTATGGTTTGTATATAAACACTTTCATTACGTCCGAGCCTGCGCAATCAAGGGTGGTAAAGTGGGATGATTACGTGAGTTGGAAAACAACATACAAGTCATCATTTGAAGGGAGAAAAAAAAAAAACTCCTGGCCTTCTATATTTGGTCTTGAAGACGTGTTCTGGCTTCGAAAAAATTGCCTCAATTTTTTATCAATCAAAACAAAGAGAGGTAATAACCATCTCTTGAAATAGACGGTACAACTGGACGCACATATTGACTTGTAGTTGTACAAGTGGGGCTGCAAAACGGATTTGATGCTTCCTTTGCAAGTATTCGCCTAGAGTTTTGTTTCCTTGGTGCGGCCTTGTTTCGTATGGTGTTGTGATATTTGTCCCGCTGTTCCAGATAAGGCCAACCTGGACAGGAACCCCCCCGTGTGTATACTTCCCCTCGGCACGGGCAACGACCTGGCAAGATGTCTGCGATGGGGAGGAGGTACTGACGGATAATAGAAATGTTGCAGTGAAATACATGGCCTCAATTCTCCTCATTACATCCATAGTTAAAGAATATACCATACTGTAACCCAGCGTAAATATTCCAATCATCATTAACATTGTTTTAAGTAGAAAGAGGTATAGTTTGCGATCATATGAAGAAACAGAGAAAAGCAACGGATTTTCACATTTGAGAAATGACTTATTAAACAATGATTTGATTATCAAAGTAATCGATCAACTGAGCGATTCATCTATTGATTGTTTAAACTTAATGCTAAATTACACTACGAGGGGTTTGAGACCCACTGGAGACCCCTAGACTGAAAATATATGGGGTGCAGTTCAGTAGAAACAATTTTAAAGCCAATATTTGTTTTCATTAGACTAAAATATAACGTTTTTAAAATTCTCTAAGTTCTCTAAATACATTTGGAAAAGTCTCATGAAACTCTTGCTTTGAAACACACACTTTTAATATATTTAGGGACAAAATCTTTAGAGCTAAATTAGTTAAATTAGATAGTTACAATAGTTAAAGATAAAAAGTTATTTATATTCACATTGAGTGATTATTAGTATCAGCATTTTTTTCTCTTGCTCTGGTTAGAAGAAGAAGAAAAAGCTGTATATCAGCCCTAAAAATCAATAAACCTGGAAGAAATCAGAGGTAGTTCTCACTCATAAGTCACCTCAAAGCATCAAAGCCTTTTAGTAAAAGGTTGTTCTCGACACATTGTAACACAGATGTCATGGTTTGTTGTCCCGAGGCTATGAGGGCGAGAGCCTCCTGAAGATAATGCGCGACATCGAGAACAGTTCAGAGATGATGCTGGATCGCTGGAAGATCGACGTCACGCCCACCGACAAGGAGGAGCGAGGGGACCCGGTGCCTTACAGTATCGTAAACAACTACTTCTCCATCGGAGTGGTGAGTCGGACTTCAGTCAGTAACCACGGGACTGATGAGACAATCATCTTTTTATATATATTTATTTATACTGTCAAATTTTCACTGTCAAATGTGACCAACTCCCAAGTAGAAAAAACCCGGCTAATATCTGCACCAACATTGTTTTTTTTAGAAAGATATTCATGGTATTTAAGAAATCAGAATAAATAGATTCCACCTTTTCTTTCTACTCATACTTCAATTATGAGAAAATTGTTAAATAGTGTAATATTTGTTATTGTAAAGCACCTTTCATACAATGCAAATAAACAGTAACAGTAAGTAAAACATTGTATAATAATAATACCAATAAAACAAACCATCATGTAAACACCAACAATTAAATATGTTAAATTACTCCAAATTAAAAGCAAAATTAAAAAAAGTGTTTCATTCATTATTTTCTTTGTTAAACAGCAAAATATTTAGTATTGTGTATCAGATAGTGTAGTAGATGTAGTCGTGTATAGTCACATACTTTTGATCCAGTTGTTAAAATAGCATTAGGTACATTTAGGTTTTTTAACAAACTTTTATCATCTATTTTTCCCTGCAAATGCTAATCTAAAGTGTACAATAGCGCCAAGAAGGTTATTGACCTCTTTAATGTCCTTATAATCGTATTAATTGTTGAACCATCATGGAACAAAAAGCAGTATAGCTAGAGCACCTCTGTCACATCCCTCTCATGTTTCTAAGATGTATTCGGAGCTACATTTAACGGCAGACTTCACCTCTCGGTATGGTGTAACGTCTGTATCACAAACCTTACTTGACTGACTGCACGGTTACAGTAATGGCACACTCGTGCACTGCTGCAGGAGGAAGGAGCATATGGCAGCTTTTCAAACCTTTCACACCAAAGTTAAGTTTAATCGTGGTGACAAAGTCTCAGCCGCAGAATAGCAGAGGTGGCAGTAAACAGCCTAACGGTACCCTACAGAACAGAAGAAGGTTGGAGTGACACACTGAAAGTTCAACTCCCTTTGTCAACAATCCTTGGTTCGGTTATTTAAAGATAGATATAAAATAAAGCAACCTGCAGTAACGGCATAATCAGTCAATTCATTTGTTTTGACCGTATTCTGGTTAGGTCTTTATTGAGATGTGCGCAAGCCTCAACCACCTCTGATTGATAAACAAGCCTTCATAAGCCGTCAGCACCCCCCCCCCCCCCCCCCCCCCTCCTGTCCATCTCCAGCAGCATAATGACACTGATTTCACGTAGCTCATGTTAGCCATTACTGATAAATGTCAGGGGGAAATATGGTAATTGACATTTGCAGGTGGCAGAGGAGGGAGCCACGCGACGTTGTGAGGTTCACACAGACTGCGGCGGCGACATAAGTGATGCATGGCCTCACAAATGTTAGTTGAATAACACCTCCAGCCCGGGCCCCTAATGACGATGTCGGAGGACTTTATCGGACGGGTCTTGTTAACATTGTGATAGAGCAGAACACCGGCTGTCATCACGTCTGCAGAACATACGGGGCTAAGTGGTTACAGTGGGAAATAAATCTCTCCGCATTCATCCTGATGTCTGAGTGCATTCATTTGCCAGTATAGATGTTAAAAACATGTCTCAAACAATACTTCCTCTATACGTTCATTCAGGCTGTTCTCATCAAGCATTCGTAGCTATACCTACAAAACTAATTTGTAGATAAAATGATTTTGTATGTAATGCACGTGATCTTGAAAGAGGAAGTTTAAAGACCGCAAAAACACACACAGGGCGAGCCTTAGTTATTTTATCCCAAATGACAATCTTTTCCTCAATACAACCAAGTATCTTTGTTGCCTAAACCTCACTGAGTTGTTTCCTGTTTATTTTGAAAAGAGCGGATGCATGTCACGAGTCGAAATGTACATGAACCACTGTGAGAGGACACGTTGGTTTAGTACATTAGTTGTGTCTTGGAATGGGTCCGAGCTGCTTTTGGCCTTATTTATACACCATTTTAAAACGCAGAAAATAAGTGTGTGTGTGTTTAGGAAACAAGGTGAGGGAGTCGGAGCTGGAAAAATTTAGATTTCTGGTTATTTTAGTCAAAATCCAGCATAAACCAGAGATATACTTGCTTTTATCTTTGCTTCTGAGTGTGCATGATGGCTGCCTCATGTACCTTGTGTCTGTTTAGAGCATCTGTTGTGTACGTCCTCAGAAATTCAATAAAGTTTTAGTGTGATTCGTGCTTGAGGTTGTGAGTGTCCGCATGGCCAAAGTAGCGTCACACTAGCAGCATAAAAAAATCCAAAACGTTTCCTCGTCAAAGTTCCACGTCAACAGATTTTCCGTGCGACGGAAGGAATTACTGAGGCTTTACTGGACGCGTTAACAAACACCACAACTCTGGTATACCGCGAAATACAGAGAGCCTTCCCCAGTGGCCATGGGCTGAATCAGCGTCATGTGACATCGTTTGGCAACAGCTTGAGTGTAAGAGATGTTCATTTATATTAAAAAGTCACTCCAGCTTTAAAAAGAAAGAATATCTCCAGCCTTAGAAAGACCAGCAACTAAAGAATAGAAATCCTTTCTCAGAAAATGATAACGTCTGGATTATATAAGGTCTAATATATACAACTTCCTGTTTGCAAATTTTAACATAAGTACCTTTAATCAACTACTATTGAACTATAGTGTTTAAGTACAAATGTGAGTTACTTGTACCTTCCTTCACATTTCTACTCCAGTACATCTCAGAGGTAAATATTGCACGTCTTATATGTCTGACAACTTCACTTACTTCAGTTACTTCTTCATACAGTGTTTATAGGTGTTTATATTCCCCTTCCTGTCCAGTGGAACCCACGTAGCTCCAGATGTTTTGATGTTGAGTATTGGTGATAAACCCAAGGTGAAGTGTTCCTGCATGTGCAAATTGTCTTACTTCTTAAGCTAAATAAATTACTTTTTTAGCTGGAAAATGCATCGTCACAAAGCTGAAAACAAGTTGACTTTTTAGAAATAAGTGGTCCTCACGGAACAGGAAGGGGACGTAAAACTGTAATCTATAAAGTAACTAAAGCAGTCGGACAAATGTAGTGGAGAAAAGCGTATAAAGTGGCATAGAATGCAGGATTTTTACTTGCCGTGGAGTATTTTCACAGTGTGGTATTAGTACACACAAAGGATCTGGATACTTTTTCCACCACTGGATTTGGCTGAATGAGTTGCTGCATTTAGAGCTTCATAATGTCTTAGTACAACCAGACAAACCTCTTCATGTGTTCAGGGGGATTAGTGGTCATGTGTACCGGGGTCATGACGACGCTTTGGAGCTCGAACGCGTAGCTGACCTCAAAAATGTATCTGGACCTGGAGACGAGCAGAAACCCATCAGTCAAGCTTGTAAATGAAGATATAGAGGGATATGAAAGTCGTATAGTTTGAGGAAGAAGAGGAGTAACACGCTGGTAAAAATTGATAGAAAACACTTCCAGTGGAGTCTTTTGGAAAAGTAAGGATGCGTTGATGTTACTTAACTATTGTCTTAGGAGGCAAACGTTCCCTCCAAATGTTGTGGCTTTTAATGCCACTTTTTAAAATGCATGCAGTTAACTAAAGCTCCAACACCCTGGAGACAGCAGTAGGTTTTCCTGCTTTAATGGAAGCGGTTGATTCCTTCTTGCTGAACCGTAGAAAGCAGCTTTGGCCCGGCTGGTTCATGAAGTCATTATAAGCCCTATTGTCTCTGCTCTGTTAGCGGGATTAGCACCCAGCAGGCGTGATGATGACAAATGAAGTTGTTCGTGGGGGATTAAGAAGACTTTGAGCTCTCTATGGGATTTGAGTGTGATATAATATTTTCGTGACACATTTTTTTCCATCAAATCTTTTTTTTTTTTTTTGCTTTCCGTTGGAACGAAAACATGAAAAAAAAAAATTACAATAAAGATTACGCGACAAGTCAAGCTAGTAATTACCTCAGAGATTATGCAGATGGAGAGTAGATTGTTTCTGTAATGACGCCGTCGAAACCAAGAGATCAGCAAGAGTGTCGCCGCCGATGCGCGCTTGAATCTGAAGTCATTGAAAGAGAACTTCTACATTTCTATTTGTCTGATTGCTCTCATTCCTCTCTAATCACCAGCAAACGGAAACTCATTTCATTTCAAGTCATTTCAATCCAAGAACTCAGGTGATTCTTCCAAACCATCCCTTTTTTTGGGAGGGGTAAATTCTTCCAACCTAACCTTCTGCCACAGCCCAGTTGGTTTGAGAATTAATGGTCGCCATCCCTTTGGGAGGATGTGGAAGTGACTTGAAGTGTAATGATCTCAATCAGGGCCAGGGGTGAGAGACAGAACTAATCACTGAGCGCGCTCCACTACCATAATGCAGTCAGTCGCCCTAACGACCCTGGCGCTCCTGTCAAAGCCATTACTCTCGCCCGTAGTGAAAGGCACATCAAACCGCTGGGGCCCACTCATAATTGGACTAAACTTTGAGCTATGAGAGGACATTACACATGTCCTGTATTAATTTGGGTGCCAGATTTTTACATTGGTAATTATTTGAGGGCAGCTAGCGGGAGAGAGAGAGTGAGCCGACGACGTCTCGCTGCCACGAGGGGGTCAGGAGGACGGGAGAGTGTCCGACATGTGTTGATGCTGCGACCGACTCGTCCCCGGTTTCAAAGAGGCGGCAGATGTTTTTTGAAGTTTTTAATGTCTTTAATATCAATAAATTGTAATTTTGATCATGTCTCTGAAAAGTGATTATATGTATTTAAAAATGGAAGTAAACAATTCAAAATATTAAATAATAAATAGCTTTTAAAATGTTTTAACAAGGAATGAAATGCATTAACACGCCTCAAGGATACTTTGAACCCCAACAATACTATATATATATATATATATATATATATATATATATATATATATATATATATATATATATATATATATATATATATATATATATAGTAGTTGACCACAAGTTCCATTTAGCAGATATCTTGAAGCTTTCAATCAATTCACATGATCTTCATCAGTAGAGTCCAGTTATGGAGAAGTTTAAATGTTTTTTGTTTTTTTTCTGAGCACTTAAAGGCGTTTTCCTCCATATTGACTTAAAATATTCAAAGTTCATTCTCAACCTTGTAAACCTATTCAGTAGCTGTTCTGGAGCTCTCAGTTATATCACATGATCTTCATCAGCAGATTCTTAAGAGGGAATTCTTGAACTTGATCTTTTATGCCGACATGAAAAGTCGAGAAAGTGGTGACAGCGCTCAGAAAAAGTGATAATTTGAACATGTGTGATTTGATCAAAAGCTCCAGAACAGCTAAGGACCAGATTACTAACTAATGAAGCCAAAAGCGTCAAAATTTCCTCAGTGGAGTTTTTTTTTTTTCAGTTCAGATTCTACAAACTGGTCTGATTTAGACAAAGGTTGGTAAACATTTAGTGAGGAGAACATGTCAGGGAACAGTTATCATCTTAGAGTTGGAAAATGCAATAATTTCGGCCACTCAAAAACCTGTAACATCACCTTATGATGTCACGGTGTACACCTGGAGTGCACTTCTACATCACTGCAGTAGGGTGAGAAGTTAAAACACCGGAGAGAAAAAAGCAAGATTGGTTCTTTATCTGCCATGTTCTGATATATATCCATATTGAAAAAACATATTCCGAAAAAAATAAATAATATATATATATATATATTTATTCTTTGTGGTGTTGAATTGAGCATCATGTGATGTTGAGAGCCGGTTCATTTTAGAAGTTTCACCACTTCAAGCACACAAACGCTGCATCGACAGAGAACGACAAAGGCCTACATCCACTGCCGGCTGCTTGAAATCGCTGTTTACTGTTGCAAACGCCGCGGCTCCACTTGTACAGATCTCAGATAATAGAGCCCAAACCAAAGGGGAGACAACCTCTCCTCGCTTTTGCTCTCTTGTTTGCAGCTATTGTCCTGTTAGTAAGAAAATCAAGTTACCGTCTCTCAGATGCATCCATCAACTCGCCTTTCTGGCTCGCGTTGGAAGCGTGAGGCGAGTCTGCGGGGATCTTGGAGAATTCTTTTGGTCTTCAGCTTACAGCGTCTTGAAGAGACATCAAGAGAAGCTCCATTGATTTTTTTTTTTTTTTTTCCTCTTTTGGCTTCTCCTAAATTTCTGCACAGAGAGCTAGCAGGGGGTCCTCCCTGTAGTGTGGTGCCACTCAAAATAGAGCGGGTCAAAACAGATTGCTTCAGTAGAGGGGAGGAGGAGGAGGAGGAGGAGGAGGAGGAGGAAGAGGAAGAGGAGGAGGAGGAGGAGGAGGAGGAGGAGGAGGAGGAAGAAGAGGAAGAGGATAGGAACAAGCCCAAAAAGTTTACAGCAACTTTTTCTCACTCCTTCCTGAGAAGTTTGTCAGAGTTATATCTTTTCTCCACGAAGGCCTTGCCAGCGTTTTCCTGCTGACACTGACTTAAATTAAAGAATAAAGTGTAAATTAAAGGAAATTTCAGCGTCTCTCTGTAGTTCATTACCTCAGACTTTACAATCTGTTGCCGAGGGCCTCTGCATACTTATTGACATAACTGATATGAAGAACAAGGTGTGTCATTTAAAGATATGAATTAAAAGGAGCTGTATTTAACATTCAGAGCATCAATATAGCAGCAAACCACTATTGTATGTAAAGGTAAAGTGGAGTAATATCTCTCCCTCTGTGTGTGTTGTTAGTGTCTCCGTTCTTTGTTGACCAGCCGGACCGGCTGCGTGTGCTTTTAGTGCGTGTTCGTGCACCGTGCCCCACTAGTTAGCTCATGGCGGCCGCTTTGCACTGCCCTCATATGCTCATAGCTCTGTCACCACTGATGCAGTTGTTAGCACCGTTAGCTGCGAGCCGCCGATTCGCCGTTGCCTCGCTGAGAGCCATTGAGAGGCTCCAAATGCTCCTAATCTCGTATCTTTCCCCTTTCACTCTGTTAACAAGAAGTACATTTCATTAAAGCAACATTATTTATTTAGTTAAACTTCCTTAAAATCTCAAATAATATATTATTGACACTTGATAACTATGGTGCTCAACTAACACGTCTCAAAATGAACCAGCTCTGTCTCCTGACGTTCCCATACAACAAGACTGCATTGTGAATTATGTTTAGAGAGAAACATATTGTGTCATGGATTCCGTTTTCTTTTGACAAATCATGAAGAAGTTTGGAACGAGTCAGAGGAGGAGGAGGTCAGGGTCAAGGGATGGGTCAGAAAACTAAGGACTTCCCTCCAGGAGACTGCTGTTTGTGTCCCATGGGAACCAAGTACTTTTGTTGTGTTTCATTTTGTTCCACTGTCGTAGTGATTTTAAACCAAACCATGATGTTTTATACTAAGTAGTTTTGGAGCATTTTTTGTTCCGTTTTATTTCAATTTACGTCGTTTACCACGCGTTTCAAGTTGTTTGGCACTGCTACAGGAAGAAAAAATATTTCCCTCGAACCGTGATTGAAAGTGCAGTTTAGCGGAACATCAATTTGCAGGAGACAGTCTTGCATTAACTCCTGGTGTTCATAACCATGTTTTCATTAGCGTGTAATGCCTTGAAACTAAGAATTGTTGTGTTTCCGTTAGCTTAGAATGAGCCCTTCATATCCACATAAGGAGCGGGTCATCTTCACGGTGTCGGCCATGTTGCACCGCCATGTTTCTAAAGAAGCTCAGAACAGATAAACCAAACACTGGCTCTAGAAAGAGAACCTCACGGTTTTACGTCGCCTGAAGGCCTCCGTAGTTCTACATGCTTGGACAGGGAGGAAGAAGCGGAGGGGAATTTACTTGATTGCAATCTGCAACCTCACCACTAGATGCCACTAAATCCTTCACATTGGACCTTTAATTGATTACTTAGCTTCTGAAATTAGGTGATTTTTTTTTTTCACAACCCATGAAGGATTACTAAAGGATAGGTTGGCAATTGTACACTCAGGTGCCCATGTGAACGTTGAAACTGGGTTGTTTGGTATAATCTATACTCCTGCTAACTTGTCTTAAAGAGTAATTTAACGCCTCCACGGAATCTCGTCCTCGCTGAGCTCCAGTGGTTGAACTTGTGACCCTACTGCTGTGATGTGCAGGTGTACTCCAGGACAGCGTGACATCACTGTTGGGTGTGGTTAGGCTTGAGACTTTTCAACAATACAAAAAACAGTCTTTTCTGGCGGCTCGGTTGTTTATTCTGTAAGTTGATGCTTAAATAGCAGATAACAGCCTCGCCAGATGGAGATGGTGTTCGTGGTGGAGTGTCTCCGTCAGTCACACCACACTAACATATGTAACATGAACTGTATCACTGTAACGCCAAGAACTGCTGCAATGAGGCTGCCCTTTATGCCCCAGGGCACAGCGAGGGTGAGACGGGGGAGTCAGAAAGGAGGGTGAGAGGAAGGTCGAGAGTGACATATATACATATAAGAGAGAGAGAGAGAGAGAAGGGGAGAGGCGGAGGAAGGGGGAGAGAAAACAACTTGGTTGCCGTGGTGTCGGCAGCGCCCTGTAGGTTGGCTGGGAGCTGTGATTACTCACAATGTGTTCAATTAATTAGCCTGTGTGGCGACGGCGTGCTGTTCATCAGGCTTTCTGTCAATACCTCTCCATCCCAGGTTCAACCCCGCTGCCACCTCCTGCACACATCTTCTTTCATCTTATAGAAATATACACAAGGGGCACGCAAGGTGTAGCTGCACTGTCTGAGAGGTTGGGACAGTTAGTTAATGAGGAAGACGTTGCTTTGAATGTAAAGGCAAAATAGTGATGCTTCTGTTGAGTAGCTTTACACGTTAGTAATTTGAGTAATTACGGCAAGGAGGCCCAACCTGCATGTTTAAAGTTTGAGGAGGTGAGAATCACTTGCAACAAACGCGGTTCGCAGCACCTGGACTGAAGCGATGTGTTTCTGTGTTTCAGGACGCCTCCATTGCACATCGTTTCCATGTTATGAGGGAGAAGCATCCTGAGAAGTTCAACAGCAGGTACGTTTGCTTTTTTTTTTGTCAGTATAGAAAAGGTAATGTGTGTAGCCTAGAGGTTTCCAATGATCGGTGCAAAAGAAGTCGCACTTACCCTCCTGATTTTCCCAGGAGACCCACGTTTTTCATTGCCCTCTCCCGGTTTCCTCCGGGGGTCACTAGTCTTCCGTCTTTCTGCCGGTTTATGACAAATTTGAACACCTTTTTCCCCCATTTCTTTATCTAAACATGTCTCTCGCATTGTACAGCGTGTATAAGCCCTATACTTCTTAAAGTACTGCTTCCATCCGGACAACAACGACATCAAACGGCGGTCGTTGTGCGGCACAAGCCATTGGAAGTACTGGGTTTTAGAGTGCAGTGGTGCCAAGGGCACTTTGTGTTCAAAGGGCCTTCAGTTAGTGAGGAATAGAGAGTACTAAGAAAGAAATACTCAAGCAGGGCAAAAACACGAATGAATGACTGAAAAGAAACCTGAGATTCAGAAACCACTCCAGACGTGCAAATGATTTTGTATTTTTTCCTGTGAATTTAAAGTAGAATTTAAGTATTTAACATTAAAATGCTGTTGCAGCGTAGGCCTACTTATTCATTTGTTATTTTTATTCTTTAAAAGGCAACAACAAAGTCTTTGAAACTCAAAACTCAAACTCGAGGTTAAAGCATCCCTGCTGACTCGGAAATGGTTCATCAAAATAAGAGCGCAATTACAGAAATTGGACAAACTCTTGACCTACAATATTTACCAACCTGTGAAACTGTAAGTTGATTTTAATTGGCTGTTCCATCGATGACAAATGATGTCCTATCTGTACCAGGCAGCAACCTCTGGGTCTGAAAAAAGTGAAGCCAATGCAGAACTGCCTTAAGCCTGCACTCGTTCTAATGTCCAGCAGGGGGCGACTCCTCTGGTTGTATAGAAGTCTATGATAAAATGACTCTACTTCACTCTTGATTTATTACCTCAGTAAACATTGTAAACATGAGTTTATGGTCTCAATCTCTAGGTTCAAGTCTTCTTCAATACAGCATGATGTTCATTTAGTAACTTATTGTCACATTAAGAATAAAATGGACCATAAAGCAGGGGATGCTTTAGGGCGGGGCTACCTTATGATATACAGGTTGCTATTCTACCAGAGCCGTATATGCCGTCTCTACGTCACTCCTCCACCGTCCAAATATGGAGTGACGTCTCGATGACTACGTCCACTTCTTATATACGGTCTGTGATCTGTACTTGTAAAAAACATTTTGAAAAAAAATGTACATCATAAAACATAGAATACAGATTTTTGGAGTCTTCACAAGATATTTTATTGGTAACAATTATGCTTGTAAGGAATTTTAAAACTAACAAATAGAGTTCCCCAAGGACAAAAGTATTTTCAGTGCTTGTGATAAAACATGCAGCTTTTAAGTTGAAGGGGAACATTCCAGTCATTTGTCATTTTTGTTGAGACATTTAAAACATTTTCAGGAGACCAGAGTGGCCTCTTCAGAATATAAAACCATCTGATGCTGGTGTTAGTCCATACAAACACCACTTCTCTTTGCGTTGAGGTAAATGTCCTGAGGCTTATTGACATTAATGTTTCCTTTTTATTTTTAAACTAAAGCCCGTGATGGACACAAGTCTCCATTTTTAAAAAAGGTAAAAGAAGATGCTCTCTCAGTCCAAACAAACCAACCGTCTGCTGCCCCCTTCATCAATCCTCTCCGGAGCTCAGCGTGACGAATGGACCGGCTTCATATTTAGCATTTGTGATTACCTCGAGGAGATGCGTTCACCTTTGGAGATGAACAAATGTGGCATCTATGTTTCCATCAATATTTAACGTCTCCCATACGTCTCCACTAGCGCCAGGGAGTAATTGCAGGCCTAATTGAATTTGCTTGGCTAGTTTGACATCATGGATCAGTCAGACTGATGACACACAGCCTCCTAATAATCCCATTTGTACTCATTATCATATTTTAGCCTGGTCTTAGTACAACATTTAGCCAACCATCCCTCTGCTGCTTGTTGCTCGATCATGCGGATGTGCCGGCGAAATGGTCCAAGAGGGAAGTGGATGGGGTTTCAGTCGTATAATGGTTACCGATGGTTTCGAGGGAGGGGCCTACTCTAAAGATACCGACTCTAGATGTTCTGATTAAACAAAGGGGGTGCTGGGTAATCATCGCCATGTTATTGTCAGTAACCATTTTTCCTGCTTCAGTATCGTTTGTCCCACTCTCAGTCAGCTGCTGTCCAGATCCACACGCAGCCACTGCATCCCTGTTGTTCCACACTCCGTTTTAAGCCTTTTTGTGAAAAATGATTTAGATATTTTAAGAAAATGATTCCGTCTGTTATTTGAATTCAATTAATAATTCAGGAGGGGGAATGGGTTTAGGATCTCTCTATTACACACTATCCTTTGCCAATTCAATAATGCATGATTATAGTTTTTCAAGGTAGCATAGATTTTGTTGGATTTGTCCAAAGGGCTCGTGTCCATTGGAAGCGTACTGCGACTCATCACGGAGTCATTGTGCTGCAGCTCCAAGCTCAATCTCAGCAACTTCAGTGACAATAGACGGAGCGTGTCTCTGGGGGGAAGCTTTTACTTCACTTGTATCTGCAATAAGTGTGTTTTTGTCAACAATGAATGAAAGGAATAATGATTTTGATGAGTTTTTGTCAACCTTTAAGCAATGAAACTCACTTCTACTGGACATAGATCTACTGGAAGCTTTCTGTCCAGAAATAAGTAACACTAATATTCAGTCTTTTCCATAAAAGGCCTGTACATAGAGACTTGAAATAATAATTAAAACAGTGATGCGGATAATAATAATAATAATAATACCACTTAGCAAATCCACAACGTCAGACAGACTTGCAACACATGGAAATGAACCGTTACTCAACCTCCCCTGCTCCTTTTACACACGGGGAACTTAACTGATTGCTTCTACACCAGGTTCATGTTATCATACATTATGTAACGCAAAATTAAAATATCTAATTTTTCAATGTTTTAAAGACAAACTGGTTACAGGGGATTTTCTTTCGAAGGTAACGGTGGGAAGGGAAAGAGCACAAAATGGTTTTATTTTAATTTTATATTTTTTCATTGAAATAATTATGTATTTTATTTTGTGATAATTACATTTAATTAATTTCAGGATGAATAATCTACGTTTCGATCTTAAGTATTTAATCAAAGTGTTTTACACTCTTTCCAGCCCTTTAGAGATCCGCCTGACGATCTCTGCAACATATAATTATTCTAATGTCCCCTGTCCATATGTAGAGAATACTAGAAAATAGAAGATCTCTTTCTTAAAATGCTTTTAAAAAAGCCACCAAAGCACTGTCGACAGAAAAATACAATAATGTATTGAATAAACAGCATCTGAGCATATTTTTCATGGATTCAAAATGTTTATTTTGATTGCTGTCCTGTAGCTTTTTGAAGCCTTGTGTTTGCTCCTGAACAGAGTTCAAAGCCAAAATAAATGGCTTTATAAACATGTAAGGTTTCAGAACAAGGAAAAAGTAAAATGTCACATTTTGAATTATTGTTTTTTTAATATCAGACAGCAGTAACGGCTCTTCACTTCCCATATGTACCAAATCTATACATTTTGTCACCAGTTTGACCCTAAAAAAACTGAATATTTAATGAGCTTTAATCACCAGCCAAACAACATCATGTAGCTTTTGTTAATTATGAAATGAGGAGATTTTGTTGATGAAATGCAGGGGTCATACACCCCACCCCCTCTTCATCTCTCTCGTTCTATCCATCTTCTGTATTTGCACCTTGGGGTGATTACCAGGGCGAAGGTGTGAAGATTTGACACTCGGCAGATAGATTCATTTACTGCCACTGCCGGACCTGGAGGTGATAATGAGGTTGAGGATTAAAGGCAGACAATCAGTCGGCCCGTGACGAGGGCTGCGCCACCTCCTCCCCCGTCGCCACTGCTCCTCCACCGCCTTGTTAAAATATACTACTCCCCTTTTTCACCCCGTTTTTTTTTTTTTTTTTGCTGATCTCTCATGTAATTACACACTAATCTCTGGCTCTGAGGGGAAAGAGACAGAACGGGAGAGGAACAAGGGAAGAGAGGTGGAGGCAGAGAGAGAGAGAGAGAAGGTTTAGAAGAACTTTCTGCTGTTGTACAGTTTCATTAAATTATTATAAACTTCCATCTTTTATTTGCCCTCTGATGTTCAGTTACTGCATTGACCAATTCTCAGTTTTAACATTCTGTAACTCAGATGACAATTCCAATTTCTGCACACCTCTAGGTTTTAGGAATTGGTTATATTTACTCGACACTAACTCATATCCAATATAGTGACACTAAAGTGTAGGTGTGTTTGTTATTTAGGACCAGTGCAGTGCCTGTGTGGGGCGTTGGCCCTCGGAGCATGTGACCGTTTGGAGAGGGCTGATTTCTTGGCTCCTGGTCTTGCTGTTAGCAGGGTTTTCGTTTGTTACCATTGAACGTGTTGCGTGTTCATATTACACTAAATTTAACACGGTGCTCCCTTGACTCCCCCAGTAGTGATTGCGCTGTTTGACCCACAACCGCGGGTCCTGCAGGTTGAAAATTATACAGTTTTCTGTGTTTTTGTTAAAGATTCTGGTAAGGTTGATGTACTTGATATGAAATGCCATTACTCTTTGAGGCATTGTGCAACTTGAACCACATTTAGTCGCCGAGTGCTCATATCAACCTCGTGTAATCCTGCATCGTTTGATAGCGACCTGCCTAACAATGGCTCTATTATTCAAAATGTCTGTCGCTGATGGAAGTGAAAATGTTAGTATCTTTAGACACGGATCTAAAAACAAGTTTTGAAATGTATAGCTTGTTAAATATGGAGGAAACATGAACATTTTATGATATTAATAACCATGTCTTCATTTAAAAGTTATAAACCCAATTGTATTCTCTGTGAATGAATATTGTGGCTACATTTAATGTCCTATCAATCATAGGTTGATCATTTGTAATAACTAACATTCAAATCTTGACTGTCTCCTGTGCCACTGTACAAATTACGTCGAGATGACACTAATTCACGTGAGATCTTTGAGGGGAAACCTCTGATTTGGGACGTTTCGGCTGCAGCGTGAAAGCCGGTTACTCCACCTGCGATGTTTGTTTATTCCGCGGCATCAATCACGGCGCCTTGATGTTCCCATGATATTTGCTCTGCATACCCGGATCTATTTTTGGTCCCGAGACATCTAACACCGTCACGGCGCTCCTCCAGAGCCGCTCTGCCCCCGTGCGCCCACAGGCTCTCGCTGTGCTGTGTAACCATCCTGAGTTAACCTTTCCTGAAGGCACAGGGAAGCCCAGGCATGGAGCACTCTTTAGCATAATGAGTATGTTCATCAAAGCCCTGCGATGTGCTGGATGGGGGCCGCCGGAATCACCAACACACGCACACATCCACACACCTAATGCTAATGTGCGTGTGCGTGTAGGCACGAACGTGTGTGCATGTTTCCTGCTGAGCTGGGAACGGGGCCACAGGTGACGGCACTCTAAATTACACATATGCACACACTCGTTTAGGCAACACACACACACACACACTCATGCATGGTGGACCTCAGTAGCGGCCGCCCTTGGACCTCATTTGAGGATGAAATCGTTTATGTGGCCAAAGTGTCATCTATAATTAATGAACACTTGTGTGTAATTTAGAGGGATCTCACCTGTGGCCCTGTCCCCAGCTCAGTGGGAACACACACACACACACACACACACACACACACACACACACACACACACCACATAAACTCAAGTGAAGACTCTGCATACTACATATATACATAGAGTAGCTGAGCAATATGAAAGAAATAATTAATTTACAGGTTTACCCTTATAATGATGAACTGAAGAAAATAGATATTTTAATAGATTTAAAAATATACATTTAAACGGCCCTCGTGATTCACTGAATATCATTCCAACTCTTAAACACTGGTTAACGTTGTGAAGTCAAACAAAAGCACTTGTTGAAGTTTAGGAAAAAACTACGTAACATATTGTAAAATACGAAAAAAACACATCACAAACATCACTCATACAAGTTTGGGACACAAACACCGGTCTCCTGGTTGAAAGTCGTGTTTGCCAATCAAATTAGTTATTATAAGAAAATATTTGCAAGGGTAATAGACTAAGAAGTGGCTGTATTAACCGCGAAGTCAACAATTTTGTTTGTGGACTGTCTTGAGGCCTCGAGTTTGGCATCTTGGCCGTCGCCTTCTTGGGGTTTTTTTTGCAACCAGAAGTGACACGGCAGCATGGAGCTGAGTACAAACGGATGCTGAAAAAGACATTCTTGGTTAACTAAAATGTTACCATTATAATACATTATTTAAAACATGGACAACTCCCAGACCAGACAACGCCGTGACAACGACCTGTCATCAAATCAATCATCAAGGTAGCCCCGCCCTAAAACATACCCTGCTTTATGGTCTGTTTGACTCTAAATGGACCATAATGTACTAAATGAACATCATGCTGTATTGAAGAAGACTTGAAACTAGAGATTGAGACCATAAACTCATGTTTACAATGTTTACTGAGGTAATAAATCAAGAGAGAAGTAGTCATTTTCTCATAGACTTCTATACAACCAGAGGAGTCGCCCCCTGGTGGACATTAGAGAGAATGCAAGTTTATGGTAATTCCACATTGGCTTAAATTGTGAGACCCATAGTTGGCCGCCTGGCACGTATGTTACCTGAGAGGCAGAAAAAACTTGCTGTGTTTGATCACATTGTAATGACCGAAAGCTAATTGAATAAATGTGTCAGCATTTTTACCACTTCACTGCACCTTGGCTTGCTGAATGAGCTACCAAACAAAAAGTGCACTGCTAACATCAGTTTGTGAGCTAAATAGCTAATTGGCTAGTCAGGTGTATCACATTTAACTTCAAATGTCAAGAATGGAAGAATGTTGAGATTCATACCCTTCAATGCGGCTAAAACCACTGGTCTTTGGTTTATAATCATTTAGCGACTGTGGCTGAGTGGAGAGCCGTCATTCAATCAGAGGATCCTTCAATCAGAGGATCGGCGGTTCGATCCCCGGCTCCGCTAGTCGCATGTCGATGTGTCCTTGAGCAAGACACTTAACACCAGAATTGCTCCCGTAGCTGTGCCTACGGTGTATGAATGTGATAGAATCTGAATTGTAAGTCGCTTTGGATAAAAGTGTCTGCTAAATGACTGTAATGTAATGTAATAGCCTTGCAAGTTTGTCTACAAGAGGTTTCTCTGATGCATTTACAAAACACCTCTCAGAAAGACATATCAACAATAAACATGAAAATCATGTTTGACACAATTGTTGACAGCAAGCAGCGATGACATTTATCATTTCAGCTGGAGTACACGTATGCTAAACTGTAAAAGCATTTCCCTTAGCACTCATCATGCTGCATGCTGCATGCTGCTCCAACGTAGAGCAAAGATGGATGAATGTCAGTGATGTCAATGATTGACAAATACCGGGTTTAATGAAAGCTAACGGGGAATGATACCTGACTCGGTTGCACTCTCACTGTAGAAACAAAATAGGATCGAAGTAAGTTTCCCCTGCAGATGTGTTGCTGGAGGTGTCAGAACTCCGATAAACACCCCGAGCCTGGTAAACAATATGAAATCATTAATTAACAGCGAGGCTTTGTTAAGTTAATTTCAGGTGTCTTAACAGTTCCCAGACAGTATCACAAATGAGATTCTGTTTCACTTCAACTTTTATATTATTACAACACTTGTTTTTAATTGTTCAACAGCCATCTTAACAACACACAGGTGTTAAAATCAATTACTGGAATCATTACTGGAATAATGTTAAAAAAAAGCCAATTTTTCCATATAACGTTATGTGCACTGTCACCAAATGGCTGCTGAAGAAAAACTTGTATAATACAAAAATATGTGTAAAAGAAAACGTATCTGAGGCGTCAAGCTTATCGGTTCACTTCTATTTGATCCTAAAGATGTTGGATATGTTATACCAGTATCTGTAGTTTTAGTATAAAAAAAGGTACCTTGGAATCATTGCAGTGCAACAGACAGAAATACATTTTTCAAACCGCTCGCTGCGTCTCTGAAGGCAAGACGATGCAACTCGGGTCATTTCTCAAACTGCCAGCCGGAGTCGGAGCGCTCCAGGCGGTGTCATGTTAAACAAAACAGTGCATTGATGCAATGCACAAAGAGTTGGTTATGTCAATGCGATATTTATCACCTCTGATCAAGAAGAAATTAGTGTGAAAATAAGGTCGTAGATCATCGTGGGTTAGATTAAGTGTCAGAGGGGAAGAAAATCAATGGCTCTGTGCTCGGCGTTCAGTGTGGCCGGTAGAGAGTGCATCTGAAGGTGCTGTGGCCTCAGGACAGCGACGCTGCAGTGAAGCTCATCGCCTCTGACATCCTTTAATATGAGCTGACCAACCAGCGGAGGGTTGATGAACAAGGGTGTTTCGATTCAGTCTGTTTGAGCTACATTTGTCTTTCTGTTGCTCGCCTGACTCTTTTTCTCGGTGTTAGGTGTTTTTCTAAAGCAGCTTGTGTTTTCCTTTTTTCCTTGGCCGCACGGTTTGTATGTGTCCTCTTCTTTCAGTTTTGTTTCATGATTTGTTTGTGCAAATAAACGACACCTCAGTAGTGCTGGAAACCTGAGCCGCTGTTTTTCTTTTGGTGCGCCAGCTGTGAGTACAACAGCTGATCTTACATGAACACCGCTAAAGTTATCATTGCAGTACACTTTGCATTGATGCACTGCAGGTAAAAATCACAGCAGAGGCCGATTGTGGCTACTCGGAGGATTGAAAACCTGCTACCTACCTACTACTGAAAACAGAAATCGCTCCCAGAGGGAACACATTGAAGGAACTTCTGACATGTTTATGGAAATAGGCACTTTATGTTCACATTTATTGCTCTTACTGTAAAGTAAAATCCTCCTAATCTACCTTAAAAGTACCGTCTTACTCAAATGGACTCCCTATTAATCCATGCACACGCTGGCCACTGTAGAAGACGCTCCTCACGGTCAGTCTGTCAGAGGAGTCCAGTGTTCAGCATCGGTCGGCAGATAACAAACGACAATCTGATCCGGCCAATGGGATGCTCCTAATTACCTAATGAACAGGGACATGAGGTGATTTGTTGCCATGGTGCGCTTGTTAGGGTAAGTGGTGGGAATCGACAGGACGGTCAGATGTTGTCTCTTACTGTATCTGTTCCTACAGTGTGTCTTTAGTGTCGTTTGGTTCTGCTGTACTTTGAAAAACCCAGATGTCGGGAGGGGAACAGTGGTTAGTAGAGCTTTGAATGTGAACGAGGTCATTCCTTACAGGAAGTGTGTAGGATTTATTGGCAGAAATTTATTATAATATTCATAACTATGTTTTCATTCGTGTACGATCACCTCAAACTAAGAGTCGTTGTCCACCATGTTGCACCGCAATGTTTCTACAGACTAAACACTGGCCCTTGCGAGGGCCTTTTCTAATCTTTACGTTACCTGGTGGCCACCAGGATGTTCTCCGAGACGCTTTGAAAGGGAGAGGTAAACGAAGGGGTATTCAGTTGGTTGCAATCTGCAACCTCACCACTAGATGCCACTAAATCCTGCACACTACTCCAAAGTAAAATCATAACAAATGCCTAGCAGGTGACTGACGTAGCAGCTCGGAGACTGCAGTGTTTTTCCATGAAGAAATATTTAAAATTCATGCAGAAGAACCAGAGATGTTATCATTCTCATTCCACACCTTGGAAAAGCCGGACGCCTACATTACCCACAGTGCAACTCGACAACCTACAGTTCCATTGGAGATTCCTACAGCTTGCCAAATGTGTATCTCCACCACAAACTGCAGTTATGTGTTGCTTTCTTCTAGTTTCTCATTTCCTCTCTTCACATTCATAAAGTGAATGTAGCTGCATTTGGGATAATTGGATTTTTTACTTCTTTGAAACTGTCAACTAGCACAGATGCGCCTTCAACTCAGTTTATGTCGCCTGGAAGAGAATCCATGCCTTTTCACATTAATTTACATTGACTTTTTTTAGCTGTAAAACTCGGCTTCAACACAGCAATAGCAACGAGTCTATGCATCCAGAACATTCCTTGTATCGTGTCTGGCTTCATTCTCCGACCACTCGTTTTGAATATGCTTTTCAAAGTGGCCACCTTCATTTGTTTGTTTGCAAAATTGCCCAGGCCTGTGTTCATGTGTTCTCTTGGGTTTGACTAGTGAGTTTACTGACTGATTAGGATGAGGATGAGGATGATGATGATGATGCTGGGGAAGATGTAGGGGTGTGTTGTTGTGGAAAACCTCTCAGCGTGGCCCTGTCGCCCTCCTGCCTCTTCCCACCTCCCTCTGCTCCCATCCCTCTTCTATTGACCATGTTGCACATTATAAATCAACTGTGAGTTGGGCTACCTTGCAAGTACCCTAATGAAAGCTCATTTATAAAGTGGCTAAATGGTCCTGACAAAAGTCCTAATGAGGAAATCAATAATTCAGTGATTGTTACTCTTCTTATACTAATACGTTCCTCTTGTAGCGCTTTGATTCCATCTACGAGAAGGCAATTTTTTACTGTGTTCAGTTCTGCGTGTCAGCACTGTTGTAGTTTTTTTTTTTCCCGTCCTTGAAGCTTTTTGATGAATTGTGTGTTGTTGTCTGTTGTTTCTTGGAAAGAATAAAAGGCTTTTGCGATCCGCGGGACGGCATGGCGCTGATTCAACGCTGTGATGCTGCTTCTAGTGACGCACATTGTGATTTTCGTGACAACCGCTTTTGCTCTTTCTCCCTCCTCAATTTTCTGCTTTTAATCTCTTCCCTCCTCTACTTACTCCTCTACTTAGGGGGCCTCTGTTGGTGCCCTGTTAGCTAAGTTCCAATCCTAGCTTAGCTTAGCCCGATGCTAATGCAACCTCGCCAGGTTTGACAGCAGGCCTGTTAGTGATAGCACTGGCATGGATCTGCAGATCATGCAGAGTCATAGAAATAGAATAAGATTAGAACGGACAGTCTCCGGGGGACAAAGGAAAATGGCGATTGTTACTGTCATCAGTAGGGCCCTAAAGTGTGGTCACAGCTCACCAGGAAGAGGAATATGAGGCAGAAACGAGTGATAAGAGGCAGAATGGTGGGTCGAAAATAAGGAAGGTGCCTAATTAGCCATGTGCCTCAGTTTGTTGCACGGAGAGTATGTATTTTTTTAACAATGGCTGTTAAACCATGGGATATTTTTCGGGATAAAGGTTCGTCGGACGAATAAAAACAAGTTAAAAATGCAATCCATAACTTCCCCCAATGGCCTGAACTTGTGCAGGTGACCAATTATGAATCTTTTTAACCTTGTTCCCTTTCATTATTAAAGCTAAATTGATGCATTGTGCTTATTCGTGATTATTAGAGTAATAATAATACGTTTTTTCTATTTTTGTGGCACTGTAAGACGTCTTTCACCATTAGCATGAATTCAAGGATACACAGACCGCCGTTACACAACTAATAACAAATAAAAACAATATAATACAACGGGTGCAACAAATAATCAATACGCCGATACAAAAAAAAAGACATTTTATTAGTGTAGTCATGAGAATATAATGTACCATAGCAGCATGCGGACAGATGGTGACTCACCCCTGCGAGGTCATTGATCATCAGCCTTAGCGGTGGGAGTGTGTGTGCTGCAGGAAGCCCGGAGAGCAGCACCCCAGTCCTCCGTTAATTGCAGGGGCAGTTAGATTACCCTCTTACACCCCTCACTGGGCCCTAATGCTGGGCATGGGTACCCACTAGCGACCCCATGTGCTCCCTCAGATGCCTCCTTTAACTGGCTTTAGATTCATCATTATGCTTCAATATGTGATTAATGAGCCACATTATGCATTCTTCGGAGATTAATGACTATGTGATTTTGGTCAGCGGTAAACATTAGAGGTGTATTTCCTGTGTAGTTTCAGAGGATCCTCTCTTCAAGGATGAATCAAACACACCTTTACAGAGTGGACTGTTTTTCACGAGCTCAGCATATAAGGGATTGGAGATAGAAGAGAAGAAGAGATGCTACGACTGTACACGCTTCAGATTTTGATGTGGGGAAAACACTCCTCTATGTTTCCTCTCTAGTCTTGATCCCTTTGCAGTTCCTGTTGTCTTGTTTTCTTTCAGAACAAAGAATAAGCTGTGGTACTTTGAGTTCGGCACTTCGGAAACCTTTTCGGCCACGTGTAAGAAGCTCCACGACTTTCTGGAGGTTGAGGTAAATCAAACCACATATGTTCTGGTATTCTTTTAGCCCTATAGAAAAGGAAAACGGAAAAGAAACTAAAGTCACGGCTTTTATGTGCTCTGCTGTGTGAATCCCTAGCAATCGCACATTCTGCTATTATCATTATAATATTCTGATGAAAACCATATGCACATAGATGCAGATAAGCTCTCAGCCAAGAATAATGGTGCTTGTTAAAACATGTTCTGGTCAGCCCTTGTTCCTTAAATGGCTCACATTTGTACTAGTTTCAAATTCACCGAGACAGAGTGTTGATGTGTGAAGGCTATCTGTGCACCTCCCCACCCGCCTCTCACTGAACATCAGTTCAACATACAGGTAATTAGCCCTACACGACCCTGCTGTGTGTGATATTGAGTGATAATGAAGACGGTGCCTCTACAATTCATCTTCCCCCTTCTCACAGCTATCCACAGAGTGCCGAGGTCGTCATTAATTAGTGCTCGATAAGTACCCACAGTACTGGAGGAGGTAGGAAGATCCATACTGGTATAAAATCTACTATTTAGAGTATTACTGGCCTTTGTCAGCTTAATCAGATCAAATTGACAAGAGGAATTGTGGTATTACACAAAGACTCAGGTTAAGCCACCAAATAAAGGTGCAGGCTCAGGTTGAGATGGAAAGAGAGGACTCAGTCTAATCCTGAGTCTGCATATCACCTAAGAGACAGATTCAGGTTTAGGCTCAGCCAGAGAGGAATAATCAGACTGAGAGAGAGTAGGGTTTGAACGGAGATGCAGGGTCAGGATCAGACGGAGAAACAAGTAAATGTTCAGAAAGACAGATATAAGTTTAGGCTTGGACAGAAATACAGATTTAGGCTCAGGCTTAAAGAGAAAAACAGATTTAGGTTCAGGTTCAAACTGCGTTAAACAAACTTATTTTCTGACATTTTACTCTGCAGAAGGTTTTTTTAATAGGAACTCGGGATAGTGGCTGTCGAATCAGGTCCGGACCTTGTTCGTAGTTGCCCTTTCACACAAGATGCACAGAACAGGCGTTTGTTCATGTCAGGCGCTTTCTCACCTGGTGAAAAGTCTCTGTTTGGTTTGGGACGTGGCTCCTGGGCTAAGAGTGCTGGATGTAGGACATGACAAAACAATTCTGCAGCTAGAGTTCGTAATTTGGTCATAAACAACCAAGTCTCTTTTCTACTTAAAGACTAGGTAGCATTTGAATAAGTGCTGGCATCCGACTTCAACCTTCGTGCCTAATAAGTCACTTTGGATTTTTGTGTTTTACCTCTTCTTCTTTCTCCTTTCTAAAAGTGTGATGGTGTTACGTTGGACCTCAGCAGCATCTCCTTGGAAGGCATTGCCATTCTCAACATTCCCAGCATGCACGGCGGCTCCAACCTTTGGGGCGAGAGCAAGAAGAGGAGGGGTAACCGCAAGGGGGGCAAAAAGGGCCAAGACAAGAGGACACCAGTGCTCGACCCCAAGGAGCTCACGTTTGCAGTTCAAGGTAGCTTTGACAGCATAAGAGTGAATACATTTATGACTGTTGTCCATTGGTATTAATCCAGCTGTCACTGCAGAAAAAAAAACAATTAGAGCATATAGCCAACCCAAAAACCCCAAAAGAGATATAACATAATGGAAAATACCATTACGAGTTATGTTTTTAGCCACGCTAGCTGCATGGGTCTTGGGATGGCAATGTTGGCTTTTTACTTATTTATATTCAATACCTACCGTACGGAGTGCCATGAAATCTTTTGAACATTCATGGTGCCCAGAGGATAAACCCTGATGACTTCTGAGCTAAAGCTAAACTCACCTACATGGTAAACCAAGTTAACGTTGTCATTATGACGTTGCCATTATGACGTTGCCATGCTGACGTTAGCATTTAGCTCACAGGTCAGGCCTCACGAAGCCGCTAGTACGCCTGTAAACTCTTCACCTTCTTTTAAACACAAAACCTTTTTAAAGATGTGTGTTTAAAAGGCAGAAAGTTCAACACACAGGGAGGTAATTGGCAAATCAGCACTTTCAAAGCCCTGCATCTGCTGTAGATCATTGTTTGTTTACGTTATTGGATAATGCCGAACGTCAAATAGTGTAGGGAGGCTCTTTCGCCTGAAGCCCACATCAGACAGTCTGTGTCCTTGCTCCTATCAGACAGATCAAAGCCTAAACTTTCGACCAAACTTTTCCAGAGTGCATGAATATTTCACCGATGACAAGGTGAATCATAGCTAGCAGGTTTTGTTTGCGAAGAAGAGGTACAATCATGTCACTGTTTGGAACTGTCACTTGTGTATTAATGGTTTGTGTAGGCTCCAGTGGACAGGCTCAGTTAATAGGAGCGGACTGAGTGGGGGGTGTTAGGCATTCCCCTGAATCCATTTACGTCAAAAGGAAGCCCGTCAATGGGAATATATGAATGAACGAAGTAGAAGGAGTCAGCTGCTCTGTGATAACTGTTGAAATGATGTGAGCCACTTGAAGGGCATATTATAAAAAGGAAGAAATATCCAGAATCGTTGTAGAAGAAGTATTCCAATCCAGTATGTAAAGGTACTAATATCACCATGCAAAAAACAACTATTAGCAGTACACAAGTATTGAAAGTATGGTAATACTAGTCAAAAGGAGTAGAGATTCATTTTGAGCTTGCTATGGAATTCATCACAGGCTTTCATGGTCCCCAGAGGACTTATCCTGGTAACGTTGGTGCCCCTGGCATTTCCTCTAGCCTCGGGGGTTGATGCCCAACCGTAACCATTTATTTCCCATCATGTCTAACTCCTGTCCGCTCAGTTGATGAGTTTTAGGTTTCATGGTGAGAAGGTGTTTTTTTTTTACTCGGGGATGAAGTGGATGTTCCAATCAGTGTGTGGTCTGAAACATGGCGAGTCAGTGGGGATTTCCAGACATGGCTGCTCGTGATCCTTTTGAGACTTCACTGGTCACAACATGTCTAGTGATCTAGTTTTTCCTGATGAGATTCCCTTTTTTTGTTTCCTTTGGATTTCAGAAGCTGTTGCACCTTCAAAGTAAAAGCTTGTTAGAATCTGTCAATATATGGATAATTAGTCCCTAATATACAGTAGCAGCATTTAATGTACCCTGTGCCTGATGAAAGAAAAGGTGTTCTGTGTTGTAAAGTACTGTTAATTACAGCAGGGCCGGTGAGGCAGCTTAAGAAAGTGGAAATAATATATATTATCAACCAAAACAAAACAGACTATCTTTTTACAAGTGCTGCTGCATGCTGGGATGCTTGTAACTTCCCACATGGGAGTGTTAGGTGAAGGTGCAGTGTGGCCCAGACTGTGAGGGTGATAGTTGATCAATTCAAAGCTCAACTTTGCTACAATGAACACTCCATTAATTCCTGAATAAAAATCAATCCGCAGGAATTAAAAACGAAAAGGGGGCTACTGTCTGAACCTGGAAAGGCACTTAGTGTGAGCGGGGAGTGTGTGTTCGTGTGCCACTACGTCTGTGTCTGTTTGGGCCTCCTTATTGATGTGTGTGTGTGTGTGTGTGTGTGAATGGATGCCCTTGTGGAAGGTGCCCTCAAGGTGAGCCGCCTTACTTGTCAGATCAAGAGAACGACGTATTTAGAGGTAAACACAGGAGTGCATTAGCCCAGAGGGGGCACCGCCGAGCACGATGCACGGATCAAACTGTTGGCTGGGATTATTTTGTGTCTGTTTGTGTGTGTGTGTGTGTGTGTGTGTGTGTATGGGTGGGTGGAGGGTGGCTGCAGGATAAAAAAAACCTGACCTTTCGGGAGCTGTTAAATCGTCCCGCTGGTGACGCCAGGAGACAAGCCCCTCAGGTGGAAGGGAATGGCTGCGGAGTGAATTATTTAGAATGGGACTGAGGTTTTTGCAGGGGAAGGGGTGGAAGGGAGGGGGTCCATGCGTGGGTGGAGGGGCTGATGCTTGGGACTGATGCCCCACGACAAGCCCCATGAAGCTTTCACTGGAGGATTGGCCTCCGCACGCCCTCCTCCTCCTCGTCTTCGCCGCCATTCCTCTTTAGTTTTACTTTCAGCTGATCGGCTGCTGGTCCTGCTCTGCTCCCTCCCTGCTGCTCCTGTGTCACTGTGCAGCCACCGGCCTCGACAGTTAGTTGTGTGACAGTGACAAGGACGCCGTTTCTTATCCCACACTCTTGACGGGAAGACGTGACTGCTGAGATTAAAGCCACGGCGCTGCTTTTGTGAATCTCCCACATGGGCTCTCACTCACATGACTCTCTCTCTTACTCTGCGTTGTCACCTTCACTGCCTGTTTGTTTATCGCAGTCAAATATTGCCTTCAACACTTCACATAATGTTGATTGTAGGTTGGGTAAGGGGGGGGTGTTTCAGTTTATATTTGGCCTCAGGCTGCTTGTGTGTTAATATTTCATCCTTCTTGTGTAAACAGTGAGGTGACTCCATTTCTCTCCCAGTCTGTCTCTAGGAAGTAAACATGATGGCTTTCTTCTAAATTTGGCAGAGTCCCCTTTTGATTATTGTTCCAGGTTTCATTCGCAGCTCTAATAAAATAAATAATGGTTGGTGATTCAAAATGAAGAGTCACCAGTAAATCATATGAAATCTGGCTTTCACTTATTGAAATGTGTCTGTAATTTGTTGAGCTAAAATAAGATTTCTTTCCCCATTTATATTTGGTGTCTCAGGTTTTGGTTAAAACAAGACAAACAGGAATAGTTTGACATATTTACAAACGGAGGAGTCAAAATAACAATTTGTTGTTTTTCGGGGGGTTATGTGGACTACTATTTCTTTCTTTTATGTTTATTTTTTGTCTGCTTTAGACATGTTTAGTATTGAGGGCGTGTTGGTAGGCATATTTTCCCCCTTTGCTTCCAGACTTTATGCTAAGCTAACAGTTCTCACAGTTCTCATACTCTATTTGAGTCCAGGTAGCTCTTACACAAACATTTTCAGACCCAAATATAGTTGTATTGTCAGGATTGGTTTAAAAATTCTCAGGTCATCTCGAAGTTAATGGTTTTACCCAAAACATGCAGGTCAAACATGTGTTTTTGTGTTTTTATTAAACATCTGGTTGAACACACCTGGTTGACCTTGTTTTATTTAGCAGAGAGGCTCTATGGTCTTTCTTGGGAATACTGGATCTTTGTAGCCCGGGGCAATAAGGAATCCTTATCGCCATGGTCCATCACGCGTGTCAGCACGGGCCCGTGTGAGTCGTTTGCGTTAACGTGAGAAGTCACAATGGGGGGCTTTAAAGCCCAGTGTCAGCGGGTCAACCTGCTGGGCATGTACACACACTCCTCCGCGCCGACCCTGGAAAGCACTGCACTCACAGGATAGGGACGGACGCGTGTCCATCAGCATGGTGACAGCTGAACACCACAGCTCGGCGGCGACAACAACACCTCACGAGAACAGCAACATTACCCACGACACTCCTTCAGGAAACCCACGCGGCTCAAGATAAACACGACGGCGATGGAGCGGCGTCGGTGACAGCGAGCTAACTTTGCTCACACGCACCGAGCGTCTAAAAGTGGGTCTTGGATTTCAATTAGTATCTGTGTGCTCCCAGCAGCGAGGCAGCAGCTTCTTAATTTGTGGAGGGACGAGTCGATGGAGAGTCGGAGGCAGAGCGGGCCCCTGGAACAGATGGGCCCGGCGTGACACTGGGCTTCCAGCTGGGGCAAAATCAATGCTCATAACTGCAAAACAGAAGAGGAATTAATAATTATAATATCACAAGATTGCTCTGCATTGCCGGTGCAATCTAATTAATTGCTGTTTCGTTTGTAGCTTGTTGTTCTTGTTGCCTTTTCTCTTCTTTCTTTTTCCCCCTGTGAATGTCAAATGTTTCTGAAGTGAGGAACATCACGTCATGTTCTTTTTATTTGAACCTCACTTTCTTCATGCATTCTCTTCATCCCTCACTCCTCCTCTCCCTCACTGTGGAACTCTGTTTTCAGATAACATTTATGTAGCATTATGTACCTGTATGAAACCCTGCAAAGCTACCGACATGATTTTACTTTTAAGGCACTTTATTCTTGCTTACAGTAACAAGCGTACTAGAATTTTCTCATTTTTCTAGGTTGTAGATATTAACCCATTTGAGCCTGCAACGGAAATTTGTAATTCTCTTTTGTGGAAGTGATCTCTGGGTTTTCCTCAGCACAAATCTGGAGAAAATTCAAAAATTGGCCAAACCAATTGGCTGAATATTTAGTTTTTATCATTCTATATCTATTCTTTGGGCACATGGGGCTACTTTCTGCTACTGCAATTATATTTTTGGAAAGAATAGTACTCCTATGCCCCCTAAATATAGTATGACAAGGTAATGGCTGTACCATTAAAAACTATAAGGACCACAATTTGGTATCTTTGAACCTAATATCAAGGATTATATGTGAAATTAAAACCTGACTTTGACTAGGGACAGAAGTGTATTTTTCATTTGATGTAAAAATATCAAAGTTGTACTGTTAGATACTTGCCCAAACTTTGTCCTCACCAGATTTCAAGACTTTCAATCAATCAGAACAAATGTTGTGGCGTTTTTCCTTTTCATATTTTGGCCACAACAGCAGCCGTTACGTAACCACAGCTAGTTCTCGAGTTTTGCCTCCATGACCGCTGCAGGTCTGGTTCATCTGACTTCACGTTTATTTACAGATCTGTTCTTTGTGTCTTAGAGCTGTCTGACCAGCTGCTGGAGGTGGTGGGGCTGGAAGGAGCCATGGAGATGGGTCAGATCTACACCGGCCTGAAGAGCGCTGGGAGGCGCCTGGCACAGTGCTCCTCCGTCACCATCAGGTCAGCGTTCAGCTGGACCGCGACTCACTTATTCAGTCATGATTGGTTGTCTTTCTTGTTGGCATCTTTGCTAGAATTTGTTAGCATTGGGTAACAATCAACAATCCTTTGGCCTGGAGATGAAAAAGTCCTACAAAAAAGTCTGTTTAATAATAATAATTCAGGCTATTTATAGGTCAAAGTTATTTTTGAACAAAGTGAAGAAACAAGAGAATTAATAAAAACAAATTATCTCGATTGATTGTCTTACATATTTAAGCATTGAAATATTAGACGGCATTAGACTACCTGTTAGCTGAACATTAAGTTACCTGGTGCAACACTTTAAGAATTTAGGTTTTTATTATTTTTCACAAAGTTTAATTGTAACATGTTTTCTTCACTGGCAGAACCAGTAAATCCCTCCCCATGCAGATTGATGGGGAGCCTTGGATGCAGACTCCCTGCACGGTAAGTCATTAAAGGTTTCTAGCATCTTTGACGACACCCATCTTCCATGTTGTGCGTCGTCACAAGTGTGATCCGTTACACATGTATACTGTCGATGTGGGGGTGTACTGAGTATACTTCACTACACCGCTGCAGCAAAAATACTAGGTTTTCAGCTGGTATTTATTCCATTAGAATTATTGCAATAGCAGCAAAATTGTGCCGTTTCAAATGTAATTTGTTTAATAGGTGAAGTTTGGTGACCTCAGGTGAAGTTAATTATTTTATTACTATTTTTTTTTAACCTCAGCAGAAGACTGACCTGTGTGGCCTCCAGCAAGAACCTTTACAAACATGACAATCACTTCAGAGTTTTTAATATACGTCTTATGATTTAAAGGCTTGATGTTAACTTACATGACTTTAGTTCTATGGGGCAATGCACTATAATTGACTATATTGTTTTGATGTTAATGCTGGATTTTGCTCACATTCAGGAGCAGTTTTAAAATAAGACGGATGCGATAAACTTGGCATCTGGTGCCGTATCTGTTCTTTCCATTTGTCCCATAGATCATTGCTTCGTGCAGTAATTTATCACAAATATGTTATGATGCAAGTCTTCCTTCTCCTAATTTGCTTACCGTCTGCGTCTCAAACATGTGCTCCGACGAGTGTTTGCCCTCCGTCCAAGTTGTTCATTTTTTCGAAAATGAAATTCCTCAGTTTGCGTTGATTAGGGTTGTGTTTAGTTTTAATTACAGCACCGCTGCAGATGAAGTGCTGCTGAGATTTACATATGGATTGCTCAGGCAAAGCTAAAGAAAAACAGTGCATGACAAAACGAGTAGCCTGTAAGTGCTCTTGTGTCTGCTGGCACAACTCCACGCAGCAAAGTTAGGATCTGACGATCCATAATTGTGCTGCAATGATTTCCACGGCGAGTTATTCATACTGTTTGTCGGAGCTGAATTTGAATCAGTCGACCTCTTAAATCCATATAAAAACACCACAGTTCAAATGGGATGTTAACCCACTAATTATTAACAACAACAACTATGCAAATGCGTCTCGGTTCCTTGGCGTGCATAACATATTCAACACCGTTCAACCATTTGCATTTCGAAGTGACACATGACATGTATCACTGTCTCTTTGATAACTGGGTCTTAAGAACCTGCTGCAAACTGAAATTCTGGTTTAAAAAAAATACTTCAAATATTAAATATAAAACCCACTTAGTTTCCTTAGTTTGGCTGATTTTTGATGGCAAGAGGGAGAGGAATAAATAGATAATTTATTGTAATTGTTTTTAATTTCGAAGAGCCGCATTGCTCTGTAACTGGGGCTCTTGGTATATAAATGCTTGATGTTGCATATTTAAAACGGAGCTCGGTTATCCTCCAAATGTATTTCAGGTATTCTTTTAGATCCTCATGTGACCAGTGTTTTCCTTAAAAAGGTTATCATTTTTTTGTATTTTGTAATGCACATCAGAAACATCAAACTCAATCACGTTTAATGATGGCAGAAAGCCAACGAAAGCTGGTAATTACTACTGAGTCAGAGTGCAAGTACAATAAATGGCAGCTTTCCTTTGAAGTGAACGTGGTCCCTTTTAATGCAGATGGTAGCATTTCCTCTCCTCATTACTGCGTTTAGACTCTCAGTGCAACAGTATCATGAACTATGTGCTTGATATGAAAACCCTTGATGGTTGATATTTGTTGTTCCATTGATCTACAATTTCAACCTTCAGCAGAAATGGCATCATTGTTGGGAAACAGGATCTTGTCAGATTTTATACCCATAAAGACTACTTTATCATAATCCAGCATAATGTTTCCATTAATTCAGAGACGTGAACCCCAGGGATTCTCAAAGTTTTGTCACATTAAGGACCAAACGGGCCCCATTTGACAAGAACCCATATGGACCCATTGTTGTGGATGCATGCCTGAAATACGTTCTGTGGGTAGATACCAATGGGTAAAATGAAACGCTTTGTTTGAATTTGGGCGCTTCCACATTGCGTCCTTTCCTTACTGAAGTTTTGTAGCAGAATTGCTATTACTTTGCTTTGCATCGCCACCTTATCATCCTTTACTTCCCCCAAAAAACAGTTTTTAAGCTTTTTTAAAAGTAGTTCATTTTTCAGGTGAGAAAGTAACCATTTAGATGCCCAAAGTAATCGAAGGGGTGCGCTAGCTAGCTAGCTAGCTACTACCACTAGCTAGCAGACGGACAGACAGAGGTTGGTTTAATGCACTCTTTAGACTTTGTACCGTAATGCAGCAACTTAATCTCAGCTTCTTCGCTTCTCTCTCCGACACCAGATTGAGATCGTCCACAAGAACCAGGCCCCCATGCTGATTGGACCGCCGCAATGCCGAAGCTTCTTCTCCTCCGTCATCAGGCGAACGCGCACTGAGGGCAAAGACTGACGGGTTCAAGACCTTTCAAATCCTCACAAGCACCTGTGGGGCAGCGGCCCACAAGTTGATCATCACTCGGCCCGTTCGTGAAGGGGGGTCTTTGATGCCTGTTGACAGCCCAGAGCAAAGTAGCAAACTGTAGGTTCAGTGTGTATCGCCGGCAGCGTGGAGACGTCACTGAGAAGCCCTTATTTAAAGCGGAACGAGGTGTGTTTAGGACCGGCGCTTCGACCTACAGTGTGTAGAGTAGTTTAGCTCCAAAAATACTGAAGCTATTTCGGGAGGTCCAATTTTCCAATAGTCTGTTTTTATTTTTGCTGTTGTGATCTGTGCCACGTGGAGAGAGAAAAAACACAGATGAATGTGTTTTTGTGATATGATGTATTTATTTATTTATTCATATTTTGCTGCTATTGATGGTTTTTTAACAGTTTTTCTTTTGCATTTGCATACCCTATGATGCATGATGGACAGTGAAAGAGGTTGCCGCTGTTGAAGCTGACATATCTGGAGCTTTCAGCTGATCTTTCCCAAGTGTTTGGTACGTTTGCTCAGCATTTCTTCAGCGCTTCACTCGTGAATGGCTTCAAGTAGTGAAAAGACAGAGAATCACTTTTGCTTTCTTTTTAATGGTTCCTGCAAGTCATCCGTGTCATGTTTTGATCTGCTGTGTTGCTGCTCCGTCAGTGGAAAGATTAGGAATGATTATTGATCTTCATGAAAAATGCATGACACTCTTTGTTTTACGTCGCACGAGAGATTTTCCAGACAGTTTTACCAACTGTGTGCACACTTTCTGTCGCATGAGTGACCAAGATCTGTTTTGACACTTGTGGAAATTTATCGTTTTTCTGAATCTACGTCTTCAGTGCTGCTCGGTTTAACCATATCATTCTTTATAAGATGGCTGCATTTTTATGAGATCCTGTATTTTTTTCTGAACAGGTACTCGGGTACTTTTAAAGTGAAAAACAGTGAAACAGCAGCAGAAAAAAACGTCTAGTGTTCATTCAGACTGTATGTTGATACAGTGACTGTATCGTTGGATATTCACAAGAGGCAGTTTGAGTGGTCATTGATTTGCTCTGATGTCTACGGTTGAGTGTTTACAGTCCGCTGCGCATAAAAGCGTGCATTGACCATTTAAGGTCTAAAAACAAAATGACTATCGACATATATATGTACGAGCTTGATTTAAAGAAGACATACTGAAAATCAATCCCATCCAATAATTACAGTTTTCAGAAGCATTTTACAGCCACTGACGCGTGCACATGGCGTCTATAAATGAATTAATGATGCCACTTTGGCAGATTTCCTTTCATTTAAAGTGTTTATTTCATAAAAGTCTCCTCTATACATTCAAATGGCATTATTCTGGATGGTAATGGTAGTGATTCAGTACATTTCTGCATTTAAATAGTATTTATTTATATTCAGTCCCACCAAAGACACATTTTGGGGGATTTCTTAGTGACCTACCAGCGGGACACACACTTGGTAAATGTGTTGTGTTTAACTAAATTGCACTCCTTAGTCTCGAATGTTTGTCTTTTAAAGTGCCATACGCCAGAGGAGACGGATCTGACGAGTCTCCCATCTCTTTGCTTTTTAAGGTGCTGCGTTTGTACAGTGAGGTTGTATTTTTGTACACAGTATTTATTTATTTTTTCCGCTTACTGCTTTCACTCTAGAACTCACACCATGTTGTTCTGCCTAAAAACAAATTCTGCCTGCCAATGTTGATTGGGAAAAGTGATGATGAAAATATGAATAAAAAAAAAAAGCTTTTGTTGTTTGACAGAGTGTTGTGGTGTGTTTTGTACTTTGACCTTTGTCCACCCTGAGCTTACGTAGATGGTTTTGTACCATTAACGTGTTGGGTAAGTTGGATAGCTTTCACGTTGTTAAAGCTGGTGTATGTAACTTTGGAGAAAATCCAGAGCCCCGCCCTTCAGGCCTCCCTCCACAACTACTCCACATTCACACTCAGTCCTGTGTTCATGATGCAAATCAGAGAAAGAGAGAGAAAGCTACGGTAGTCCCCCAACTGTAGCTAACGAATTACCTGCCTAACAGCAGCTTATGACAGCTAATTCGATATAGCGTAGCTAACAAATTGGCTTTGCAACTGTAGCTCATGATTTAGCTTTTTAACTGTAGCTCATGAAAGCTAATTGACCCTTCACTAAGCCCCGCCCCCCACTGCGTATGTCCAGCTGTTAGGGCAATGTTACCATGGAGCCCACGCTGTCAATAACTGCACTCCATGAAGAAATGTTATCTAATTTTCATTAATCAGTTGTGATGTTGGAAAATGACTGTAACCTCAGTACATTTCCCAGGGATTTCAATTACAAAAGAGTCACAGAATAACAAATTATGTGTTTGAATCATTTTTAATTTAGGACTAAGCAATTGTTAACAATGTTGACTATATTAGTGCCCACCTATACATATATTTTTTTCAATCAAATTACCTGTTACAACATTGTTAGTTGTTACCAAATATGCAAACCCCCTTCAAATAATACTTATGTATGGGTTGCTATATCAATAAATACAATTTCCTCTCTTTGGTTATGCAGGATAACCACGGCTTCACCTTTATCTTAATTAAGGTGCCGGAAGTATCAAAAAAGCTCAAACTGGTAGAATAGATATCCGCACACTTAAATCTATGCAGAGAACACTTTATACTCTTTTTGGTTTTTACAATTTGTACCAAATACGTACCAAAAAATAGCAAGATACTGATTTCTTAACAAAAACAAAAGATAATTCAAGGAACCTAGTGTAGGGCCGTATTAGACTGAAGCACCAGCCGTGTCCTTAGACCAAAAGACATCTCTCTATCCTACTGTGGAGTGGCACTTTGTTTACTGCGTGTCTCGGTGTCAGACGGGTGGACGCCTGCACTTGAACTGCGTTTCTTCGTCCTCGGGGGGGGTTCAGCAGGAGTGACACAGTATATCAGTTCACATCCACTTCACCTGCCTGGTAATGGAACCCTGCGTGGATCCAAGATGGCATCAGCGTGACCACTGCTGACTTCCGATATGTCCGACTTTCAGTCAAGTGCTTAATGCAATGGTAAAGTTCCCTGCCGTGGGTTTATCCTAGATCTGTCCTGCACCAGTGCGAGGGGAAACCGGTGTTGATTGTTGTACTGTAGAAACACATCGTTATAAATCACAACTTAGCCACTACAGTTACAAAACAAATCAAGCTTCTTCCTGGCTGAGATAGGAAACGTAACTTTACAATTTGCCCATTTACTTTCCTCCATTAGACGTGCCATCAATAAACGTTGTTTTATCTGTTGTGAAATGATACGCTGCTTTAATTTTAATAGAAAGGTCAGGAGCAGGTGCCAATTCAGCTTGGAATATGGTCAAAATACCACAATACTTTACTTTGAAGAACAAATGCCCCTTTAGAACTTTATTGTGGAACAAAATAATATGGTAGTTAGAACTTGTTACCTGCTGAACAGTGGAGATTTTAAAAAGCCAAAGTCAAGAGACATTAAATAAAGTTGTTTTTTATATTTTTCCGTTAATCTCTCCTAAAACCTGCTTACAATAAGATAACGTTTAATAAAGTGCCGACGTATCAAAATGTTGATTGTCACACTTTATATTATTATAATTTTGAGCTGTGGAAATTTCTTAAAGCCACGAAAAAAAGCCATTTTATTTATGTAGCCCAACACAACACAGTGTCAAAGGGCTTTACCTGTAACACCGACAACAAATGACAGAACAAAAATGTCATTTTAAGACTTATTGACAGTTTCAAGCCGGACATACACACTCACCAGTGTTGGGAAGTTTACTCAAGCATATAAGGACAAATTTGAGGTACGTGTACATTTTTACGAGTATTTCCATTTACTTATACTTGTACTCCACTAGATTTCAGTATTGCAATTTTTGCTGCAACATTTATTTAAAAAATATAATCAGTTACTTCAGATTCCTCTTTCAGTATTTTACTTTTCTGCATTCACCGTAACGTTATGTGAATAACTGCATCATTGCAACTAAACCAGGAAGCTATAGATAAATGGCATGATGAGAACGTTCAGCACTACACCAGCTTCAGACTTTAGGTTAAGACATTTCCCTGCCTCTTATATACAGTCTTTGTTCCCTGCTATTCATCGGCCATGTGTGTGTGTGTGTGTGTGGTGTGTATGTGTGTGTGCGTTAGTAAGCTGCAGTGTTTCATTTTTGGTGAAGCTGTCCTTAGTTCTGCCCGGTGACCTGAGCTTTACTTCCAGGTCAGTAACTTCTGCGGGTCCCCACAATGTATCCTTTACAGGAGAGCGAAGAGCTGGCGCTTAAAGCAAGTCCCTCTGGAGACTCTTCAAAACACAGTTACCATGGACACAAACTTGACCGGGAAAGGAGTGTGTGTGTGAGAGGGGAGGGTGCGTGTGTGTGTGTGTGTGTGTGTGTGTGTGTGTGTGTGTGTGTGTGTGTGTGTGTGTGTGTGTGTGTGTGTGTGTGCGTGCAAGTGCAGTTTGCATGTTTGTAACTTTAAAAACATGACAAATGATGCTGACGTTTGGTGCGTAATTTCTTCTATTAAAATAACTACAGAGTCCAGGCTTTCTTTTTCTGCTGTTTTTTTTTACTATCATACTATCATGTTTCTCCGGTGCTTTACCGCCCGCAGCCGTGCGTGATTGACTGCCAGCAATCTGATCCAGTGAAAGACATTGACAACCAATAGGAAGCGGAGTGCGGCTTGTTTCCATGGGAGGCCCCGGGAGGCGATGCCAAGCCGCTAGAAAGCAACACAGTGAGCGGCGCGGAGAGAAGCGCAGGCAGCAGCGGGACTGTGAGGATCGTTCAGCCGCTCCGTGGCACTCCGCGCGCGGATGAAAAGCGAGGTCTCTGGGTAAGTTGCATGGTAGTTGTTGTTTTTTCCACACACTTCCTTTGCTTCATAAGTTTATTCTATCGTGTAAAACATTTCGGCGCGCCCTGCAGCCCAGCTCGTCGCCTCGTTTACGCACGACATTTGCAGCTTCTTAACTTAACTTTACAGCATCGCCGGAGGTGTTGTCGGTCATTTCCCGTCTTAAAATCGCCGGCAAGAGGTGCCTGAACTGAACTGTGCCTTAAGAATGAGACGTTCATTCATGTCCTCTTTCTTTCTGCTTTCCATCCATCTCGGTTCTTTTGAAGGGGGACCGGACTGGAGACTCTGCAGATCGCTCGTCAATTAAAAGCCACAGCGGCGCAGAATGGATAGATTTCACGACCAGCAAGTGCCTTACTGTAACTCCAAAGTGAGTTGACCAAAAAAAAACAAGAAACTTGGGAGCAAATCCAATAACAAATGCAGACCTCTCATATCATCTTTAATATCTTTTCTTGTTCCAAACGTCTGTTCTTCTCTCTAATACTTTTCTATTGGTTCTGATCTCATCTCTGTCTTTCTTCCTGCTGCTGCCAAGACTCATTTCTCCCTCAGGGACCATTTAAGTTTCATCTAATAATCAAAGATCAACCGCTAAACAAGGTGCCCACTACTATACACACCGTGTTATTGGTCATGCACCGTGTTACAACTTGCTAATTATATCTGACGAGGTCTCTTTGCATGGCTTTGGAAGTGTGTGTGTGTGTGTGTGTGAGGCATCAAATGAGTGGCTCATTGAGGCTCTATCAGTTCCACGTGCACTGCAGCCAACAACAGAATCACTGCTCCAATGATGGAAAAGAATAAATTGATTTGTGTCTCCTATTTTGTTGTTGTTTTGTTGCAGAAGCCACTAGGAAATACAACGAGCTGCGAGAGGCCAGCAAATGACAGAAAGAGAAAATTCATTAAGTCCGACCTGGCTCTGGACACCGAAGGTAGGCAGAGGGAGAAGTTAATTTCACGGCTCCTAAACATTTAGCAAAATTCAATTGGTTTGTGGCCACCTGCGCTGCTAACTACAGAATCTCAATTACAACACAGCGGCCTGTGATGATTCTCACAAGCCTCTGTCAGTGGTCAGAGACACAAATTGACTTGTTATTAGCTGCACACGTGCCCACTGAGCTCCAAAAGGGCTCTGACGGCAGATCAGCCCGCGGTAATGAAGTCGGTCGTTTCTGATGCTCCTCCAGGGCTTTGATTGTGTTTTTTAATTTTTTTTTACTGCCTTCAAGCCTTGTTCTCTGCTTCTTCCCTCCAGAGCTCTTCCAGGACCTCAGTCAGCTGCAGGAGACTTGGCTGGCAGAAGGTGAGTATTTTAAATCTCGAGCAAAAAAAAAAATAAGGAGGAGAGATGGGTTGTGGGGAGGGAAGGGGGGGGGGGGGGGAGCTGCCTGGAGTTACAAGCCTAGCGTCGCAGTCCAATTAACAGCCTGTGTGGAAGAGGCACCTTGTGTGTCATGCATACATTAGAGACTGTGAGCGAGGGGTCTTGAGGGAGACAGAGGAGGCTCTACCCAGAGAGTGTCATCACAAATTACCAGGAGAAGGCTCTCCGACGCTCACTGTCTCTTCTGCTTTTGGCAGGAGCTAACGTGCTGCACGCCAGCCGCCGCCTCCACCACCTCCACCTCCACCAGAGCTCTGCTGGAGCCTACCAGCTCTCTCTCTCTTTCACTGTCTCATCTGCTCTCCCTCCCTCTCTCTCTCTCTCTCTCTCTCTCTCTCTCTCTCTCTCTCTCTCTCTCTCTCTCTCTCTCTCTCTCTTTGCTTCCTCTCAGCACACCTCTCTATCTGCTCCAGCTGTACCACCACCTTGTCATCTTCAGTTTTATTTCTTGGCAGCAAAAAAAAAAAAAAGAATGGATCTATAATTTTTCTTTTAATTCGCAGGCTTTCGATTGACTTAAAAAAGAAAATATTTATCCATTTCTTTGCGTTTTAGTATTTTTTTTTCTCTAATGGCAAGACTTGCTCATTGTGGTCTAACTGAGACGTGATGCTTCAGGATTTAAGTGCGAGTGTCCTCTTTCCACCGTGTCTGCAGCACCGAAGTTTCGGTTAGTGGTGAATATTGTTCATGTTATTTATTCGACTTTGAATTGTTTTTATGTGTATGTGCATGTTCCTCGTGGTTTCTTTGCTTGACTTTTGTACTTACATCTCATTAAGATGCCACTCGCTTTGACTATTGCATGTAATCTGAAAGTTTATGTCAGTAGAGTGCGAGTTGGGTATTTTAGAGATTAACAGTGAAAAGTTGAATATATTTTTATATATTCAGGGTTAGAAGCTGTTTGTGATTTGCTCTGTCAGAGTAAAACTGAGAAATCCAAACAGAGTGTCAAGTTGTACAGCGTGAAAGCACATAAGTGCTGGGAAAGGGTGATTTAAACTCTTTTTTGCCTGTATAAAAATCTGAAAAGTAAAACAAATTACACGTATTTTTAATGCAAACAAGCCAAAGCACTGTGGTCCTTGTCTCAATAGTAATACAAAACTGCTTCTTCCCTTTACTGCACAAACTCGGTTAAACATACACTGTTATAAGAATAGAAAAACCTAATTGTTAAACATTAAAAGTTTGCGTTAATTCAAAAAAGCAATTCTTAGAATCAGTTTTAATGTGTAAAATTACAGTTTGAGTTATTTCTTAGTCCTTTAATCAAAATGTGGAGCATTTGAAATGATTAGAACATCTTGACATTGACTGTAAAATAAAAGGCACACATATTAACATATTTGATATAATCCTGTTTTATTTATGTAAATCAAGTCAATGAGACTTTGTGATTTTTAATAGGTGTATTTTTTGTATCGTAGTATTGCAGCAATAAAATCCCAACCTCTGAAATCATTAACACATCAGTCAGTGCTCAGGCTATGAAGCCATGCTTCCAGTTGTAAAGTAGACCTCTCAAGTGCACAGTATAATTGAATCAACTACAATACTTTTTTCTTTAAATAAGGATTGAGTCGTAATACATTCCCCTTGGAAAAGTGTCTCGAGAAATCTTAACTCGCACCCTTCACACAGGTGAATAAGACTCTCAATCATTCATGGGCTCCATCTATTCTTTAACACATTAGAAAATGCTCGCAGTGCAATCCAAAGCTTTAAAAAAATGAAAAGTATGTGTTGAAACAGATATTGGAGCGGTCGAGCCGAAATCTGAGCAGCAGTTAGATTATGAGGCATCGCGGCGCACACCGTGGGGCGTTAGAAGAAAAAAAGAATAAGACAGGATTTTAATATTTCAGTATCCAAAGTGAGAAAAGAGACGGCGGCGTGTGATAAGAGGTATTACTGTTAAAGATTACAGTTCTGCCTGTCGTGGATCAACGTGATGATGTACGCTTCAAGAGTGTAGATTTAATGAATGACTTCCTGTCCATTAAGATGAGAAGGAATACCTTCCCATTTCTAAGATTTATTAGTTCAGGTAATTGGAACAAGAGGAGGAATTATGAGAGACGGACTGAATTTCCGACTCAAAGGCCGAGAGGTTGAGGGCGTTCGTCAGCTGACAGGCGAAGGTTTGACCCCCACACACCACGTCTGCCCTCCACCGCCACACAGCTTTTCTTTTCTTTTTTAAGACTTATTTAAGCACCTTTTTTTTGCCGGGGAAAAAAAGATAATTTTTGAGAGATTTCTCTACTTTATTTGCTTTTGTGAATTCAATGATTTCTCTGTTACTGACAGCATATTGTTTCTCTAGAAATCAGCAGGAAGAATGTTTAAAAACTCAGATAGTCTCTCTTGCTCAGGCCTCGTGTTTATAGCTTCTCTCTTTTCCTCCTCACTCCCTTTTCCCCCTTCTGTCCCTTCTGTCCTTCTCCCTCTCACTTTTTTGTTTTTGTTTTGTGAATGGCGGCAGATTTCCAGCTCTGCCGTTCGTTCCTCCCCAGGAGTTTGTTGCAGAGATCAGCTGGCTCATTCACAGACTGAGGCCGGTGACTCATCCATCCTGTACTTCCTTTTTGGGCACAAACACTGCTGCCTTTCTCTTTTTTTTGTTTTGTTTCTCGTCTCTCCTCTCTTTGTCCCTTTTCCAAGCTCGGCTCTCTGAAGTTTCTGAAAGTTTGTTTGTGTTGCGTTAATGGGACGAGAGCTTTTTGTGCGTTCCACCCTTGTTTCCATATTTTTCATTCTCGTCTTGGTTTGGATGTTGTGGTTTTGAGTTCTGGGGAGAAGAGGAAAAAAAAGATTAGAATCAAAGCGTTGAAGCTTCTAGAAGGTTTGAGTATCATGTGAGGTCTTTCCTTTGTATCTGTTTTTAGTTAATACATTATTCAAATGTTTGTGCTAGGGCCCTTTAAGAAAGCAGTGTAACAAAGTGGAGTAAAACAGCAAAGTTGTTTCCCAGATTCTTTCTGCTTTTCCAACCGGGTTTGAATGCAACTTCTATTGAAAAGACGTGCATACAATAGAGAGCTGATGGCTTTAACTGCAGCAGAATCTGGAGTGAAATCATTATACGTCTTTGTTTGCTGCTCTCTTCACCCGCTTGACATTGTTGGAAAATATGGAGCAATTTCGCCTGTTGATTGTTTACTCTCCTCAATTCACACCTCTGGCAGAGAGAAAAAACCTCAACCCCGATCATATCAGGAGTAAAAAAAAAAAGACGGAAAATCAGTGTTTTTCATTTGAAAATCTCTAGACATGTGGAGACATGTTACCGATCCTGTGATAATGAGGATCCACCTCATTGTGTGCATAAATAGACGTGCTAATGACACATTTAAATCTCCCTTTGCCTTTCGCCAGAGAGAGACGAGCTTGAGGGACGTGGAGAACTGTCACCGAGTGTAAATACGTGTGATATAAATATGTGCATGCCTAATTGGAGCCGAAGCGGAGCAGGCTTCATTATTTTAGCATTAGCCTGAGAGTGCAGGGGCGTTTGAAGCATCGGAGGGCTTGGAACAGACCTGACTCGGTAGGTACAGGTGGATTCACCAGTAGGGAAGAAGCCAATTAGATACTGCTAACAATGGGTGTTTGGCTGCTGGCAAGCAGTGAGAGCCGAGGCTGCGGAGCAGTCAATGGACAGGGCGACCTCAGGAAGTGGAATTAGGAAGTAGATGGTCCCCTAAAGCAATGTATTAAAACCCTGGCAGGCTGGCGTTTGTTGGAAAACATGGTCCATTGTGCAGCTCATTTCAGAAAATCATGGACGACGTATTGTTCATAACATTTCAAGGTTATTTTGTACATCGATAGCGTCTGATTCTGTAATTTTGGAGCATTTCCTAGTTGCTCACAAGTATTTTTTTTAATTCTATTATCAAGCTCTTTTATTAAATCCCAAAATAATTATGATCCGGTAACTTCTTTTCACTAGAAATAAAGCTAAGAATTGTTTTAGATGTGATTGTTTGTGTGAAGATACACAGACACAAAAAGGATTGTTGCACTAGAATTAAGACAAATGACTTTGAGATTAAATTAAATAAAAATGTAAGCATGTTTTTAAAAATGGAAATTTGTAACAACTGATGGATAGAAAGCTCCAGAATGACCACGATACGAACTTTGTCATTGGATTCCTGATTTATTTTCTTTTTAAGAGATTTGTTTTAATACAAAGAAAAAAATAATTGTGTTTATTTGTTGTTTTTAGAAAAATAACACTCCTAGAGCTCAATAATAGATCAAAATGACTTGTCAAGATGAAGATATTTTTTGGCTGTTGAAGCATATAAAACCGTACTGCAACATTGGCACCAAGGAAAAAGAAAATACCTCTTCCCTGTAAAACATATTCTCGGTGTTCTTTAACCGACAGCGGAGGCGAACAATGCCGGGATAAGCCAAGCTAATATCCCAGGAGACTGTTTGCCAGAGGAGGGTACTGGGCTGTGGAGAGCTGTGATCAATGCTGCGTTGTCCATCAACATCCGAAACAATCATTCCCTTTCTTCTTCTCTGCTTGTGTCTTTAGCTCAAGTTCCCGACAATGACGAGCAGTTCGTTCCAGACTTCCAGACTGAAAACTGTGAGTAAGAGACCGCGTTGCTTTTCTCTTCTGTGTCGGTGTGCATGCTTGTGTTTATGTGTGTCAACATCTGTGGTAGTTTTTCCTCTTTTTTTCGTTTTTTTTCTTCACTCGTCTCGACGGGCTGTGTTTGTACTCGGGGAGAGTGAACGCGGTGGTGGTGGTGGTGGTGTGTGTTTTTCTCCGTGTCTCTCGATACCCTCACCTTTGCTCGCACAAGTGCTCTCTGGAGAGCTGCAGCAGTCTTGCAGGTCTGCAGGTGCATGGGCCAGGGGGGGGGGGGGGTGTTCTCTGTCTCTCTGTCTCTATATCTGTCTCTCCCTTCCTTCGGTTGCTCATGTACCTCTTCACCACCACTGAGATATTATTGCACTGTGATTTATTTGCATAAACATCAAAATATTGTGGCAGACTTTTTTATTTTTTTCCCCAGTGGGTTGAAGTGATATTTTTAACTCCAGGTAGGACAAACTGCTGTCAATTGATGGCTGTTTTGAATTTTTCCAGAATAAAATCTTGCTCGTGCATGACCTTTCCTCGAAGTGCTTTTAGTGCAAACCATCCAGTGTGGTTAGATTTTCTAAATCCAGCAGTTTAATATTAGTTAATACTACATTTATCCTTTTCAGTTGAAGGCTTGTTGGCCTCCTGGTATACAGTATGAAAGCAAGCAGGATTTTATTTCCTCCTTTCTCTATTTTTTTTTACCGCATGAGAAAAAAATTCTGTTTTTAAAAATACTCCTTAACAGTTTGATAAGAATGTCTTTGGCCCGACCTGAGCTGCTTTTACACTCTCAGTATTGAGGATTAGGTAGTTGGTCGTACTTCACCTGGTTGTGCACGGTGGTTGCACACTGGTGACTGGTGACTTGGCACGGTCCACTTCTGGAGGAAGTAGTGCCAAGGTGGGGACAGAAATGGAGTGAGTGGAGCTCAGTGGGACCCCAAGCGAGCACATGTCTTTCAGATGAGCCAAAACGCCCATGAAACTGTGAGAAAAGACACAAAACAAGTCTTCCCGATGTCCTCAACGCCCTTTAACCTGGAAACAAAGTGGGACAAAATGCAGAAGTGAGGAACTAGAACAAAGAGGAAAGGTCACATGTGAAATTTGCATCGCTAACCTCTTAGTTTTACAGTAAATTGTTAGTTTTTTTAAAGACATTTGGGTAAGACTAAGTAGAAAACGATCTGGCATTAAGCTAAATCTAAGACATTTTAACCCTTTGTGAGCCGATTCACAGCCTGAGCTACTCAAGCAGGTTCCTGTTGGTTGCTGAGATTAAAAACCAGACGAGGCCTGTAGCTAAGATTTTCTTTACCATTAAGTCTCAGGATGACAAGAACAGTATCATCCTTTCAAACGCGTCGGCCTTCAAATTGTCTTACTCGGATTTTGCAACTTGTTTGTTAAATATTGTTAATGAATGTATCTATTTAAGGCCATATTTGCTCCACAGGCTGAATAAAGAAAAGCTAAGATTAAGTAAACCATAGTTAGATTGTAAAAACAAATAATCCTCATCCTCCTTTATGTCCTTCAAATATTTTGCCCTCTCAAGCTCTTTCCATTCATCCGGCTGGATTTTGTATTGAAACGCACCACGAACAGTGAACTAAAATCCCGACCCTTTGGTGTGAATTAGCGTACCCTCACATCCAAGATGGAGGAGCGGTGCGGCGTACAGTAGAGAACCAGAGGTCACCGAGACTGTCCCGTTGTCCTTCAGAGGTAGCCGGGGTGGGTGGCCACGGTGGCAGGAGACTGCTGACCATCTGAAATGTCCTGTTGGCAAACCTGCAGCAGACTGGAGAGGCACTAACAGATGGCGGGAGGGTGAGGGCACCGTGGTTGGGCGCGCGAGCAGGCATCCCAGCCGGCAGCTCTCCCATATGGGTTTCACCGAGCGGAGAGACGGAGGGGCGGACGGGGAGGTAGAGAGCCAGAGATGAAGCTGGAAAGAGATTTATCTCGGAGTTGCAAGAGCACGGAGAGAAGGACAGCGAGTAGGGTTGGAAGTTATTACATGTAGGGAATTTCATCCCTGAAATCAGCTTTCATGCGTACTACTTATTGTCAACAAATACCAAGAAAAGACCAAAACTAACAGTAATTTAATCATACTAACAAGTATTAGTAGTATCTAAGTATCGGAAGGCTGACACAGTTTATTCCTCTGTGCCATAGAGCTCCATTGTTGTCCAAAAACTGTTAATAACTATCTTTTACTTTTCTTTGCTAAAAACTACAGTGCCGACCTGTTTTAGGAAATTCCTTATTAAAAATGTAAAGAAATATTTGTGACCTCTTTTAAAGATTTACTGTTCATGTTGATTTGTTGACAATAAGGAATAATACCAATTAACAGCAGCCTTATTATTTAAGATCATTCAGTAGCCTATTTTGGTGAAGTCAGTATAATTTACTCGGCCTGCAGAGTGCTGCAGCGAAGACGTATTTTTGTAGGCCAACCAGAAAGTTAGCATCACTCTGGTTTCCTCCACAAAAAGGAAAAATCCCATCGGCTTATTATTGCAGAAAATAAGCTCCTTGACAAACAATCGTTAATGATACCTACATGTTTTGTTCAGCAAGATAATCTTTACAAATGAACTCTGCTTAAATACAGTCGCCAGAGGTAAAAAGCTAACTTGAGACTATGAACGAACTACCCCACGTCCACATGACTTCACGTCACCACATTTAGCCATTTGTTAGCCTTTTTAAAGACACGTGAAACCTTCAAAATTCTCGAGTAGGGTATTTATGTTATGTTAACCACAGGCCTTATTTCAGGCATCAAACCAAAAACCCATCCAAAAAACCCACTGACTTCAATAAGAGTGAACTAGAAGTGAAACAAACACTAGTTAAGTGTTACAAAATATAATCCAGTGCACTCTACATTGTGTCACTCTTCATATAAGCATTAACTCGTCAGTCATTAAGTGTCTGCATCAAATTTCAATTGAACCAAATTAAGTTAACTACAGTTTACTGCAAATGCTTCGATAGTAGCATAGTTAGCATTAGCCAAAATGTAATTTGTCCTCTTGTGTTGTTAGCATTACTGTTTACTAGCTAGTTTGCTCTCTATGCTAGCTTTTTGGTAGCATTAGCAAAATAAACAACTAGTGTAGCAACCATAATATTTCTTTCATAAATGTAATGGTAATTAGCATTAAAGGTAAATGTTGAAAAATATTTTGATAGTCAGCATTAGTCAAAAAGTAATTGTTCCAGTTGTGTTGAAAGCCTGAACATTTGTTTTCTAGGTTGCTATCTGTGTTAACTAATTGGTAGCATTAGCAAAATAAACAACTTGTGTGGCAACAATAGTATTTTTTCTGAGTAAAATATTCTGACAGTTCTTAATCTTATTTTGAATCCAGTAAATATATACTCGGCATAGTCTTGAATCTGAATCTCTACTATTACTCCATTTGAAATTAGCGGATTTTTACGTGAATTATTTTTTAAATACTTGTAGTTTTACATCTGTTTCTATTGAATTCCTATTAGTAGTAAAACAATAGTATTTAAACATTTTTATGTGCTTAAAAAAATAAGTGAATGGGGATAAAGAAATAATCTGGGGTTTTGTAGCTTCAAAGATTGTATCAGAAAGGAAATTCCTTTCCCTGGGTGTTATTTGATTTTTTCGTGGCTTCAGATTTATCACCTCTCAGGAAGCTATGGCAGTTTCTCTCAATGTCGACTTCGCACTCTCCATCCATGCAGCACAGAAGCAGCATGTGAGCGGCCTCGAAGCGAAAGTGTCCTCGGGCTGAAGGAGGAGAAGGAGAATTTTCTTTGTCTCAAACTCCAACACAGATGCTTGCCATTAGCATAACTTAGCAGGGAACGAAATAGTAGCGGAGGTGTAAAATGAGGCCACACGTTACCAGCAGATCTGAGCCTCCGTCATTTAACAGCAAAGGCGAGCACCTACAGTAGGTGAAAATGGAATGGAGGGTTTTTCGCTGTTGCCAAAAGACCTGTATTTCTTTTTATGAATGGACCGGAGAAATATCTGCCAAACGCAGGCTCTGATTCTGCCAAAACACACCGTTTGTACCTGAGAATACATAACGTTTGGGGCCAAGAGTTCTTTGACAATGTACCAAAATGATTGCCAGAAAAATGGCAGCTAAAATTGAATTGTTAGAACCGAGTTTTGTGAGGAAATATATGAAGATTAAATATATCTTGGACAAGCTCAAATACACAAGGAATTGTGTTTTTTTTTAAGATTTCTATTGAATCTCTCCACCAAAGATTAAAAAAAAATTGCAGACAATTTAAGTTAATGGCTCAGAAGGAAAAACACAACGACAAAAAAAACATTTGCATTCGAAATAGACCCAGTAATTGTTCTAACTGCTTCTACTTTTAAACACCTCGCCATCTCGGCTAATCAATATGTAGATAATGAGAGCAATCAAGCAGTGATGGGCATGACATTCTGGACTAAAAAGGAAGTCTCTGTTTTCGTCAGAGGCAATGCCCTCGCTATTGATTTGTGTACCTTGGCACCCCACTGACGAAATCTATTGTGACATTTCCATTTCTAATTCAAGGCCTTGCGCTGCAGCACACAAGAAGCTATTGTTGATGGCTGATGTGACGCAGTAGTTAAACGTTTTTATAGACGTATGTAAATTGAATGAACTGATGTCGATTTAGTGTTAAATGAAGAAAATAAATGTCGTCTGGCATGAGGTGAGCCGTAAACCAGAAGTCATGGGGAGACGTTTTGAACTCAGAAAAAAAGAAATAAATGTTTGTTGTTAGTAGGTAATTAAAGTGACACTGAACATTCATAACTACGGTATTGTTTTGACTCCGTAAGCCCTTAACGAGGCTCTGCCATGCCACCGGCGTCAAAGGTCTCCCCTCAGGAAGTGTCTCTTTGACCTCCGATCGATGACCCGGAAAGGTCAGGCCCCCAGCGAGGGCTGCGAACAACCCCTGAGCTTTGTCATGCCGGGCCCGTGTGGCCCGTCCCCCAGGGGCTCGGCTGTGCGTCAGAAGGGGTGTTGGCAGATCGACCCCTGCTCGTACGGCAGCTGTCAGTCAGCCGTGAGAAAACTCCCCAAAACATCCTCCTCTCTCAGCTCCTTGCAGCCGTAGAGACCGTCCGGAATGTTGCCGTATTTAAAAGAAAAATACTCCCAAAACCACAGATTTGAGTCTCTAGGGTCATCAAATGTCTAAATGTTTGTACTTTAACTTCTCCATTCATAATTTCAGCTCGCCCTGTTTTTAAATCAGGAAAAACAGGCCGTCTCTCAGCCTCAAACGTCAGTCTAAAATCATTCCCTTCAACCGAGGGATGCTGTGGGGACGGCCTCACCGCTGCTTTGTGTGCAGCCGCGGTGAGACGGCGATTGGCGAGGCAACCCGAGCCTGACTTCATTCTGACTGACTTGGTTTTTTTCCGTCAGAAGCGCAGCCAATTGGATTAGCGTTGATCATGACTTGAGATGATGGCATGTTAATCAGGACTGATCAGGCACTTAACAGATGCACCGGGCTCACTGTGGGGCCATAGGTAGCCCCCCCTCCCCCCTCACCCCAACCCCCTCCAGATCAATGAGCCCTGTTGTTGACGTCTGGAACGTATTGACAGCCAGCTGAAAGCAGATAAAGCATTTACAGGACGTCCAGTTTTATGATTGTCATATTTCACTAAAAGAGTCCCTGTCAGGAATAAAAGGCCGAACAAATGACATTTGAAGTGAGTTGTTTGTGTCGGCGACGTCAAATCTGTCGGTGAACGGATGCTTCCAAAAGTCTTTTAACTTATCCATCATGAATTGTCTTAATCACACACATTCATACATGTACATATATTAGTATATTTACTAAATATGGCTGCCTGCAGTTCATACTGTGGTACACAGACGCTTTGTCCTTTTGTTAGATATCGTTTAATGGTCACATTCTAAAAACCAGCAGCAAAATGTATTAATTTGATTGTTTTTGTTTATGTTTTTTGTGAATGATTTTGCAGACGATAGATGTAGTGGTTAATCTGCCACGAACAATTGTTAATCCTAAAAAAAAATGATAGGGAGGTGGTTTGTTGTCGTTCAGTTTCTAAATTATTTTGCCCCCCCCCCCCCCCCCCCTCTCTCTTTCTCCCCCGGTGCGTAGTGGCTTTCCACGGACTGCAGCTGAAGATCAAGAGGGAGCTGCACAGCCCGTGTTCAGAGCTGAGCTCCAACTGTAGTCAGGAACGGCCCTTCAAACTCCAGTATGGAGAGAAGTGCCCCTACAACGTCAGGTGGGCCCCGCACGACACCGAAACCTACTTCAAGTACTCCTCTAAAACACAACTCTTTAAACATTTTCAAATTATAAACAGCCGCCATTTGTTATTTTGGTTTCACATTCCGTCCTTAAGCAACAACAAGAGCTTTATCGTGAAATGGTGAAAATTAGTTTTGAGTATTTGAGATCCGGTCATGGCATTAGTTGAATATTATGTTATTATCATAATATTATTTTTATATTTTAGGCTTTGACCAGGCATCGGTTTATTTTAGATAGTTATATATTGAGCTTCAGTTGTTGTTTAATTCATTTTAGATTGTTCAGCGCTCCATATTTCTCTCAAAATGACTTTAATTCATATCAAATTAGACGTACTTAGAAACTCCTGGCGTCTCTTATTTTATTTCTAAGTAAATCCAAAACATTTGGACGAGTACAGTCATGTTGAGTTTTTTTTTTTTTTTTTTTACTTCAAATAAACTGATCTGTTATTCACAACATTAATTCTCTTTGCATGCTCGTATAATGACCTTGTATGCAGAGAGAAACTGTTTCATAAGTGATGAATCATGTGTGTGATTCATTTGCTCACCTGGCAGGGCTTGCTTTACATTAAAACCTCCACAGTGTACGCCAAGAGGTGGTGTGATGTGTCTTAATATATCCACCGAAACAAGGCAGCATGCGTCTGAGCTGACAGAAATCGTAGAAGGACAAATGTGTGGCAAACAGAAGAGAATATAGGACTTTTTTTTACCAAAATCCCTTAAAGAAAATACTAATTTAACATTATAAAGAGTGCAAAAGCTCTGTAAAATGAGTTTTAATCCACCTTTTGTTTGACATTTTGCATAGTCAAAGATTTGCTTCTCGGACACAAGTATTGGAAAGTAAAGTAACATTAAGTAAAACCCTCTATCCCCCTTTTTTTCTTTTGTTGAGTATTTGTTGAGTATCTGAATTGTAAGTCGCTTTGGATAAAAGCGTCTGCTAAATGACTGTAATGTAATATTTCTTTCTTTTCACACAAAGTATCTTCCATATTTACCTCACCCACTGTAAAACATGTCAGCAACAGAATCAGATGCACAAGTGTATGGATAAAGCCTTCTTCCACCACATGTAAGACATAGCACAAAGCACATGATGAAATTCTGTGATTAACATACGGGAGGCTTTTCTCATCATGAAACACCTCAAACACAAACAAGCAGAACGAGAAACATATTTGACTCTCGTCCTCTGTTTTCCACAGTGCCTATGAGCAGAAGCAGCCTGCAGGAATGAAGCCCTCCAGCCCAGTGACTCCCCCCTGTAGCACCCCTGTGTCCCCACTCCACCATGCCTCACCCACGGCGGCCCCGACGCCCAAACCAGACAGGACCTACGCCCACATACCGGCCTCGCAGCCGCTCCCTGACAGCGCCTACTCTATGGACCACAGGTACCGCAGCCGTTTACATTTACATCCCATTTACATGTGGAGATTATCACATGATGTGGATCAGCGTTTTAGTCACGGTGGAATCTCATTGGTCCAGTATTTTCAGTGGGAGGAGCCAGCAAACTGCAGCAAATGTTATCTAACGGCTCAGTCTGACTGACAAAGACGTAACTCAATATACTGGAAAACTAATGTCGGTGACTTTCATACAGAATTTCATGGATCCCGACCTTTTTGATTTGTGACGCCTTAAAATAAAGCAACGACATGTCACATCATGTGACCCTTAATCACTGGTTTCCATTTTGCCCTGGTCCTGTTGAATAATTTTAGAAGCTCGAGGAGGTAAAAGTATCCAGTAATTAATAATAAAAAGCAGAAAAACTGAAAGTATTCTCTGCCTTCCTGTCCAGCTAATCATGTCGCGACCCTTCAGATGAATCTTGTGACACCTTTGGGGGTCCTGACCCACAGGTTGGGTACCACTGAGTGTCAGCACTACTGTAGCTTTCTTATTTCTATCACTGAGGATGGCTAGGCTGCTCTTATTTCTGTTGGTAGCAGCATGTTTTTAGGACGTACAGCTGTCGTAGAGGGGAATATAGCCACAGTTTGTTGTAAATATTATTTATTTTACATTTTAAAAGACTTCTAATTAATATTTGGCCTTTTATTTCATATGTTTTAGGTTCACAGTTGTTACACGTCAAATCTCATTTTAGCATCGAAGTTCATTCTTGACCTTTGGGAACAGTTTGTTCAGCACAATTATTCATCAACTAGAAGTTATATCAATTAGTCTACAGATAGAAGAATAATCAGCATCTAACTTCATAATCGGTTGATGATTGAAGTAATTTTTCAGGCAAAAATGTCAAACATCCTCATTTTTACGCTAAAAGTAAACTAAATGAAGTCCATAGCTCTTTGTTTTCTGTGGCTGATAATGAATCCTCTGACTCTGCGTTCCTCCCCAGATTTCGCCGTCAGCTCTCAGAGCCGTGCCACTCGTTCCCCTCCCCGCCCACGATGGCTCGGGACGGCCGGCCCATCTACCACAGGCAGATGTCCGAGCCCAACATCCCCTTCCCTCCTCAGGGCTTCAAGCAGGAGTATCCCGACCCCCTGTTCGAACACCCGGCCGTGATGGGGGCGCCGCTACCCCACGCGTACCCGGCCACCATGATGATCAAACAGGAGCCGAGGGACTTCACCTACGACTCAGGTGAGAGGCTTGAAGGTAAAAGGCGTTGTTTCACCCCGATAGGTGGAAGAGGTATGAAGAGAGAGAGCAGCTGCCAGAGCGTTATCATTTCAGGAATGGGAGAAGGCGTGGGAGGAGGGGGGTGGCGTTTATTGAGTTTGCCCATTATTAGGGCAGGGGATCTGGTTGGGCCGGGTGTCTGTGCCGGTCGCCATTTCCTGTGGCGCTCTAATAGGAAAGAGGAAAAGGGGGAGGGGGGGGGGGGGGGGGGGTCAGGGGGCCTTGCTATGCCTGGTCACAATCCAAAATCCACCCTCCCACGCTTGTCCGCTTCCCTTTAGTTAGAGAGTAAAGGGAGCTAATCATCAGCCCACGGGCCTCGGTGGAGCCCGGGGCTACACAAGGACATGAATGGACATACGCCGGACCGCTGGGTTCATTCACAAGGCGGACAGAGAGGACCCAGGAGAGGCCGAGCTGGAGGAGAGTCTGTGTGACCAGGCAGGGAGAAAAGTCGCCTCTTCCCATGGCGGTAGAAAAACACTGGGCCTCTTTCAGCTCTCTGTTACGTTAGACCGTCTTTGTTTTCACAACAGCAGCTCTGCGGTTTCTGTCGAGGAAAACTAGAGATTTTGTTTTTTACTTTGCCGTAGATGTGTTTATTGAGTTGCACGACTTCTAGATACAAAACAACACTCTCTGTAGCTTCCAGGTTGTAGACAATTAGCATAAATATGTCTCAAGATTAGGGCTGCACCTAACAATAATTTAAATTATTGATTTATCTTCTATTACATTATTTTTCTCAATTTGTTTCTCAATTATTAATTCTAAAAGGGCAAACAAAAAAAAGCCTGTAGTCCAAATGTCTTCAATGTGTTTGTTTCGTCAGACCAACTGTCTAAATATATTTAATTCATAATGATAAAAACAATGAAATGCTCAAATTTAAGAAGCCAGAACCGGCTCGGGACATTTTTGCTCAATAATGGCTTAAACGATTAATCAATGTTCCAAATGGTGATGGATTAACTGTTAAACTAGTTACTTGTTTCAAAGCAAGTCAGATGTACATCTCACTGACTCACAAAGAGCACAACTGTAACATAAAGTTATATTATTAGCTTCTAGTCCTTACAAGTAACCAGCAGCACTCTAAAGATTCAACATAAAGAGAGCGAGGAGGTATATTTTGGTTTATTGAGGTCTTGTGTGCGCTGCTGTCCCGTACTGTCCTGTGTATCCAAGATGGAGCATCAGAGTGAATTTATTAGTCACAGTGGAGCATGTTGACTGGAGCAGGCCTGTTGGAAAGGAAGGGAGGGGAGCTGGTAATTTCATTAGCAGCAATTTCCTCTACAAGCCCATTACTTTGATGAAGTTCAGAGAAATGTTTATGGGCCTAAATGAAGGGCCTCAGTCTGTTTATTGAACATTCGCTTCGTAACCTGTTTGGCCGTTTTCTTGATCACGAGCCACGGCCGCGATGTCTGTGTTGTGGGCGGATCTGACATATAGAGTACAGTAAATTAAGCCTGAATACAGGCTTCTTTACAGAGAATGATGTGATTAAATACAAGTGGTTAAACAATTTTAGGTACAAAATCTTTCAAATGAGATGGAAAAACGATTATTCTGCTAAATATCAGGGAATCCAGGTTCTCTTGTTAAGTCTGTGATGTTAATGAAGGAAAGAAATAATAAACAGATATGTTACAGAAGGAGGAAAAAGTGATCCTTTCTCGATGTAAGAGAGGCACCACCAATATTTTGCATTGTATTTTAAATTGTGTCAACTATATTATATTAGTTTTCTCTATTGCAATAAATAAGGATTAATTAAGCAGCAGTCAAAGTAAAGAAAAAAAAAAACATTGGGGAGACCTAACATTGATTTTTAACATTTTTTTTTCAACTGAGCTCCGCCCACTTCAAACCTGCGGGAAGAGCTCAGAGAAAAGTAAAAATCTGTCCTCTGAAACAACCAAAACAGAAAATAGTTTGTTCATGTAAAATCCGATCACACACAGTCAGAACCTGAGTGAGAAAATGCGTTTTCAGGGCCTTTAAATCTAAATCGACACTTAGCCGACGTGCTGCCGTGACACAGGAACCAGTGAAGAAGTCAAACTGTAAAAGCTTTACGTTGAGCCCCGTCGCGTTATGAAAAAAAACTTACATCATGCCGCCGTGTGTTTTCACACCAGCGCCGTGTTTTTGTTCGGTAGTAAATCTTCCACCGAGTGGAGACGCCGGCGGCGAGTATTAGCAGGGTGATATAGTGAGCCGGCCTGCGGCTGGGAGCCGTTGCTGGGGGGCACGTTCTTTAATCAGAGCCAGTGGTGCATTGAGTGAACAGGCTTTGACTGCTCTCAGATAACTGAGATAGTGTTCTTCATGCTGCCTTCGGGCCCTTTAACACCCACTTCTCCCATTTCTTTCCTGGCTTTCAGCAGAAGTGCCTAGCTGCCATTCTGTCTACTTACGGCAAGACGGCTACCTGGCTCACGCTAACAGGACTGAAGGTACCAGCGATGATGCGGGTCAATGTTGTGATCGTGCACTTTGAACTTGGGCTGAATATTATGTCAAACACCCCCTTTCTTAAATCTTCCCAGGTTGTATGTTTGACAAAGTGGCGAGGCATTTCTACGACGATACCTGCGTGGTGCCTGAAAAGGTTGAAGGTGAGTTTTTCCATCCGAGTTCTTTTCAATTCTACATTAAAAACACGTGCAGTTGTGCTGGAACCCCATACAGCAGTGTTTCCTCAAAACATCGCGACCCAATTCACAACTGGCCTGATCTTTAAATCGTGAGGAGAGCAAATTCTTGCATAAATGAGTGTTCCTGACAATTTTTACTGCCATCTCCAGATCCCCTTATATTATCATGAACAGGTCAACCAGCCATTTTAAAGAGATATACATTTGATAATCACAACTTTGTTTTATCAATGTGTTATTGAAAACCAACGTATCCTCATAAACGCTGCGTATGATATCTTACGAAAAGTTACTCCTCATGCGTTTTCCAATAAAAGACAGCAACACGTGTTGATTTCCGCTCGTTCCTCGCATACAGTCTCTTCAAAATAAACTTCTGTTTTCACCCACGTTACGCAAGTTACGTGTCAAATAAAAGAACAAAAAGCATTCTCCTGGCTGAAAGATCGCTATTTGTTGGACCCGCCAGCCCCGTGTGCGCCAATGGTCTTCATACTTCCTCGTTCATGATTACATGGATGACACAAGATATTAATCCGTAGGATATCCATGAATTACGGCGCATTACCTTTTGTAGGTAAAGCTAGCTTTATAAATGAGCACAAATAAATGCATTTAGGTTAACAGACTCATTTTTTACTCGAATCAGTAAAACAAACTGAAAAAATGTTTGCTAGCTTTTCATGTGAAGATTCAATGCTATAAGTAGCTACAATTAGAACAATGTGGCTCAAAGGTGTACTACAGATACAGTATAATTGTTAAATATAAGACAAAGGAAGAAATTCCACAAATTTTTTGGCAACCTGGTTAAAATCCCCCGCGACCCTCCAGTGGGTCTCGACTCCGTCTTTGTGGATGAAAGTAAAGGTCCGTTATGTGTCCTCTAGGTGACATCAAGCAGGAGTCGGGCATTTACCGCGAGGGCCCGTCGTACCAGCGCAGAGGCTCGCTGCAGCTCTGGCAGTTCCTGGTGGCTCTGCTGGACGACCCGTCCAACTCCCACTACATCGCCTGGACCGGCCGCGGCATGGAGTTCAAACTCATCGAGCCAGAGGAGGTGAGGGGCTCAGAGAGACGTTGTTACTGTTTATTTAAATGTTTTTACATAGAATCTGTATCGTCTTAACAATGGATTGGATTGGATTGGAGGCAGCTTTTACGCAACAGAAGGTCACTTTACATACAAAAAACAAGCGAAATACATCAGTATAAAGCTTGTACTTTATATTGATTTTAACCACCACGTGTTACTTGCGTACTGTAGTCTGTTTAATCTGTCAAAATTGCAATCATTTATTCAAAGAAAATTGCCAAACTTTTGATGGTTCCAGCTTCTCAAATGAGAATTTGCTGCTTTTCTCATTTTTTTTTCTCATTGATAACTGAATATTTTTAGGTTTTGAGCTGCTGGTGTGATAAAAACAAACAATATGAGGATGTCTACTTCTCATCTGGCAAGTCATGATGGCCATTTTTCACCATTTTCTGGACATTTAATAGGCAATAATAACAGATTAATTGGAAATAATAGTTAGTTGCCGCTCTACTCCAGTGTGTTACATTCATATAAAAAAGAAAGAAAGTTTGCGTGACACATCCAGGCAGAAAAAGACAATGTCAAAGGTCACCATTTGAAGTGGGATGAATAACATTCGCTGCTCTTAAAGTGGTCAAGTCAGTTCTGTAGCTGCCTTAATAGTTTTTTGTTTATATATGTACCTTGTACTCTACCACATCCATCCAGCTGACCCCTTAAGGCCAACGCCCTGCTAAATATTTCACAGGCCGTATTCCTAAAAATATAACCCATGTTGACGGTTGGGCCTTTTGAAATGGAAACAGAGGCCGAGTCTGTGAGCGCCCACATCACACACAGTGGGGCTCAGTCACTATCGCTGTTGGTGGGATGGAGGAGGATGCAGGTTGCAGGCGTGGGTGGGGGGGTTGAAGAGCGGAGGAGATAGAGTGGGTACCTGGCAGCGGTCCACGCAGCCCGACAGTGTCTAGAGGCGCGGGCCAGCTGCAGCTAACAGGGGGGCCCATTCATGCCATCAGGTGACCGAACGCACTCGCTTTGGGGGGGACGCGGCGGACAAGCGTTAGCTCGAGGATTCTGCCTTTTCACAGGCAGGTGTGGCATGTCAGCGAGAAAAGTACAAAAGGCTCAGAGGAAAAAGCTGAAATAATTGAACAAAAAAAAGGAGACGAAGAGGAGAAGAGTAGAATCTGCAGAGGAGAAGCTGGCGAGAGCGCCGCGGGGGCTGTGGGTTTGGACTGCGAGGCCGGGTGGTGGGTGGTCTGGTAGACAGGTGCTACAACATCTGCTGCCTCCTCCGCTGGGTGTGTGACAAGCTCCTAATGAACACATCCCTGGTCAGGTCTGCCGAGGCTGGACGCACTCTAATGACTGTTATTAGCTAAATATGGATTAATAAGTTTGTTTAACATTTCAGCTGCCGCGGGTGGAAAAATCAGGGAAAGGCCGTGCGTGTTTGTGTTGTAATGCTTTGTCTGTTTCTGTTTACCCACTCTGCCTTTGTGTTGTTTATCCGTGTGTGGTGCAAAGGTGGCACGTCGGTGGGGGATACAGAAGAATCGACCGGCGATGAATTACGACAAGCTCAGCCGATCGTTGCGCTACTACTACGAGAAGGGAATCATGCAAAAGGTAAAATAAAAGACGATATAAGACATATATGTGTACCAACAATAAAAATCCAAATCTCTGTTGGGCTTCGCTCAAATCATGAAAACTCACCTTTTTAATAAGATGAAAGGTTTGGAGCTCAGATCCACAATGAGAGCCTGATTGATACCACCTGTGTAAAAGGAGGAGCATGTGCTGACGCCCCTCCTCGTGGTAGCTTATATAAGGAGGTGGAGCGTCTTAGAAACACTGACCAAGATCAAGGCTTTGAAACTTTGTTCTTGCACACTTAAGTTAAAAGAAATATCCTACTCTGTGTTACAGGCATACGTCCTCATTTCTTTCTCCTTGGTCATGTACTGTGCTTCACAGTTTTATACTGACATTAAATGATACAATACTTCAGACAGAGGTCAACTTTAACATGAGCAGGACAGTTAAACTTAACAGAGAGACTTTCCTGGTTATTTAGATTTGTTCTGAGGTGTCCCTGAAGCTGTTTCACCAACATCTACAATCTTAATTTTTACCAGCTGTAAAAATGTGCTGCCCCTCTATTCCCTTTGTGCAATGCACTGTGGATAAATACTTTAAACCAACAACACACTCGAAAGTTAAGGGAGTTTTTAATCCTGATTTAGATGCTTTTTACAGTGTGAACACAATACATGCCGCACTCAAAGCCTGCTTAGAGTTTGTATGGAGCATGGATTTGGGACACTGATTGAGTTAAATCTGCGTTTGGCTTGTGATTGCAGGGTGAACACAGGTGTAATTAATCACATTCATTGTGGCCCTGTTTCATTTAGGTGGGCCAGTGACCTGGTTATGAGTATGCTGGCTCACTGGAATGACTGTAACACACTAAATATAATGTCACCGTTGTTCTTTTTATCAGTTAAACTGTGTTTACCGGCTATGAACCTCAACATGTCTGCAGTTAAAAGGGCCTATTGTAGTCGGTAATCAGGCAAACTTTAATGACGTTTCTTAAAAGAAGGAACTCGTAAAAAAAAAATTTAATTCCGCCCACTGAGATTATATCTGCCTTTAAGAGATGTTCACCAAACCCACCATGCTTTATCCTCCTAACACTGTTAACTTTCTCACAATATACTCAAATTTAACTTTGACCGTTTTGGTAGATTGACTTTGAAATGTGTCAGGGATTTCCATAAATAGGAAAAAATAAAGAATGTGTTGACGTTAATTGAATATTAAACCCTTTTACTCACAACAGAAAAGATGAAAATTCATATTTTTCGACATTTTCGTGTCCACTGAGAGTCCGGTTATTTTGTAAATAGTACTTTTAAGAAAAGGATGATAATATGATAATATCTCTGGTGATTCATCAGTCGTGTTTAAAGTTCAATGGACTCTCCTCGCCGCGTGTGCGCACTCCCACAGTTTAGAAATGTCCGAAACCAAAATGTCCTCCCCACTCATTTGTCCCACCCCGTCCTCTCCGTCTCCGTCCAGGTGGCCGGCGAGAGATACGTCTACAAGTTTGTGTGCGACCCCGAGGCCTTGTTCTCCATGGCGTTTCCCGACAATCAGCGGCCGGTGCTGAAGACGGACATGGAGCGGCAGATCAACGAGGAGGACACGGTGCCGCTGTCGCACTTTGACGAAAACATGGCCTACGTACAGGAGGGGCCCTACTGCCCGCCGCACCCCTACAGCGAGGGCTACGTTTATTAACGCCAGCCCATTAAAACACACACACACACACACACCTCCACTCCACCCCTCCCCCGCCTCCTCCTCCGTCCATACACCTGAGACTGTCATGTCCTCTAATTCACAGTCGCTCCGGGAATAAGACTGAACACACACACACATGCAGCGGAGCTTCCCTTATCTCTCTCTCTCTCACATAAACACACTTTTCTTTTTTTCCCAAGCCGCACAGCAGGATGGAGAGTGCACTTTATGGACAGGAAGCGCGGTGTTAACCTGCCAGGGGCTAGCTACGTGGTTGGCTTTTTAACCGTTGTTTATGTTTGTACATTAATGTGGGAATCATTAGGTTTGTTTGTTTTTTATTCTTATTATTTTCGAGCATGTGGCGCCCCGGTGAGACAGGACTCATTGGCAAACGGTCACCCAAGGACTGAATCTTAAGACTTCCTGCAAAAGAGACTCGTCCACGCTCGCGCTGCGGATCGAAGGATGATCACTCCTTTAGTCTCAAACAGCCGTCCTGTACTTTCATGCTCATTTTAAAGGGAATACTGGCAACGTATTGATGCTTTTATGGTGAAGTGACATGATGTGATGATGAAAGAGACATTAAGCGGCCATCAGCCAGTTTGATCTCGTCAACGATCCCCTCGTCCAATCAAACTGCAGATCTCATCATAACTGTGTTTTGTTTTTTGCCGTGTTGACATGAATCATTCTCTCAATGAAGCCTCTCGGGGTAGTGAAGTAAAGAAACAAGGGTGCATCATGGGAATGTGCTGATGAAAATACGGCCTGTGTTTAAGATAATTCAATAAAGCTCCAAGCCGCTGTAAAATAACTCATTCACCATAAACAGCAGTTTTCCTTTGTATTCTGAATCAGCAGCGTTGGTTTGTCATTCAGGTGTTCAGTTTCCTCAATGAATAACAGGTGAAAGTGTATGTACAGTCAAAGTGGACACAGCAACCAACACATTCAGGATTATTATTTGCATACCCCCCCCCCCCCCCCCCAAAAAAAGATTTTATTGGCTTAAATAATAAAAAGCTAGGAAAAAAAATAAAGTCAAACATTTCCCTGATTTCTTTTCTCTGTTTTGTTCCAGGTGAACATCACGTGTACATTTTTGCTTTTGCCTTCTGATTTTTGGTAAAAAAAAAAAAAGTATAAGGAATATTTAGAGTCTTATAATGCGATTTAAAAAAAACACATTCATGTTATAACAAAAATAATGTTCCATTGTATAATCAGGTAAATGCACATTTTGTTGCTGCTTCAAATTGTAAGTGTATTTTCTAGTCTCAAGAAGAAAAAAGAAAAGAAGTGCGGCAGTTACGACCTGCTATTCTGGATTTCTCTCTTTTTTTATTATTATTATTATTTTGACTTTTTATTTGCTTTTGTTCAATTTGAGCATTAAAAAAAAGAATCTGGTCTGAGTTTTGTTTCTCCGTGTTTACGTGTGTGTGACGGGATCGGCAACGGCGTAAAATTCTGTAATAAAATAGTTCTGGAAAAACACATTTTTATGTAATGAATCATTACATAAAAGTTTTATTGTTTAACGCCGTATCACTTCTTCTCTTGGCATCGTTATCTGTCTGATTTACACTCAGACTTAACGTTTAGCTCTTCTTTTTTGGCAGAAAAGAGTTTCGGGTCATAGATTTTTACACACTGGAAGTGGAAAAAAGACTGAAGGACTAATAGATTATGGCCTCTTGTCAATTTCCAGGTTGGAGAGAAAACTCCCAACCTCAAAGCATTTAACCAAAGTGACACCTGAGGAAAAATCAATGGCTAATTTAAGACACCACTTTTTCATGTAGGTGAATTGTTTCTGCTCTTACAAGAGTGGCAGTAATGAAAGAAAAAAAGCAGCCAGCAACACTCCCTTAAAGTTATTATTTCCTTCTGCAAAGCGTCACTATTGCTAAAAAAAAAAAATCAATGACTAATTTAAGGAAGCATTGTTTAATTGCTTCCACTGATGGGAAAAATGAAAACGGATGTGTAAGTAATGAAAAAACACTACTTGCCTTAATTTGTCAGAGCAGGTTACAAGCCAACCCTATTACAGTCCCCACTCTTGTTTTTTTTTATTGATTGTCTGTAGACGAGGGAATTGCCCTTAACTTAAAACACCTGATTGCTTCCCTGAGGATATTTAACAACATCTAATCCGACATGTGCAAAAGCAGAGAACAGCAGTGAAGCTTTGAATATGATGAATGAAACTTCTAATCTGGGTTTTCCCTCTAAAAGTAATCTGCAGTAACAACCAGTGAAGTAAGTACTGTACACACACAATATTACTCTCTAAGTGCATTATGAAACTCTGTCTATATCGCACGGAAGATTGTAACAAACAGCATCATCTATGTTTAGTCGTCAGTGCAGTTTGCTCGAGGACGTCCTCACATATTGTATCGTGATTCTTAGAATAACTTCAAATTTTTTTAAACACGCAGTCGCTCAGATGGAGCTTCATTTGAGGAAGGTGTGTTCATATCCTCTGTATTTGTGGGTAATTTGGGAAATTTTTTATTTTCCACAATAGATACTTAAATATGTTTGATATTTTACAGGCTGTTTACAGTATATTATTGTTTAATTCTCTACTTTTTTGGCTTGTAAAATTGTTGGTATTTCTCCACCAGTGAGTGTGAAGAAGGCTCTGAAACAGCAGAAATAAAAAAATATATATATATACCATGAAAATTATCCAAATAATTACAACATTTTACGGACTTTTTAGCAGTAGTGGAAAGTACATTTACTTAACTTATACCACACTACATTTCTGAGGACACATTACTACTTTTTACTCCACTACATTTAGCTACCATCTACGTTGCAGATTAAGAGTTGAAAAAGCTTAAACAAGCATATCACATAAAATGCATTGCAAATTAAACCACCCAACAGCTTTTAAAATGGGTAAAATTAACTTCAACATTAATATGCTGCTAACGTATCAACGCATTAGTACTAAGAATCCAGTAATAGAATATTGCATAACAAATACTTTTACTTTTATATAAGTAGGCCTACGTATTCCTGATAATACTTGCTACACTTTAACACAAGTAACATTTTAAAAGCAGGCTATTCACGTGGAACTGCGTCCATACCTTTTGCTTATCAAAAGGATCTGAATATTTATTCCACCCGTGCTGTAGATGTTTCTCAGGGAGGGGTAGGGCTACTTTTGAGCCCTCTGAGGCTGCATGTGGTTTGACTTTTGCTGTTCAATGAACTTCACGGTTACAGACCAGACACAAATGACTGCGGTTTATTCAAACGCACATCATCCAAATCTCATGCAAACTTCTCGGCGCTTTAAATACGTGGTGAGTTTTAAATGTCGGCGGTCAGAGTTTCTGATGCAGTATTTTCCACCTGTTTGTGTGTGTGTGTGTGGGGGGGAAGAGTCTTAAGGTCACTTGCAGGATTACGCGTCTTACACCTTCTGAAGGTGTCGTGTCACTGAGGCTGTAAATCACCATGCAAATCCTGTTATCTGGCCCCAGTTCAGGGAATCAGGGGCCTCCGCTATCAACATATTTACCACTTATGGACATATGCTTTACATCCTGTGCCACTGGCCAAAATCCTCCCCTCCTCCGCCGCACTACCAGCTAATATTCTGTGTATCTGAACTGCGAATTGTGGTCCTCCCCCCACTGTAACTAACAGATGGCCGCTCGATCTTGAGTCATCACAAAGCCATTACGGGAGTGACTTGTCCTCAGCCGGGCTGCCTTGATTCGTGCCCGATGGCTCTCGCCAGTGTTTGCTCGGGCTCTTAAGTCAACCTCGGGTTTCGTGACACGTCGTGTTTGCTCAGGTTAAATGGCCTGCGTTGCCCCCGGAGCCCCCTGATTGGCTGTGACACCGCGGTGTTTGACGAGCGAGATGACACCGCGGCGGGGGCAAATGTGTTTGGCTGTTTGAAACAAGTTGGCTTTTAATGCAGTGTGTTTACACACCGAAAAGCCCCTAAGTGTGTTTCTATCTGTGTTGCCAGGGTCTATCAGTGGCCAGACCAGTGAGCATAAATCATTCAGGGGTAATTCAGAGGAACAACAGAGGCTCTAAAAGGAAAAAGCAAGGAAATTATAAAGCCTCTATAATGGAGGCCCCTATTACGGCTGCTGGTCCGGGTTAAGACTGCCTTATAAATGGTTTCATTATCTAGGAGGCTAGACAACCAGCACTACGGCTACATCTGTCCAAAATCACTTCGTGGACTCTATTTTACTGTACTCCTGAACACAATTCTGAGTTGTAATCACAAACTTCCCCACACATCCCCATTTTCTTCAAGAAGTAACGATTCCCAAAACCAAACTCAAATCAACTATTTTCTTTTTTCTTTTTGGTCAGTTAGAAAACACAGCAAAGTGTTGTTGTAGGACACACACACACAAACACACACACCGGGGTCATAATTTGTTTCCAGCAGTAGTCACTGCAGCGTTGTGGATCAAAGGTCCTGGAGATGAGAAGCTGCTGACTGCGGCGTCATCGTGGTCTAATTTAACAGGGCTGCTGTGTTGTTTTATTTTAGGGGGTTTCAGGCAACGCCACCGGTTCCCCACTCATTACACTTTTTTTTACTCTCTTGTTGATCATCTTCCTGCTCCGGAGCAGATGAAACACAAAAGCCAACCCCCCCCCCCCTCCCCCGACACAAAAGCCCGTGACAGTAATAAATAGCCTCCGTGATCCAGGTTTAGAAAGCTGTGAAATTGGATATTGAGATGCTCTCCGGAGCTGCGGGTCGGGAGTAGTTTCAGACTAGACTGTGGGAATCGTCTAATCCGATCACCGGGAATGTAAGACGGGCTAATCGCCTGACGGGCCCGGTCTCTCGTGTCCGCGGGGCGCTGGCGGTGGGGAATTGATGCCGTTGCAGTTTGATGTCTTTCGCTTGTCAAAATGTCGGTACATTGGAGGAGCAATGAAATGTTGTTGTAAATGTTTTGTCTTTTTTTGACTCTTGATACTATTTTATTTGATCAAATCATACCAGTTTACACACGTTTAAATAACTCCTCGTTAAAGTGGTAAGGAGACAATATTGCTGGAAAACAACAATAAGTGAAACTACACAGACACGAGGACATTTTGTAAAGCTGCGTTGGAACTTCTTTATTCTTTCGAGATTTGAAAAAACTGACACTTTACATCTGACGCATGTTGCAAACTACATGCTAACCAAGTGGCAACCTGCAGATGCTAAAAATGAAGCTGAAAAAAAGGATATGCCAAAAACTGCAGTTCTTTAAATGGCCACTTGAGGCTGGTTCCAAAAGTGAGTCAATCCCCGTAGACCTCCATGTTATAAAGCCCAACTTTACAGCAGAAATAAACATGTTTACAGCCTGGTACAAAAAACGGTTTTGGACGTTGTAATTGTGATGTCACCCATTGGTTTGCAGACTGCCGTTTTGAAGCCTTGAGTTTGTCGATTTGGCCGTCGCCATCTTGACTTTTTTGCAACCGGTGAACCGAAGTTACCATATGTGGACTGCGAAAGAGTGACGCAGAGACGCCGTATACTGCTCTGGCAGTGGTATCAATCACAGTAAGCCCCGCCCTAAAACATACCCTGCTTTATGGTCTGTTTGACTCTAAATGGACCATAATTTACAAAATGAACATCATGCTGTATTGAAGAAGACTTGAAACTAGAGATTGAGACCATAAACTCATGTTTACAATGTTTACTGAGGTAATAAATCAAGAGAGAAGTAGAGTCATTTTCTCATAGACTTCTATACAATCAGACTTCTTTTAGCAGCCAGAGGAGTCGCCCCCTGGTGGTCAGTAGAGAGAATGCAAGTTTTAAGACACTTGGCACATTAGCTTCACTCGTCATAACCAGAGGTTGCCTCCTCAGCTCTACTGACGATCCACCTCTTTGCCCTTTTTTTAAGAGTCAGGCCTCTGACGTCACTGCCAAGATGTCGACGGCCAGAGCCCCCGACTCAGAAACTGATGGTTAACATTGCACGGAGACTACGACCATATTTCATACAGTCTATGCTGCTAACGTCTCTGCAGTTGATCTGTACATACAAACACTCCTCAGGCAACTGAACAGAGTAACTGACATACACTTAAACATACATATGGCTAAGGATAAAGCAAAAAAATGATTCAATTTAATCAAAGTAGTCACACGTTGATGTCCTCATTTCCTTGACTTTATGAAGACGCCAACGTTTGTGCAAACAGCTTTGATCGGAGTGTGATGAAACCTGCTGAAAGCTGTTTGCTGTAATGTTGGTGTCTTAATAAACAATCCCCCAAATATGAGAACACAGCGTGCGGCTTCCTCAGTTGAATGAAAAACTGAATATTGGCCACTCACGTCGTTCACCGCTGATGTGATGCAGTTTCTCTCTGACCTAACAGTCTGTAACGTCTACATGTTTTTTTTCCTGATAACGTTTAATTAGTCTTCAAGCATTTTATTTACAACAAAAGCAATGCTTTTGTATGGTTTCTTAGTAACCTTATTTTTGAGTAAGATGTGATATGAAATTATGTTTTTGGGATGAGTGTAGCTTGTGTATCCAGTGCACTGTAACAGATAAAAAAACATGAACCAAGACCGTGTTTTATTCTTAGATCAAATACATCATGTCAGAGTTTTAAACATTTACAAGCATTTGCACAACTCCTCATAAAACCCAGACAGATGCTAGTTGACCATATTTTAAATATAAAAATGCTTTTTTTCTGCTAAAAAATTTAACATTATTTCGTCTCAGTTCTGTTCTATTCAAGTTGCAAACAGTCCTTTTTGAATTTAAGCCGTGAAGCCATGAAATCCGGTCTTGCTTGCAGATCTCTCAGGCAGGTGGACCCACAGCTCCGGGATTCACTGCTGCCTTTAAATCAGGAATTGATCAACAAGAAACATTGATGAATGGATAAAAGGTTTACAAAGGAAATTGAGTTGTAGGAGAGGTTCAGCAAACAGTTGTTACGCTGCGCGGTCAAGGAGATCATCAGATTTACGCCGGACTACATGGAGTAATTGAGTATCAGGTATTTCATGAAAGCATTTATATTCATTTAACTAGAGTCCGGCTCTTAGTGGAGACTTTTAGTGTGTGATAATGAAGCTAGTTCAGACGGATGTTCAAGAATATTTTTGTCAAAAACAACACCATATACTTTCTGTGTGTATTTTGGGGGGATTTTCCAGGCACTGAACAATAAATAAAAAAGAGTTGGTTCTAAAAATATCAGCATTGGCGACGTCCTCCAAAACTCCCAAATCGTCGGAGTCCTGACGCCGTCTCTGCTGCTCTGGCGGGGCACGCCACCCCGTCTCTTCACCTTCCACAATGTCGTTTGATCTCTGCGACGCTGTCAACGCCGCGGATCAACCTCACGACAGACCTTGTAGCCACAGACACCCAGTGAGGTGGCCAACCATCTGTCACCGGGGCCCACAGACCTCGGGCGGCAAAGGGCCCAACCCCCCCACCTCCACCCCTCACCCACCCCCTCCCAGGGCCCATTAGCTCTCCCCTAATGCAGCCGCTGTAGCTCCGAGAGGGCCCCTAACAGGCACAAAATGGACTGCTACTTATCCTCCTTAATTCCCAAATGAGTTCTCTTTAGCGTATACATAATTCATTTCTCCGAGTCACTTACGGGCGCCTTTCACCCGTTTAGTAAATACTTGTGTCAGGTTTATCTTCTTTTTTTCTTTTCTTCAGGTGTGTAAATCTGATTGCAGCTTGTAATCCTGGTGGGAAGAAACAAAGACAAAAGAAAAACAAAGGAGTCTGGATTTCAGAGTCACGCCGTGTGATTTAAATAGCGAGCGAGGAGCCTGCAGAGCCTGCAAAAGTATACTAATGTAGTCAGATGAGGATAGATATTCCTGGGGTAAATTTAGACCACCTCACATTCATAATACCTAATGCCCTTTAAATAGGCTTAAGAGGAGGACTAGAAATAGGCTCTGATAATTAATTATTTTCAGTACATTTCTTCTTCTTCTTCTTCTGCTTTCGTTTCCACAGGCGTATTAATTCTTTCTCTGCGAATATGTGGCAGCCATGTCAAATCTACTAAATAATGCACTTGTTTCGATACACCTTAATTTCTCGGAGGGAGGAACTCGCCGGTTTAAATTGAATGCGGGCGCTAATGTTTTAGTAATATTTTTCTTCAAGTTATTCTGTTTCCCTGCACGAGTTGAGCCATGAAGAGTAATGTGAGGATGGATGAGGGTGAAAAAGAAATGGGAGCTCAGATGTAAACAAGACTCGTATTTGATTTAACAACCACGGTTTGTAAAGAGATTAGAGTGGATTTCAGGCATCACACATAAATATAAATACTGTTTCTCTGCATGATGTTGCATGAGGTCATTTTGAAAACCGTGAAAACATCACGTATTGGCCCTTAAAATAGATAAGGTGTACAGTAAATGCACACAAACTTAAGTGAGCAAACAATTCTCAACATACAGCGTGAGTTCACGGTCACTAAAAATTGCCAGAGAAACAAACCTCCGCCGCGGTAAACAGTGGTATTTAAAGGCTCCATCTCAAAACACGCTTCGTAAATAGAAGCGACCAAGATATCTCTGGCTATCACAAAAAAACCTGCAAAACACACAGGACAAGCACACCCTTCTTCTCGTAAAGTGGCACCAGAAACAAAAGGCGTAGTGTGATAGCGCACGTGGCTCGCTTCCAGGATGCTCTCGGGCGAGCCGCAACCATGAAGAGCCGAGTAAATACATTTACACCCGGCAACCCGGGTGCACAAAGGCTGCAGGAACGGGCCGTGGCGGCGGGCTGACCGTTACCGAACCGCTCATGTGAGGAGAGATTTCTGCTCTGGACCCCCTGTCGTCTTGTTTTGGCAACAGAGGGCAGGGGGACCGAGTGCTGAGCCAGGACAATATGTTTTTTCAAACGCCCCTCAGCCAATATTTATTTAGCTACAAGCTGGCACGTCTGAGGAGCTCGACGCGGCCAAGACCAGGCGCACAACCGTGATTTTCAAGATGTTACAAACATCAGGCTTCAATGTGATTCTGACCTTGCTAATGTCCAATAAATGGCAAATTAAGTTGTGCGCGCCATAACTGCTGCGGCGCCACGTTTGAGGAGCAAGGCAATAAGAAAGAAAAAGAAAAAAATTGACAATTTAGTTATTTACCCGGAAAGTAGATGGAATAAAATAGTTTTCTCAAATAAGAAATTGGTTAGTTTCTCGTCCTGGCTCAATTTGAAAGGCCAATACAGGGCAGTAGAGATTCAATAAAGTCCCCAGCACTAGTTTTAGTAGCCGGCTGTTGATTGTAAATGATGAAGAGTGAGGAGCAGGATAATAGCAGAGCTCTGCTTACTGTAGACTGGTGGTAGAGGGAGAACGTGGGGGGAGAGAGGAAGCACGAGAGGGAGAGAGGGGAGCTCTTTATTTATTTATTTCTGGCTTTTTAAAACAGATGGTTCCTTATGTGCCGAGCGGAAGTGTCTGTTAACTCAGTTGGCTCACTACTGGTGGCTGCCGGCCAATGACAACAACGGGATCGGGGAGTGTGAGCAACAGTGCAGTTTGCTTTTTCTTCAGATGCTCTGCGAACAGAAGGATGGCAGCCTGCAGATACTGTTGCACGGCACCGCCCGAGCCCGGCGGTGCCAGCGCCGGCGCCCATCGCACCTTCACGGCGACTCTGCCTCGCCGCTGCAAGTGTGGGCTACAGGACAAACAGAGGCCAAGTTGTGAGGGAGAGCTGAAGTTGTAGCTTAAGTATTTCAACTTTCCTCTGGTCCAAACGGCCCATGATATTCCACCACTGTCTCCTAAAAGTCACCTCATACAACAAAACTTCGTTGTCAATTATGCTTCGCGTTTGATGTATCACAAAAAAGTTTCAAATGAGTCAAACCATGATGTTTTTACGAAACATAACCAAGTAGTTTGGTTGCGTTTCTTCTTTTGTTTCAATTTACAACGCTAACCACGTGTTTCGAACTGTGGCCTAATTCGATAGAAAATACTGTTCCCTCCAAACGTAATTGATAATGCAGTTTGTATGGGAACCTAATTTCGTAGGAGACAGTTTTGGATATTCTCTATTTTAATGCAGACATTTCAGTCTTGAAAGCTTTAGCAGTAAAAGAAAAGTACATTTTTCTAGAGAGCTTTGCAGGACAACAATCTGCAGTGTCGCCTCAGGTTACGAGGAATCGTTGGAAGTTGGAAAGGTTTTAAAGACTGACACTGGACCAAGAGTTTGAACAATAACTAGTTCAACAATGCTACGATGGAAACAAACTTTGGAAACAAAGACATTTTTTTAACTAGATAATGACGTTTCTTATGAAAAAACAACAACATATCAGACACAAATTACAATACATATTTTATGCCTTAAAAATATTTAACCACCCTGTAGTTGCCACAGACAGTTCTTACAGAAAGTATGACATTTGTAAACATTGGCATTCAAAAAAGACGATGTTGCTATCACATAAATTCTGGCTTTTGCAGAATTCATGAGTTCATAAAAACATACATTTTTTATTGCGTTTTCTTTTTCTGGCAACACCACAACACTGTTTAACACACAGGATCGAGTATCCTCACAGCACTGTGAGTGTACATGTACGTTTTCATGCTCACATAGAACTAAACTCTTATTCTGCTGAAGTCAAAGGAGGAGTTATAGCTTTTAAATGTTATTTTGCTGCCTGATCTAAAGCTCTCTGCTCTGCCTTTCTGATTAAACATTGTTATAGAATATATAATCTTACCTTGCCTCCGCTGACAGTCAGAATAATTAAATTACTCATGCACTCTATATGTGTTCACACCAAGAGGTCGGGAGGCGTAATCAGCCTATAGGAAATTTCTCTAATTAACCAGTTGATTAATCAGTATGCTAATGAAACTATATTGATACAGTTCCACGTGTCTGGTTCGAGGCCTAGCGAGGGATGAGATCAAATTAGAGCAGTGGGACAGTTGCTGTGCTGAAAACATGCATCGACCGTCTGGCAATATGTTTCGGAGAAAACACACAGGCAACACTTCTCTGTGTATCCATATGGCCGCGTTTTGTGGTGCATCTGGCTCAGCGTGCCGTATACAGTCACCAACCTATATCTCCAGTTGTATTCGCACCTCGAGATGCCGCGCGCAGAGTGTAAATTAAGGCAGAAAGCTCGTGTTACGGGAATAATTAAACGGAGGCCAAGTGAAGTCACACTTCTCGTGGCAAGCGTGCTCCAACCCTCAATTACTCACAGTGAACAAAGCAATTAAAAGGTCTGTCCTATGGAGTTACCTGGGACTGGATTGGGAGCTGTCTATGGCGAAACCCCCGAGGGGCCTGAGGAGCTCCGCCAGCCAGGTCCACAGGTAGGTAATTACTATTGATCAACTGGCATTAGAGCATGAGAGGAGACATTGTTATTTTAGCCAGCGCTCTATTTTAGGTGTCCACTTCAACAGCGGGGTTGTTTGGTAGCTGATGGTCTGTTAGGATGGATGGATGAATAGATCGATAGATAGATAGATAGATAGATAGATAGATAGATGCAACATTAAAGTGACGTATACATTGATGCATCAATAATTATCATGCAGTGATATTATATATATATATATATTATTCTCAAAACGAGCTATGCTGCACAAGGAGTACTATTACTTCAGGCTGTTCTCATACAGCGTTCATAGCTGTACCTACAGAAAATGAGTTGTAATTCATAGATATCACAAAATCAATCTGTACGTAATCCACGTAATCATGAACCAGGAAGTATAAAGACCGAAAAAAAAAACATACATGTCAGATCACTGGTTGCAAAAGACCAAGATGGCGACAGACAAAATCCAATATGGTGACGGACAAAATGCAGAACTTGATTCTTCAAAACCGCAGTCCATAAACCAATGGGTTTCAGTTCATTAAAGCTAATTATAACATTATTGGTCACCTAAAACAATGTCTTAATAATCAGTGTTCGGTTGTACTTAGCTCCACCCTCTCCTGTCACTTCTCGTTATAAAAAATGGGTAATTTGTTGTTCCTCATCACATGACGTGCAGCGTTCCAAAAGTTGCATTTTTCAAAGTTCCATTTTTATCTCGCTTGGGAACAGTTGCGCACCGCAGCGGTGGCGTCTCGCTTTTGAGCGTGCCAAAATTTACAACAATGGCGTCAATTCGACATGAGCTGTTCCCATGTCGCAAAAAAAACGACATGTGAACAGCTCCTTAGGCAGACTGAGGAACATAAGAGTTCTTTAACCTGTTCTTGGGGGGGCAAATTTAGTCTCCAACCTTAGGTTGACAAAACTAAAAAGTCAGAACAGCTACATGCCATCCTTACTTACGCTTTGCCCCATGAAGGACGAAACTACTTCCTGCATTAGCACTGAACGCTTGTCGTAGGACATAAATCGTGATTACTTAAATCCTGGGGGTACTGGACTGGATGCAGGGACACGACACTAAGAATGAACTGAGGTCTCTTAACAATGTAGAGTGAACTTCCTGTGTGAGCGTCAGTGGTTGTTCAACAAACAACTACAGGACACAACCCCTGTGTGTGCTCCTATTAATTGAATACAGGCTGCTGTCTTTCAATAGATTCATTGACTATATCTGCCCCCTCCTGCACTTACACACACACACACACACACATGCACACACACGATGCTCCCTTATTAACTCTGCAGCATGTTATTCTTCAATAGACTCATTCACACACACACACATACACACATGTATCTCCACTCTCTGTGACCAGAGCAGGGGCCTCGGGGGCAGGGTACACCCCGTCACCACGGCGTTGCCACCCACGCCTGCCTGCCCACACACACACACACACCAGTCCCTCAGACACTTGATTGATTTAGATTGATCGTCCCAGTGTCGTGTTTAGTCCCGATCCAGATCGAGTCCCCGAGATCGCACCGATGATGTTTACTTCGTTTGACTCTTTGACGGAGCCATTGTCTCATTCACACTCCTTCCTGGCTTATTTTTTTCTCCGTCGCCCACTTCCTCGTTTTTTTCTTCTCTCTTCTCCCCTTTGTTTTGTTTTTTTCTCTGCCTTTCGTGTTGCCTCACTTTCCTCACTTTCTCCCCTCTCCCGCAGCTATTCTTAGCTGGGAGCTGTGTGCAGCGACTGTCTCTACCTCACATACAGAAAATCTTGAGGGAAGAAGAATACAGGGTTTGCACCTCAAAGCAGTGAATTTCTTTTTCTTTTTAAAGACTCTAGAAGTCCATCCAAAAAGTGCCTGCACTCCAGATTCTTGGAGGCCTTTCAAAGTTCAATGTGCTGTAATTGAGACTCCAACAGAGGATCCAAAGAGTCTTCTAAGAAATGATCCTCCAGCATCAAACACAACACCATTTTATTCTCGACTTGACAGGATATTTTCCTCAGATGTTGCCTTTTGTCATTCACCAAAGCTCAAAACTTTAAACGCATCCAGTAGTTTTCTTAAAAGTGTCATTTTTGCATTTCTTGTTTGTTATAAATGATATTTAAAGACCTTACGGTGAGATTTTGTCTGTTTCCAACGTCATGAACAGACTTTTCAAAACATAAACATCTACAACTCCATCTCAACTTGGTAAACTCCATCTCCTGATGAAGCTCATTTGATATGATTGAAAGCTCCAGAACAGCTACTCCATAGACCTAGAGGTGAGACTTCTTTTTCAACTGATGATTTCAACGTCAAGAATGAACTGATGATTTCAACTTTAACCAAACATAAACAGGAAGTCTTGGAAAAGAAAGGAAATTTGACACTTCCATGTCAAACTCCATCATCGCATGAAGATCATGTTATATGCTCAAAATCTCCAGAACAGCTACTAAATGGACCTTGAGGTGAGACTGTTTTTTATCTGCTGCTTGCTAATGTCAATGAAAAACAAGCTCACAGCTAAGTGGGACAGAACATATTTAGGTATTTTCTTGTAAAATACCAAAACTAGAAAACATTTACCAGCTTCTTTCCTGTTCAACATCAACACGTCAATCAGTGAATAGAAATTAATTTCTTGAATATCCGATTGACTCAGAAACAGCTCTGTGCCTGTTCTAGTGTGTGTGTGTGTGTGTGTGTGTGTGTGTGTGTGTGTGTGTGTGTGTGTGTGTGTGTGTGTGAGGACAAGGCTAACAAAATCAAGGCTTCCCAGGAAAAAAAACAGCAACCACACACACACACACACAGGCTCAACTTCAGCGCTCCTTGGCTTAATTCTCATTGAAGCCCCAAATTGACATGTCTCCCTTATGATCTTGACATATTATTAAGATTTAATGGTGGAATTATGATCATTAAAACAACATGACTGATACAGGGGCCAGCTGATGAGCTATTCATTTAACCTACGTTTCCTGTAATAATATTGAAACAGACAGTCTGCCAGTTATTAGATCATAATTAGCTGCTGCAATCTGTACGGAATCCGAGGAAATGACGGCAAGTTAGCGACGCGTCGCTGCTCGCTCTCCGTTTAGCCTCAGAGAGACACGCAGACGTCGGCAGCCCTTTTCAGTCAATTTCACGAACAAACTGTACAGTGTGAGGGGAGTCCATGTTTGAATAAAGAGGAACATAATGAACCAGATGGCAGCTGATGGAAATAACTGGCACTGTTTTGACGACAGAGCTGCCACCTTAACATCAGTGTGTGTCTGGGTGTCTTGAAACCAGCAGTTGAAGAAGTAATTAGATGCTTGTTGTTAAAGCAGGCCACTTATATAGATACTACACTAAAAGTAAAAGTACTGCATTCAAGACATTAGCCTATTTAAAGTTACTACAAGTAAATTCCATTTTGTGTGGATTCTGGCGGTCCCTGTGGACGAAAGTGGTAGTGTATGTGCGAGCACCAGACTCCCTTTATAAAAAGTCTCATTTTACAGCAGGGGTCTGACAGTCAGCCCCTTAATGATTATGAAACAGTCTCAGTTTAATACTGATGCCTCTATATGACCAACATAATTAAGAGAGGCCATCGGCGAAAAGATTCCATCGGGGCCTCCAACAGAGACCGGCCCGCCGCGGACAGACCCAGATCCGGCTTCGCTGCCACCTTTGACCTGCAGTCGGAAGCACCTGCGGGAGGTGAAGTGCTCAGCGTCCTTCCTGCTCCTCCGGTCCCCACTGGGAGCCAACACCAACACCACACTGCTGGAGACCCAGGCTGTATTGCTGGGCCCACTGGTGGGAATGGAAACACGGGAGAATCAGAACCAGGACTGAGCAGGGCAGACTGTCAGACAACTGCTTCAGTAAAATGAGAGGTTTTCTAAAGGGATCCTCAGAAACACAACTGCTTTTGTCCACAGAGGTCGCTAAAATCAGTTCCTCGTAGTAACTTCAGTAGAGAACCCGAGTAAATGTACTCGTTTGAAACCAAGAAAAGTTCAGTGAAGGGATCATCTTTGTTTTGTCATCTTTACCTTTATTTACTGTCTTTCTCCTGCTCCCCAAACACACAATGAACACATGAAGCTCTGTGCTTTTCATGCATGGCTGACTAACACACCCTGGCTCTCTGATTTCCATAAAGTGTGTGTGCACTATTGTGTGTGTGTGTGTGTGTGTGTGTGTGTGTGCACCTTAATCAACTGTGCCAGTTTAGCGATGAGAAATCTGCCCCCTCAGCTGTTTTTCCTTCTTTTTGCACAGAAGAGAGAAACCACACTGTAGGCGTCCCTCTCTCCTACAGTCGCTCCCCCCTCCGGCTTTTCTCCAGGTAGCGTTCGCCAAAGTCGTCCTATTAATAAGCAACATATTTGATTTTCAATACCCCCCCCCCCCCCCCCCCCACCCCTCTCTTCCCCAAATGAGATGTGATACGTATGGTCGGGGCAGAATTATTCAGAGGAGTCGGAGAGTGTGGGAGACGTGTCACGCCGCCCCGGGGCGTCCAACATGCTGCATGGAGCTCACCAGCTCAGACGCCCCGGGTTAGCTGTGAGCTGAGAACACCAGATCCTGCAGTTAGAATTCATTTTGCTCGTCACAACATGAATTGTTTACCACGTATACAACCAACTGAAGCTCAAACTGCCCTGTAACATCAAATAGTTTGAAGGATTCAATACAACATTAATGAAGAAAACAGAATAGGTCATTAAGACTGATCAAAAATATTATTTTTAAAGAACACTGATTAACACGTTGTATGTTGTGGCTTAAGCCGCACAAACAGAAACGTATAAACGACATTATGGTTTTCCAAGGAGTTGCAAATAAGAATTCACACAGTGACTACTTAGTTTCCCTCTGCTTTCAGTCTTTATGCTAAGCTAAGCTAATCGCCTCCTGGCTCCAGCTCCATAGTCAGTGCACAGACATGAGAGAGGTAAAAAAAATAAAGATAAATATAAATTAAGTTTTTAGAGCACGTTTCTATAGTAGGGTTACAAAGTGCTTTACGAACATGTTAAAGGCTGTTTTGTCAACAAATTTTTGCAGGCACATTTTACAAACAAATGTGTTTATGGAAGAACAAACTAAGGTGGAGTGATTTCCTTTAAACTGTATCACTCTGTTATCTCTATTTGAATAAACTCACTTCCTCCTTCATATATTTTATTGTTTTAGCAGGAGAGAAATCTGTTGTTAAAAGGATATAACAAAAACAAAACAATACACACAGTACAGTAAGTTTGAGAGATTTCAGCTTTCAAAACCATCGTCTAAAATATAAATAAATATGAATTTATACGGTGAAGTTTGTATTTTTATTGAATTACATTGTACAGTAAAATGTCCCTTGTGACAAACCAACTAAAGAATTGATTTATTCCTGCAGGTTTGAGGCTTTTGTTCAACTGATAATGACGTGTGATTGTACTAAAAGTTGTTAATTTCTCTTTGTCTTTTCCCAATTTATCCCCACAAACAGGTGTTGTGCTTTGAGCCTGGTGAGGATGATCTGTGAGCTGCCTCCACACCTGTTACTTGTTGCCCATTACTGCTCCTCCACTATAAAGGTGTTTGAGTCTGTCGCTGCTCTGTTTGGCACTAAGACCTGAGAGCTGCACTTTCTGCTACTTCTGTTTTGTTTTTTTCGTGCCGCAGGTGTCGTGTGTAAAGTTTTAAGTGGAATCTTTAACTCCTATAAAAGCATATAGGATGTTTAGACTCCGTCAAGAGCACGTCTCAGAGTCACAAAGTTCAGACACTTATTTGCAGACAAAACAATAACATGAGATGGGAGCCTGCTGCTCTGCCCATTGCTGCCCTGGGTTAGGGAGTGGTGAGCAGCGGTGACTGTGTCCTGTGCTGATTACGCCGCTGATGGGCCTCCGTTTGTCACTGCTCTCGCTAGCTCCAGCGCCGAGCAGCAGGGTTCCCTGATTACTTAATTGCTTGTAAGAGCTCGTTAAAGCTTCCTATCCATCATAAGTCGTATGGCGAGTATCAATTTCAGAGTGAGAGATGGAGACAGAAAGAGGGAGAGAGAGACGCTCTGATGAGCAATTAGTGACGTGAAACGCCTTTTTGAATTGTTGTAGTTTCATTTTCTTTGGGAAAATAAAGTGGAATTCATCACATGGATGGATGCTGCTGTGTTACCAAGTGATAAACACATCCCTGATTTCCCTCTGCTACATCTTATGAAAGTTTTAGATTGAAGAAAGTGGAGAAACTGAACGATGGGGAGAAAGTTGTGTGGCTCCATGAAAACAAAATACATTTTCAGATATTTTCATAAGAAGACGGAAAATGTGTTTTTTCCTCTGTGGCATATGTCTACAGATTTTGTTATTTTTGTATTAGGATCATATTGTTGCGTGAGGATAAAAGATCCCACACTTTCTCGCCTCTGAAGCCCCCTCAGCTGAATTCTGTCTTCACATCTGAAGCACGCTAAACGGTCATCTCAATGGTTTCCACTGATGTTGGTCTTGATGGGTTATGGGCTTTTTTTTTTTTTTTTTTTTGCTGCTGCAGCAGAGGTCCCAAAAACGGAGGGCAGAAAACATCCAGTAATTTGTATCCATAGCTTAGAAGAGCTTTACAAGATACTCACAATCTTACCAGGTGCAAAATTAGAATTGGATGCTGTTCGTATTAATTGGTGATCATTTGCAAAGCGGGTGGAAAAAAACGTCTTTTGCCAAGAGCAAGTCTTACAAGCCCCCAGCTGGGGTTGTCAGGGGCAGGCTTGTTGGCATTGTGGCAGCATATGTTTGGTGCCAAGAACACCATTGATTTGCATTTCTTTTATATGAATTTTACAAAGCAGAAATGCTCTTTTGTGCAGAAGTGATCCCAAAAGTGAGTGTTGCAATTAATCACAAGTGAAATTTATCGGCTGATGAAAAGCCATAATTCTACTTGCAATCTCTTTTTTTTCTGTTTTTTTTTCTGTTTTTTTTTTAAAGAAAAAGTGGCAGCATCTGCAGTGCACTCGCACTCGCTTTTTGATGAATGTGCCTTTAAAGCCGTGCAGTTTGGCTCCATTTAAAACTGGCTCGAAGGAAGAAAAACAGCAGTGCGATCTTTGAGATACTGCAAATGCCATAAGTCATGAAAATAGTTCTTCTGTCTCAAAAACAAGCAGTGCATAATGTCGTTGAGTGACGCGAACTTGGGAAAAGATTGAAATGAGATTGTGACACGAGCAAATGAATATTAAGCACGGTTTGAAACTCGTCTGGGATCGTCTCAATGTCGTGTGAGGGAGACGCAAATAACCCTCAGCATTCGAGGAACCTGGATGCAACAACCACGCAGTCCTTTCAAATATTGATTCACATTTTATTCATAATTATTTGATGCACCTACCGCACGTCTTCAAGACCTATTGGGACATCTAATTGATCCAATTAGGCAATTAATTCTTTGGTAGGATTAGAGACGATCAGGCTTGTATGTGTAGAGACGAGGCCGGCCCTGCCAAGAGATGGACAGGCTCCAGGTTTTTGCTTCATCTCCAAGACGGCTCCAGATGGGTTGGGGGCTTGAGACTCATCGGTGGCCAACTGGTCCAAACCTCACACTGAGACTAGCCTACAGTATCATAGGCACACAGTCCCCGAACAACGCTCTGCAGCATATTCCTGCATGCTTGTTGTCAATATTGGGAAATCATTATTAAATGATACGGACCCCCGACTACTCTCCTCCCTGTGCTTTAAAGGAGCCCTATGGAGTTTTCTTGGAAACAACGAACACCAAACCACACTGTGTGTATCCTCGAGGTATAACAGACATATAACATTAGAAAATAAAATGTTTTAAGCCAAAGTAAGAAAATATAAAAAATAAAAATTCTGCCTTCAACGACATCTGAAAGGTGAAAATAATATTTAACTTATTTTTCTTTATTTGGTTTTGTTCATGTTCATACAACTGTGTGTGCATTGGCTAGCTGTCTTCTTCTCTGCCTTTTGCTGGCAAAAGACAAACTCAGGGGTTATTCACATGTTGCGTTTAAAAACGCGTGGAGAACGCCAGCCGTCGCTTTCATCCTTTTTATTAAGGTGCTTGGTGAGGGGGTGGGGGGTTGCGCTACTGTCGCGCCTGCCATTACTAAGCAATCAAAACCTTCACGCTGCGATGCCAATGATGATGAAGTTGCGGTAATTTAGCAATAAGCCTTTCTGACTAAAAGTCAAAACAGAGAAATTGGTTTCCCTCACCGTAAATCCGTCACAGTAGCTTCACTGTTCGATTTTCCTGTGTCGGTTTGGCTGACCTTTCAACCACATGTTGTGACGTCCTTGGACAGAAAGGATGAAGCAAGTAAAATAATCAGAGGGAAAGATAGCAAAGCTCTGGCTAGCCCTGCCCTAAAATGATTTACTAGTACTAGTCCATGCATTTACCGCAGACTGATATTAACGTAAAAAAGGAAAGCTATCTGTCAGCTGTATTTGGTTGTTTCTCGTCACATGACATGCAGCGGTTCCAAAAGTTGAACTATTTCTGGCACTTGGGAATGCTTGCGCAACGCAACGGTGTCGCCTTTAGTGTTGGAGCGCTCCCGCCGCACGTCTACATTGACAACAATGGATCTGAGGGTACAAAAAATGATACATGTGAATAGCAATAGCATGTTAGCACTTTGCAATCAGATTGTACAGTTGCCACTCAGGACACAAGTGCAGCCATGATATCAGCAAACTAAAAATGGAAGAAGTCTCTGTCAACTGGAGCTCGTTCCTACTTGTCATATTTCGCCCCTTGGAAAGAAGCCTCTGGCGTCGTATCTTGACGCAGAAGGTTCGTGCTAGGATAACGTTGCAACACGTGGTAAACATTGTGAAAAGATCGCGGTGAGGTTGAGGCAACAATACAACTTAGTTCATGGGACTCAGTGACTTAGCGTCACATGAACGTCGTCAGTAAACACAACTCAACTTTTGGTTTTCACACAGGAAACAAACGTTGATCTCTTGAGTAAAAGACCTGTGTCGCTCTTTATACTGTGCTTCCGTTGCTCTGAGCGTCTAATCATGACGTGGATGAGTTTACGAGTGTGAAGTTTGAGCGGTTCTTGAGTGCTAAAAAAATATGAACTACTCGATGTAACATTTTGGTCCTGGCTGATTTACTGACATCTGTGGTTAATGACGGTACGAGCGAGTCCTAGATTTCAGTTGGAGTCCACACAATGTATATACCACTGGGAGCCACAAACACACATTGCTCCTCCGTCAGAAATGCAGCAGAAGAAGAGCGACTTGTTTGTCTTTTTACAGCCAAACAAAGTGTTTTCTGAGAGGAGAGGATGCCTTATGTTACAATGTTTTACATCAAGAAGACAGTCAAGAACAACTTCACTTTCTCTTCCAACACATCACATTCAAACCCTAATTAGCAATCTTTACAAAAATCAAGAATAATAATTGGTGTGTCCGCCCTGTGATTTGGACACTCCAAAATGTAATGGTGTTGTTAGGATTGAGTCTTTACATGAGATTTATTTACAATTGGGAAAAAGAATGTGTTAATTAAGAGTCAAAGTTTATTTGCATTGAAAGAAAAGAAGAAGATACATTCTGACATGAATCGCTGACATATACGGGATACACATGCTGCAGGAGGCAGGTGAGGGGCAGCAGATCACTCAAAAAGGGGCTCCTGTGATTCAAATAAAGTACCCGATGTTTGTGACACTTGTGAGAAAGAGTAAACTGTCTGTCCAACAAACTTTCCCAGCATCCGAGCCCACTCCGTGTCCTCCTGGAGATCCCCAGCGATCAATATTAAAGAGGGGAAGGACAGAGTTCCACCAAAGGGCTCCGTGGATAAAACGGCACCCGTCCTCCCCCACTGGAGCGACTCTCCGAAAGCCTTGAGTTATATTCCTGTAATTAGCTAAGTATCCACACCGGCTCTCTCACACACACACACACACACACACACACACACACACACACAGAGTCCCTGTTGGCTCCGTATACGCTCATCCCTTGTTGATAGAAGATGCAATCAGAAAAACAGCAACACGGGGAGAAAAAAAAAAAGAATCAACACATCAAAAAACAAACTTTCAACAATGACCCTACTTCTTCTTGCGTGCAACTTTTCCCCTTACACCTCGCTTTTTTTTCTTCTTCTTCTGTCACGGGTATAAGGGGCAAGAGCACTGCATCCCCCTTTTTTCCCTCTTCCAAGGATAATGATTTACAAAATGCCTCTCATCAAAGAATTCATTAACAACGAACGTTAATTAAAAAATAAATGAGTAAACATCAATATCAAATCTCAGCACTGTGGAAGGGAATACATTATGCAGAGTAATGATGTTTGAAAGGGGCTTTAGCACCTCTGTGGGACTCTTTTAAACCCCTTACCTCTTAGGCAGTTGCTTATTTTGCAACCCTTTGTTGTTTAACAACAAAGAGAATGGGCTCTCATAATGTTATATTAATCAGCGGATTAATATTTCAATTTGATTTGCTTTATAGTTGAGGTGCTGTTGGCATTTCCATTTTCCCTCCATATGTGCAGCGATGTTAAGTGGTATCATTACCATTTTCTACCTGGGGGTTCGGGGAGATAACAGGCACCAGTGATAGCTCTATTCTGCGGAGGGAGAGGGAGATTTTTTCGGGGGCGCTCATGCATTTTTTAACGGCAGTGTTTGGTGTGCCTTCACATCCATTATTCTCCAATGTTGCACTGCAAACAGCTGAGTCACAGCCTTTTCCTGCCCGCCACAGGACAGCACGAAACAATAACGACCTCAAATTCAGAACGAGAGCGCCCCGGTTTAAAAGGTGTCCACTGATGTTCGGTCAAAGAGGATTCATTTGTTCTAAATCCTCTTTGACAACTTTTGTTTCCTACAGGAGTCTGCAGATATAGAGTCAAGTAATGTGTTATAATTGAACCGGACACGGACCTGAATGAGTCATGATCTGGTTCAGATGTGGCCTTCTGTGGTCTTTATCTTAAGAGAATAATAAAAGTGTCTTTTCTGAACGTTCAACTGTTTTATTCTTTGTGTTTGGGTGCATTGTCCAATTTAAAATGCGATGCAAGAAGGAAATCACTCCACAACAAGAAACAACAAATAAAGTTCTGGGTATAAGAAGACGGATGTCGAGATAAACTCAAAGTCATTACAGGATAATCATCACACACAAGTCCTCTCAGGTCTTCCATACACTTCTTTCCTGAATACTGCACTGCTGATTTTATTTGTTTATTTTACGTATGAGCTTCAACTGACTTTTGTCTGTTGTTCTAGCTGAAGTCAGGTGAAGTTGTACATCCGTCGAAAGCCACAAAATGTCCAAAAACTAAAAAGATGATCTGGTTTGGGCCTGAAAAGATCCACAAAAACAACACAGTTCCCAGACAATCTGAAAAAGGCCGCCCTCTGCTGCTAAACATAACCTGTACGATCAGTGTCAACTTGGCTTTACTCTTCTGCCTCCAGCTAATCACATCCTATCAGCAGAACACGTCTTAAGGAAAACAGACAAGCAATTAGGACATGGATTATTTGTCATAAACACCATTCACTGCCATGCAAATGCAACGTAATTGCCCGGGCAGACCTTGAGCGACAAGTCATTAGATGATTGTTCACAACGGTTGATTGCGACGTGACATGCGTGTCTCGCTGGATACATAACTGAAGTAAAGTGTTGACATCATTTCAAAAGGCCTCGTGCTCATCATCGCATCCAAACCCTCGGTGAACAGCAGCGCCGCCGGCAGCGCAAACATTTCCCTTTTTTTGTGTTTTGTTATTTGTGCATTATTCAATTGTAGCAGTCGGATGCACAGTTCAGCTTGTTAAGGATGGACGGCGCACACCGGCTGAGGTTAAACTTTATTTTTAGCTTGAGGTTGTTTCTCATCTGTACAATGCAGGACGACAATCCTCGTAAAACACACAGGAAAGCCATCGGAGAGGTTCTTAGTAATAGCCTGAAAGAATGGCCAGTCACATGACCTCAATGCAACTGAACATGTGTTTAATTTGTTTAAGATTAGTCTAAAGGGAAATACACCAAATACACAAATATCTTGACTTCTTATGCTGGCGTTGTGTATAAAAAGCTCTCCAGGTCCTGCGAGGATCATGTGATGAGAATGTAAACACCCAAATAAAAGCTGCCTTTCTCGCAGCAGACATTTTTAACTTTTCATAGCAGTAAAAGCAGACAGTGAGCCAGGACCCCGAAACTGATGCAGCTAAATGGAATCCAGCCATCATTCATACTCTTGTTTACACCTGTGCTTTTCCTGTCTCAAGTGAACGAGGCGTGTCTACACTTAAACTACCCAACCAGTGTGCTGCAGTACATAGCTCGCACACGCAGCAAAATGTGTAATTGCCCAAATATGTGCACTATATGCTGTACATGTTGAGTTAATGATAAGAAAACCAATGTAACCAAGTGCTTACTCAGCCACAGAACAATGAATCAATGTCAGATGAGACAGCGACTGAAAGGGTTCATTTCATCATATTATAATGTCGACTTTGTGCACGTGACTAATTTGTGTTTTTGATCTTGATCTAAAAAGCAGATGTGTGTGTTGACAGACACACAGTATCTGTAATGTTTTTCATTGATCATTAGATTTGCTTTTCATTATTTCTAATCAGTGTTTTCTTAAAGGATTCCTCAGGGTCACATCCTCCTCATTCTTTCTAAATACCGCAGTGACCCGCGTGTCTACATCTGTGTGTGTGTGTGTGTGTGTGTGTGTGTGTGTGTGTGTGTGTGTGTGTGTATGAGCATGTGCACTGCTGCCCTTCATAATCAGGGGTCTGACAGAGCCCCCACTCTGCCAGTGAATTGCTCACAGCTGCGGGCCCCTTGTCGCGCTGGCAGCCTCGGCCCTGTCATCGCGCGTCCGCCTATCTGACCTGCTAATTTGGAGCATATGTAAGTGCTCTTAAAGTGGCGGGCCTTTTGACATGCCACAAACAGCAGCTGTGGCAGCTGCCCCGAAGGAAAGCTTTATTTAATTCAATTACATCTTTTGGAGATATGTAAACGAGGAGCTGGGAGAGGAGGAGGAGGGAAAGGTGGGTGAAGAGGGAGGAGAGGAGGAGGACATAGGGGGGGTGATCTGTCCTTACCTATCGTCATCACACCCCTTTCTCATTCTCTTGTCCCTAAAAGACCCTCCACCCTGCCTCCTCGCCATCACCTCCTCTCCAACTTGAAACCCTAAAAGTGTCGAGGCCCAGGTGGCTCGATGGGCAAATGATTGGGTGGGTAAACTGTTGCAAAAAACCCTCACCTCCCCTCTCAGACCCCCCTTTACTGCTCACTGTCTCTCCGGCGGGGGGAGTCTGAGGGGGGATAATCAGGGTCAGGATCCTCTGCCACACTGATCAGTACGTCTCAACCCCCGGGCAGCCCTGCAATTAATGCGCCGTTGAAAGGGAGCGAAAATATTCACCATCTGGCAATTAGGGCTCATAGGCTCCCTCTTTCTGTCTCTCCACCTCTTCTTTCCCTCTCTGGGCTTTACATGTAATTGTGATCTTATTCCTGTTCCAGCTCCAGCGCCTTTGCACTGGCCCAAGGCCCATTTGCCGCTCCGAGGGTCTATATAGGAATGAAACGAACGCAGGATCGCAATCCAGGGCAATTCAGAAACCCCTCTCAGTCCCAAAAATGGAGACGTAATAACGACCCTTCTTGTCATTTTTTTTTTCTCCCCCTCCCTCCCTCCTCGCTCCGCGGAGGATTCATCCCATCTCTTGCTCTTCCAGGCCCAGCTGCTGCTGGCCTGAAAAGGGGCTTGAAAGAGACTGGTGTCATCATGATCAAATTAACTCTTTCTCTCTGGATGGGACCAAAGGTTGTCAATGGTACTGTCGTCTGTAGTCTCTTTTTTTCTCGTTTTTTTTTTAACACATCAATGATGTTATGATTAGTCATTTTGCTGCCGACAATGGTCGCCAAATGCGCGTGAATGCCCTCTCCCGTCAAAAGAGGAGCGAAGGGCTGTTGAAAGACATTGATTTGGAGAGAAGTCATACATCTTTCCAGGTTTCTTCTCTCTCCCTCCTCCTCCTCCTCCTCCTCCTCCTCCTCTCCACACACTCATTGTGAAATTCAAATCTGGGAATGACAAATAGAGTGATTACGCTCACCATTGATCTGGCTAGTTTTGAGTTGCAAATGTGCAACCTCGACATTTGGCTAGTGCGAGTCAAGGTCTCAGGGACAATGGAGAAGCAAATTTGAGGAAGCAGTGTAGGTGGCAGAGAGCAGTGAGAGATGCTCCGCAGAAAGAAAAGCTGCGAGTATCACAAACCGAGGCCAAGAGGGTTTCCCATTAATCTAGAAATCTATTTTTTTTTTTGTAACATCAAGACGTCAGGATGTTCCAAATGTTCAATCAAAAAAATAAACCCTTGTTGCTTTTCTCCCTTCATGTTTCTCATGTAAGGTCAGCGTTTGTCGACTTTCCTTGATCCGCTGACCTCAATCTCTCTTGTTTTTTAGTTTTTTTTTAAATTGCTGCACCACTATCCCCACAGCGAGCCGCCGCCATTGTGCTTTGCTGTAAAGCGCTAATTACACATATTGAATTATTAACAGTCATTATCAAAGCTTGTGCTTAACTTGTTTTGTTGTAGCGTGAGGTTCCTGTGATCTCGGGCAGTCATTACTTATTAACAGACTGGATACTTTTCCCCCAGTTGCCGCATGTCGACGCATGGCCCTTAATGACGCGCTCATCCTGTTTGCCCCCCCGCTTCAGCTCCAGCTAAACGGCAGAAATAATATTGGGGTTACACTGAAGGGGAAAAGGCATCGCAAATATTACTATTTATTGGCTCAGACGGAATCATTATCATAAAGGGAGATTAATTAAACTAGTATTTAGAATCAACTGTTTACATAGCAGAGGAGTGGTTTTTATCTGAGATTAAATGGCACCGTTTCTTCAGGGGGGGGGGACGCCAGATTATCATTTGAACCCTGGCGGACGAATAACCGGTGCTTTAACCTTCATTATAGCCTTTAGCTGCCAGGTAAAAGCCTCGTATCCCGATAATGAGATCTCTGAGACAGATCGAGTAAAGTAGCTGTTTGTGAGATGTTTTTCACAGATTTTGTTGAATTTTGTCGTATAAAGCGATGACTCCCAGCTAGAGGTACTTGTGTACCCAACAAGGTACTTCTGCAGTTGGGGGTGGAAAGACTGATGAGCAGCAAAAGTAATTCTATAAAATAGAAATAACGATTTGATTCGTGAAATATATCTATACATGTATAAACATACTGAGACAGCACCTCACATACCACAAGTTGTAACCAAGAGTGCATGAAAAATAGTTAGACTAAATGTAGCCTGAAGCAAAAGTCAAACAGTTAAAATAGCTAAAAGTAACGGATAAGGTTAAAATGGTTAGCTAAAAGCACAGACAGTAAATTAGTAGCTAAAGGTAAAACTAACAGTAAAACTGTTACAATAGCTAAAGGAAATGGATGGCTGACATGGTAAGCTAAAAGTAATAAACAGTTGAAACAGTTAGCTAAAGTAATGGATAAAATGGATAAAATTGTAAGCTTAAAGTTACAGACAATAAAATGAAGTAGCTAATAGTTACTTTGTTAAAAAAGGTAAAAGTAACGGATAAACAATTAGATAAAGTAATGGACAATGACTAAAACTATTAGTAAGACAGTAAATTGAAATGTTGAAAGTTCCATTCTAAGTAGTACGAATGGAAACTGACCAAACCAAGAATCATATCAATAATATCCTGTTTAAAATCAATAAAAAATAAACATATCTGGAACATAGAACACAGAGTTTTAATTAGGAAGCTGGAACCTCTGGTGTGAAGGAAACATCTTCACTGATCGATCATTCAATGATACTTCAGAGGCAGTTCTAATACAATTCAGTTGTTTTCAATCACTAATTAGTACAAATCACTATGTTTAGAGGTTTTTGCACAGTGTCAGTACACCAGCACACTACATAACAACAAGTCACATCTGTGAAATGTCACGATAACTTTCGATGTATCCGCCATCATCATTATTCTAAAGAAAGCTGTGTCCGCGTAGAAAAGGATGACCGCAGACTTTCTTATTTTGTCCACATTTAAACATCCCAAAGTTGAAAACAGACTTGTAAAAGTTGCAGGGTAAAAATACTTCTTCGTAAACAGCCACTTTCATTTGATAACACACAAATCTCTCCTCTCAAAGCCACTGCAGCTTAATGATTCATGTCAAATTTAAGAAAGGGTGAAAACAGGTCCTAAAGCCTGGCCTAAGTTTAGGCTCTCAGGTGAACGCTTGTGGACAGGTACTCCTGAAACGACCTTCATAACCAACCACCTGGCTCTAAATTCGGCTCCATCCAAATGGAATGAGAGTATGGAAATAGAAAGACAAACATTGAGGGCAGAAACCGTGACAGACAACTGTGCAGGGAGGGGGTTCGGAAAATGGCACGCAGGTCACAGAGATATCTCCTGGAAATAACCAGGAGCCTGGAAAGAAAAACAGCTGGTATTACATGTCGAAAACAAAGAAGATATCAGGTCTGAGGAGGACAGACTGTGTCTGTGGGGTGAGGAGCTTTCATAAGCACTTAAACAAATCACGGGCGCGTCGACCACACATGTTGAAGGTGGGGTGAGACGCCGCCGCGCTTTTTTGCACATGCAAATGTGGAGCTGGATTTGAGTGGCACGCCAAACTGCATCCAGGCAAAGAGAGAGAGGAGGGTGGGGGGGGGGGGGGGGGGGGAGCCTGGCTGAACCCTCACCTGCAGGACCTCCACCCAACCAACGCCAAACCACATTCACTTTGTTCTTTTATCCTCACTTCCGACCTTTTGTTGCTCTGTATGTGGTTTAAAGCCTGAGATGAAGGGGGGTTGATTACACCACACATCAGCAGGTGGAGGAAGGATTCATATCCTTTATGTTAGTGAAAGTGTATGTAACACCGGATAAAATACCCAGTTACAAGTGAAAGTACTGCAGTACAAATGTAACTCAAGTAAAAGAACACATTGTCTATTTTCAGGGTGATGTTTTATATATTAAATGTATTACTGTGTTAATGTTGCAGTGGGCCACGGTGGATATCATTTGAACTACTTTACATACTGTTAGGTACTTAATCTATACGAATCCATCATATTCTCAAGCTGATCATATGTTTTGAATGTAAAAGTAACTCTACCCGTCAAATTAACAGCCCAGTCGTCAGGACATTTTTTTGGTGAATTGTGCATTTCTGCAAATCGCAGATAAGTTGACATACGGTCAGAGCAATGTAGTAAATCAAGTGCCTACTATTTAAAATGATGTGATAGAATCGCTAGTGAGAGAGTCAGCTCAGGGCAGGTGTGGGGAGGTGTGGTGGATGGTTCAAACAAAGACAGGACTTTCACCCAGGAGACAGCTCTTTGTGTCTGGTGTGAAACCAAAAGTAAACACTGACTTCATACGCAACGTTAGGGAACAACACTAAGGACGGCTGTTATTTATTTACGCTAGTCACGTTGTAACGTCACGTTGTTACATCACGTTGTTACGTCAAGTCTTTACATTAAGTTCTTACGTCACATTGATATGTCACGTTGTAACGCTACGTTGTTACATTAAGTCTTTACATTAGGTTCTTACGTCACATTGTTACGTTAGCATTTTTTCCTGAACTTAACGAACGTCAACCACGTTGCATTGTTCGTTTTTTGCAAGCGCGATACAAGGCTGAGAGGAAACGTATATATGAAATGTATTTTGTTTTTCATAAACGTTCACATTCAACGTTCTTCCTGCTGACTGGGTTGCAAGTACGTGTAGCGGAGTAAAGAGTACATTGTTTCTCTCTGAACTGTAGTGAAGCATAAAGTTCTACACTTTCCCCCCCACTGCAGAATATGATTGATATCTTACATGTTTTGCAAAGTGAATACGTTTCTTCATCTAGGACAAGAAGCTAACATCTTACAATTCATCCTGCTAATTTGCCACAAAAGGTGTTTTTAAATCCTGCTATGTTTCCTTTATGTCTTTGATATCGCCTCTTTTCTTTCACTCGTTTTGTTCAATCAGTGGCTCTTTTTCATCGTTTGTCCTCAGATCTCCTCCTCTCTTCTCTTTCTCTTCTCTGACCTTTTCATGGTCTTGATCTTTCCTCCTCCTCCTCTGGACCTTCCCGCTCTGCGTTAACTGATCTGTCAGCTCTCGCTCCTCGTCGCTCCTCGTCTCTCCTCGTCTCTCCCCTCCACTCTCTCTGTCTGTCTCCCTCTCCCGCGCTCTCCTTTCCTCTGCGTTGAACAAATGGGTAATAAGCACCACTTTGTAGCTCTCTCCTCTTTTTCAGATCCAGAGTGAAGAGTCTGATTAAATAATCATTGGAGTAGCGGTGTGCGTGCGGCTTTCCCCCTGCTCCTCACCTTGGGGACATATTGTCCCCTGTCACTGAAACCTCGGGGACAGAAGGCTCCGCCGTGGGGAGGCTCAGCAGGGGAGCAAGGGGCTGATGAAACGAAGATCGGGTAATGAAGGCATGGCCCATGGCTTCCGTGGCTCCGCCATATGTTTCACCAAATGCAAATTGCCCCCAATTCAAACAACTTTTTCATCTTGATATATGCAAATGTGTTTATAAATACTGGCTTATAAATATAGCATTACAGTTTTTGAGGAGGGAGCTTTGAGTCGTTTTTCTCCCTCGCTCTGCTGTTGTCACGTGTGGCAGCGGCGCAGCGTGACAGGCTTTAACGAACGTGGGCTCGGACCTGGCAGCGCCTAATGGCGTCCTGGGGGACAGGAAGTGAGGGGGTCAAAGAGAGGGGAGCGCCGACTGGCCTGCGCACCAATGAGAGCGGCCCTCGCGAACAGCTCATCCAATTAAGAATCCGCCCGGTGATCATGCAAGCCAATGACAAAATGAGTGCTAAAGGTGAGGTGGCCACACATTTGAACTTTTGACATTTTGATTCATTTATTTTTGGACAACAATCTAAAGCGTTTGAAACAGTTGGTTATGATAAAAAAAAATCAATAATCTATCAAATAAAATAACTGGATTAAAATGAAAGTTTTTGAGTTTACATGAGTTCTAAACACTACTGTGTGTGTGTGTGTGTGTGTGTGTGTGTGTGTGTGTGTGTGTGTGTCGCGCTTAGAGCAATGAACCCGAAACATCAACATCAAAGAGGCAAAATGTTAAATAATGATAAAGCCTTGATTGCAGTCTAATTAACTTGATTGAGCAAGCCGAGAGCTAAACTGCTAATATATTTCTGTTCTGACCTGGAAAAACTTTGTGACACATGGAGAGGGAAAAAACACTTTTATATATTTATATATATATATATATATATATATATATATATTCTAAATTCTAAATATTGATTCATTATGAGTTATTCCCTCTTAGTTTTAGACAGTTGCTGTACGTCCTGTTGGCCCTCTCCTGACGTGTCATTCCGGTGCCATTCATGCGCTTCCTGTATGCTGTCTTTCAGGCCCGGGGGGGGGCCGCTCCCGTTGTTGGGGGGTGCAGTCAGGTGTCAGTCGCCGCGGTGATGATCAGATTGTCACAGTCCCGCTGGTTCCCTTGGAGACGGCACCTGAGTCGACGCCTGTGCCAACATCTTCATCAACACCCGCAGCAACAGCAGCTGGCGGCTCTGGACCGGGCCGCGTGGCCAAGTGGGTCAGACCTCACTGAGGGTGTGTAGAGGCAGTCGACCGTGAGGCCTGGTTGTTGTTGTCGTCAGGTGTGGTGCATTCTGGGAAATCCTGAGGGCGTAGAAAGGGTTTGTTCCCAAATCTGTTAGTGATACCAATAAAGTTTTTTTGCATCCAACACGGGGGCCGTCATTAATTTAATATCCTTTTTTTTTTTTATTACTCACAGGAATCATGATATTTGAATTAACACAAGTGATCATTTGGGTTTCTGGTTCTGTAGCTCTGTGGTTTTAATGGATGTTTTTGCCACCTTTGCTCTCACACCTCAGTTCAGGATGTCAGCTTACTAATAATTCCCATGTGTTGGTATTCGTAAGTTTACAAGCAGAGAGCTCCAGTCAGCTGTTAATCCTAATGGGCAGGTTGTGTTTAAAACCTCATGGCGGTGGTTTGTGTGCCGTAGACTTTTGGTGAAACTTAAAACTGTGACGAAACTTTTCTGTGCATCAAATACTATTTTACTCTATTCTACTCCTGCAAACTAGGACAATAAATACTCTTTGAAGGGTAAAAAGGGAAGTATTTTACAGAGAAATTCTGTATTGAGGGTGACATGATTCATTTCCTTTCCTTCCTTTGTAAGATGCTTTGGGGCTGATGATCTTTTGCGTTATGTACTCAGACTGACTGGACGTAAGGATCACGTCATGAACTTTAAACTGGTTTGAGCGATTGATGCAACAGATTATACAAATTCTGACCGAGGCGAGATAATAAAAGGGGTACAAGCTAAGAAAGGAAGCAAATACACGACCTTTTTCTAACTAAAGCTTTCAAATTGTCAATGTTTTGACACCTCATCCGGTGTTTAACACTGAACAGAAAAAGATGAACAGAAAAAGATGTGAACAAACAGACTGAGGAGAAAAAGTACTGAGACTGTTACATTTATACTGTTTTATTGGTACTCCTATTATTTGTTGAGCTGTATCAAATATGTTACTGACTGTTGTTTGTATACACTGTGGATACTTGTTTTTGTTGTTGTCATTAGTAGTTTTATTATTGATTCATTGTTCCCTTTTGCCTTAGAGTTTTGAATTACAGTTTTACTTTATTTACTTTGCTTAATAGATTAAAAATAAACAAGTAAAAGTCCTGAATTCAAAATATAGTTGAAGTACCAAACATACTCATTGTGCAGATTGTCCCTTTAAAGAATAATATATATCATACAGTTGTTTATTCTATTTAATTGTAATGCTATCGGGGGGCTTAATCAACGATAATACATCAGGATTGATTAATTCCTTCACATTTGGTATTAGTAATCTGAATCTGCAAAGTAACTAAAGCTGTCAAATAAATGTACTGGTGCAAAAAGTACGATACTTGCTTCGAAAATGTAGTGGAGTAGAACGTATAAAGTTACAGAAAAACTAAATAGTCAAGGTCAAGTACCTGATAATTGAAAATCAGTACATTACTTCATCTCTCACACACAAGACACATTGTCCGGCTGATCTGAGGCCTGTGTGAGTCCTACAGTCTGCAGGTCTTGACGGATGAGTTGTGCTGGTTACTGTAACCTGGTTCACAGTCAGCTCATTAGCCGAGTGCTCTGCTGCTAATCCGGGGGGGGGGGGGTACAAACTGGATGTTAATTAATCACAGACAGAGACGACCTGGCATGCAACTGCAGTGGTGAACGCTGCTGCAGTGTCGGCGTTAACACTGGAGTGTTGTTTGTGCCGCACACAACAAGGGTTACTGTGTTACTGTGTTACTGTGTTCGCTGCAGAGAAGATGATAAGAAGTCAACAAAGAAGGCAGCGGAGCGGCCGTGTGATCACAGGGAGCTTAAAGGAGAAGACAGTTTCAACAAAAAGGGTGTGATTGAAGCCTTTTAATTAGTCTTGATGAGAAAAGTAAAGTTGTAAAATAGATAATAAAGATAATTCACTTTTTGTCAGGTTTTAAGGTGGATCTTAGACTTGTTTTCCTTTTTTCCTAAAAAACGTGGCCATCATGCGCCAAAATCCCATTTATTTCCACTGATATAGTATATACAGCAAATGAATCCTTGATTAGCCACCAGCTAAGCTAAACATGTTTCATTATTTTTTATTAAATAAACTAAACTTTGTGTTGTTGTTTTTTGTCAAAAACTTAAAAAGCATGAAGGTTTTTCTCCTGGGTTCAAGGGTTGCTAGATTTAATGTCATAAAAACGTAACAAAAAAGCTAATTGATTTAGGTTTAAATATATATATTATGTTTGTTAACTGACTTCCTTCTCTCTCTTCTTTGTTTTTGTCTATCTGATGAATTCAAGTTCAATATTTGTATTTTCTTTCGCTCTGTTTTTGTCTCATGGCTCTACGTGGCTCTTCAGCTGTTAATGCTCCACACAGCTAGTTGCTAATGTTAGCATAGCCTTTTTGCTAAAAAGCAAGCAGCTGCCTGCTGCTGCTCGAAATTACGTGATGAGAAACAAAACATACGAGCTGATGGACGCTAAAATGCTCCGAGGAACTGAGTGACCCCTCTCTCACATTACACTGAGTTATTTGATCCATAACTTGTGTGAAATCTTTAAAATCTTCTCTTGAATGACACAACTTCTGCGCTTAAGTCATGCCACTACAAAACATCTCAGCTCATCTGACAGAAAGAACATGAACACACCGTAAAAAGTAAACACAGTGAACTCTCGTAAGTGGTAGAAAGGAGGTGGAGGCTGTGACAGAAAGTGGGGAGCTGTGTGTGTTCATCAGAGTAACAATGGCTCCCTCTTGAGGGTTTGGTGTGAAGGAAAGCAAAGAGAGGAAGCAGAGAAAGGAGATTATCTTCTTCTTTATTGTAAGCCTTCAGAAACACCATATGCATTGAATATGCATATTACTGAAAATATTTCACCTACAGTGTATTCATACTCATACTACTGTCTATACTTTTATTTATACCTGCAAACCGCCGCACGTACGGTTAATATTGCATATATCTTAGTGTACTCATATATTATCCCTCGTTTGTTCTATGTATTACCACGATACATATGTACATTACTCTGTACTTTACTGCTCTTTGCACTTCTGGTTGGATGCTAAACTGCATTTCGGTGTCTGTGTTTGTACTTTGTTCAATGACAATAAAGTTGAATCTTGAATGGCCCATGGCTTCCGTTGAATCTAATCTATACATGTAACTTAGGGGTTTAGTATGTTTTACTGAGCTAAATATGAACTATTATTGTTTTGATCTTGTGTCATGCTTCAGTTTGATACCTAACAGTTGCACGCTGTTTATCATTTGTTTAGTTTGTGTTTTTGCCTGTTTATGTTCATTTATGTTTCATGTTGGATTTCATTTTGTTAATTTTTGGTGAATAGTTTTATGACCAAACCTAATCAATTATTAATAATCCTGAGTTGTTTTCTTCTTTATTTTACAGAAGCATGGTGAATGTCAACGTTTTCATAATATTAAGAGAGAATACAGATTTATCAACACAGAACATTTAAGTTAAAGTAAATGTTACTACTGTATACTGTACTCTGTGGTTCACTGTGAACACCTGTACAAACACCTACATGTACAGTATCTGTTTGTGCAAATGTAACTGTGTGTGTGTGTGTGTGTGTGTGTGCGTGTGCGTGTGTGTGTGTGTGTGTTTCCATGCGTCTGTGTTTAAAAGCACCTTTAGACATGAAACTTGTTTGCCAATAACCAAATATTAAAGGCAGATTAATGTGTTGTTCATCAGCAGGATACAGAAATAAAATACAGTCAATGTAGAAACATGCAGCTTCCACAAAGTCATGAAGAGAGCAGGTCATCACACTTGTACACCAGAGGGCAGCAAATAACTGCATGTCAGTTTGAGAAAAAGGCTTCACTTTACACACTCTACTTTTTATTTCGTTCTATTGCAGCAAGTTGGCTCCTACTATTATTACTGCTGCTACTACTGCTGTCCCTCTTACTGCTACTTTTTATCATATGTAAAATAAAATGCAGAAAGAACAGCAATAATAATCACAACAATAATATTCATATATCCCACCCTGCTTATTCAAACCTTTGTGGTCATTCATTGTTGCTAACTGTACCTCTATTGGGCCTCGCTATCACCAAATGTAGCATGTCAGTGTTATGGTGTACTTGCTTGGCCGCCTTAAGAGGAAGGTCAGAGGTCAGGAGGACTTGGAAGGTGGTAAAGATTCATTGTCTCGCTCAAGGAGGCAGAAGCTTGTCGACACAGACTGTAAACAAACCAGTAAACCAAGACACAGCACCGGCTTGATGCTCACAGCCTGCTGCCATGAAGTGAACACATGCAGTTCAGCCAAAGTATTCACAAACCGTCAAGAGGATATAGCACGAGGACACCTACAGTATCGAGTAAAGTACTTTCCTCTACGGTGGGTTAATCAGACCTCTTTTGCTAAAAGCAGCTGCCTGCTGGGGGATTGAATCAAAACATTAAAGTTGCAAAAGCTGTAGAAGCAGTCGGCAACCTCCAGTTTAAAAGTGAAGCCAATGCTGAAGTGCCTTAAACCTGCACTCTCATGTCACTTCTGGTTGCCATAAACCAGATTGGCAACAGCCAAAATGCAGAACTCGAGGCCTCAAAACAGCAATCCACAAGCCAAATGGGTGACGTCATGGGGACTACGTCCACTTCTTATATACAGTCTGTGTACAACCAAAACAATGAGCTGAAAGATGCTAAAACGCTCCGTAGAGATGAGGGGAACTGCAGAGTTGGCTGATAATTCTCTGTGGCTTCATCACTATGAGTGACACCTTTCAAGTAACACATTGATTAGTTTGGTCTATATTTACAGCCAGTGAAACTCCCCAAATACATTCTTAATTTGATGATCCCAAAAGGTGCCTGCAGTTCCCGCACAGTCCCACGGGCTGACTCTGCATTAATTATCCAGTCAGCTTCTCTCCACACGGTGTGCTCAGAGGACAAGAGCGCTGAGACTCAGCGAAGCTTTGCAGGGAGCAGCTTTTTGCTCCGGCACTCACCAAAACAAATGTCTTGACTGTCAACCCCCCCCCCCCCCCCCCCCCCCCCCAGTGCACTACTACTCCCACACACACACATGCATTTAAACACACTCACAGAGCGGTTTCTCTTCTCGTTCCTCACGTTATGAAGAATTCCCTCCAGACACTCACGCATTAAACAACCGGGGAGTTGAATGTATGCATGGGCTGTAATTGGCGGATTATGAATTCCTACACACTGTGGCACTGTTGACTTTGCCATCTCTGATCCCCGAGTGTATTCGTTTCAAAGGCCTCTGTTTGTAGCCTTTTGGTGGTGGGGGGGGGGGGGGGGGGGGGAACCACAGTTTAATGTGAGTCCTGCAGCCCCAGTCTGGTGAAATACACACACATTATAATTGGGTCCTTTTACACAGCGATAAATTATGCATGAACTTAATGGTCGGGGTTTTGTGGCCCCTGCTGATATGGAAACTGCAAGGGTTTGAAAAAGTCTGTGGGGAATCAACAGAAGACATTTAAAATATATATACTTTAGGTCTGCATATTTATTATATGTGCATATGTGTTTCTTTACTGTGACCTCATGATCGTTATAGATTTGTTTTAAACAAAGCAAGGTGACATTTTCCTTTCTCACTTTTATGTGTCAGCTTTAAACGTCGACGTGTTCCTTCACATGTGATTAATTTTTACACATTTACTGCACTTGGCAAATGAAGCCGTGCTGTTTCTGATTAGAGCCGACAGAGTTTCTGTCAAATCCGTTAAGATCAGAATAAAACTGCAACTTCGTCGAGACACACAGAAGTTAGCAGTTACAAATTATTAACTTTGTTGTCAGTAAGATTTTGGGAACAAACTGCCTCCCCGACATGCCGACACATGCACACATTTTAAATGCAGCGTCGTCGCCACAAGCTGGGTGGAGAAACAACCACCAGCTAAATGTCGGCTGTGACAAGTTTTTCTACCTTCCCAGCCACGTTGGCAGGAAACCAGCAATCATTTGGACGTTCTTTTTTACTTGTAAAAATCCATACACTGGCCGTTAAAAAAAGTAAAACTGCATTTTGGGATTACGAGCTGAGCTTGATGGGAGAAAGAATCAGATCACAGGTCAAGTTTTAAGGCTTTTGGAAAAGTGTCTGAAGAAACTCACTCATAAAGACACTTTCAACTCTGAGATACGTAGTTCCCATATTCTGACTTCGGTCCAAAGCATTTAACAGCACACCGTGTGCCAACATTGAAAGTATGGGCGGCACTGGGAGTGTCTTATTTGAGTTAAGTGCAGAATAAACGGAGCCAAAGCCTCATGATCAGTGTTGAAAAATAGAAAGTTGTTATGGATGATTTATTTTAATGCATAAATACATGAGAAAGCAAATACATGTAAATCCTTAATCTGCATGTAATTGTGATGCTGAAAGAGTTTTCGAGAATATGGGAATTTCTCTTTTACTGTTTGTACCAGAGACAAATTACAGCACAGACTGGTTTATATTCATGGATCAGACGGAGACAAAGTGTCTTTTAAACCACTGCATCAATGCTTAAAATGTTCAAACTATACTTCCACGCATGCTTTAAGCTCTACTGGTTTGAAATGTCACTGTATTTACTAAACTCTATTTGGAAAGTTTTGTAACATTACAAAAGGAAAGATAAATGGCTTCTAGAGTAATCTTGTAAAACCTTTGAGCTGCACTAATCCTAATCAATATTTTCGTATTAACAATGAATCATACGACTATGTATAATGTGAGCAGTTTCTCATTGTGACTCTGCAGTTCCTCTCAGCTCTACCGAGCATTTCAGCATCCTTCACCTCATTCTTTTGGTTTTACGGTCCACAACTTTACTGTTTTGTTTCAGTTTTTACAGCCACACAATGAAACATACTGTACAATACCTGTCCAGCAAACAAATGTCAGACAGATAAAGTCATCTGCTGAACATATAATAGTGATTCATTTAACAACTAAAGAGACACATTCCCCCACAGGAGTCGATGGAGAACAAAACAGAGCTGAAAGAGAGAATATTGGACTTAAATCTGTCAGGTCGCCTACAAATGAATGCTAATATCACTCCATGTGTGTTGGATGTGTATGGATATTACCCTCAGACGACTGTAAATAATAGTAAAGTTAGAAAACGTGTCTCAGCTGTGATGGTTTCAGCAATATCATCAATAACCTTTATTAAGGGGACCAAATGATTTACAGGAAATTATTATTGACATGCACTTTGTTCTGCAATGAAGGTAAAAGAGAAAGTTTTATAAGGCTGCTGTTATAATTCCTGCTTCACCGGTTAGGACTTGAATACCTTTTTCAGTGGATGTGTTACCGGCTGCACTGTGCCAGCCACGGGGTGTTACCATCTACTCTCTCTCTCTCTCTCTCTCTCTCTCTCTCTCTCTCTCTCTCTCTCTCTCTCTCTCTCTTAACCCAGTGAATGTGGGGAATGTCGTTACAGATGAGCTCGTCATCGATCCAGATTTACAATTAAACCAATTAATCATGAGGTCATGGGAAGTCCTCATCCTGAGTCCCAAGCAGAGAATGAGACAATTAATTAGCAGGACAGTAAAAATAGGACAAAACCTGCAGCTTGGGTGAGTTTGTCTGCATGGTGACTGCAGCTAGAATAAGAAACAAGTTCTATTTACCAACATGGAAAATATTATAAATGAAGAGAGAATAAGAAAGGAGGGAAATGGGTATGAAACAAAGTGCTTAACACAAGTTTATCATCAACCACCTTCAGCATTAGGTTTTCTACACATGGCATGTTCAGGATTTGCTTCAGTTAGAGCGGTCATGTGAGTTACAGTAGGAGCGCTGGACTGTGAAGTGTGACGTTCACATGATTTGGATTGACCACACACACTCACACACATTATCCTCACAGACGTCTTTGTCTGAAAGCTTCAAATGTAGAAAAAGATGAAATAAACACTTTGGTCGGGAGGTTTTCCCTCTAGTGTCACCATCGGGTCAACATTTTGATTTGTCCAATGCTTTTATTTATGGCCAAACTAATGACATTCCTATTTGTTACTTTCCTCCATGGTGGGTTGATCAGACCTCGCTAAAAACAGCTGCCTGCTGCGGGATTGAACCAAAACAGTAAAGTTGCAAATGTTGTAAAAGCAGTCGGCAACAAATGCTGAAGTGCCTTAAACCTGCATTCTCTCTGATGTCCACCAGGGGGCGACTCCTCTGGTTGTATAGAAGTCTATGAGAAAATGACTCTACTTCTCTCTTGATTTATTACCTCAGTAAACATTGTAAACATGAGTTTATGGTCTCAATCTCTCGTTTCAAGTCTTCTTCAATACAGCATGATGTTCATTTAGTAACTTATGGTCCATTTAAACATAAAACAGGGTATGATTTGGGGCTCCAAAACTCCGGCGTAGTGTGGCCGCTCAGTGTAAACGTAGCAAATACGGAGTAAAAACGGAGTAATGTGGACAGGGCCTTAGAGTCAAACAGACCATAAAGCAGGGGATGCTTTAGGGCGGGGCTTACTGTGATTGACGGGTTGCTTCCTCTACCAGAGCCATATACGGCGTCTACACGTCACTCCTCCGCATTCAAAATAGGGTAACTTCTGTTCATTGCTTGTGAAAAAACAACATGATGGCGGCTGAAAACAGCCCTTAAAAGAGCTAAAATAATCAATAATAAACTAGTATCCATGAATTAAAAGACTGTCCTGAAGTTTCATTATATATTCAAACATCTCAACACAGCACATTCTCTCAGCTAACCAGCTAATGAAGGTTTTGCTGCAGTCTACTGTCAAGATACAGAACCAACAAGTACATCTTTCTTAGAAAATGTAAAAATGTACCTATAGTTTGCCTTTTTATTTTCTATTTTCTTTATTATTGTTAAACATAATGTAACATCCAAAATGGTTTAAAATGATTAATGCCCAGTGTCTGTTACCATGCTGCTGACCAACCAGGCAGGAACATAAGTGGTGCTTTCAGTTTTGGATCAGATATTTATATACACCCCTCGGAAGAATATTTTCTGTATGAATTTGCAAATACGCTTGTTAAGTAAGGTAAATACAAAAATACTGTCTGGAGAGAAAATAGCAACTGAACTACTTTTCAAACTGACCCTGCAGCGCAGCACTGCCATTGGTGTAAAAATACAGAAACTGCTGTGGTTACGGTGCTGCACGACAATGTGTGATGATGCACAATGACTGTTTTGGCGAGTGAGACAATAGCAGTGTTGAAAACGTATATTTAGAGGTGATGCTGGTTTTTTACCCTGATCTCTGGTGTGGATCACTGCTGAAACAACACAGCGCCACTTCACAAAAACACTTTCTGCAGTGAACGCTGACTGCAGAAGAACATATTTCCCACTTCTTGCCAACAGGTCAATGTGTTGATAGGAAGTTTTTTTCTGCAAATGTATTCAGGGGAAGGTTTGCTGACCACGCTCTTTCTATTTCACCACAGAGGCACCGTGAACAGCACGGAGCAGATTGCCAAATCCTCAGCCTTCTTTATGTTGAGTCACAAAGTCATTTCTTAAATTAGGTGCACTTGAGGTGTATTTAAGACTAAAAACAGGTCATATTGTGCACATAAAGACAAAGATCTAGCTGGAAGCTTTGAAGCTTTATACAATTCTACGCTAAATTAGCTGGTTTTGACTAAGGTACTGACGATGCTCATGGGAGTGATATTAATTATCCTTGTTTTGATTTTGAGTTAAGCTGCTTGTCCTCCCCTATCTCTGAATATTAACAGAAAAACATTCTTTTATATATGTGCGGGCCTTGTTTCAGAAGTGAATTACACGAATAATGAAGTGAAAACAAAATTGCCAATTCAGTCTCATGATGAGGCTGATGAATTCTATTACAAGGAAAAGAACGTTTATCACAAAAAGTTCAAGAATATATCTCATTGTTAAGCAAATATTAAGTAAAAAAGAGACAAATAAAAAAGAGGAAATTTAAAGGAAATAGGAAAGATTTCTAACAGCAGCTGCTCATTCACTTGTGGGAACAACCCTGAGGTCAAAAACAATGAACATACATAATGCATTTTCCTCTTTTTGACAAACCAACAACTTGCGACAGGCCAGCAGACAAACACAACTCTCATGCTTGTTGTTGCTCGACTTCGCAGCCCATAATTTGGGGTTTTGAGTTACACTTTTGTCCCCGCGCAGTGAGCTCACAGCACCTGCTGGGGAGAGCATCAACAAACTGTGGTGCAGGAAGTGCTTCATATAATGAGCCCGCTGGCTTTTGTTACCGTGTTTGCTCAGTGACATCATGGTGTGTTATCAAGTGAGTAATGGAGGTTTGTTTGTTGTGAGGGTGTACCGAGCACGGCGGCAGAAAGAAAGAAAGAAAGGTTTGGTTTCGTGTTTCGCAGCTTTCGTTCTCCTACTTGGATCCACTGATGGCTGGCTGGTCCATCACTTTGGTCCAGACTGAAATATCTCAACAACTAGTCGATAGATTGCCATGGCATTTTGTCATGGTCCCTCATGGTCCCCAGAGGATGAATGACTTCGGTGACCCCCTGACTTTTCCTCTAGCGCCAACATAAGGTTGACATGTGTCGTTTTAAATGAATTATCTCAACATCTCTTGGATGGATTATTTTGACATTTTGTACAGTCATTCACGGTCCCCAGAGGATGAATCCTACTGATTTTGGTGATCCCATAACTTTTCCTCTAGCATCATGTGTGGCTTTATATATAACAACTCTTGGATAGATTACCATGAAATGTGTTATAGGCATTCATTGTGCTCATAGGATGAACCATAACAAATTTGATGATCTCCTAACCTTTCCTCTAGCGTCACATTCAGGTCTAAGTTTTCACTTAACCATCTCAACATCTACTGAGTGGACTGGCACGGCATATTGTACAGACATTCATGGTCCCAAGAAGATTAATCCTACTGTCTTTAGTGATACCATAATCTTCCCTCTAGCACCATGAGGTTGACATGTATGGCGTTTAATGATATATCTTAACAACCTTTGGATGGATTACTATGACATTGTGTATAGGTATTCATGGTGCTCATAGGATGAACAATAATAACTTTGGTGATCTCCTGTCTTTTCCTGTAGTGCCACATGTAGGTTTTACTTTTCACTTATCCAGTTAAATATCTCAACAACTATTTGATGGATTGCCGCAAAAAAAAAAGTACAAACATTCATGGTCCCCAGATTATAATATAATATATAAATTTTCCTCGTAAAGTAGTACAAACTGGAATGGAAAGTATACCGAGTAAATTGTACTTAATTGTACATGAGTTCTAACTAAGATATTAAGGATGCTAAACATTATACCTGCTGAACATCAGCATGTTAGCACTGTCATTGTGAGCATGCTGACGTTAGCATTTAGCAATTAGAACAGCCTCACAGAGCTGTATGGCTGAAGACTCTTCTTTAAATTCAGAACAAAAAAAGTATTGAAAGTCTAATGTTGCCCTCTGCTCTTAGAGATATAGCTGTCTACTCTTAGTAGGATACTCTTCAAAGATAGTTTCCCATTACTCTTAACTGATGTATTCAGTGGTCCCTAAATACCCATCAAACTGTCTGATTGAACAGGAAATGAATACAGTCCGACCTGCCATATTGTGCTTGAATAATTCAGGCTTTCATTTGGGGAGACCACTTGCAATCAATCAGTATAGCAGGAGGGAAGGGACATCCCTATTATGAAATGCAAATTCCTGAAACTTCATTTGATTCGACTGGTGTGTGTGTGTGTGTGTGTGTGTGTGTGTGTGTGTGTGTGTGTGTGTGTGTGTGTGTGTGTGTGTGTGTGTGTGCGCGCTTAATGTATTGCATGTTTGCTAACAGGCTAACTGAGAGCACCAACCTACTAAAACAGAGTCGCCGTGATTGAAATGTCTCCCCATCCTTATCCAAACTAGGATCCTATTATATAATCATGTAACCTCATTGTGTTTCCTGGTCAGCGAGCATAGCAACTGAAAGGGAGAGTGGATTTCCCTCCACTCTCGCCTCATTAGGATGCAAGTGGGGCTGAGGTCTCCGATGGATGTGAAGGCCTTTTGTTTGTGTCTGAGTTGGAGTAGGACCCATTTGTCCCGCTGTCTCAACAGGGACACGGGAGTTTAATAGCCGGAGGTTGACCTAGTTGCTTCGTCTAGCCCGCGTTTGTCTCCGAGAGCAAAACGTGGGGGTAGAGGGGAGCTCTGCCGTCCCCTGCTGAGTGATGGGACAGCTGAGGGCAACTGCATGGCAGCAAAACAAACCCCACATATTCTCACTGCAGAAATAGAACGGCAGCATCCACGAAGGCATGCGCAGCAACTGATGCTAACAGGCGGGATGCTGCTGCAACTCTGCTCACTTTGCAAGCAATGGCAAATCGTCATACAAGAAACCCTGCAAAAATAGCCTATTGGAAAATGGAATATTATATTCATAACTGTGTCTTCATAGAACGGACAAACCAAACATTGGCTCTATTGAGCCTTTTGTGTCTTTATATTAATTGAAGGCCGCCGTAGATCTCTGACAAGCTTAGAAAGAGAGGAGTTACAGGAAGGGTATTCAGCAACAGCTATGCTACTAAATCCTACACACCGGACCTTTAAGATGAATCCCTCATTTTGCAGATGTCTATGCTTTCAGATCAGTTGACAAAAGGCAGGGGCATGATCTCCTATTAAAAAACTCTAAATAACTGTATTGTCATAATCCGAAATGTTGACATTTTGGCGATTTATTCATGTTGAATGTAAAAGAGAAAAGCAAACTCACTAACTACTATACAGGCGTAGTGGACAAAAAAAGTAGAAATCCTTCCAACATTGAAATACTCACTTTAAAACTGCCCTTGGGTGAATGTACTTTACTGTGTAAACATAAAAGGAATCTAATATACACGATGTTATTCTTCACTGTAGCCATCAGGAAGTAATATGTTTATATCCTGGAGACATTTACAGCCTTTATTACCTTTTTAGCTCTGTGCTTTACAACCTATTCCTCTCTTCTGCTGCTAGTAATGACTGAATCTCCTCCTGGGGAGGTTCATTTTTATCATATTTCAGGTTATCATGCCAGTCCACAAGTTGTCCTCGGGGGTGTTTTATCAAAACGTGCTGTCAGCTCGTGAATGTAGTTGTCAAATAAGGCTTCACTCTGAATTTAAAATAGCCTTATCGGCCCCACCACTCACAGAAACGGCAACATGCAACGAGACAATTTTTTTTGTCAGCATTCCCAGATTGGGTTTTAAAGAGCGGCAATACAGAGAAAGCCCTAAAAATGTCACATTCTGTGTCATGCCATAACATGTTGCGTGAAATTATCTTGGCAGCACCATCGAGTTCAGGGTTTAAAAACAAAAAGAAAATCGCTGAAATGCAGATGTTGACAATAGCTGATGAGGGATTGTTTTCCCTGCAAGGTTTTCCATCCCGGAGCTGCTTGTGCCCACGTGTTTGTGCGTCAGAGAGTGTGCAGGGCCTGCAGCAAAGACTTCCTGCAGGACAAGGATACACCTGCTCTGTTGAACAGGTCGTCACCGAGCCAAACACGTGGGCGCCGTTCCCTGTGGGGGGGGGGCCATTGTGCTTAAAGCTGCTGAACTTGTAGAACGATATCCAGACGCCAAGGAACACTGTCGCAGGCTGCTCTGTTTTGTTGCAATGTTTGTTCTGCCCTCTCTGTGTTCATGAGGCGGCGAGCACAAGTTTCTCTTTTATAAGACTCATAGGGAGTCTTTATCCTAAATTATGATCAGTGGTTTTTCTTCTTTCTTTGCATGTTTTTTCAGAACATGCACAGATTTAATTTCCTGTTAAATTCACATTTGCTTGAACGATTGAATGCAAGCATCTGGCTCTAAAGTTAAACCATTCACGCAGATTTACATTAAAAGCACAATGTGCATTATCTTATCATAAAATTCCCATTACTAAAAAAAAGTTGAAAGCGCTGGCATGGTTCATATATAGAAACATTTCCAGATTTTGCTTGAAATTATAACAGACATAAAACAGGAAGAGGGCACTGTATCTTTCTCTGGCATAACCTGATGAGCAGACTGAACTGTCATTCCTTATTTGGTCTTCATTCATTAGTTTGCCACTTCTCATTTGGAAGGAGGTTATTTTAGTTTGGTCCTAACCAGTCACCAGCGAGTGATATATCCGTCCTGGCGATGCTATTTTTCAGTTGAAGCGGAAGTTGCTGTAGCAGCTGCTAGAAAAAGTGAACTTAACGTTGTTCACATTGACCAAAGAAATATCTTTATGTTGCCATTTGCAAAATTTGTGACATTTTTGTAATCACTTCTAACAAAGCTTTTCAACAATACAGCTTTATTTCCCATGTTATATTATTATATTTGTAATTTTTCTATATTATTGTTCGGTATTTATTCCAATTTATTTATGTATTATTTGAATTGTCTGAGTTTATTTGCCTCATTGCAGTGCTGAGATGTTCTAATCCTTGTTCAACCACGTAAAGCACTTTGTTTTGAAAAGTGCTGTATGAATAAAGTTTTGGTTGATCATTTCTTCAGCTGGGTGGAAACAACAACAGACCTTCTTTGAATCACGATCCAGTCAGGCGGGGTTTATGTTAACATAACAGCGCTGTAAATTAGCGATAGTACTGCAAAAACATATCTGTAATCCATCTTCATCACTGAACAGGCTTCTTCTTTCCCCTCTTCTTGTTCAACTTCCTGTTTCTGCGTCATTCACTTTTCCTTCCATTCAAGTTTTTCCAAAGTCAACATGCAACATGCAATACGCTGAAAACACAGCTGGAGGACAGAAAAAAAAACTTCCTCTGAATTCCCCAGACTGAACTTCCTGAAGCATGTTTGACATGTAAATAAAAAGCTTTGGTCTCGTGCCTTTAAACAAAATCAGATTTTTTAAATAAAGGGTGTAATAGCTTCAGATGCTCAGGGTAATCATCCTAGTGATTTTGGGGGGGGGGGGGGGGGGGGTGCCACAGACTGATTGCTCCTGATGCTGCACAAGGCATCATCTGTCCTCAGGTGGAGGTGGACACTGGCTACTTTTGAAGTGTCTGCTTTCAGTCCTCGCTGTGTCTCTGAGCTCAGGGGCCCCGCTGCAGCATATCAAACGCTGCCCAAAGACAAAGATACTTTGTGGTTTTTCTGTTTTTTGTATTCATGGCCCCAAAGAGAGATTGCTAATGAGGCTCCAGTCTCTGAGCTTAGATCTGGCTTTGGGACTCTTGTCTCAGGTTTCAGCTCACATTGCAAAAAAATAGAGACTTTATCAGTCTGCTCTCGTTTCTGCAACTCAAGTAGAGCTCAAAGGGAGTTTTGGTTGGTTTGTGGTTTCTCAGAATATATTTAAACATCAGTGCTGACTTTGATCCGTCTTCAAAATTGTTAGCTTTAAAAAGATGACTTGTAAACTTTAATTTAGATGTTCATGTTTTTGTTACAGTCATGTTGGAGAAACGATGTTCATTTTCGTGCTGCGAGTCAAATTTTGTTGTTGGATATTGATGAGGCTTTAATTAGTGATAATACTTATTTATTAAAGATGGCTGCTGGTGTTTCGTTTTCCATTTTGTATTGTAGAATAAAAACACATTACTATTAATTAGTATTACCATAAACTGTCATCATTATTCATCTAAATGTAGATTTGTGGACTTAAATTTAAACATGTTTGCTGGATGAATTTAAATGTGGAAACAAGAACCTGAGAGTAATCTGATCACCTACAAAGGGAGACATTGTTTCTAAACAGAGAACAAAAGAAAGGATTCAATCTGGGAGGAAATGCGTCTTTAAATGCAGACAGAGGGGACTAACTGGTTTGCAGAGTTTGCTTGGAGGTGACCTGTGAATACCTGAGCGATGAAACACAATCAACACACTGCTGCAATGAATACTAGCTTTGTAGTGTACAAACTGTTGATTTAACTCTGTGGAAACGATCTAAACTCAACTGAACATAAGAAGATTATTAGTACAAAAAGGTCCAAAAGTCAAAATTGGAAAAGATCAAGAGTTGTATGTGGAAACAAAAAGCAAGTCTCCTTACAAATCTCCAGTTATTATAGATTAGTTTGGACCATTGAAGGCTCTGGCAGCCTGGTTTCCTAACAATGACTGCATGGTCATTTACATTTGGATTTTTTTGACGTATCACAAATACGCGTGTTATAATCTACAGAAGTCCATGTCGGGCAGAGATTGAAGTGGATCGATGGGTCAACACGGGAGACTGCTGTTTGTGTGCTGTGCCAAACCAAAATGCAATGTTTTCAATTTACATAACGTGAAAAAACGATGTATTTCAAGTCAAGTTTTGTTGCCTAAACATGAGTAGCGTTTTGTTTTGTTTCCAGTTTACAACGTTAATCACGTGTTTAAAACTGCAACTGAGAAAATATGTTTCCCTCCAAACAACATTAAGAACACAGTTAAGCTGCACGGGAACATAATCCTGCAAACATCAACCACCATTTGAACTATTTGTCATCAGGCAAGTATTTTTCGTTTGCTCCATCAGATCATCACAGACTCTGAATATGAACTCATTATGGTTGCCAAATGGAGAAGGTGACATATCCAAGTGGGTCACTGGGTTTTATGAAGGACAGAGCTAATTACATGTGATCATAGAAGATTTCTTTAACTGTCTTTTGTAAAGGAGATCAGATGAATGTTCGAGGACGACCCTTCAGCTAAGCAACAGACTCACTTAGTGGTCACAGTTTAAAAGTTGTACTGCAACACTCTAGCAAGAAAACTCCAATCATCTGTCATATTAATTAATGATGTTAAATGACTCCAATGGGAGAGAAAGTGATAAGAGGCTTAACGCTGGCTCGGTGACAGTGAGGGCTAATGCACAGTGAATTCACTGCCATGTGAGACGGACTAAAGAAAAGGGAGGCGGTGCAGACAGTTCGTTCTGTACTTTAACCTGACAACGATCGGTTGTTGCTGAGCATAGCCATCTAGATGCACAACCACTGCAGGTACTTGGCTTTCTACTAGATGAAAGGTACTTTTATGGAGAAAATCAAATACATTGCACATAATGGTATTCTTTTCAGAACTGGAATAATGTAAAATCTCTGAAGTGGTGCATGCGGTGAAAACCTCCCAACAATGGCTACATTAGCATTAGCTGCATCCCTGTTGTGTTTGTGGAAAGAGTCGCACCAGAAGAGTAAAAGCTTGCAGAGAGTAACTGATTAAAACCATGAATGTATGTTTACTTTACAGAATAAAAAAATAAATACAGTACACAGTATATATATATATAACTTGGGTACTTGTAAGTACTAAGGAAGCAGAAGGAAGGAAGTCTTGTAAATGAGGTCCTGGAGCCGCTGCCACTTGTTCGTAAATCCAAAATAATTAATTTAGTAAACTTATACGGGTTCAAATCTTCTTCTTTTTTTAAAGTGACACCAGTTGTGTCACACAAACTATTTGTTATGTAAACATTGTTATTTAACATGTTTATTTAACATGTCCCAGTGACTGCCAGGCAGTGGGCCGTGCATTTTATACCTGGGCCTTCACTGCTGTCCTGCAGCTGAAACACAGCCACGGTTATTATTTGTTTCATGTAAAAATGAAACTCAACACCTATAGATACACTAACTGCAGAGAATACGCCGAGAGTGCGTCTCCTCTCTGCTCCGACTGCAGCTGTGACTGCTGCTGCGCGAGGCTTCTGTGACAGTACCCGCCTGTGTGTGCTTTTGGGCGGAGGGGCTCACGGCAGCTCCCGCTGCTCGTTCACGACAGTGCAGAACGTACGTGCTCTAACGTCGGAGTCAAAACACCAGAAAAGTCTCCAACAACACCAGAAAAAGTCTCTAGATTTGTCACTAGTAGCTTTTGACAAAAAAAGTCGCCATGAGTGTTTAGAAAGTCGCCAGATTTAGCGAGTAAGTCGCCAAGTTGGCAACACTGGCACCTGCTAAATATGTCCCCAGAGCAACATTGGACGTAACAACAGATCCTATCATATAAAAGTAACCAGTATAAAACCAAACAAAAATCCATCCATCTATCCAGAGCCACTGCCAGATCTGGGAAGAATTGCCAGTAAATAAAAACAAAGTCATAAAGTTGCTTCTGTTTTAAAGATTGGCAGTTAGGTTAAATATATGGTATTTTTGGTATCAAAATGTCTGCATCAAGATACTCAACAGTCTTTGTACTTCCTTATTCATTACTACGGGTGTAATGTACAGATTCAGTTCCGTGGGATGATAGCATTATTTGTTTTGTAGGTATAGCTACAAATGCTGGATGAGAGAAGCCTGATATATGATGTGTAGGGATAAGATCATGTTGCACTACGGATGTTTCCTTGCAACAGATTACACATCAGGGAAGTCTTTACTTAAAGTTTACTAGCTGAGAGTTTTTAGTAGCTACAGTGATAGTTACTGAGAACTTATTGATTCCCAGATAGCTTGTGCAACCCAGTCCTGGTTCAGTAAAGTCCTGTTGCTGAGGGGCCCCATATGTGCTGGGGGAGCCTGACTTTAATTTATTTTTGATTTATGGCTCTGAGGGCTAAGGGGACGTAACCCAGTCCACCCCTGCCCCCTCTTTCCCCTCCCCCGAGGGTTTTACACCGTGTAGGAGTTGGGAGTCTGGTTCTCATAGAAAACCTGCAGCCATGAAGGTTCCGCTCCACACTCAGCCTCTGATATGGCAGCAGGACACAGCTGATAAGATTTCCGATGGACTCAAACGTTAACTTTTTTTTCTTTTTCTTTTTAAAGATAGTGGCCTAATCTTGGCCACAAGTTCTGACACCCCGCGGGTGACAAGACGAAGTGCAGCCTCTCCACCTTCAGAGGTGAGACGCGTACCCCCCCAGGCACCCCAGAGACTCTACTGCAGATAAGGGTCATGCCTGCACACAGACCCAGACTCCAAAAAAACCCAATCAATCCTCTCTTATCTGAACCTTCTGCTCCGCTGTGGGGCAGAGGGGTCCAGCGCACCCCCCATCAAAATATCTCTAATCAGTGTAACCAGGCAGAAAGCTTCAGCTTCATAAAGCTACAGGCTCCTGCGGTGAGAGGCTAGCTCTGATTGCCATGGAAATCAAGGCAGTTTGGGAAGCTCTGACCAGCGAGTCAGGGGTGTTAATCATTGAGGACATCAATATAACCCCCCCATCCCGCCCCGCCCCGCCCCTTCATCATCCCTACTAAAAAAGGGCCCAGTTCATTATTCAGCCTCTCTTTTCTTCGCAGTTAATGAACTCCAAGCTGAGACTCCTCATGTTGTGGCTGTTTAAATACCTCCGTCAGTGTTATTGCCAATATCAGGGGAGTCGTGCTGTTTATACCAAGAGGAGGTCAGCAGCGTCTAGCTCTATTAAACTAGAGGAGAGGAAAAAAGCAACACACCAGTTAGAGACATCAACGCCTCTCATTCAGAGGTGGAATGAAATGGTGATGTTAGATTACGGGTCCAATGTGATTCCAATGAGAACAATTCGATTTAGAGGTAATGTGAAGTGGGTCATTGAGAGCAGCTATATTTGGTGTCCCTGAAGGTTCAAGAGGAGAGGACAGGAAGTCTTATCAAACTCATAACATTGGACTAAATGTTTAAATCCTGGTTCTGCTCATAACCTCAGATTCAGCCCAGTTAGAAATGGAGATTAAAACCGTTTGCACCACACGAAGCGAATTAGCTGATACCGTTAGCTAAACAACTGTAGGCCCGGCTGAATCAACTGACTGAATAGCGTTATCTTGTTAATATGACCGTTTAGAGGTGGCTTTTCTGCATTTTTGACCGAGAGCTTCTGGGATGATGTGTTTTGCCAACCATGTTTTGCCATGTTAGCGACGCACTGGTTCCCTTGACAAAAAGCCAAGATATTTTTGCCTTGGATTTTGGATTATTGCAAAGAAAAAAGCTCTGTGACAGACAAACATTTATGATACTTACACGGCTTGTTCAGCGAGATAATCTTCACAAATGAACACCGCTTTTAAGATTTTTGAATTGTGAACGCAATCTGCAGAATTAAGCTGACAACGGGCTATAAATGAACTACAACGCTCTCACATGAGCGCGAGTATACGAGGCCGTGAAGACGAGTCGGGGAGACTGTGGCTCTCAGTGGTAGAGCAGGGGACGTCCTTCAGAGGATTGGTGGTTCGATCCCCGGCTCCGCTTGTCCATATCGATGCGTCCTTGGTCAAGACACTTAACCCCAAGTTGCTCCCGTAGCTGTGCCGGAGGTGTGTGAATGTTGTATGAATATAGTTGGTCCTGATGGGCAGGTGGCACCTTGCATGGTAGCCCCTGTATATGTATGAATTGGTGTGAATGGGTGAATGATGACATGTAGTGTTCAATGCTGACTCATTTCCGGCTTTTAGGAATCACCCCCTGCAGCGCTCTACTCTACAAAACAACACAATATACCTCAAATCATTAAACTTCATGCCAACTATTCGGTTTACATAACTGGATAACTGGATCATTCTCAACTGCATGAACACAACATACTTCAGCAGAATAAAGCGTTTGGTCCGTATTTTTAGAAGTTATGTAACATCTTGTCTTCAGCTAAGACATTTTTTATTTTAATGGTGCAAACGGATTATGTAAATCACAAGTTTGAAACTAGCTAGTAGTTAATAAGTACTGAACACACAAACAAAAAGAAACTGACTCAGAAGACAAGGCCCATGCTGTGCTTGTAAAATGTTTGAATCCCGCGTCTGCATTTCATTTCTCTCCCCCTCCTGACTGTACGCTATCTCGTGAGGCAGACATGCAATTAAAATATCTAAAGAGAGAAGACATGTGCACGACCTCGGTGTGAACCCCTGGCAGAGACGTCTCTCTTCTGGTTGGGGAATTCGTTTCAGGGCCGACACTGCTAAGAGGCCTTTAGGTGAATCACAGACAGTATCTGATTTGAATTTCAATTCTCACACAGAGGGCAGAGCGTCTATAGACGAAACAACTGTCCTGCGTCTTTATTCCCTCAAAGGCCTCTGACAAGTGTATCAATCTGCAACAGATGCACTGATGAAGAGACTATGGTGACATTTCAACTTAAAATCTCGCACTGCAGTTTATTTGACGTTGATGCTCTCACATTCAAACTGTAGATCTCATCACAACCATATTTGACCATATTTGTTGTTCATTCATTTGAGTTTGAGGTACATGTAAATAAGACTTTTTTGATTCCTTCTATCCTTCGTTCTTCCCTCCTCGTCTGCTTTGATCATTCAACTTATATGGAACTTTACTTTTTACTTTTATCTACAAAAATATTTGAGTATTTCTGATCATGGATTCTGCTGCAAATTGTGTTATTTCATTTCTTTTTTAATGGCACATAACATAACCTGCTGGTTGCACAAAGCTCTGTATCAAGGATCCTACATCTTTCAACTATTCCGGGGCCTCTCATCTGTTGAATGATGAAAACTCCACCGAGCACCAATGCTCGCCATGACTTTCCCCCACTGTCAATCAGTGTGAGAACATAAAGCTTTGGAGACCGCAGCCTAAACCCGCCGTAATCCCTCATGCCCAAACAAGACCAAAGACAGATTTCACAGGCTTGTGCCTCACAATACCTTAGTCTGGAGGGGACACGGCCCTTTGTGGACCAGATTTGTGTCTGGACATGGGTGCGCTGTGGATGTCGAGGGGGTTATAACTGCACGGCCCAAAGTTCAAGTTCAAAATGGTAGAGAGAATGAAAAAGTAATTTGCCCATCATTTTGTACACGCAGCACATACAGATTTTGTATTCCCCCCCGTCCTCGTCCTCGTTCCAGCTGCCGACAGTCATGCTCCTCTGAGAGGTGAAAGAGCAATCATCACCTCGAAAATGAGGCTTTCACACAGGCTGAGCCGAGGAATGTCACCCCATGAGCTCTGTCGCCCGTCCATCGCGGGAAACACTGTTGCAGCACACAAGTGATAATAGTCTGAATATGACAACATTTAGCTGTGCAGGTCGTCAAAGAAACTGCTCGATTTTGGGTTTGCTTGAAGGCCAAATGGTATAGTTTATCAAATGTTGGTGCTTTGTTGCTACAAATTGTAATATTCAATAATATCCTGCAGACAGTGTCTCACATTTCAAGCAGATTAGAGTTGACCCTGTCTTTGACACAAACTTGCGTTTTGTCATTTAGTTAGTTTTGGGCATTTACATTGAAAGTGTATTAAAGTGTCAGTGTAACACTTGTAAAGTTTTAGTGCTGACTTTTGCTCCTCAAACCCAAAACCTTGTGAACAGAAACATAAACTGAGCTTTGCAGACAAAGAAATGAAGCATGATTGTGCAACTGTAGGACTCACACAACCCAACAGTCTTCATGGATAGCTTATGTAAAAGAAAGATCAGTACTTCATATGCTTATGCAGCCCCCAAACCATTCCAACCTCCTCCCTGTGACTTCTGTGCAGTGTAAAGAAATCATATTTCCTACTATGAATACCTTGGAGGATATTTGAACAATTGCTGTTGCCTGATCCGCTCTGTGACGGCCATCTTTCCACCCAACCTTTGAGTTTGGACGTTCAGAACCGCCATAAAGACTTAAATATATTTAGTTGGACGACACAACGAACGAACAGGTTTGTTTCAAGTAAAGTAAAGTAAAGTATCACCTTAACACCTTAAGCTTTAGAGAGAAGTTCAAATCCCGCCAAATTGGTTTCCTAAATTACCGTAGGGCCGGTTTCTGACAATCAATGTAACATTTAAAAGGCTATTTTATAAATGAATTCGGGCACAGTGCACCGCGGCTTTATTACATCACTGCCAGCTAACTTCATGGAGTCCAATCTATCTGTTTTAAGTGAATAGTTTCAAGGCTAACAACACAAAAACACTGAATCCGTCAACATGTTAGCTTGTTGCACAACGTTAGCTTCACTTCAGCGGTCTGTCCTCCGCTCCATGAGTGGAGAGACTAAACGGTGGCAGTGTCTGAAAGTATTTGATCCTCACACCTCCCCGACTCACAACGCTGAAAGTAGTGCTCGGCGATAATGAGTTTGGGGAGATTTTTATAAAGCAGCGGCGCTAATCATTTAGCATGCACTGCTGTATGCAGGGGACATCATAGAGCTGCAACTGATAGAAAGTGCACTGTACCAGGATACCAACGATCTCTCTGCGGAGACGTTTTAATCGATTTCATATCCTCGTATGGCACAATCCTAAATTTGAATGTTTCAAAATGATACAGTAGTTATGAGTAAATATACTCCACAACTATATAGTCTCTCATATAATCCTGCATAGCGTATTTGGCAAAGCAGATTAGTTCGTATTTTTAGTGGGAAATGCGGTCGTTCATTTTAACATAAACTCTGCTATTTGTCAAATTTCTGTTTTTCATGGGCAGAATATGAAATCAGTGATTTAAAAATGTCTTATCACAGCACTACCAGCTGATGGAGGATCAGTATTCAGGTGAGGAAAACAACAAACATCTGTCGGCTTCTGCCTGTGTTCGTGTTGCCACAGCTCACTCTCTGTCTCCATGGATCCTGAGGGATTAATGAAACCGGCTTCTCTTCTCTGCACCAAAGAAAACAGGAGTGCACTTCTCTAGCTCCTCAAAGAGCATCTCCCTCCTCCTCCCTCCCCCCCTCCCCTTGCAGGTGGCCCCGTTCGGTACTTTGAGCGAGGCTGCAGGGCCACAGGGAGGAATTCACATGTAAATAGGCCACTCGCTCTCAATAGACTCGGGGAGGAAAAATGAATCCCGTCATGATAACCTCGCATAATAAACAGGCCAGGAGTATGCATATATTGCGATGTCTTCTTTTAAAGTACACAATGGGATTAATCTCCAAACTCAGCAGAATGAGAGAACCCTCTGGGGGTGGATTTATGGGAAAGTGAACATTACTGTGTCCTGGGCCATGCAGTAAAAAGAGCTTTATGGTACGCCTTTTTAAATATACCTCCCTTTACACCAGAACATGCCTTTAACCTTTCAAAGGAAGATTTCTGAGAATTCTTGCGTCTGAGCATGCATGTGAGTGTTAACAGTGCAGCCCAGGGTTCAAGGTCAGGAAAAGGCATTTACACATTGCCTCGCACATACAAACCCACATGCATGCACTCGTGTTCAGCTTCCCTTTCATCTCTTACTCATTTTAACCTTGGCAAGGATCATTTACACTTCAATGCACCTCATGGAGCGCCACAGTCCCGCCATGCTTTCTTTGCTCAATGTCGTTTCTCCTTGTGATCCTTTGATGGAAAGCGAATTATTTCAGCAACAACTACAGCTCTAGCTCTGACACCTTTGTGGCTAAAACTCACGGGATACGTTGTTTTTTATTGCTACTAAGGATACTTTAGCTACTTGTGAGACGCGGATATCAACATTCTTCGACTTCTACTTCACAATAAGTTGCAGTTCCCAACATTACATCTGTGCTTTCTAACTGCTGGCAAACATGGAAAATACAAGATATTAAGGTATTCCGTGTCAGAGTGAGAGTCTGACCTACTGTCTCCACACACCCACAGCTTGCTTAAAGTTCTTGCCTTTGAAATCCAAGCTTATTCTACCGATTAGCATTTATTCATAGTGTCACTTTGGCTGAAAAGGGTGCTTGAGCGTGTATTGAAGGAGTGCCTTGCATTAAAAGCGTGAGTTGTTATTTTGGGCATCCAGGGTTCAGTCAGTAGCTTCCAAGGCATGTATGAACATGAGATTCTCCTGGTTGATGCACCAAAACATGTTAGAAAAACATCGTTGTTTTTGACAAAAAGTACTGTAAAAGTCATTTCCCTCAAAGGGGAAGTCCACCTGCGTTCTTTTCCATTTTATTTTATTTTAGCCACCTAAAAAAAAGGCCCCACCTTCAACGCTGTACACTGTATGTAGAATATCATCACCGCTTTATGTTGCCATCGAACGGCCTTTTCCGAAGAGGAACTGAAACCGTGATATCACGGTCATGGAGCCACCAGACTCCATTCACAAAAACAGTCATCTTACTTCCTTGTCTACCGCTGCATCAGTTTGTTTGTGTCATTGTGAGACTTCTGGATCCGAACTAACGAGGCCTCAAAAGCAGTATATTGCTTAACTTCCGTGCCAGTACTGAGGATATAATGTTGTGTAAATATATGTAGAATTTCATCCTGCAGAAACCTACGTCAGGTCATATGGGGAAACGTTTTTAGAATGGCTTGGGAAAATAGCATTATGACGCAAAAACATACGTACTCTTCCCAAAATTGTTTAGATATATGTATTTGAATACATAAGGAACATCACTGGGGAAGCTACAGTCATATAAACCTTCAAAAAACAAAAAAGTAATGTACCCACCCTTTAAAAACAGGAGTCAACTACGACTCCCAAGAAGCATCTCAGAAAGAAACATTCAATATAAACTTAAACCCCGCAACTCAACGCTTAATGTTATGGATTATGTCAATGTTAGTTGTATTATAGTTATGGTTTATATATAGTTGTGGTGCTTTTTATCCTCAAATGCAACAACACTTTCTGAATTTGCCGCATCTTGTAAGGCAACAGTGGCTGAGGCTCATGGGTATTGTAGTATTTACAGCCACCTGCTATATGGCAAACATATTGTCTTAGAATTTAAGTTGAAATAATGAAGAAAAATAGAAACTATCGTTCAGTTATCCATGAGACTTGTTGATAACGTGTGTTACAGTATGCTGAGTGTTTCCAGGGTGTGTCTGTGTTGACGATCACTGAGGATGTCATTAAAGGAATTTACAGTGCGGGGAAGATTCCCTCTGAACCAGCGGCTCCTCTCAGCGCTGTCAAATGCTGCAGAGGGACGTCATCGCTCTACAAACCCACAAGGTAGAACATTTTATACAGTATTCAGCTGTGTTTGCCGCCCAACCGAGACAGTATACTGTCAAACCTGATCCTGCCTCAGGCGTGTCTCCAGTGCAGCACACTGTAATAGCAGTAATGGGAAGGAATTCTCGCACGGATGAGCTCCTCCAAATAAGACATGGAGGACACTGCAGTGAGCTTTTACTTCGTGCTGGCTAGAGCGCCTTCGTGCCAAGCGCACCATCCGAGGCTAACGGGTTAACGCACGGTCCCCGGACAAGAGATTTATTCACCCGAAATCAAGACTTTACCAGAACGAGGCTAAAAGGCTGAGAAAGAGGATTGAACACGACGGAGCTCTTTCTGCATTTCCTCTCTCCTTATTGTTTTAGACATTAAACCGAGTCAGGAAAAGACAGGTAACATGCGTTTTGACTTACAGAGCCAATAAACAGCAAATCCCCCGGTGAGGGCCTCAGCAGATCAAAAGAAATGGCCTGAAGCACAAACAAGGCGAAGCAGGAAATTACGTATTAATTGATTTACACACACACACACACACACACACACACACACGCAGAAAGCTGACGTGGTTTTCTGAGAAAAAGGAAGTGGAATCTGGAAAAGTGTGAATGTGCCTTTGCCCTTTGAGTTTCCTTCCTTAGCAAACAAGTTGGGAAGAGGCACCGGGCTTCCCAAAACATGATTCATCAGCTTTTGACAAAAGAAATGGGGCATTCTGGGAGTCAAATATCCAGCCAGGACACTTTGGTGTCATCTTCCTCACTCATGACCCCCCCTCTGCTTTTAACTGTCCGATGAAGTCTTAAAAAAGCCACAACACATTCAGTTAAATTCTGCGGTAGCTCGAGAGTCATAAAAATGTGAAAATGAATGCTAATGACGGGTAGTTTTCTTTTTCCAAACACAACAGTCCCCCTGAGACACAGCATCAAAACCCCCACATCAAGGTCACTATCACCACATCTAACTGCAGCGGATATTTATGCGGTCAGAGGAGCACGTTTGGTGATCCGGCCTGTGAGCAGCGCAGATCTCTGCATCACAGTTATTTTAGAAAGCCAGCTGCTGCACCGGGCTGTCGGGCTGTACACTCATTAATTGTTTCAAAGGAATGGGGGGGGAGCAAGTGGCGTTAACACACTGGGCTGCACATCCAGCCAGGTCAGTCCAGAAATACTTCAGTCTCCTGCCCGAGCCTGTTGCACTGGATCCGGCCTCCAGACTGCCCCGACAACATTTTCAAGTCCTGATGACGGCCTACCTGAGCATCTCTTAACCCTTTACACTGCAGCAGCCAAGAGGGGAAAGACTATTTTCATTTTTTTAAATGCGCGTGATGTCGCACCATCTGTATAATATGTCTGTAGAAAGTTAGCTCCTTAGACGACGTATGTTTAGTGAGAAATGAAAGCTACAGTTTGATCAAAGGAATGTCAAAGTTTCCATTACAGACGATTCAGAGCTCCTCCATTTATAATGGACCTTCAGGTTTTTGGGCGTGTTGCTGTGTCAACAACAATCATTGCGCAAGTTGGCATGGACTGAAACCGAGGACATTCTTTAAAGTGATAATTAGATCAAAGGTCGACTGAGCAAAGCATGCGTTTTGGATCACGTCTACATATGACAGAACCACTGGTTCTGTAACGTGAGCTGTGCAGCAGGTCCTCTGGGGGAACCGGTGGTTAAAAGCCTCGTTAGAAGACAAGTTTACAGATGTTTTCACTAATTGCTCGTTTCGTCTAAACCCGAATGAATGGAAGGTTACAATCCTGAACGTCTTTGAGAAAACACAAACCCTTGAACAACAGAGTGGACATAATAACACCCTCCATAACACCGTCAATATTGCTCTAAATATGTTTTATTAAGCAAAAACACAATGCATAACCTGTCTAATGACAACGTGGCCGATGTGGACCAACTACAGTTGCATCGGTTTCATTTTGCCCAAACATTTCTGTAAAATCCAACACAATATGCTCTATTTAGAAACTGTAAACTTCATACGAAGAGATACTCTAAAGTGCTTTTTTAAAAAGATATATAAGACAGCAAGCAAATCGATAATAATGCAATAATGCATGGTAATACTTTTCTTTCACAAAGAAAGTCCAGTGTAAAAAATGAACCAGATATAATAACGTAAGGAACAGTCAAATCAAACGGATGTTTTGTTGCTCCTCTGGTGTAACAACGTTCAATCACTTATCAAATAAACCTTCAACTATTTGTCTTAAATTACTTTTCTTGGTAATGTTGTTTGGAACAGTCGTTCATGAAACATCCTTAACTTCCATCACCCCTCCAGACCACAAACCCTCTGTGCTTTTTAATCCGCATAAACTCTTTATAGCATAGCCACACATGCCTGAAACTTTCCCATCTTACATACTGTATTCCTTTAACCGTCACTTCCTGATCACCAGCATCGTCACATGACCTGGAGCTTTAGGACTGATAAAACTCAGCATTTTGAATGTGGACCTGCAGTGGACGTGTCTGTGTCCACCCAGGAGAATATCCTTTAGTTTCCTTCACATATAAACAGCACGCGAGTCTGTATCACGACAAGTCTATCTCTTTTTTCTCTGCTGCCGCAGCGCCTTCCTCCTTTTCAGGATCATGTCATGGAGTCGGTCCAGGCCCTCCCTGAGTCCGTCCCCGATGATGGCGCAGGTCGGCTGCAGGTACCAGGGAGTGGCTGGGCCCAGTTCTTTCAGCGCCAGCAGCTTCTCAATCTCAGCGAGTCCCAAAGACTTTCTCAAGTCCTGCTTGTTGGCTACCACCAGCAGGGGCACCCCTTGGTTCTCGGAGGTCTTGGCGATTTTGTGGAGCTCCGTCTTGGCCTCCTCCATGCGCTCCGCGTCCACGGAGTCCACCACGAATATGATGCCGTCCGTGCATCGCGTGTACGACTTCCACAGGGGCCGCAGCTTCTCCTGGCCGCCCACGTCCCAGAAGTGGAACGTCACGGTCCGGTGGTCGCCCAGGGACACTTTCACCTTCTCCGCGTTGAAACCTCTGGTGGGCACCGTGTTCACAAACTCGTTGAACTGCAGTCGGTATAGCACGGTGGTCTTGCCCGCCGAGTCCAGGCCGAGGATGGCGATGTGAAACGACTGGAAGCACGGGACGTTGGAGAGGAAGCTGGGTTGTTCAGACAATCCATTCCCCATCTTTCCTCATGAGGAAGGATTGGCGGTTTTGGGAGGTGTGATCCAATTCCAGTCCAGCAATAATCCTCAGAACTGCTGATATTCCAAAACAACTGCAGCGATTACCTGAAAGCAAACTACAAGTGTTATTGTGGCTGAAACACAAGACGGCACTTAGAACAAGACTGTGCAACTTTGACTGAACAGCAACTGTGGCTACAAGCGGCAATTACAGGATTACAGCACATTTAATTCCCCTACATTCTCTTGAGTCTGTTGCTTTAAAGACATCATCATCGGGTGAACAAAAGCACAAGTAGAGAAGAGTCGTAAAGTCAAACTGAGTCGTGTAAGTTACACGACATGTTTTCTTTAAAAGGTAAATAGTCTCCCTTTAAAGCTGCACTTTATGACAACAATAGATCAAATCACCATGTGTAATGTGTCTCTATCATATAATCTGTAATGCTGAGTGAGGAGGAAATCAGTATTTTTGACAGAATATGTTGAAGTGTGGCTGCATTTTAGGGTTGTTTACTTGTGCAGTTACAAAGTTGTTCTTTGAGAAATGAGCATGAATGACGGGCGTATTCATTTTTCATGTCAGTCAAAGTCCACAGTAGTGCGTCACCTGCTACAAAAACCATCCTTTACGACCATGATAAGACTTTTGAGCAGTATACTATATCTAGTGTGATATCACAAAGACATTATATTAATATATATATCCCGGCTGTAAAGGATCCAATACACCATGCCAGAAAATGACTTTCAAGTCACACAACGAAGACCTTTAAGCCACCTTAAATCCAAAATAATGTCTTACAGCCACCATATTGTTCTAAGTTTAATGAATTCATCTCATAGGGTTTCACTTAACATTCCTACAGAGGGCCTGTGTTTCACTGTCATGTTTAGTAAAGTACTACATCCTTAACTGTGAATAAAAAAAGGGAGTTTAGCCTCCAACGGCTCGGTATTTAATCTGGATGTTACATTGCAGGTTTTAACAAGTATCTACACGACAGGTGCAATATTTTAAGACCAGTCCAGAATTGTCTACCTACCAGTCTGAGCCATCTGTAGAGAAAACATGAAACATAATCTCACACACACACACACGGTCCTCTCCGGCGTCTAAACAGCCTAAATTCAACTCACGTTGTATTTCCACCTCTTGTGTCGCAACGACAACAGAAAAATCCTTCCTTCAGAAGCGGAGAGACACCCTGCCTGTCTGTCTGTCCTCTCGGTGTCCCAGTGTGGCTCTACCGCCGATGACACCGCTGTCAGTCTGGGATCAACGCCCACACGAAACACTGCGGACGCGCGCGATTGGCGCGTGCACTCCGTTCTCTGCCAGCCGATTGGCTAAGACGGCTGTCAATCACGCGTCTTGCCCGGGAACCAGGATCACCTGTTGCTCCGTCACACCACTTTTCTTTTTTTTACTGTTTCCATTAATAATTCATCGTTATTGATCCGAACACAGACTGTAAGCTAGCCGATGCGTTTTAAATTAGTTTTTAATAAAATGAAAACGACTTGAGAAGAGACAATGGTACATTTAACTTAGAAGTTGAGTGTGTATCCGCTTTAAAATGTCTAGAAATGTCACTTTTTACGTTTTGCTGACGTAAAACCACCAAGTTGCAGACACTGAAGTTTTGACAAAATGTTCCTCCACATTACACTTCTAAATGCCAGCTAAATAGTCTACAGTCTTCAGGCTTCAACATTACTACTATGGTATTGTTTGTGACATATATTAAAACCACACATGCGGACATCCAGGTAGCATTTAAAACGCACGTGGTTGTAAAGTTGAAACGTTAAAAAGTGAAATTTGAACATACCGTAGATTCAGCTCGGTGGGTCGGCGTGTTTTCCCTTTTTCTGTTCGTTTGTGTGTGTATGGAGAGGGAGGGGGTGGGTGGGTGGGTGTGTGTGTGTGTGTGTGTGTGTGTGCGTGTGCGTGTGTGCAGAAACAGCGCCGCCCCATTCGTCCTAGTGTTTTTGTTTAAAATGATTGGCCGGAGAAGAAGCAGGACAAGCAGCAGCACTTCTCACTGCAGCCACTACAACCCACCGTGCATGGAGGACAACAAACACCAGCTGGTCTTCATTTTTATGTTTATTCTCACAGTGAGACAAAAAAAGACATCAGGAAGAAGTAATCACTAGTGTAGAAATACCACTCACACATTTTACTTAAAGGTCCTACAGTATTGGCATCAACGTATACTATAAAATGATTCACAATGGCCACAGAGTAAGAATAATAGTATTCTTACTCTGGGGCATCCAGCATTTATTTGACAGTCTCTGATTGTTTGACAGACACAACTGATTGTTTTCCAAGGATTTTTTTTAATAACTCTTCTTTTGTGTTGGTTGACTTTTTGTGTTTTTGTGCCACTTTGGCACAGCGCAGTGAAGAACACCCACACCAGTGAGTATCTCTATTAGCATGAGATGGAAGCTTTCATTGCATCGTTTAATATTGCAAAGGATCACATTGGATTAAAATAAGAGAAACACATGGCGGCCTGTGAGGTCATGTGGTTTGATATTCTTTTCATTTTTATATTTAGTCTGCGAGTTATGCACGTCGTCACAGATGACTCGGTGAACACATATGTGCAGCTATTTCAGATATGCTTCAGAACACGTGCGGACTTCACATGTTTCTCATTCTCGGGGTACGGAATGAGCAGCTGTCAGTGGACCAGTGGGCTCCGTAATGTGGCCTTCATGACACCAACAGTCGCTGCATGTCTTCCTCCATCAGCTTAAATATGTCACTTCTATTTAGTCCTTTTCACAATGTCACAACTCAACATTAGCAAACTGTAACTTCTACAGTAGAGGGACAATGTTCATACATATATTTCATTTAAACTTTATTGATATTGATCCAAACCTTTTCCTGCAAGATAGTAAAAACACATTCAGATGAATTAAAAAACACAATATGCGTTGGGAAATGGCTTTAAGTCAATATTTTATCGATCTGAAATGTAGTAAATTGTCTAAAACGTGACATGGACTTTGAAGATATATATATATATATATATATATATATATATATATATATTTGCTGTGCCCTGTAATCACAACGATCAAAACGTGTCCAGTTTATTTCGTTCTACATCCCAACTATAGTCTCTTTGTTAAAATGTTATGCTTAATGCACCATTTAAAGAAAGTACCACATATATATTGTTTTAAAGAGTTTTTTAAAAGAGAAAGTCATGATCTACTTTTCCACGATCTAGAGAGTTTCTCCTCCACGCGGTCCAAGAATGCGCTGTACGCTCCTCTTCTTCGTCCATGTCTCTGTGAAACAGACATTCAATGTTCTTATTAATATGGTTGTATATAATATCACCTGTTGTAAATTATAGATATCACCCTTTCTGTTGGACTAAATAATGTAAAACACAACAGGTAGCTTCAGTCAAGCGATGTAAAATAAACAAGATGTGTTTCTCTATAAAGTATTAGAAGCCACATGGTCTGTTGGAGTTATTTAGCTACATATAGATTTGAGTTTTTCTAGTAGACAAACTTATGCATGTTGATATTATGAACTTCCTGCATAGTTTAAAAGCATTATACTTTGATGATGAAAGAAGTAGAAGTAGCAATACCACATTATCAAAGTACTCCATTACAAGTAAAAGTCCGACATTCAAAATTGTACTGAAGTAAAAGTATATTAGCAACATAATGTACTTCAGGTTTCAAAAGTAAAAGTACTGATTGTTATTGGATCATTATTGTAGATCAATATGTAAGCAGTGCTTTACTGTTGGTCGAAGTGGAGCTATCCTCAACCACTTAATAAACTTCATAGTGAGGTGGTGAGTTTAGTCCATTGCAATGCATCATATTTAATAACACATCATGTGTTTAATATGGAAAATCTTAATCTGAAAGTAAATATATCTGTCAGGTAAATGTAGTGTAGTGAAAACTACAATATCTCCCTCTAAAATGTAGTGATCACACTAAATAAAGTCCTTTAAGTCATGATTTCTACAATCTGCATGATGATTAAGTGATTGTAGTTTGAGTCTGACCCCTTTGAAAAAATAGAAGTGGTTCTTCATGTAGATATGAAGCCTAACACCACTGACCGTATATGAGGCTGATTTTGGAGGCCAGAGCAGCTGAGGGAGAACGAGCTCTGCATCCCATCTGGGCTCTGCAGGTCTATACGTGTCCATCCCGGTCTTGGTGTCCTGTGAACTTGAGTTTGACACGGATCTGGGGGTCCGGACTGGAAGAAAAGACAATATATTTATCCAGTTAGTCATTTGTCCCATTTTACAATGGTGTTTTAAAATGTAAATAAAAAAGGCGAGAAAAAAAAGATGAAGTTAATTCACTTACTTTTGTCCAAGTGTTTTAATTTTAAATTCAGGTTACCAGGATCTCTCTCATATGTAGTAACTATGTCTGGAAGGTCCTCATTGAGCTGGAATCAGTGATAAATAATCAAGAAGGTAAATGTTTTACTGTTGTGTTTATCGCCATCTTGTGGTCAAATCAAACATTACAATCACAGAGATGTTTGGTGTTCACCATACACAGGACAAACATACAGAAGAAGGTATGAAGCGTACTTGCAGACACGTACCGGTCTGAAGTCATGTGGTTTGGGGTTCTTGTAAGGCCCACAAAGGTACTTCCCACTCTTGACAAACATGAGCTCAGATTCCAGAGCACCGGGAGGCCTGTATGATGTGATGAACTTTGGAGATTCTTCCCTCCGGTGATTCTCGTGTACAACATTGGGTAGAAATATTCCGGTCGTCTTCTTCCTTTCACTGAGGCGAGGCACATCTAGATTTGAATGCGTCTTTCTTTCTTTCCTCTGAGGATCTGACAGAGATCTGTACAGTTTAAGAGAGAAATCCGGGGGCTTGATGCTCCACACGTCGCTGTGGCTCTCCGTCTCGGGCAGAGTGAACCATTTGCTTCTTGCAAAAGAGAGATGCTGACTTGCAGAGAATTTGATTTTGTCTTCAAAGCAGACTCTGGACAGCGGATGCAACAAACTGTCTGGAACCATTTTAGCGATATCTCCTGATCTATAAGTTTAAATCCATAAAGTTTGATCTTGTATTTGTTGGTCTGTCAGGAACACAGTGGGGAGAAAGTACAGCAGACAGTGGCACAACTGCTGATTACAGACACAACACGTAAAAAGTGCTGCTTGGTAACGAGCGCCTTTATTCTTCTTAACAAAAAGACTGAAGTGGGCAACAAAAACAGCAACTTAGCAACTGTGCAAACAAAGTACCCTCTGAATAGAAGACATCTTTGTAATGTACCAATCTCGTTTAGAGACACACGGTTGCAGGTGGCTGGCCTTTCAGAGTGGCTTCTTGAGCTTTCCTAGGCCCTCTGCTCGTTCCAGTGAAGCAGCTGTTGTTCTTGGAAGGTCTGCAGACAACTCTGAATTTCAAAACTCCAGTCGATATTAATTTACAGATACAGCAGATTATGTGTATTTATAATCTTTCTTTCTGTCTTGAAGAAAGAAATCCTTCCATTTAGAGACTCTTAAATCAGAGAGACGTTATGATGTGCCATAACTTTGTTGACGTTTATATTATAGAGAGAAATCCTCACTTTCCCAGTGTGTTGGAGAACTACAGTGGCCCTCAATTGGGGAAAATCTTAAAGATACCTAATCCATAGGATTTCATTAGCATTAGGAGCCACTCTTATCAATATTAGGTTATTTTCATGACTAAATAATTGCTCTAAAAGACATATATATATAATTTTTTTAAACAAATAAATTCAGAACAGGATTAGATGTTATCTATAACTTAAATATAACTAAATGTTGTTTCTAGACCAGCAACAGTAATGATTTCAACAGCAAAGTTAGTATATAAAGTTATTAATATCTCACTGGAAACAAATCGAAAATGTCAATGAATTAATAACATTCCTGAGTGAAGTTTATAAATGATAATAAAGAATGAAGAACACAGACATCAGATAGTATAAGTCAACAAACAGCTTCTATTTAATCTCCAACGCAGCCTCACCGCCTCTGCTGTATATGTGGAATTAGTTCTGTGTGTGTGTGTGTGTGTGTGTGCTCTTGTCTATGTGTGTGTGTAGTTGGAGGAGCTCAGCTCCGACAGAGAGAGCAGAGGAGATGCTCGCTACTACACTAAAACATAAAAAATCTGCATCGCCACCTAGTTACCAAATAGCACGGTCACTCAGACATCATATCCGTCATATATGGGAAGCCTTTAATGAGTGTTTGGTTGACCCATATCTTCCTGACTGCATCTCTTTGGGTGATATTAGCTGTGGAGCTGAAGACCATGAGTGAGGAGGAAGAGCTCCAAGTTCCTGCAGGCATCAGGGTTAGTGATTGGGTAGGCCTGGGAAATGTTTTCTCTATTTATATTTATCTTTGATCACGTATCACATGATTTCCCCCCAAACTGGGATTCGAAACTGTATCCAGCCAATCAGCCAGCACGATGACTGCTTTAATAAATGCTACAATTTCATTGGCTGTCACTAAAGGCGACCGGCCCCTAGTGGTAATATTCTTTGAAACTGATGTCTTTCAAATGTGGTGTTTTTAGACTAAAACAACATGTGAGCTTCACATGCAGTACCTGTCAAGGTTAGCTAAGTTAACTCAAAGGTCATTTTAACCCCAACGGATCTCTAAGAAACATTTACAAGATGGACTTAAGCGGACTCAGAACTTCTAAGAACTTCTAAGGACTTACAAGTCAACTTTCTTTCTCTGGTAAGTACTTTTGATGCAAAATAGACACCATAGATATTGGCTTGTGCTTAAACCTAAGAGTACTAACCTGGATCCTCTGGTCTTTTTCATGCCAGTTAAGGCTAACGTTAGCTAAGCCTCTACATTAGCCAGCTAACATCTAACGTTACAGTTAATTTAACGTTACTAGCTGAGACATTTGTACAAAAAGTACATGTGAATACATGTACAATGATTCTTGCAAACATTGCAAGAATCATGCTAGTAATTTAAGTTCAGCTTCAGCAAATATAACTAAGTTAACGTTACCTAACGTTAACTGCTTCAAGTGCTAACTCACGTTTAACTAACTAGCTAACCTAGCTAACTAAGCTAGCTAGAAACAATCCTCTAGCATCAGTGTCAGGTTACAGAATGAAGGTAAATATTAAACATTATCTAGAGTTTTAATGAGTTATAATGAACCAATTCATTTGACCAACTAGCTATGTTAATATCTAGCTTACTTTAATTTTAATTAGCATGGATAAGTAGTAGGCTTATTTCACTGGATACTCACTAAAAAACATCAATAATCTGGACACAAAATATAATTTTTTAAATGATGTTTAGAGAGTCCATGATCAGAAATACGTCTAACACTGGTGGTTATTCATAATAACGTGTAATAATATTATACAAACACCTTTCAGCTGTTTACTGTCAAATATGTATTAGACATTCTAACGTCTTAATGTTTAAATCTTTTTAATATTTAGTTTTTAGATGCTAAGCTAATGAAGAAGGACGTTGAATGCAAAACATCGTGATGCCTTTTATGAAAAGGATGAACCGTTTGAAAAGAGCCTTTCAAGGGCACCTTGGCCGCATGTTTACTTCCGGTCAGGTGACTCATTTGCATACAGGGCAACGCGAGATGAACTGGGACACATTTGGAATGTTTACGTCTACAATGGTCGACGCAACAGCGCACACATTAGCTCCACCTCCACGAGTTAACCGGAAATGCTAAAACATTAATATGTGACAGCTGTTATGTGTGATATGTGCAATGCATGATCTGTTTTTCTTCACTTTAGCCCATTCCTCTGTTCACCTCTCTCTTTTCCGACCTCCCTCCAGAGTAACTCTGCTGTAACTCAATCATGGCTGAAGTGCCACTCACCACACCAGCCGGCGACTCCACGGAGCTGCCGTACCCGGCTCTGGCCCCGGAGGTCTTGGGCCGGTTCAAACAGACCACGAGACCCCGTAACTGGTGTCTGAAAGTGGTCTGTAGCCCATATCCTTTCTTACTGCTGCAAGTTTAACCTGTGCCTGACACCTGGCATGCCCAAATATGTTTAAGAATAATACAAACGTGACTATGCCTGAGTAGATATACCAATATGTATATTTCAGAGTAAAGGCCACACTGCCGCTATTATCACATTGTAACATCGTTTAAACTAGCCATCATTAGTCCCATTAGGTCTTTCTAGTATGTGATCAGCGGTCCTCTGTTGTTGATACGTTTTATGAATGAATGAACATGAGTTGTGACTTTAACCTCGTCCTCCACGTGGTTGGAGTATGTGTCCATACTGGTGAGCCTCGTCAACTGCATGATTCTGCCCGTGTCCGGTCACGAGAGGAGCTACCAGCTAGCGGTTAGAGTGACACCGGCACTCTTTTAAGTTTAGATACAATTAAAAAGTCTCCTTTCTCTCCGTGAAAACACACGCCACATACTTTAGTCTACCAAAATCATAACAGGCTAATGACAACCTAAAACACTTATTTTATATACAATACATTCAAGACGTCCCTCTGTATTTATGAGTAAACACAACAGTACTCTTGCCACTTATGTTAACATTAGCATTGTTGTTTCTACTTTGTTTAACGGTTATTTTTTCTTTTATTATGTATTGCCAGATTGTGGATACCTTTGTCATGGCATTTTTTATCGTGGAAATGCTCATCAAGATGTTGGCCAAGGGAGGCTTTGGCTATGAAGGGAGTTACCTCAGCGACCGCTGGAACAAGTTGGACCTGTTCATCAACTCAGCAGAGTGAGTGTCCCACAATGCCTTTCACTCATGCCGGAAAAATCACTCTTTTCTTCTCCTTCGTCTGCTGATAAACAACATCAGTCACCTTAGGAGAACACATCAGCTCTTGGCTTATTGATGAGCAGATTGGTTTCATATTCAGTATTAGAATGCGTGTACATTTTTATTTTTTGCATATGAAAACTTCTGTCTCTGTCCCTTCAGGTTGTCTTACTACTTCCTGGAGTCCCTCGGCCTCGACGTGACGGTCCTTGGTGTGCTCGGGACGTTGCGACTGTTTGGCCGAGTAGAAAGTAAGTCGGCGTTTCAATTTGCCGTGGTCCTCGAAACCTTGTCGTTTCGCCCAGTGTTTCCAAACATACCCACAGTAATTATGAGCGGTGTTAACGTGGTGGAACATTTCAAGCTCGATATACACCCATGTGACTCTATGGGTGTATATCGATGTGATAAAGCAGTCTGCTTCCTTCCAATTTTCTATTTTCATTATATTTGAGAAACAACAGTCATTGGCCGTGTGAAAACTGTACTTTGAGGACTACCTTTGGATTCAAACAGGCATTACTCCAGCAAAAACATGGAGATAGATGATAAATGTAAACCTAGTATAACATGTCCTCTATCTGGCAAGAACAATGGATGTAAACACTGAAATACCAAAAGATAGTAATACCTCTGCTGTCTAATGCAATTCAAAACAACAATGATGAAACATACTTTTCATACAAGCCGCTTAGATTATTGCAGCTTTCTTTTTACTGGTTCGTCTAAAGAATCTTTAAGAACATAAATTACAGTTAATTCAGAAGGATTAAGAAGGTCAACGATCTATCTTTAAACTTGAGTGCACATGAATTGAATTTGTCTTGTGTGTGACACAGTTTTAGTCAAAAATAACGACTGACGGCATCTTTTCGTCTTCATCTGTGCAGGTATGCGTGACGGGCGGACACTGATCTTGGACAACTTCATGAGGCCAGATCTCTTACTCCATCTCTTACTCCATCTCTTACTCGATTTCATCGTCACGGTGATGGAAATCCAGGGTGTTGCTTGGATTGTTCTTCAAATCGCTGTTTTTGTCTATCTGACAATTACCAATTCTATAAATTTCGTGTGATTTGTATCAGTTTGTCTTGGTTTTAACGTCACTTACTTTCATTAATCCAGTATAATCCAGTATGCAGAACTTTGGGCAACCGTTGTTGTATTTTAAAATGTGTTGTACAAATACATTTTGATTGATTGAAATAATCTGCCCATTATTCTCTTGATTTCTTGATTATAGTTTGGTCTATAAATTGTCAAATAATTGTTGTTCAAATAACTTGTTTTGGCTGACCAGTAACCAAAATATATAGTATAATATATATATATATATATATATATATATAGAAATATAGTAAAACAATACCGTGATATAAAAAAGCTTTTCCTCTTTTAATGTGTAAAAATGCTGAGCAAGACACTAACTCACATGTCTGTCGATGAGAGCATCAAATAATAATAATTCTCAAGAGACTTAAAACATAATTAATACATTACTTAATAATATATTTCACAACAAACCCTCCATCTTGTTTTTAGAACATTAGGTTGTGATGTGTCTCCACATTTCTCAATTATTTACTCCATTAATCCATGTGTCACTAACATGACCCGCTGTATGTAAATTCTTCTTTTCTCAACTCTACAAACTGTCATTCTTTTCTCGAACCAGAAAGTACGTAACGTGTGCTTAAGTCCACACTACATGACCAAGTACGAAAAACAATGTTAACAAAACATTTTCCACCAGCCGCCACTGGTTGGAAGGTATTTCCCACCACTGTGTAACAGAAGAACTTGTGAATGAATGTGTAATGTCACTTTACTTCCACTAGATGGCAGCATATCATTCAGGCGGTGGCAGAGAAAAGTACTCCTTTTACAGGAGCAGACTTTACTTTTGTTTCCTTTTCTATAATATAGTTATAACGTTCAGACTGAGGCAGAGACGGTAAAATACGGCAAAGAGAGTAATTCTCAGTGCATGGTGAGAGGTGAACAGCCTCCTAAACTCAGAGTACTTCACCAGCAGAATCCTCACAGTATCTACAGTCTCCAGCAGCAGCCCTGTTCTTGGCATGCAGAGATGATGCTTATTCCAGATTCATGGAACAGAACTCTGTTTAATGTCTATAATCGCTACATATTGTCGGATATTTTTACTGACTAGACCTCTAAGAAAAGTCAGTGAATGAGTCTGGAGAGGAGCTTAGCTTGTATTAAAACATTTGACCTCACAAGTGGCCAAATATCTATATATACAACAACAGTATCTATTTTCCTTTCCGTCTTTATCTTAAGATGGTGCGCTGTTGAATCAACCTATCAACCTATGTTGGATTTAATATATGTTAGACGTCCATCTTCTTAAAATGTCTCCGGATGCTGTTTATGACCCATCATAGGGATTTAGAACTAGTGATCCCTTCATCAGAACGCTGTCTTTTCTATTTTTGTGCCTTTGCGCCGTCGACAGATTCGAAAACACAAAAACGTGAACGATCTTATCTAGAGACAGTGTTTGGTTTGTCCTTTCTGGGCTACTGTAGAAACATGGCGGCCGGCTCTGAGAAGGGGACCCGCTCCGTATGGAGATATAAAGGGCTCAATCTAAGGCGATTCTTATTTTCAGGTGATTGTGCACTAAAGCCTTCATGCTCATTGATAGTATCATACATTTCTTCCAATAGAACCCCCTTAATGCTACACACTGTACCTGTAACTCCAGCATTGATGTGTTTCATCAAAGTAGTCATATCATTTAGTTAGCAAAGCTTGGTCTCTCTCGGTCACTGTATTGTTATAAGTCATTATAGTCACCTCAGAGGCCATAGCTGTGATTTACCAGAAGCAGGCAGTGAGCAGAGGAGCCCCCCCTACTCAAACACTGATCTGAATGCAGCAGAGTTTGTCCAGACAGTCGTTGCAGCAGTCGCTTTGTTTGCACCGACTCGGGACAGCTGACAGGAGGGGTCAAAGGCAACAGGAAACCCGAGCCGGGACCTCACAGGAGCCGACCTCGTCGCCCCTCTTAAAACCAGGAGCTGTCACCTTCAGAGGCTTCTCCCTAAAACTTCTGGCCCCTCGGCTCTGTATCTGGAAAAAAAAACTCCATTGTATCCAGTCACATTTACAGCCACTGTGCAGTCGATGGCTCGGCTGAAGCGATTACAGGAGCCCCTCGATGTGTCTCCCTCCATCTGTTTTTACTGTTGTTTGAAATTCGGTGTCTGCCATCGCATCACATCTGAAGCTCTTCCTGCCCTTCTCTTAAATAGCTTGTGTCATGACCCAGCTGCTCTGAGGTCACGCTTGTCCTCTACAGTAACTAAACACAAAGCAGTACCTCCTCCAGCAAAACAAACACACTCAGCAGTTCTCACAGGTCATCTGTGGAAAGTACAATTAGGTATTTATCTGTACTGAAGTACTGCAAAGTTCTGAGGCACTTTTACTGGTACTTGGGTATAGAGTGCTGCAGGAATGAGCCCTTAAACATGGAAATGAGTCAGCATTTTTGCTCTTCTGGTTCCCTCGTCTCAAAGTTTTTTTTTTACGTGTGTTTTTGTTTAGATGCCTGAAATATGGTCTGACACAAGCTAAAGAGATTTAAACGTTTTGTTCTATTTCGTTAAGTAATATCTCCCTCGAGAATTTGAAAGCCTTTACGTGTCTTAAGTGGAGCATGAGATGACTGAACGTCAACACTAAAACATCGGTCCACGAGACGTGATCTGGCAATTGCAGTTACTCGTCAAAAATGTGTCCTCCCTGCAGCACGTTATCTCCATTTGGTTAGACTTTATACTGCATCACTGCATCTCAGAGCTCAAGTTACAAGTTACTTTGTCTCAGTCTTTCTATCTATCTTTTCTTTCCCTCTATGCTGCCAGTTTAACTTCTTTCCTTCATTTCATCCTCCTTCGCTCCATCTTTCATATTTATTTCCTCCATCAGCTGATCAGAAAGCTGAAAATGTAAAAAAAAAAAAAGCCAAAGCCGAGATTTTTTGAAAGTTTTACCCAAACAACAAAACATATTGTTCTTCAGGAGTACTTTTACTTCTATTTGTTTACCTTTCTTTACTTTTTCTTGATGGGATTTAAGAGTGATTTGGCTTCTCCACCTGAATGATTGACATTAACTTTTGCAGGCACCTTCAGCACTTCTTCCACCACTGTTGTTGCCAAGACACAAGCCGAGGAATGATGACACGTTGTTGTCTGAATCTCCTCCACGGGGTTTCTAACAGTGGCGGGAGGGAAGCCCATCGCTTTCAAAGAGCTTTAAAAAAAGCACTTTCACCCTTTACTGAACACGAGTAGCCTCAGGTGGGCTGTAAATCAGAGACCTGAGCAGAATGATTCATTTCAACTTATGTTTTGTTTTATTTTCATGCCGGTGATGGAAAGTTCTCGTTTGGACTTTTAGAACGTTATAATAATGTATAATATGTGCTTTTCGGCTCCCTGTGCACTTGAAGTCTTTTGTACAATCAGTTCTCCCGTCAGTGGTGGAGGTTAAGGTAATTATATACAGTTTGCATCATTTAGCTGATATCACATTTCCCAGGGGACACTGCAGCGCCGCCATTTCTCCCACGTGTGATTATAATGAGAGAAAAATGCACCGGATGAGCTCGTGTGTGTAGATTAAAGAATCAAACGAGGCAATTATCCCCATGTATTGACCACTATCTGGATGTACCTTGAAGGCTGCAGACTCATGTCATGTACTACTACAGATGTTTTCCATCCGGGAGGTCGATTGAGATTTAATTGCCGGTTGTGTAAGAGGAGGCATGAGCAGACGGGAAGAAAGTGTGTTTTGTTTTTTTACCTGATGGCTATTCCAGGTTGATGGTCCAGGAGATTTACGAGGGGGGCAGGGGGGGTTGTGTCCCTCCTCCGGCTGGGAGTCCAACAGCCGAGCGTCTCACCAAGACAGCCAGGCACCTCCTTGTTGCACCGGGAGAAGACGGTGTGTATACGACCTGCACAGCTGTCAGCTTCCCATTGGTTCTCTCTAGACCTGCAGGAAGGATCGTCCACAGGTTTATTCGTCATTTATCACAGAATATTGTCTTACAGTCTTTATTGAAACTTCGAAGTTTACTTAAAAGGTCCACTTTATTTAAAAAATAGTCCTCCTGCTGAGAGTTTGCAAAATAATCAGCCTGAGAAAAAAACAACAACAACAACAACACTACAGTAGAGTTTACTTACCTCAGAGTTAAATTCTGTTTGAACAAACAAAATCAGCTCAAACAGCTCTGAGATAGTGAGATATAGAGAATTATTGTAGAGCTGATATACTTAGTCAATCAACAGAAAAACTATCTCAATAAAATATTTTAAAAATAATGCAGAAATGCCAAATATTTGCTGATAGCAGCTCCTAAAATGTGAGTATTTCCCGCTTTTTTCAGTTTTCTTTTATTGTAAACTGTGCAACTTTCGGTGTCGGCATTTTTCATTCTTTTATTACATTTTTTAGGCAAAACGAGTCATCAGTTAATTAAGAAAATAATCTGTAGATTAATTAATAATGAAAATAGTTGGATTATACTTGACTGTACTGTAGAACTGCAGCTTCTCATTTATCCTTTTAGCTCTCACCAAAGTGCCGAGATGTTATTCCCTGCTTCTTCTACTCTTCATCTAACATCGCTGAATGAACCAGCCACTGCAAAAAAAAAAAAGGATTACTTTATCCAAAATGCTTGGATAATAAGAATTTACATTTTTTTACAATACAAATTGATTGCTTCCTGCGTTTCTTATTTCCTCTTCTAAGGAGATCAGTTTCAAGTGTTTGACAGAATAATCAGCTCCAGCTCCTCAGCTCCCGCCAGTGAAGCTTAACATCTGAGTCGCTCGGCTGCAGCTAAAGCGTGAGAATGGAAAACGAGCAGTTTGGAAAGGACCATGACTATCTGTCTGATCCAACTGTTCCACTCGTTGGCTGAGGCCGCCTCCATGAAAAATGTAGCATGTAGGCCATCTGTTTTAGTGGTTTGGAGTGTTGACTTATGTCACTTGTGAACTGCCATGATTAGACCATCACTCTGCATGTCCTTCTTTGGACATGGAGAAAACATGCCGATTGTTTTACAGGCTTCAGTCCATTCAGACCAGAGTAATTAATGAAGTTGTGTCAAATCTGTAATGTTTCAAAGTGATACAGAAAACAGAAGCCTACAAAATAAAGTCATTTAGGTTTATGTTGCTTTGCTCTGGTTAATCTCTGCATATAGAATATTATAAATGTCAAATTTGCACTTTGCAGTTCATAGTTTAAATGTAAATGCATCTTTCACTAAACATCCTGTTCTTCATAGTCAAAATTATACTTTTACTTTATGTCAAATATTATTTTCACAGTGAATCAGGATCCACAGAATATTTTGAATGTCCAGAATTCATGTGTTCGTTTGTCTGATTGACAATGTTTGACTTTTATTTTAATGGAATAATGGTATAAGTCCTCTCTTTTGCTTTGTTGGTGTATAGCTAGTTGTTGTATGTAGTTGTATGCTTTTAGAGCTGAAACAATAGATAATTATTATTATATGAGTCTTTTTTTTTTACTCAAGTAAAGTACTCAAAAATGTCATTTGAGTAAATGTATAGTCATATCATTTCACCACTGGCTCTGTGCACACGTGGTCATGTTTCAGTATTTGTCTCATGTTTTGGCCGTCAAATAATGGATTAATAATGTTTGTTTCAGCCTTATTTTCAGATCAAAACACATGTGGATCTTTCGGAAGGAGAGCTGAGTCTTTTAGTCGTGACTCTAGTAGTGGAGTAGTGACTCGTGCAGCTCAGAGGCAGATGTGCGGAGGTTTCGGGTCAAGAGAAGGTGCACCTTCCGACGCCCCTCCTGACGCACGACGACGATGCAGCCTGCAGTCTGTGGTCCTCCGCTGCAGTCCGGCGCCTCGGTTCAGCCGACAGCCGCTTCGATCGCACCGACCAGAGGGGGCTCTGACGGACTTCCTCCCGCTTCGCTTTGGTTTCGAGTTGGCATAAAAAGGAAACGACGGCTGCGCTCCTCGTCGCTCCCAGCGGACGGAAGAGGACTTTCGGTAATAAACGGTGCCGGTGCTCGGTGCTCGGTCGCGCTGTTTTGGTTCGCGCGCTGGACGCCGCAGGACGATGAGACTTGAAAGCGTTTTTAAACTGCTCCCGTGCGTTGCGTTTTTACTCCCTCACGTAATGCACGCTCAAACAGGTAAGCTCACCCCCCCCCCCCCCCCCCCTTTATGTAAATCACAAACTCTTGAGTTTGACTGTTGTTATGTGCTTTGTAAAATATACAAACATTGTATTAAAACTAATATTTAATGACTGTATACCAAAGAGCTCAGATTCCTCTGCTAGTTTTTTTGTCCCTCTGCCAAAAAGAAGCTGACACCTTCTCATCCGCATGTAACTGTCATCCAAGGCCACATACCTCCAAGTCTCATGGGCAGCTTCGTGCTGCCATGGGAGGCAGAGTTTCTTTCTTATTCTTTCACCCAACATGGTGGTGACACAGCAGACAGGATGTCAGAGTTCCTGTCCAGCTGATCGGGACTGAAGCGGCCAGCTGTTGAGAGTCTATTGGCAGCTCTGTGCTGTGGCTGACCTTTCACTTGACCTCTCCGGTCAGGCACAGAAACAAACGTCCGGTAGCTTCTTGGTTCACAGCTCGGGGGTCTTCATCTTCGCTCACACTTTTGTGGCCTTTATGCTTTTATCATCATGTCACGACTTCTATGGTCACACACTATACACCTGGAGCCTCTCTCTCTCTCTCTCTCTCTCTCTCTCTCTCTCTCTCTCTCTCTCTCTCTCTCTCTCTCTCTTGACCTCTTTTTAGTCACCTGAGGTCTTTTCCTGATCTTGACTTTAAGATAACTAAAGAACCCTAACCCTACCATGTCGCTACCAACTCTTGAAAAGCCTCAAAGTCTCTGGCTTTGCTTCTCCAGCTGATAACCATTTTGTTTTCCCTCCATTCACTCGTCCTTAACTAATCCGCAGCGAGCAGCTCTTCTGTCCCGCTAACCAGAGGTGTGGACAAATCTGATGACTTTAAACTTGACAAAATTAAATTAATTCCGTTGTGGTTAATAGTGCTTTAAGCTACAACAGCATAATGTCAGCACTTTCCTTTTTGTCTTAACAAACGTGTTTTACATTTAAAAAAACATTTGTGATTTATGGAAAGGTATTATATTATTACTCTACATTTGGTGAAGAGCGTATTATGACTTCGGTTAAGACTCGAAACTCAAAGTTTAGGATTTGGTCCCACCTCTGTCGCTCTGTCCGTTCGACTCACAACAGAACCCTGCAGCGTCGTGTCCACAGGTTGCATCGACGTCCTCCTCGGCAAAAGTTTGAAAGATGTTCCAGTTTAATTTTACTGTTCGCTCTAATGATCCCTGAGCACTTAAACAGTGTGTTTAAGAGCCCTCCTTTGACCTTTGGCCTGCTGACCTTTCCTGCTGGGAAAACCCATTAATAATAATTCACTTCACTTAACACTTGACCTCTCTGCTCAGGGACTGAAAACGTTGCTGCAGGTTTCTGCACAGAAGCCGGTCGGTAACTTCCTGGTTACAGCTTGGATCTTTTTCTTCCTCTCTGCTCTCACCTAATTTCACAATCTTGGTCGTCATTAGTTGTGCCAATAATTTCATAGACTGAATTTTTCCATTTCTTTTAAAAAAGGTCTGGAAACAGGCTGGTGTTTCCCTTTCAGGCGTCTCTGTAAAAGAAGCCAAGCTGTTGTCATCCATCGTCAGTACTGAGACCCAGACTGAGCTCTCGTGGACCTGCTCCAGGTTTTCCATCATGTAAAATGTAATTTCGATGGAAACTGTTGTGTTGAGAGTTGACTCATGGCAGGAGGTGATGGCTGCTATTTTTGTGGAGCAACATCATCACAACTTTCTTGAACTTCACATGTGATGAGGATTTTCATGAGGTGGTAACATCGTTTGTTTGGCCAGATGGTCTTTGACGAGTAGACTGTATGTTAGAAGTGGACGTAGTCACTTTGACGTCACTCATTGGTTTGTGGACTACGGTTTTGAAGCCTCAAGTGCAACCAGAAGTGACACGAGAAGGTGTAACTAAATATAACCGAATGCTGAACAAGACATTTAGAGTTTTTTCCTTTGAAACGGATCTTTGAAGGAGGTGAAGTTGTGAAAGGAAATCCCTCCTCTGTTTCATCACCCTTGTTCCCTTTGTTTACATCACTGTCACCAGCGTGGAGTGACGATAAAACCCCCGGGTACAGGCCCACATCCTAGTTTGGCTTTAGACATCCACAAATTGAATAGAATTGACGGTCAACAGAGCTTTTAAGGAACTGAAGTTGTTTACATGACGTTGAGAGCTTTGATTGTTGATATTTGTTCCTAAAATGAGTTACACATTTTCCATATATTTGCATGTCATCTTAATATTTTCTGGTTTTGTAATTGCTGGTAGTGTTATGTTCAGCTCTACTTCTTCCTGTTCACTTCATATTTCTCTTTGATGTAACAGGACAGTTTTGTCTTTTCTCAAAATGATTCATATCCAGTAAATGATCAAATCTAACTCTGTCTTTCTCATGCATTTCATGGTCTGTGTGCAAACCTCAACACTGAGCAGCACCAGACCTTTTTACTCGCTTTGAAATTCAATTTGCCATGTTTATCTTGAATACAGTCCAGCTGGACGGAGGACGTCCACAATTCACTCTTTGTCCCGCAGACATCCGTCCATATATTCGATGATTGGTATTGACAGTCTTGGTGTCCATCCAGTGCTCATGTTGTCTCTCTGGCTGGACTTGCAGAGCCCCCTCCCGAGTGTGCGCCGGGCGGCCACTCCGTCCTCCAGGACCCCTACCGCAGCACCACCTTCAGCTCCAGCTGGCTGCAGGAGTCGGCCCTGCAGGACTTCATCTGCGACCACTCCCTCGCTCCGGGCTGGTACCAGTTCCAGATCTTTGACAAGCCGGCCAGCATGCCCACCCAGTGTGTGGAGGTAAATGATCTGCATGTCACACAGAATATGAACCGTCGGGAGTATTTGGTAACGTCTGTGGTTTTGGCTGACGCGTCTTAAAGGACCTTTCCAGTGCTTTTGTGCCACCCTGCAAACAATTTCATCACCGGTGCTTTGGAGAGAGATACTTCCGTCTCACTAATTTGGGAATTTCTTTTGCAGAAAGCATATCCCATGTCTCTTTCCGAACTTGAGTTCACAAAAAAGTATACATATGAACTTGTGGACACGGTTATCAGTGTGTGTGAGTACATATTTATGAAAGAGAGTGCATGAGGAGAGCAGGAATGGGCCTCATTTCCTGCAGGCGTCCTGCTGTGTGGAGCCTGCAGGATCTATCTGAAGTGTCAGCCTCCCTCCACCTTCCCAGGGCATCGCTGCTCTCCCTGGGGGGATAGATATCCACAGGAGTGGGCGGTGGAAGGAAGAGAGGATCGCTCTGAACATGTGTTACATAATAAGGCGATGTCTTTATAATGATGGCGGATAAATGGCTGGATTAATCAAACTAAGCTGTGACAACAAGTGTTGAAGTTACTGTGAGGAACTTTTAACTGCTTATGAAACCGCCTCAATGTGATACTGATGCCTCTTTAGGACCTTTATCAGTGAACAAGACCATCAGCAACAAGATTGTCTATATCAATATAGTTATTCTTAATGCTTGTCATCGGTGCCACCGGGTGGGATTCCCCTGTAAAATCAGATGAAATCATGCAGGTTCACCAGAAACTCCTTCAGCTCAGACTGGTGCGACCAGTCCACCGCAGACTGACCCAGATCCGGCTTCGCTGCAGTCTTCAACCTGCAGTCGGAGCCCCGGAGGGAAGAGGAGAGCTCAGCTCCTGGCGGCAGCAGCAGCAGCGTCTCCCCCTCCTCTTCCTCCTCTTCCTCCGCCTCCTCCAGGAGCAGAGCTTCGCCTCGCTGCTCCTCCGCTCCCGCTTGGAGCCAACACCAACACCACGCTGCAGGAGACCCAGGCCTTACTGCTGGGCCGCTTGAGGGAAGGGAGGAACGGTAGTACCAGAACTAGGATTGAGCATCAGACCCCTGCTGCAGTAAAATGAGAGGTTTTCTAAAGGGACTCTGGTTCTCGGAAACACTACTGTTTTCGTAAACGTTGGAACGCCAAAAACAACAGAAAATAAATGTTCCTTGTAGTAACTTTAAGTACTATTTTCAGATTCATGCTATTTAAGCTAAACGTTATTATGCATGTTGGTGACATCTTTGGTGCAAAGCTGCAATTATTACCCATTTCTGGTGCTAAGAATAGCAAACCTTAGTATAGCGAGGAAACGACAGTGAAATGGTGTTCCCTATTGTTCTTCTCTCTCTCTCTAAACATCCAGGTGAACCACTGTGGGACTCAGGCTCCTGTGTGGCTGTCCCTGGGTGAGGGTGAGTCCCTGCCGGGGCCCCTGGAGGTGAGGCAGCTGACGGCCTGCGCCGCCTGGCAGCTCTTCCCGGGCATCAGCAAAGACTGCTGCATGTTCCGCATCCCGGTCACCGTCCGCAACTGTGGAGACTTCTATGTTTACCTGCTGCAGCCTACGCAGGGCTGCATGGGATACTGCGCTCAGGGTAAGTCAGAACAGAAAGATCCATATTTGTGATAATGTTTTCTAAACGACATGCTGTTAACCGTTTTCTATGTGCTGTAAAATCTAAACTGAATTACACTGAAGCAGGATTTGCCAGGCTGCTTGCAGCTTAACTTGAATACAGATTTAGAGTTTTGCATCTCTGAAAAATACCTCAACTCTCAGTGACTTTCTTTTAAACCCAAATCTATAATACTTTACATTCATATTCATAATGCATTGAAATACATGAATAATCTGTCACACTTCTTGACACACCATCTACATTAGAGCTCTTCAGAGCACAGCACTAAGCTTTACAGCATGACCGATTACCAATGAAATGAATGTGTGGCCAGTTTAGTTCAGAGTTTGTTTCACATTTGAGTGTAAAATGATAATAAAGCTCAAAGCAGAAGTTTCCATAGAAACCTGCAGTTTAAGATACAATTTGTTCTGATTTATAAACGTAGTTAAACTGTGGATTGGAACGCGTTTGAAGTGTCCTGTTATACGACTCTAAAAGACGAATGGAGATGTTTGCTAGCCATCTTCCAGACGGCTCACATCTGCTTCATGTGAACACGAGGATGTCATGAGAACGCACCAGACAAAAGTTCAAATGTCAATCTTTAGAACAAAACTACAACAGAGTAATGAATGTGAGGCTATCCCATACTTTCTAGGATACACATCAACACTTTTCGACATAAGGCGCTTTTAAACTAGATAAGATTTTAGGCCACATTCACACATGTAGTGGACACTTCCTGCATGGGATCAATATTCAGGGTAAACCTGTAGCACCAATTTCCCACCTCAAGACTTAAGAACATTTCAGGGAACAAAGCCGGGATGACTGTGTTGTGAATGAAAGCAGTAACATTGCTTTGCGTGGAGCAAGCGAACCGATCACAAGACTTCGCTGATGACTTATTTTAATCCCAACTCGTTTACGGGGTCACCGTTTACGCCAATTACAAGAACGTTGTTCCTAAAAATATTAAGAGACGTTTTCGTCTGCGTACGTAAATCAGGCCTTGCCCCATCTCCTTCTTCTTCTGTTGAGTTTTATGGTGTTAAGCATCCATAAGTACTGCATGGCAAGACGAAAATGTCCCTGAATGAAGTGCATGAATGGTGATAATCACTAGCGGTGCCTTTGAGGTTATCCCAGTAGTTCACCGGGAACGGTGTTTGAACGAGGCTTCAGAGACAAACTCAGAGTCTCTTTCTCTTCCATGTAATAGTATCTATTATGTCAATTAACGTTGATTTGTAATTGAGTGCCGTTGTTGCTCTTCTCTCTGTCTTAACAGAGATGTCGGACACTTCACCTACAGCGTCGCTGAGCTGCGGCCCCGACAGGGTGAACGTGGACGGAACATGTCAAAGTGAGGACCCCGCTGCTGTGTTTATGGCTTACGCTTGTCTCCTCGTGTTAGGTCAAACACCGCGACGATCGGGAGGTCGGGGAGTTGCCATGTGGTGAGGAATGCACCGTCGGCCCCCTCGCCGCTCCTCTTAATGAGCTGAGCATGTGTCCCCCCGGCGTCCGCTGGGCCTCCTCTCCATGGCGACGGCCCTGAGCCAGGGCGGGAATTACGCCAGGGCGGGTTTTAGGAAGCTGGTGGAGGTGGAGAGGAGCTGCGAGGTTTAATGAGAGAAAGATGAAATACCTCTGAACAACAACTTGTTTTAGATAATACAATTCCCAAGCTCTCTCTTCCACTTTTGTATTCAGAGAGCAGGCCGTGCTGAATATGTTCTGGCTAAACTGCTCGCATGAATTAATTTATTTTCCTCAGTATAAGCTACTTTCCTCTGCATACAGATTTCCTTCATTTTCCAGTCGTGACAAAGTTAATTTAGAAGAAGTTTTATTACTTTCCCAGAGTTTTGCCATTTAATCCACCTGGAATGGAAATTAGCAGCAGTTTCCAGTCAAATGTTAGTACAGTATTATATTTCTAGATGTTCATTTAATAGTAGCAATAAACAAAAGTAAAGAAATGGTCCTGCCCAACTTTGAGCACACTGTATAAAGATTACAATATATCACCTGGGTTACAGCTCACATTTGAATGCAGATTGTGGCCAAAAATACACGAACACCTGAGCAGACGATGTTGACTGATGAACGTTAAATCCATATGTGATAGTGATACATCTCATGCCAAAACCACGGGCATTTATATGCAGCTGTAACAGCCTCCTCTCTTCTTGGAAGACTTTGCTCAAGATATCTGAACCTGATTGGGGTCGAGGTCTGGGATCTGTTGCCTGTCAAGCTCTTTATGGACCTGGATTTGTGCACAGGCCTTTCCCAAACTGATGCCACAAAGATTTCCATTACTTGGAAGTAATAGTCCTTGCCTGAACCAAAAAAACAGCTCCAGATCAAAAAGTACAAGATGTATGGAGACAAGATGTCCACATCATTTTACAGTTTAGGATCCTGATTTCTTAAAGGGCCAGTATGTACGATTTGGCGGCATCTAGCAGTGAGGTTGCAGATTGCAACCGACTGAAACTTCTCCCGTGTGCCAAGCGTGTAGAAGAACTACGATGCCAGACGTGAAAACGTGAAAGCTCCTCTCTAGAGTCAGTGTTAGGTTTGTCCGTTCTGGGCTACTGTAGAAACATGGCAGCCAGTTCTGTGAAGAGGACCCGCTCCAGATGCCGATGAAGGCTCATTGTAAGCTAACAAAAACACAACGATTCTTACTTTCAGATGAAACAATCGGTCCCCCTAAAAGCTACACACTGGCCCTTTGATAAAGGCTCAAAAGCAGCTGTGTTGACTTCCTTTTCCTCCTCTGTTTTGGTGTCTACACTACCAACATGCGGAGAATTAATTGCACAGACATCATCTAATCTAAAACACGTGTTGGACTCCACTAATCTACCCACTCCTTCTGCTTCTCTCCCGTCAGCAAAGCAGCCTCCCGCTCCATCTGCACCAGTGATTGTCTCGGAGGTGACGGGAACCTCCGTCTACCTGAGGTGCAGCTTTGGGAGCAGCTCCAACAGCTCCCTGGGTTACGTGGTGGCCTGGTCCCGCCTCTCCCTTGAGGGCAGGAAGGAGGAGCTCAAACGGGAGACCACCATCCAGACCTCCGCCTACATCGAACTGGACGGCTTCAACCTCCGTCTGGGGGACAAGGTGGGATGCAGAGTCCAGTTCATCTTCACAATCAGTTCTACTTCTAGTGGAATAAAGGGGGGATGGGGGGGGGGGGGGGGCAATACTGGACCAGTGTCACACCTATAGCCATAATAATAATTGGAATAAAAACAGATGAACCAAAAGAAAATATTCTCAAATTTGAACGTTTTCAGACCGGTGGGAGAAAGTTATATAATAAACGAACACCTCCCTCCCTCTCTCTCTGTCTCTCTCTCTCTCTCTCTCTCTCTCTCTCTCTCTCTCTCTCTCTCTCTCTCTCTCTCTCTCTTCAATGTAGGCAAAACAATTCATATTTGTTAATTGTTCAACAAATCTCTCCCCCTCTCTCAGATTTACTGCTCCAGCTCCAGCTTCTTCTTGGACTCGCCCACCGTTCATGGTGCTTCAGTGCAAAGTCAGGAGTTCTTTGCTGGGATTATGGTATATCATAACTATTTATGTGTGTGGTGTCTCTCAATGAACAGTGTGTGACTATTGTTTGAGCAGTTCTATATTTCTGCATGCATGTCCGTGTGGTTCTGTCTGTAGGTTTTAATTATATGTACGTATGTATACATTCAACGAAGAATAAGTGACTGCATATGGTTCGCTGGATATATTGAAAGTAATATTTCAGAATTTGGAATTACTGCAGTTATCTTTCACGCAGATCGTTACAAGAGAAGATTAATATAAATCTCATATTTGTGCGTATGGAGCTAGAGCCAGGAGGATGTTAGCTTAGCTTAGCATAAAGACTGGAAGCGGGGGGGAAAGCTAGCCGGGCTGTGTCCAAAGTTATATTATGATGCTTTCTTGCTGACAGTCAACATTTATCACAAATGAATCAATCTCAAACTACAGTATATTTCCTTTAGATTTTGAAGTTTCCTCTTTCTTTAAGCCTGTAAGCTGATGCTCTCACAAAAGCTTGTTGGCTAAAGAGTTTATTTGTTCCTCTCTCTGCCTCTGAATGTCATGCGATGGTGATGAAGGCTCTATGTATAGAGGGGCTCACCAGTTTTATGACTGTTATGTGCAGCTACGACCAGAGCAGAGCAGTGTGTCTGAGGATGGGAGGCTGTACGAGCTGGTGGTGGAGAGCACAGTTCCTGTCCCATGTCTGGAGGAGTCGTCCTCCACAGAGCAGTGCACTCTGTCTCTGCAGCTCAGCACAAGCAGTACAGGTGAGGACTCACTGCTGAGTCATCATAGCTCGTGTGCAGCTTACAAAACATTTACAGCACCTCCTTCCTTGTTGTGTCACAGATGAGGGTGTGTTGGGTGCAGATCTGTCTCTGTCCTCCTGTGTGGTGGATCTGTCCCGGGGCCCCTGTAGGGACGGGGTTTGTAGCCGAGCTGTGATCCACTTCAGCCCCGTCACCGACTTTGTCAAAGATGGCAACAGGACAACCCAGATCTCCGTTAAATCCATCGTCACGCAGAATGTTCTCTGGAACGGGTACTTACCAGAACCAGTTGAGGTAAACGGATTAAAATTTGATAAACAGTTATTTTATGACACTTTGTTGATGGTTTATTAATTCAAGAGGTTTGGATTTTTATACATCATCTCTCTATATTTAGTGTTCCTATTCAACCCTCTTTTTAAATTATTTTTCCTGGTTATAGCTTATTTCAAACTGCTTTAATGCTGTGACCCTGCTGTATCATCATTGTATTACATTTGTTGTTTTTTAAAGAGTAGGGTTTGTAAACACAAAATTAAAGTTGGCCCCTCCACCCCGGCTCAATGAGGGTTCTGGTGCTCGCCAACCCGAGATTCAATCTGGTTTTAAACGAGCTTTGTCTGCTCAGCGTTACGCCTCACTATATTTGCGTTCTTTCGGCACCGTGTCCGCCATTTTTGTAGTTTCCTGGCACCTGGTCGCCACGTTTTTATAGAGGTTGACGTTCCGAACAAGAAAATAGAGGCAGAGAGCGGCATCGCTGCAGATACAAACACCGACACACACTTCTAGAGTCGGTCATAAGGGATGATTGAGAGGGATTATTTTTCTACACATTCAGTTTATACTTTTTTTACTGTGCCTTTAAATGAAAACACATGATTAGAGTACAGGAATGTACAGTTGGTTCTCCACTACATATCTGAATAGGAATGAAACTGTCATTTCAGATAACAGTGAGAGACGTCCCCTCCGCTTACTGCTACTCCTTCACTGATCCTCACATCATCACATTTGATGGCAGGTACTTATTCAGTTCATCAGGAAACATACTTTATATGTACCAGAAAATGTGCTATATTTAACTGCAATTTAGCATATTTTATCATGTGGTCATTTTAGATTAGATGTTTTTTCTGTCATGATAATATCTAATGGTCTACACTAGAAGGGCTGGAGGGCAAACAAATCTGTGAGTATGTGTCTTTGTTTATGTTCAGGCACTATGACAACTACCAAGTAGGCACCTTTGTCCTCTATAAGAGCGTCGCGAGGCCGTTCGAGGTCCACGTTCGTCAGTGGGAGTGCGGCAGCGTGGTGCACGGCGCCTCGTGCGCCTGCGGCTTCGTGGCGAGGGACGGCGGCGACGTCATCGCTTTCGACATGTGCAACGGGGAGATGGGTGAGACCAAGCCTCACCTGTCTGTGAGGAACAGAGACCTGAGCAAGAGCGGCATCCGCATCACCGAGTCCTACCAGGGACGCAAAGTCACGGTGAGCGAGGACATCCGTCTAGAGACAGTACAGCTGAATTAATGTAGTTATACTCTCTATAATAAACACTCTCTATACAGAGTTTATAGTTCATACATCATTACAGTATTTACTTTATTATATCTTGACCAACACATACAAAAATCAAAATCATTGCATGTTTTGGGGGAAAAACAATAATATTTAAATTGATTATGAGACCAATGACTGTCACACATCACACACTATAAAACCTGCGTAAAGCCCCAACAACCTTCATGTGATAATCTTTGGCTGTTCGTAGATGACCTTCTCTTCTGGAGCGTTCGTTCGCGCCGACGTGTCCGACTGGGGAATGAGTCTGACGCTAAGAGCTCCCAGTTCAGACCGGGGCCACACTGAGGGCCTCTGCGGGACCTTCGACGGACGGACGGACAACGACTTCCACTCAGCAGGGGGCGCCACACTGGAGCACCTGCAGGCTTTCGTCTCTGAATGGAGGTCAGTGGGTGCTTTTCTTTATGCTAACCGGTCATGAAGAATGATTGAATTTGGAGGTGTGGCATTCACACATCACGCCACTTGATAAATGACTTCCGGCATAGGAAGCCTCCTCTCTCCTAGCTCCTCGTCTCCTCGAGGCGCATTTAAGGGATTGGAAGATCCTCCACGAGGGGGGACGCGAGGAAGTATAAGTTAGCGAAATGACAGGAACCCAGTGCTTTTTTACGTCAGTTGACACAAAAATGTTGGTAGTGCTTGTTAGGAGCAGAGATATGCCGACTTATGGAGATAAAGAAACTTTAATCCTGCCAGATGAACTCTGATTGGCCTTTTGATACGGACATATAAGGAATTTACTTTGCTATTCACAATATCAACTGCGTTTGCACAGGGCCCTCTATCAGGCCCTGCAAAGACTCTCCTGTCAGACCCTGGTTCCTCCTCCCTGACATCTCCTTTCCTCTCCTCCTCTCCTCTCCTCTCCTCTGTCAGGCTCCCTCCAGGCAGCAGCCTGTTTGACACCGTGCCGTCCCACCTGAGCGCACTGAGCCCCCGCAAGTACTGCAGCTGTCAGGCCGGGCCCCGCCTCACATCCCCCAGAGCCGGCTCTCAACCAGCCACCTCCTCCGACTCCACCTGCTCCCATCACGGCAACGTGCACCTCACCGGTGTCATCCCCACTCTGGACGTCACGGCGGAGTACATCGGCTCGGTGGAGCTGCTCAAAGACGAAGGAAGCGTCGGACAGCCGCTGCCTCCGGGTCGCTCCAGTCACAACACCCAGGGTCGAGGTGGTGATGCTCGGCCGCGCAGGGACGGAGCTTCAACCTCGGCTCACAGCCAGAGTCAGACCCACCGTTACGTTTCCAACTCTCCGCACCAAAGCCTCAGCCAGTCTGATCTGGAGGGCTTCACCTACTTTTTCTCAGAGGACCACGAAGCGGTGGTTCCACCCGACTCTTCCCTCAAGTGGCCCACACCTTCTGGCCTGACCGAGCAGCAGGCCAGGACTCAGTGCCAGCAGGCCGTGGCGGGCTCGAGCATCGCGTTGGGTTGCAGGCGCCTGTTAGAGGAGTGGATAATTAGCCGCGCGGCGGCTATGTGCGTCACCGACCTACAGCTGAAGGACGAGCAGTCGTGGCTGAACGCAACTGCACCGCTGCTGGAGAACGAGTGTGAGAGGAGGCTAACGGAGGAGAGGAGCAGAGAAAAGGAGTACCAGGATGTTCTGGCTGTCCTCAAGTGTCCCAATCTGTGCAACGGGAACGGCCAGTGCTCAGAGTGGGGCTGCGTCTGCTTCCCAGGATTTGGGTCGTATGACTGCAGTGTGCTTTCTGGTAAAATACTAAATAAACATTCTTATTCCCTTATTGCGGACATATCGGTAAAAATGCCAAATATGTTTGAGGTGCTAAAGAATTTAATTTCCATTCCATAGTCAGCGAGCACTGACAACTGTATTTTTCAACTGTAAAATACCCCAAACTCTTAAAGAAAACCAATATCAAAACAAAACAAAAGCTACAACGCATAGTGCGTTAAATTAAACAAGCAAAACTACTTATAATGTCATTCAATTGACCTACGAACAATAAAATGCTCTTTTTGTTGTTGACGTTGTGAAGACCAGATCCCAGAGATCACCGAGCTGGAGAAGGAGGGTCTGTGTGATGTGCGACAGGGAGACTGCGCCACCGTCCAGGTCCACGGTCAAGGCTTCAAGGACTCCTACGAGCTCAAGTGTGAGTTTGTAAAAGAAAAGGTACTTTGTCTCTGCTTCTTGTTCTGTTTCTTTATTCCCGTAGGAACCATTTATGTTTATTCTTGGCATGTCATCTTGATTTGTTGAGATATGTCTTGCAGTGCTGTCTTGGAGGGGCATAGGTGACAGGAAAGGGAGGGAACAGGTAGAGGGAGCGCATACAGTTCTCACCAGACCAGAGGAACAGCTACAAATTACAATTATAGTTGGGAAAACCTGGTCAGTTCATTCAACTGCCTCAGTACACAACAAACTACACTGCAAAGGACGACTCATGAAAGTTTGTTACTGGGTTACTGTGAGACAGCTGATGTAGCTCCACGATGAACGCAGAATCAAAAAAACAACCTTAACCTTAATATTTAAAACATTTCTGACTCGTACGGACGAGTTGCACACCCGCACAAGCGTGAAACGGTTAATGCGGGAGTCTTTTAGATTTTGTCCATGTCTCTCTCTCTCTCTCTCTCGCTCTCTCTCGCACCCTCTCTCTCTCTCTCTCCCTCGGTGTCTCTTGTCCAGTTCGAGGATGGGGACTGGGTTCTGGACGAGTCCCAGTTCGTCCTGGCCGTCTTTCTGGATGTGACGTATCTGGAGTGCCAGCTCCCCCTGGAGGACAGTCGGGCTCCTGCAGGCCTGGACCAGGAGACGGAGACAAACCGACCACTGGCTCGCTGGCAGATCAAAGTTAGTCACGTCTCCAACCATTTCTGCTGTAAAAAGATCTATCCCGACCACTTGATCTGGTCTCCTACTCAGGTTTCTCTCTGCAAGCTTTTATTCCTCCTTTCTTTCCTCTGTCGTCATCGTCAATCCTTCTTGAAACTAAGAATGACAATTCTGTTATTATTTTGCAGGTTATTTCATTAGCTCAAAATCTCCTAATATGAGATCATACAGTAAATCTGCACTGAAGTAATGAAAAGCTGACAGATGTGAATGTTTGCTGGTTTTTATACGCTGGCTTCAGTTGTGGAAAGCGTCCACAGACTCCAGCTTGACGTGGTTTAGGAGAAGAAATTAACTCAGTAGTGTGAAAAATTGGAAATGTATTTGTGTACTAAACTGCCAAGTGTAGGAATACTTTTTCACAGCAGTTAGATTTGGTAAACAGGTCCAGCATCGTGTCTATAGTCCACCTCAAGGAAACTGACCCAGTGTGTGCGACTGCAGTTCACCTCACTGCTGTACGGTTCAGTTTATTTGTTTGATGCCTTTTCCCAGTGATTCACAGTAATCAAGCTTCTGCTGATGGCAGGTTTCCAACGACGGCTACAGCTTCAGTAACGCCAAAGTACTGACTCTGTACGACGGAGCCTGCCAGATCTGCAGCGTCAACACCGACGTCCTCTGCACCCTGAGGGTGAGACGGCTCTCTTCATAGTGGTGTTCATTTAATACAGAGATCCAACAGTAGCAGTATCTCCAGCTTTCCTTCGTCCTCTAACTGTCTATATTTATATCTGTCAGTCAGTTCAGGTCCATTTTATTCACAACACAGTTAAAAAAAACAAGTACAATCAGAAGGCATAATGGAGATTAAAATGGTAAAACATGGTTAAAAAAACGTGTTTTTTTCAATATTAATTTACAATAATATAAAACATAGAAAAACAAGATAATCATGTTTTTATTTTGCTTCATTTTTTGATATCAGTTACATATTTATGATTAGAGGATGTAGATTTTGATTATTTTGTTTGATAAAGTGTTATTTTTAAATAAATTTGTGCCTCACTGAGGCGGGTCAGGGTTGAGCATGCTTTATGTCATGAAAGGCGGTTTGTTTCAAAGAGAAATAAAACACTGAACATAATTGTTTTATTTATTGTCTTTGCTTCCCAGGAGAAGACCTGCAGCATTGAGAGCCTGTGTTACAGTGAGGGGGAGTCCAATCCCAGCAGCCCTTGCCTCACATGTCGCCCAGACTCGTCCAAACACACGTGGTCCCTAGCGGAGAGTACGTACTTTATCACTCTCACCTGGTTTGTCTCAGGGAGTCTAGACGACACCGTACACGATGTGAGATTAAAAAAAAAAGATTTGAATGTGTCGCAGTAGAGCTGCTGTGGGACGGCCGTCACCGAGTGTTGCAGCTGGTCGTGGCTCCGGGCTGTTTTGATCATTTGTCAGCAGCTCTGTGCAGATTGGAGCCATTGAAGTTTGCTTTCAGTCCCCCGGCGCTGATACGAGGACGGCTCACCTCGCTGTTACTCTTTCTGGCCGACTTCACCTGAAAGTAGGTCAAGCGGTGCAGCCAGATCACTGGTCTGACTGATGAGGATACCAGGACGCGCTGCGGATTATTGACAAATCAATTCTTCATGCATGCAGTCAATGAATGATTCATTTATTTATTCAAATGTAGAGTCTGATCTATACTTTCAAGGCTGATGCTGATGTTTTAGAGTCAAAAAATCCTGAAAGTTAAACATGATCAAACATTTTTCACGCATTCCTTAAATCTGTACGTTTCAACCAGGACGTGCACTGAGCGGGTCGTGTCACAGTTGAAAGATTAACATCAGAAACAGCAAATAACGTCCATTGTAAACACTTGGCATCAAATGAAATTAGTAATCAGACACATACAATATGCACGTCACATCCTCTCTCTCATATCATTGCCAGTAAACTCTCCACTGATCCCTCTGAATAAAGCCAGAAAATACTATAAACCACAACAACAAATACCATAAAAATATGCTGATGTTATGTTGAGAAAAATAAGACTATAAAAATTGGAGCTATTATAAAGGTGCTTCATTCAGCACTGTGTGGTGTAAGAAAGGCCGCGTTATGAACATTAAATTCCTTTTTTAAATTTGAAATAGTCTCACAAAATTTATCTTTTTACTCTTTTCGTTTGCATTTTCTATACTGCAATTTCTTGTAATTGCTTGGCCAATATGAGCCGATACAGATACGTTAATGATAAGCTAAAATCATAAGATAACTGCCGAGCCATTGTGCTGTTTGAGCTCTGTCAGAAGATGTCTTCTTCTTACGTTTTAAAATGTTTGAATGTGAGACAAATTGGGTCTGCAGAAGGAGAACTTTCCACACAGTCTGTCACTCACCTCATCATGCCTCACTCATCGCTTTATTCTCCAGTCTCTCACTCCCTCCCTCCCTCCTTCGTGTTTCACATCAGAGAACGAGCCTCCGGAGCTCCAGTCGTTGCCGTTTGGTCTCCGGTCCTTCCAGGGAGAGAGTTTCATCTACCAGCTGCGAGCCCGGGACCCCGAGGGCTCGGCGGTGCTCTTCACCCTGGCATCGGGTCCCGAGGGCTCGTCTCTGTCTCCGGCCGGCCTGCTGATGTGGAAGGCCTCAGCTGAAACTACAGACACGCACACTTTCCAGTTTACTGTGACGGACGACTGTAACGCTGAAACCAGAGCCTCCGTACAGGTGATGCTGGGTTTGTTGTTTCTCTTGTGTGACGTATTGTGACGTGAACAGTCCTTACCGTACAGCTTCACACCCACTACGTATATGTTTGTGAGGTGGTACAGAATACAGTTAGGGGTTAGTGAACAGTGGAGAGTTAAGTTCAAGTAGTCTAGATGTTAGAAATAAATGGTTTTATAAATGGATAGATGGATTTTATTTCAAACTTGGAACAAATAATAAGAAAAACTAAAAAAGAATCACCATTAAAATGAACAATAAACATGTCCAGCTAATTCTAAATAAACTAAACCAAGAAATAAATATTGTATGTTCGCAAAGGAGTAGGCACTTCAAAGGTCCTACCCCTTTCTATAGCTTAAATAATAATGTACAATTATTGATTATAAACGATGTGGATGCTGTTTTTTCTGCATTTATATTATTTTTATATATATATATATATATAGGTAGGGAGGGGTGAGTGTCATTTAAGACAGGTTCGGAGTCCAAAAGAGGCAAACTTTGGGTCAGCAGCCCACCACAGCCTTTGATACATGAACCTTTGTTTCTTCCTCCCACTAGAGGGCGCTAATGATGTGACGTTCTCTGCTCTACTATTTTCATAATCCTCCTCGAGGGGTCATTGTGGAATACAGAAAGTCTAAAGAACACCTAAAGCCAGGTGCATGAAATACACGACCTGTCTGCCACCTCATTGTTTTCAGATTACAAACCTCTCCTCCAGGTGTCTGTGCGCTCCTGTGGATGTCTGAACGGAGCCTCCTGTGTGACCAACGTCGTCCTCCCCCCCGGCAGCGGAGAGTACCTGTGTGTGTGTCTCGATGGATTTAAAGGTGGACGGTGCGAGGTGGACGTTGATGACTGTAAGCCTAACCCCTGCAGGCTGGGCCGCTGCACTGACGGACCCAACTCCTTCTCTTGTATCTGCCCGCCTGGAATGACAGGTAGGGATCAACCTGCACAGCTGTTTCCTTCAAACCACCCAACAGTAAAAGGCTTAGAAGCTATTCTGATTCAGTAGATTTGTGTCTGCAGGGCTGCACTTTGAAGGGGATATTAAGTGATGTGTGACCTTGTTGACCTTATCGATGCCCAGAGGAATTACAGAAACACTGATTCTCCTGCAGAAGTTCAAGCTGCCATTTAGAAGGTTTAATCTCACAACCTGGATCTTGGTTTTTAAGTTGTGCACTGTAGTTAAAAAAAACGTATTGTTCCTCTAATGTGCTTCACTTGCAGTATACAATCAAGGTATGTCACCCGATTTCTTCCCTTTTCATTGTTTACAGTTGTTTTTTAAGTCGTGCCCGGTGTTACGTGTGCTTTCAGGCCGTACATGTCGAGAAGACAAAGACGAGTGCGTCTCTCAGCCTTGTTTCCCCGGAGTGGGCTGTAACAACACATTCGGCTCCTTCGTCTGTGGAGTCTGCCCACAAGGATACAGAGGTGACGGGAAGATCTGCACACGTAAGTCCTCATGTTAGTAATGGATAGTTAGGATAGACCAGGTCGGAGATGTTCTATATTTTTGTTATTCAATAAATTGTTTTTCATCCATTTTGTGCCCCTCCAGTCAAAGCGATGACCACACCAGCACGAGTGCAGCAGGGTTCCTCGAGGCCCAAACCCTCGGGCTCGTCGGCGTGCTCCAGGCGGCCGTGTCACCCGGGAGTTCATTGTTTCGAGAGCACCCACGTCTCAGCGGGCTTCGTCTGCGGACGCTGTCCTACTGGTCTTCATGGAAACGGACGCACGTGCACGACGACAGGTGAGAGTGAAGCGAAGCAATTCGCTCAATTTATAACTGATGCGGGTGAATGGACAGTGGGGGCCATGTTGTGTACTTTTTGATGGTTAACAGCAGGATATATATATATATATATATATAAAAATAGTTTAGTTTGAAAATCCTCAAGCAAGTTTCAACTATGTAATATTAGTTGGTTATCAAAGGTGTTTTAATGTTGATGTATATTTGTGTTTTTTAAGTCATGTCCTCTAACTTCCAGTATTTTACAGGTCAGGGGACAGTCTCCAGCGGAGCAGATGCTCATATTTACATCACCAAATCAAATTCCAGCAAGGAAATGACTCCCACCTCCTCTTCATCGTCTTCATCGCCTCCCAGACGAGCCCCTGACAGGAGGACGAGACCAGAGGCCACCATCCCCAGTATCGGGAGAGTTTCGTCCACAGACGTCCCAGCGGAGGCGGAGCTGCACCCCGACCTCACCACCGGGGTCAAACGGGGTCACCATGTGACCTGCGCCGACTCACCCTGCTTCCACGGTGTTCCCTGTGAGCCCACCATCACCGGGTCCTTCAGGTGTGGACGCTGCCCGTACGGCTACACCGGAGACGGAGTCACGTGTAAAGGTACGTAGTGTCAACGTAGTCGTAAAAACAACAGGTTTGATTATATCATTCCTTCATCGTGTCAAATAGAAGATGCACTTTAGTGTGAGACAAAGTAAAATACGTCTTTGTGCCTCTGATTCTGGCACATTTATGTAAATTATATGCAAATCCCATCATCTTTGTCTACATTATATTATTTCTATGTGAGGCTGTTTTAATCACAGCTGTTCGCAACACTTTACATCACTAACTCTTGGTATTTATGGGAAAAACACATCAGATATTTATGGGAAAATGTGTCAAATGATATCTATAATATAGCATGTGAGAATATTCAAAGAAAAATAAAAGAGAGCATAACTTAACTGAAATAATGCACATTTAAAAATAAGTAGAAAGGCATCTTGTGTCTCTTTTTAAGGGACACTTCAGATGTTTGGAAGTGGGCTTGTTTGAGGTACTCATCCGTAGTTAGTCACCTACCGTACACTAACTACAGTGGCCACTGTTCAGCATAAGTTACATCATGCAGCTTTAAAATGTTAAAAGTATAATGACAGCATTCATCAAGTTTCCCCAGCCCCCAAATGATTCCCTCTATCTGCTTACATTTGTTTGACCGCCAGTTAAAAATATCCAAAGGTATTCGAGCTACCAGATGTTTGGTGTTTTCATTGCAGGATACGTTACTTTAGGAGGTAATTCATTGTTTCAGTGAGAGTAGATTTCCGCCCATCATGAGTGGATTTCTTCAAGTAAACTCGATGATTTGATTCCAGCTGTGTGCAGGTACCAGTGTGGGAGGAACATGGAGTGCACTCTGCCCAACACCTGCACCTGCAAGGAAGGCTACACCGGCTACAGCTGTCATATCGGTGAGAGGGAAAACATGTTGATGGAGCCCGCATTGTTTATTTCGGTGCTGGAATACAAGTTTGTTAAATTGAATCATTCTCGAATGCACCTCTGCGACTCGCTCAGTTATTAAGACGGTTAACCTCGGAGTGCTCCGCATTACCGTTAAATCGCCTCATTCATCTCGTCGCCACTTTTCTCCCCTCTCAGCCGTGTGTCGACCCGACTGCAGGAACCAGGGGAAGTGTGTGAAACCTGATGTGTGCGAATGCTCCGCGGGCTACAGCGGGCCCACCTGTGAGGAAGGTAAACCCGAGCTCATATTCACACCTGTCTAACATGCCGACACACACAGAATACTGACGAGGATCCCTGTGTTGTTGTCTCAACCGTGTGTGCGTGCAGCGAGCTGCGAGCCGCCCTGTCAACACGGAGGCACCTGTCTGGCCAGAAACCTGTGCACCTGCCCCTACGGCTACGTGGGACCCAGATGTGAAATCAGTGAGATGTCGCTTAAGTACTTTGACCGGGGGAAGCAGCTTCCGATGTGTTTACGATTTGTGTTAAAGTGGCAGTCTGTGAGATGTACAGTGCTGTCTGTAAGTAGAACAGTGACACACTTTGAAATAACACAATGACTCTGAGGGGAAAGTGCTGATTTTAAAGAAATAGTTGAACATACGGGAAATTAGTTTCTTGCCGAGAGTTAGATGAGAATCTGGGGGAAACAGCTAGCCTGGCAAAGACCTCTAAAGCTCACTAATTATCACGTTAAATCTTGTTTGTTTAATATGTACAAAACCCCCAAAAGTGTGAAAATAACAAGTTGTGGCTTTGTGCTATCTGGAGCTGTGCAACCAGCAGATTTGAGTTTTTAGACAAACGAGATATACTGTGTATATTTGCAAGCTTCAGACGTTCCTTTGGGTGCAGTGGAATCTTGCAAATCCCATTAGTTGCACAGATCTTTTCACTGATTATCTGTCTCATGTACTACCGTCAGGATGAAGTGACAGTTTGAACAAAAAAGCTATTTTTATTAATGTTACCAACTGTAGCTTCAAGGCAGCACCTAAACCTCAGTCACTGTTCTATGATTAATTAAAAGAAGCCAAAATAATGAAATGTGTCACTTTCCCAGGTCCTTTAGACTTCACTGTAAGAGTCGAGTGTTCATGTCTTTACTGGTTCTGCGCTGCATGGCTCATCTGTAAATCAGCTTTGACGTCACTTTCTTTAAATGGCACATCTAGAAGTGTGCATGATAATTATTTATCCGTTTCAGTGGTGTGTAACAGGCACTGTGAAAACGGAGGCGAATGTGTTTCTCCTGATGTCTGCAAATGCAAACCCGGCTGGTACGGACCAACATGTAACTCAGGTACATCACCTGACACCTGACACCAAGTGTGAATTCACGCCGCAGTTACGTGATGTTTCTACCAAAAAGCTTTCTGCACATCTAATATTTCATGGACCACATTGACAGTACAGTAAATCTTATAACATGCAGGCTTTAAATGTGTGAGATCTAAACGTGGCTCCTTTGTCCTCCACAGCTCTCTGTAACCCCGTCTGTCTGAATGGAGGAACGTGCACGAAGCCCAACATCTGTGCCTGTCCCAGCGGCTTCTACGGCTCTCAGTGTCAAATCGGTAAAAACTGTGATGAATATCTATCACGCTGACACATTTTACTGCACTGCTGTTCGACCTCAGAGAGCGAGTGTGCAGGAAATTTGAATCCTGATTCCATTTCAGCTACTAGGAGCAGCCCTTTGAGGAGACTCTTCAATGCAGTAGCAATCAGAGTTGAAGAGATGTGTTGGGTTGCTCACACTGGCTTTTTATTATTCCTGCGCGGTGGCGACAGCTGTGTCTGGAGGCATTTTGTTTACGAGTTGTCTGTCCGTCGGTTCGTACGTCCCATTCTCGTGAATGCCATATCTCAGGATCGCCAGGAGGGAATTCATCAAGGAGGAGCCGATTATAATTTTGTGGTCAAAAGGTCACGATGTGTTCGGCCATAACTCAATAATTCATACGCTGATGTTTACATTTTCACAAAAATGTCTCGTAGGATAAAATGATGAAGCGATGACATTTGGGACGTGGGTGTAAACTCGACAGAGGCGTTCAACCGCGAGGAGATTCTAGTTTAAACTCCTGTTTTTCCTCCTCTGGTGAATTACTTATCCATTTAAGAGCATTGTGTTCCCTTTAACATTTATTCAATGTGGGTCACAAAACTGCAAAACCCAGAAGAATTTCTTTAGTCTGGGTTTCAATTAAGAGTTTTATGGAGAGTTTCCCAAAAGCTGTTTCAGTGGCACGAAATAGTTGTGTTTTTTGGTGTAGAAATGTTCGATTTAAAGAATGACAATTGCCAGAAATATCTGTACTTTGGATACAAACATGCCAGCATACTTGGCTTTTAAAAAGATGCAGTGCAGAGGGTTTATTTTCACTAAAACTATGGTGATTATTCAATGATCCCTGCTGACAGACATACTTAACTCCACTCCAGGGTCAGCTACACAGACCTCGCTGACGGGCTTTCTGTCTTATCGAACGCACCAGTTTAAAAGATGCAGATGCTTTTCACGTTTTTGCAGAAATGTTTGTACTTTTTATGACATAAGTATGCACAAGAGGTTGGATGTTATGTCAGAGTTCAAGTCTCTGATATACATTTCTATGAGCCTCCTGGTATTTGTATAGTTTTATATCGTTGTGTTTTTCAGCTGTATGCAGCCCTCCTTGTAAGAACGGAGGTCAGTGTATGAGGAACAATGTGTGCTCCTGCCCTGAAGGCTACACAGGAAAACGGTGTCAAAAGAGTGAGTACAATCACTGACTTGTTTCAAGTGATACCTTCCGCCGGCAGCTTACAACTCAATATGTTAATCTTAACGTGTTATCAAATGTGTTCCAGGTGTGTGTGAGCCGATGTGCATGAACAGAGGCAAGTGTGTGGGACCCAACGCATGCTCCTGTGCGTCAGGATGGAGAGGGAAGAGGTGCAACATACGTGAGTGACTCCCACGTTTTAGTCACATTCGACAAATACATGGCAGGTCATGTAGAGATCATGCACTGGTGTCATGTATTCAATCGGCATTTGTTTCCATTTGTTAGGGTTATGTTAGGGTTTGGAAGGGTCGGGTTAACACACTTTACATTCCCAAAATAGGATGTGACTGGGAAAAGCATCTCATGTTTGTTTGTATAGATGTAAGAATCATTTTTGTCACAAAAAGTTCATCCACATCTTTGTCACTGCACCCAGGTAATGTCAGGGAAAATCATTCGCCAAGCTGCTGTAGACTGTGTTCATACCTCCCTCTCCGTTTTCCCATTGTAGCCGTTTGTCTGCAAAAGTGTAAAAATGGCGGCGAGTGTTTGGGACCAAACACCTGTCACTGTCCCTCCGGCTGGGAGGGTCTCCAGTGTCAAACACGTGAGTCCATTCGTGATAAAACAATGCAGTAATGTAGAGACACACAGTAGTTAACTTACCTTCTGTCCTACCTGAGCTTTGTCATCAGTTTGTAGTCAGAATAAACAGATTCATATATTTTATCACTCAGTATTTGATGCATTTCTGACTGTAATATTGATTCCCTCATCAGCGGTCTGTAAACAGCGGTGCCTGAACGGAGGGAGGTGTGTCCTTCCTGACTACTGCCACTGTCGGAGAGGCTACAATGGCCTCACCTGCGCAATTAAGGTCAGCATAGTAGTCACACTTCCTATCCGGTACACGTCTCTGTGTAGCTGAACAGGAAAAGCACTTATCTTTCTAGTGTTACGGGTTGTGTTACCTCCGGGCTTTCCCAGCGCCATGTTTGAGTCAAAGAGTTAAAAGGTGCAAGATCCGAGATTGGGAGCATTTCGATTGCCTCTTAACGGCTCTCAACATGTCGACGGCTAACGGGGCTAACAGCGGCAACAGTGTTTACCTGAGGGGGAACCGGAGGGTGGGCGCTACGCTTCTGCGACGATGTTGTCGGTCAGGACGGCGTTATGGCAAGCACATGCGCGCTCACATGCACTTAAACAATGCGCGTCTGGTGTTTCTATGTCAACATAGCAAGGGGAAGCTCAGATAACAAGACACAGAAAGGGAGAGCAACTTCATTCTCTGCTCAGGTCGACATTACTCCACTTTATCTCTACATGACAAATAGTTTTTTGCTGCTATATTATTGTTCAGAATGTTAAATACGACTCTTCCACATCTACATCTTTCTCTGAAAGATAAATGCCCGGCGATGTTGAAAAACAAAAGCCTAAAAGGTCATCCAGATGATTAGTAGAGTCTTTGAGGATTCTGGAAATACCTTCAGAACAGCGGAGAGTGATGTTAAACGACCTCCTGGGTTTTTTTGAACCGCCAAGTATTTATCTTTCGGAGAAAAAGATGCTCAGCTCTGTGACTTGAATGTGACGGTAATACATGAGATGCACTAACTTCAGCTTAGGCTCTCCAATAATTAAAAGGCCACCTTGGATATACAGAAAAATATGTGAAATTTACTTCAAATTAATTTATGTTTGCACCTTTACAGGCGTCGCAAGCATGATGGGGAAGAAATGAGAAATGGGTTGAAAGAAGCTGCAAAATGTACGAAGCAAGAAGAGAGCATCATGAGTTGTTGGGTGTGTGTGTGTTGATGGATATGTGTGTCTCTGTGCACATTTGAAGGCTAACAGGGGGACGTGATGTATTGCACTTGTCTGTTCGTCCCCGTATATCACTACCTCAAGGCTCACAGTAACACACATCTGGTAAATGCATCAGCAGACTTTCTACAGATGTGTGAGTGTTACTGCACAGCATTATGTAAAATAAGTAAAATGACAAATCAGTCTGTTTCAGTGAGGATTTATTCATGAGCAGCAGGTTATTTATTACCAGCAAGCTTTTAGTTTTTACACAATTAAGCCAAATTATAATCTTTTTACCAAATCGATGCGCACTGTTTGTTGTTCATTTATGAGAGAAATAATGCAAGGATGCTATATTAGTTATGCCTAATCTAGATGGTACACATCAGTAACTTGTTTGAATAGATTAAATACATTGGCATATGTCTTTCTGTTTTTCTTTCATTAATATATTTTTTGATTGGGTAAAGTAATGACCACCTGTTTGAGTTTTATACAGGATTTTGTTTTATATATAAAAATCTCTGACAACACCAAATTGCACTGTGGTACAAGTTACAGTTGACAGAATAAAGAAAATGTACTATTTCTATGCTTTTGCTTTGGTTAAATAAGCTTTGTTAAGCTTATTAATGCAATTCACTCTTTTATTCATTTAATGACACAAATGACAGTACAGTACATGTTTACACAGTCGAATGAGAACATTTCACAGGTTCAAGGTTTCTTAATTAAAAATAAAAAAATCCATAAAAAAATGTAAAAACTACAAATGTTTCAGCTTTAAAAAATAGAAGAAAGAAATGTCCTCATCAGCATGAAGTCACTTATTGGGCCTCGTTGACCTGTGACCCCAGCAGGCTCACACTAGTGGGACTTCTTCCTCTCCTCGCAGCGAGGGCCAGAGAAAGGGGGGCGACAGCGGCATTTGTCTGGAGAAATACACTTCCCTCCATTCAGGCAGGACTGAGCGCACACAGCTATAGACGATATAAAAACAGACCAACAAAATGAAAACGACGTTAATCAATTGTTAATCCTGAGAAACAAGTAAACGTCTCTGAAGAGCTTGTGAATCCGAACACCATAAATCCAGAAACGGAAGTGAAAAGTGCTTCCACATCTGTCACATCTGGAAAAACACTGAGCTGAGAGCTTTCCCTTAGCAGACACATACATCCGATACATATCATTCTCAGCTGCTTGGCGGACGGATATCTGCAACGTTTGTCTTCTCGGTAAGATGTAGACGGTTTACAGGGAACCCGGGAAAGCACAACCAAAAGCGAACAGGACAAAACGTTGGACAAGCAGCAGAGAAATGCAAAAGGAATCGTGCTTGTAAAGTGCACTGATGCATATGGAAGTGCTTGGTCTTCGGGACCAGTTTGAAACTCACCGGTGTGGCAGGCGCCGCCCAGCCATCCCTCCGGACAGCTGCAGATTCCTGGAGCTACGCAGAGTCCCCCATTTCTACAGCCCTGGGGACAGATCGCTGCAACAAAACCATAGAAAAGACATTGTTGGCATACTAGAGAGCAAATCTGAGCTTTAGCTATAGGTGACTCATATTTACTGGAGGCAGAAAAATGCCAGGAATAACTACGTGTTAATGGAATAGTTGACATAATACTGCCAATTAGCTTAGCTTAGCATAAAGCCTGGAAACAGGGAAACAGCTAGCTCTGCCCAAACACCTCTAAAGCTCACTAATTCAACATTATATCCTGTTTGTTTAAAGACTAAAAACAAGAAGTTGTGGTTTGACATGTCGTTATGTGCTGGACTATTTCTTGGCCAGGCTAGCTGTTTTATTTTTCTATGCTAAGCTAAGCTAACAGGCTGCTAGCTGTAGCTCCATATTTAGCGTACAGACTCGAGAGTGGTATCGATCTTCTCATCTAACTCTCCGCAAGTAAGCGAATAAACGCATTTCAGGAAGCAGCTTAAAGCTTAAAGGTGAATTTGTTAGCAGAAGAGACTGCAGTTAAAGCATAACTTACATTTAAAAATAAAAATTAGGACAAATTTCTACATTCATTCATCACAATGTTTTTTGTGATGTTGGGAGGTCAACAAACAAACAGCTTAACAACACTAGTATGGGCACTTTGAATGTAGGCTAGGCTAAATTGCTAATCTAAAAAATACATTGATTGAGTTCTATAGAGCCCTAATTTGTCGTTGAGTGCACAATAGTAGAGAATTGTTGTCCTTCACGTGTTACTAAAAAGTCAAGTCAACTCAATGTTATCTATGAGGAAAAACCTTTATCAGTTTATCTCAACAGATAAGATTCTGAGAAATATCTGCTGAGTCCAACTTGAGCTTCAATTTACTGCCAAGAATCGTCATTCACGAGCCGTCAATTTACATGCCAGAATTGCTGCGTCGGGGAGTGAGGGTTAGACTGAACGCTTCCCATCCTGACAGCAACTTGGCACCGAAAAAAAGCATTTTAAAATGTTTTAGCTCCAGCTGAGAGACAGGCTCCATGTGGCGACTTTGACCTTTGGTGTTAACAGGTTGATTAGAAACGGCCATAAACCGACCCTCCTGGCATCTTGAGCCGCTCCAGCTCGAGGGGCAGATGCACTTGGCCGCTCCGTTGACAGCGATGCATTCTCCTCCGTTCCAGCATCCCCCGTCACACGTCACTGCCAAAAGACAGACACGGATCACACCCATCAGCAGGGATGAGATCGCTTTACCCGTCCTGTCCTCAAGTGTTTGTGGCTGCACTGATTTTAGACATATATAACTTGGGCTTGATTCCTAATCAAGGGGGAAAAAAGTCACAATTGAATTGTCTAAATCAGTGCTTTCCAACCTTTTTTTTTTCCCTTGTGACCCCTTTGAAATTAGTATTTGGGACCCTTAATCACTAGTTGCATATGTCTACCAGTGGTTTCTTGGTTTTCATTTTATTTCCAGAAGCTTGATTAGTTTAATTCTTTTAGATTTCTAGAGAGTTTAAGAAAGTCTGGAAGTGTACATGTGTGTATCTTTCCTCTCTCCCTGTTCTGGTAATTGTCTTGCGAGTTCTCAGATTTAACTCGCAACCTAAAGGTTTGAAAAATACTGGCTCTAAATGCTGTTTCAAAGATTTGTGACTGGAACATCTGGTGAATAAACACAAAATCCTCTCATTTTATTTAGATTTTACCCCCAAAAATATAAGGAAATTTGAAAATATTCAGTCTTAAATAATATAACCAGCTTTTAAATACTTATTGAACTACTGCAGTTTTGTTACTGGAAAAAAAAATATCTAGCTGCTCTAGTTTTCGACTGGAGAAGGAATCTGGTGTGTGTCTGATAAAAGTGTGTCAAAATGTGCCGATATATTTCAACTGTACCACATGGAGGAATGAAATTACAAGAAGATGGCTTTCAGATTCCACATATTGGACCAACCAAATGTTTTGTTTACAAAAATCTGTGCAAAGAAAGCCTGCTTACCTTTGTGACAGTATCTTCCCCCAAATCCTGGAGGACATCTGCATTTTCCAGGACGAAGGCACGTTCCTCCATTCTTACATTTGGGATAACAGTTGGCTGCATTTTACATTAACACAAGAACACACAACATTTTGACATTACTCTTGATACAGAGAAGTGTTATCTTAGATACTGTAAAGGTAAGAAGGGACATAACTAAGGAATGATGAATATGGTCTCTTTTAGTGTTTTGAAAATTACGATTTGATGTCTTTAGATCTAGATGCTTTTTCCCATCAGTGTAGGTTTATGTTTGGTTTATGCTGACACACATCTTTGTAAAAAATACCTGAATTTGATTGACATTAAAACCTGCATATTGTTTTATCTATGTAGCTTAAGTGCATTTAATTGCATACCACTTAATTATGACTCATTCATTGTATTAACCATACATATCTAAATAAGCATTGGTTCCTCTACAAGAGGAAAACTAATACAGACTGTATATCCTACTGACAGCTTAAAACTACATATATTTATACTATTATAATGGGGGAACATGTTCCACCTTAAATGCAATTAAATAACAGATAAAAGGTTTGTAACGTCACCATACTGGCAGGTCTCTCCTTCGTAGCCCTTGGAGCAGTAGCATGTGTTGTTGCGGATGCAGATCCCTCCGTGGTTGCACTGCGGTTCGCACTTCGCTTTCGGGTCGAAAACGAACCCGACCGCGACTCCCCGGGGCGCGTCCGAGCGCGCCGCGGAGCACAGAGCGACCAAGGCGGCCAAGAGAAAAGTTGAAGCGAGACCCACGACACCCATGTTTGGTGGGTTTTTATTTGTGTGTGTGTGTGTGTCTCAAACTGTGAAGAGAGAGGCAGCAGCAGACAGACAGACGGAGACGGAGATGGAGGAGAAAGTAGCGGGACCTCCCCCCCAAGTCGTGGCCGCTGTTCCACAAAGGTTAGTGCCGGGGCGGGGCGAGGAGAACGGGGGCCGGTCAGGGTCACCGGCTGACTTGGAAGAGTCTGGATGGGTGATAAGTTTATGAAAGTGGCCACCACATGTAATGTTACACAAAAAGTATTTGGAAGTAAATGAGACAAATATTAGTCGATACGCCGAAGAAAGAACTTCAAACCATCTTTTTGTCTCGAAGTTAAAAAGTACCAACGGTAACTTTAGCGTTAGCTTTGTAGCTAGCTGACGTTAGCTAAGCTACATTGGTTGTTAACGTTACGTCATTAAGTAGCTAACGTTAGCTAACTAGCCAAATAAAATGTTTTTTGCTTTTTGGGGTTATCTTAAATGAATACATCTATTTAATCTAACATGTAAGTACACACAAGTAATGTTGTGTAAGGAGTTTGTCTCTGGCTTTTCATTTATATTTTAAAGCAACGATAACTACAAGAGTTTTGTGAATTATAAACGAAGAAGCTAACTAGCTAGCTTAGTTGCCAAAATATGTTTATTAGCCACTTGTGTATAAACTCAGTACACACTCGCTGTGTAGCCAAACTTTGTTAAATGTAATAGTTGAAGTGGAGTTTATTTTAAACTCCAAGTGTTCAAAGATATGTCAGAAAGATGGGGATGGTGCAATCCTAAAACCTTAAGTCTTAGGTTTGTTTTTATCATTATTTAGCTTCAATGAATGAGCTGGAACAACATACAATGTATATATGATTCAGTGGAATAATAAGATGATTTTAATGGGGTTAACTGTACAGAGATACTTCAGTATTCACATATGGTCATACAGTGAAATAAAGATTGAACATAAACCTATTATGGACAGATAGTTACTGTTAGTATTAATAAATAAATATGTAAACAACAAACTCCCAGTGTCCGGATTCCAATGCAACATGTTTCACTTACTTCAAGCATTACAAACCATCTCTGAAGATATCTGTCCTCATAGACAAGCAACAAAAAATGAAACCTAAAAAAAATGCTCTCTTTTTTTGGTAACCACTTATTCCTATAAAAACTATAGATGACTTGTTTTGTTTGTTATCCAGAGAAACGGGGACACTGTTTCTAGAGAGACTCTAGATTAAGTTTTCAATCATGTGCACTCCATAAACACAATTTAATTCAATTATTGGAATGATGGCAGAAATCTCGAATGAAAAAAAATGAAACTACTGCATGACCAAATAACACTAATGAAAAGTGAGAAATGGAACACGAATAGTCACAATGTTATTCTCCTCCACTGGACACACTCCAGTACTAGTTTTCATTCTTCACAAGAAAAAAGGTTCAGTGTGGAGCCAACTATAGGTTATTATTTTTTAGACAGCAAGACCCATGTGTGTTCATGTAGAAGACATGTGGGGAAACCATTTCCTTTTACCTGGTGAGATGAAGTGCTGGGTCCACATGAAGTAAGGGGGAAGGTCTGCTGTAATGGCTCTAACACAACCAGATCAATAGCGGATGTGGCCGTCACAGTGAAACCTACCGACCGAGCGCTCACAGGAAAGTAGATTTCCATATGAAAATCCTGCTTTTGCTTGAAAAATGACTTTGGCCATATTAAGCCAGTAGCCTTCATAGCCTACAACGGTCGTTGATACAAAGTTCTGTATGTTGGCTGCACCTTCAGACAGCTCAGCCTGAGGTCGTCCGGCTTTGTTTAGATCCAGACACATTGTGAGTTTAAGACTTGGTGGTGAATCAGAACACCACCTAGCTTAATTATTGAATTCATTACAACACTATTGGACTAAAGAAATCTCAGTCATCTAAGACCAAAACGACTAACTCGACTTAAGAGGGGGCAGCCCTGGATAAAACAATGATATACATCAATTTAGGTACTGTTAATATTATATCAGCCAATATTTTGTTTAAAATAAATAAATAACATGTTGGTCAAGCATCTTTTGAATTTGGAGTTGTGACAAAATATATGTACTGAGGCAGAATATGTTGCAATTGAACATTAAATATATTGTCAAAGAGGGCAGTGACAGTAAAAGATAATAATAATAAAGCTGATGTCAATATGTCCTTTATTGACCCACTAACATACTGGCTCAGGACAAAGAGGAAACTGGCAATGCTTACTTGTAGTGTGTGTGTGTGTGTGTGTGTGTGTGTGTGTGTGTGTGTGTGTGTGTGTGTGTGTGTGTGTGTCCCAGTAAAGCTCTGGTCCAAACCCAATGACCTGGATCTCAGAGAGGAAGTGAGCTGATGTTTCCAGCAGATGTGAACATACCGCGATACTCTGGGGACATCTTGTGCCTCTAGCTCCATTAAGGAGTATACAGCCTGTAGTGAGTAACTCATTAACATACAATGTTTGTGTTTCTGTAAGAGCGCCCTCTCGTGGTGGATGTTGTTGGTCATTCAGCTGGTCATTCAGCTGGTCTGTCCACTCATCAAGGATACTTACTCTCATTTAAGTGATTGAAAAATATTAAATTTGTTCTCAATAAATATAAAAATGATTAGATTGGTATGAAGTTTGATTATCATATGTATGCTCCCAAATAATTTAAACTAATGTATAGAGTTTCAGTTTTTTTTTGCATTTTAGCCCCATTACTGCTTCCTCTTTTACTGAATCATGACTACCAATGCATTTAACTGAAACAAGCTGAAACAATTAGCAAGAAAATATATTACCAACTATTTTGATAGATTAACTGTAAAAATATTTATTTTTGCCTAAAGTTCACTTGCTTCAACTTCTCAAATGTGAATATTTACTGTTATTTTTGTCTTATATTATCCTAAAACAACTCTTTTTTTTTTTTTTTTTCCTAATATTTTTACAGATTAATTTTTCATAATTGAAAGTATTAAATTCAATAACAGTGAAGTAACAGCAAGGTGAGTGATACTCTAGTTAAGCAGACCACTCGGCGCCACCCAGTGTCTACAGAGAATATTACAAGAAAGAACCTTTAGAAATGAAACGTGATTTTATTTCCAGCTTCATGCGTGAGAAACAGAAAAGCACCGCGTAGACGTCACAATGTTATGCATGAGTTATACTCCGCTGCTAGATTGCGTGATGCATGAAATGTATTTCTGATTTCTGTCTTCAAATCCTTTGTCAGGCGCTTTATTTTTTTTATGCATGTTTTCAATAGTTCCATATAACTTTGGCAGAAGCACAATTGTGCTGGAGGTAAAATTATGGAAGAGTTTGGATGTAAAGCTCCTGTGCCTAGAATTAATAAGGTGTTGTTGTTAAAGGATGTGAGATTCTTGGAAACACATCTCCTGGCTCTGATGTCCAATCAAACTTCTGCTCTGAAGTATAAATCAGGCATAACAGCAACAGAGAGGTGTTCACATCTACACCGCCTGTCATCAAATATCAAGAAGGGTTGGATCTAGGATTTCAGTTTTCTTATGACGACTTAAGAAATTAAATTAAGTCAGAAAAAAACCACACTTAATGTAACAAGGTGATATTGTACCTGTTCGATCACAACTGAACTAAGATCTGAAACTTTAAAATAATTCATCTTTTGGACATTTCGGTGTTTCGGGCGTTCAGTACATCAAGTGATCTGTTTGAAAAATGCCAAAACAAAACGATAAGTCACAAAAGGAAGTCATAGTTATTTTTTAAGTCAACTCATGATACAAGCTATAGATGCAGAGTGGGTTAAAATAGCAAACGCCTCATTGCAAAATGACACATAGCACACACAATAATAGAATAACCTGAATCTAAAGGGAAGAAAGCCAGAAAGTACACATTTTACATTTACACATTTCTGTATCTTATAGCTCACGGTAATGCTCCCACAGTAAAATAAAAAGTTATCCCTTTTCAAAATATATATTTTGTAACCTCCTCATAACATGTTGCAGTCTTCATAGTAGTCACGTCTGCTTTTAAATCACTCCGCCGAATGACAGCCAGCTAAACAAAGGAAAAGACTCTCACTACCTATACTCCAAATGAAAAGAAAGAAATGACATAAGATAAAACATCATCTATACTGCACGAATATCAAGAATCATATTTTGATGAAACAGAATAAAAAGAGCAGGAGGAGGTGGGGTTTACTCTTGAACGTTAGCTGTTGTATTTTTTATTAAAAGTGGTATAGAGTAGCAGGGAGAACTCAACACTCTTATTAATATCTGTGGTTATTGACCATGTTAAAGTGCATCATATGTGAAGCCACTGCTTCCAGTAATTTCACTGTTAACGAGTGACAATGTAAACATGATGGGAGTGTCTATCAATGTGAATATTACATGATTTATGTCTGTTTTGTTGGCACCAGGGTGGAAAAATGACAATAAACCTCACGGCAGATCCTGCTAAATTCTCTCTGCTTTCATCAGTCTGTCAATCTGACATCACATTAGACCCGGTTTGGAATTTAAGAATGAATGAGCCACCGACTAGTTATGAAAAGTTATGTCGTTCCATTGTGAGCGAGCAAAGGTTTCCTCTCTGGAAGTCGGCCCAGTGTTCTCCGTGAGAACCTCAGTCACAGCAGAGTTTGATGCATTCGCTCTTTTGCCTCTTTCTTTACTGGTAGACCTGCACACGGCCATGCAGGGAGGTGGTGTTCCCCCCACAGTCCACATACTGGTACATCTCCTGGGAGACCTGCTCCGTGTGGCCGAAGTATGACGTGGTCACCGTCACCCTGAAAAAGAACCAAACCCCCGAGTCAGCAGTTCATCGGATAACAAGGTGAGACCGTCACTTCTGAATCCTCTAATGGGTGTTAACGGCATTATGGTCGAGATATAAAACCACTTAATTACAAGAGCAGGCGTTACAGTATCAGCTGCTTCTTGTTTGATTTGCTAAAGTTGTTAAACTTTCTTGTTGCTGGGCTTCTCTTCAGCATGAGTGGGTGAAACTATGTGAGTGTGGAGGACAGAGTTGTGGAGATTGATGCTGATGTATGAAAGGATACAAATCAAGATAAATAATGACAGTACATCACACACAGCATGATTAAATTCAAAGTCAAACATGAGGATAAAAGAAAGAAATTGGCTGTACTCACTGCATCATCACCACTATGTTGTGAACTTTAATGGTCGGCAAGGTGCAGTAGTCACTGTAGACAGGAAGTGATTCATGATTCAAATGCTCAAAAGTGTAAACGGGATATGTTTATGACTTCTAGAAAGATACTTACAACATATAACTCATCTCATCAGCAATGGTGGTGGGAACAGTGTAGTCGATCTGTAGTGAAACACAATTCATAAAGCAACCGAGGAGAAAAACAGCAGAGCACATTTATGCTAATTAAAGCAAAAGTTAACACAATTAAGTATGTTTTTCTGTTTAATTAGTGGTCCAAGAGTGAGCAGCTGTAGTTACAAGAATTTAAAGACGCTTCAGGCTTTGATGACTCTTAAACCTCTTGTTAGAAGTCTGTTGTGCACGCTGCATTCATAACTGAAGTGCATCAGAATCCATTTTCTGTCACCTTTTAATAATAGATTCTCTTATCATGAGTTTGTACCAGTGCAGAGTCCTTGTGAGTGTTGTGTGCGATCAGTAAATGTATTGTAACCCACCTGCCGCTCATCCAGCGGTGTGATGACGGAGCTGTTGTTGAACTTGGCCTTGCCGATCACCGTCTTGGAGAACTGCACCTGGGCTGTGATGTTGGTCACAGAGACGGTGTAGTAGTTATTGTTGGTGATGTTCAGAGTGCTCTGGGTGGAGGAAGATCAAAGCCGTCAGATTGTGGCAATAGAGGGCTTCATGTAGAACAAAAAAGCCCCAATGTTAACTATAGCATGTTAAACCTGTAACACAATGCAGCAGTGGTTGGTCTGCACTGTACTCGGTGCACCTTTCTGGTTCGGTCTGTTTTTCCTGAGGGAAGTCTTTGTCTCTTTAGCTGCTAAATTCTCCACAGTATTTACTAGCTAATTGCTAACTTTGTCCGTCTGCCATTTGGTGTTTTAGCGGTAACATGCAGAACATTTTGAAAGCTTTTTTTCCCCTCAAAACAGCTTCCTGCTGCAGCCAAAAACAGCCCTAATGAGAGCACGGAGAGCGAACCAAAATAGTGAAACTGTGGCCCAATAAAACGAACACAATGAGCCGAAAGACACGATAATTCTATAGTGATTACTCCTGCCCCATACAAGAAGTCTTTGTTCCTATAAAAACATTGATTATAAATACTTTAAGACTTCAACCTAAACACAAGCAGACTTATTACACCGTCCAGGGTTTCATTATGAGTCGGGGGATTGCGCCGACACAATCTCACCGTGACGTTGAGATAGACGATTCGTTTGTCCAGGTCGTAGGAGACGTAGGCGGACTTCACTCCCACATAGGAGACATCAATAGAGCGAGGGAATAGGAAGAACACAGCCAGGCCGGACAGCAGCAGGCAGAGGGCCACTGATATCGTGACATACAGCTTTCTGCGTGACACGGAAAAGAGAAGTGAGACCCTGAAACCAGCTGAGGACTTCAAAGTCTATCACGGAGTTTCATCATGCAGACGGAGAACACCATTCATCTTTAGAAAAGAGGCCGACTCACGTCCTGCTCGGCCGGAGCCTTTGGTCGCTGTATGGAATCAGAGCCACGAGCTGATTCTCTTGACCTGTTGAATTATTCAAAGGAAGGAAAGGAAAGCTGTGTCATTCTGCTGTTTGATGGAGAACAGAGTGTGTGGGCTACATACAATACTGTACACCTCCTGAGAAGAGTCTGTTTCCCACTTCAAGTTAAAGATATATTTTATTGGTGGTTGGTTTATTCTTAAAGGGTAACTCACCCTGGACCCAATTTTCCCATGTTTCTGTGATTAACGGGGACATTTGGTGACTAATTGCTCGATGAAACTCCTCACGGTCAATTAAGTCGACTGAAAGAGCTTGTTTTTGTATTTTAAGTGTCTGACAACATTTTGTAAAGGAGCCTACCGAGAAATACAACTTTCTGTTTGTTATTGCATCATGTGACTTGTTGCCGGAAGGATGGTGGAAAGGTGGAGAAGACAGCAGTGCTGCTGTTGTCAGAGTTTGTTGTGTTGGAGTACAGTAAAGCGTAGCTTAGCGTTAACTGAATTAGTTTTAATGTCATGGCTGAATCGAAACGTGAGATTTCAGAGCCTGACTTCTCAGAGCGAGACACACGATGACAAACAGAAGAATGTTTTATTCCTCCGTAGGGTTATTTCCACGCTGTTGTCAGACACTTACAATAACAATCTGAGCAGGTCGGTGGCAAAAACAAGTGCTTTTACTGCACATACATTGACGGTGAGGTGAATGCCCCGAGCGTTTACATTACAGCCTGTTTATCGGCTGCGATCTCAGACACAAACTGATGGGAAAACAGGCTCCAGATTATTGTCTATAAAAGTGGTGAGTGTGTCGAGCTCTATAAGAAGAATTTAACAGCGTCAATCTGACATGAAACATTTTCACAAAACCCTGAAGTGTTCTGGAGTAGAGATTAAAAATGGAAAGGGGAGAATAACTGTGTCTCTAAAGCCTGGACATGGAGGCATTATGGCCTGTTTATTTAGTATTGCTCTTGTTTTTTCTTGTACGTTATTATGTATTTGCTACATCTGTGGTTTATGAATTTTGTTGTAGACATAAAGGCCAGAAACTTGTATTTATATTCAGACTTTTGGAGTTTTATATTTGGAAATACAATATGAACTCTAGATCTGGTTCATATAAACTTGTTTCATGTAGCTACGTATGGACATCCTCACTATTAAATGCTTTTTTTTCTTAACTTAACTTCTAGTGGGGCTGAGAGTCACAGGCCCGGCCATGACTACGTGGTTGCACTTTGTGCCACAATAAAATCCTGGTAAAACTCAAGCCTCGACTCTTGTGAACTCTTGTGAAATACAATCTGAGAGCGAGCAGAGCACTGTGTCCACAGACAGCTGGACTTAGAGACTTAAAGACCGTTTGACCTGTTTGCTGTTTAGTCTAAAGAATCACACACTCGCCCGGTTGGTATCTTTCTTGTAATTTAATAATATCATGTGACAGGATCTCCTGTGTATTGAGGGAGAATACATCAATGTTATTTACGCTTCAGTTTGAAGATTTTAAGATCCTGAGAACACACAAACCCTCAATAACACAACCTTTTCTGCCACAGTTACAGTTTTGGTCATTTCACGAGACTTTTTAGTGTTGTGTGTTTTTGTCCCGTGGAAGGAAAAGATCATGCCACATCTTTCCATGCATCAACATTTGATTATGATGTGATGACAGCTGGCTGGTTGTTTGCTTGTATCGTATCAAATGCGATCAACCGTAACCCACAGCCCTGACGAAGCAGACGTTTTTAACCGTTAATTTAGACAGAAGTAACACCTGTGGATGTTTTTTTTACCTCGTGGTATCCTGCCGGTGCCCTGACACGTCGGGCAGGTGACGCTGTCCCGTCCGGTGAACTCCACGTAGGGGAACTGAGACACGTCTCCGTTCTTTCCGTCCTCCTCGCCGTCTCGGTACTCCCCGGAGGCCGTCAGCGAGTCCTGACTCTCGTCTTTGGGGTTGGCCAAGTGGGAATGGAGCTTGCCCATAGCTGCAGCTGTCTGTCTGCACACAAAAGGAGGGCGTGAGCACAGAGGAACTCTCTATAGGTACAGCGGGACGTGCTGACTAACCACATGCCACACAGCTGTTTGAATGGGAAACTGGAACCTGGATGGATTCCAGGGGAACATTTTCCAGGCCAACAAACTTCAGCTGGTGCATGAAGGAAAATCTGTTGTAATACCTCAGAAACAATTCTGCTGGGACTCGGGAGTGTGCTGCTCAATAGAGAGCAGACTGTGACCACGGCTTAATCACAGTTTGTTGTGTAGTGCGGATGCTCACACCTCTGGCATCACTATTGTATTCATAAATAATACGCCTAAAAGCACAAGGTTTTAAGAAACTTTCCTGTATGCCTATATTCGGATCACTTTCATTTAAATCAGCTAATTACTTTGTCAAAATGTGACAAGTAGAATATGTTTATGTTAATGAGAATGGACCTAATGTTCAATATTTTCAGTAGCTTAAAAGTCTTTTACTATTATACAGTCAACCTGTTTCTATTAATAAGATACTGTTGGGTAGTTTAATATAATTTATGGACAACACACATGATGATTCATATGTTCATCATACGTCACATGAAATGTGTGCTCAGTTATTCCACTACTGATTATTATACAGGCGTATGTATTGTGTTATTGAATTATTATTACTGATAAATATCATTTGATCAGCGTTTTAATATTGTAGCTGGTCACAGTGAGGTTTGGTAGTTAAATAAGCATCATATTTGTTAGATCTGTAATCTACCAAGTATCTAAAGCTGTGAAATGAATGTAGTTGAGTAAAAGGTACAGAGGTACAAGTGTTGTGCTTTACTTGAGTATACACATTTTATTCTACTTTATACTTCTGCTATATTTGACCTTTTACTCCACTACACCCACAAGTCACTTTGCAGATTATTAGTATAAATATAAATAAAAAAGCAGCTTCACTTCTGCCAGCTGCAACGGGATATACACAATACATCATGCATCATTAATCATATTTCAGTAATAGTTTATTTATGAATTTTAAATGGACAATTCAGAAAATACATTTACTTTCGGTACTTAAAGTATACTTTGATACTTGTACTTTTACTTGGAGTACGATTTTGATTGCAGGACTTCTAATTGAGTATTTCCACAATGTAGTAATGATACTTTTATTTAGGTAAACGATCCAAATACTTCCTCCATCACTGTAAAATGAAAGTACAAGTACCTCAAAGTTGTATTTAAGTACAGTACTTGAATAAATGTATTTAGTTACAATCCACCACTGTTATTATAAAGTAGGTCAATCCCATTGTTGGGAATACTTTACAAATGTAATACACAATACTTGTATCCTGTTAAACTGTACTACGTATCGTACGTATTTTAATAACTTCATCCAAGTAGACGAATATTACTTGATTACTTTTCTAACAAATGTTTTAAACTGGACAATAAAGCTGAACAGTCCTTAAACCAGTACTCAACATTGAATACGATCAAACTCTGATTAAAAAACATTCAATATAACTTGAACTAAGACTGAAACAGAGCAACAGAATGAATGTCATATTCTAAATTATAAGCTTTTCAACGAATATTGGAATGTAACACCTTTGTAATACCAACATGTTGACTGTTAACTCTGATTTAATTACGTTTGTATGTTTTTGTACATGTATTATGTAACACTGGGCGACCCTGACATGCACCCCAGTCACCCAGCAGGATGGCGTGTTTACACAGCCTGGCTGTCTACAGCCTCGCTGTCATCACAGGCCGTCATGCATCTGAGCCGTTGAGCCTCAGCCGGGAACACAACGTACCGGTGGAAGGAAACCCGCTTTACCGCCTCCAGTCTCACCACCAAACGCGATATTTGGCCTTTTAATTAAATGAGTATTTCAACACAATCACCAAAACGGTGTTCCGCGTCGTCGCGTATTTCTGATATTTAATCAACATATTGTACAAAATCAACGGCGGCTCTGCGGGACAATCCGCACTTCGCATAGTTACGTCACCATAGTCGTTGAAACATGCAACGGGCAGTAAACTAGCGCAGGCTACATATTGTATTCATTATATTATATTTGTTTTAACGTGCTTACCCGTGTTTTACTTGTTTGACATTCGTCGTCTCCTCGCTGTGTTGTTGTGGCTCGACACACCAATGGCGGAATAACGCCGACGGGAGCTCCTCCCTCCTCTCCCCCATTGGACAGCCTCATGTTGGGGGAGAGATGTAGCGGTGGGACCTAACAGTGGTGGATGTATTCAGATTACTTTACTTCAGTAAAAGTACAAATACCACCCTGTAAAAATACTGTTACAAGTTAAAGTCCTGCAGTAATATTCTTTATACTATACAACTTAAAATAATATAATTAAAGTACAGTCAAAGCAGCACATAGTGACCTGCTTCGGAGTATACTATTAATATACAAGTATTTATCGTTATATTATATCATTGGATTTATATAACTGATGCATTGTCATTTAATCAGCATTTTAATATTTAATAATACCTCAAATTTGTGCTCCAGTATTTGAGTAAATGCACTTTTTACATTCTACCACTGATTGTTATACAGGTATATGTAATATCTTATTATTATTATTATTATTACTGATGCATTATTATACATGCATCGTATGGGAAGGCCACTGTATAATCACAATTTACTCGGAGAGTTATGCGTTGTGGTGATCCTATTGAATACACAAATAACCATAAAATGCACCTACGTCCCTGTAAATGTTATGTATCACCAGCCCACTGAGGCACACAACGGTGTACAGTCATGTGCCTTTAGGGACACCAGTCAACCTTAATAGAGATCACTATCATTAAAACTAAACAGGAAAATGTGACGTTTTATTACAAACAGTAGGAACGCGTGTTGCTGTTTGACGGCCTACACATGAACCAAACTCATGTGGTGTCCTGATGCCAAGGCTGAGAAATGGTGCCATTGAATACAAACATACTTCAAGTCTATTTAAACAGTACACTGTAGGAATATTCATATATGATTGCTCATCAGCACTAGTGGCAAAAATCCATAATTAATAACGTAAAATTGAAACTGCAGCCAAGATAAGACTATTTACTTGTGTAATGAGATCAAATGTAGATGCTGATCTCTATAATATTTAGTTTACTGTTAAAATATTATAATATAATAAAATATTAGACTGGCATCACAGCCAGCATTTGGAAACTTTTTTTCCCCAAATAGACTGAACCAGACAGCCTCCTGATGTTGGACTGCTGTGACTGGAAACAGTCGTCAGCTGACAGAAACAAGTCACAGAACTTCCTGGTTTGATAGTTTCCCCACAATCACCACCAGTCGCTCCTAATCAGCTACAATTGATCTCATTATTCTGTTAAGATATACTTTAAACAGATTTACCTGTACTGTTAATAAAGTATATTGATCAATCACAGTCTTCTACAATACTGAATGCATTTAAAGGTGCTAGAAACATTTTATTCATGATTATTTTAACGAGTTTAACTTTACACACTCGGATAATAACTAAGAATACTGCAAAATAAAAAAAACTCTATCCAAAAGTCCTTATTGTAGCCTTGATTGAAATCATATATCAGTTACTTCTTGTGAAATCTTGTATTTTAACATAAGTTCTTTTAAAATGAACCCAAAATAAATATCATAGCAAATATCAAATATCAGGCTCAACATCTCCGCTCACTTAAATGCCCAGAACACAGTGCTTGTCCTCGGTCACTGGCAGCGTGTGGATGTGCTTTGCTTGAGCCAGAGGATGGCAGTGTGCTGCCATGTGTGAACGTGACTCAGCAGCACTCAGGCGCTGAATCCTCCCGACAACAAACAAGCAACGACGTGGTCATTGGTGCCTGTGAGCAAACATCACATTATAGGGATAATAGACTTATTTTAATCCGTTTAATCGCCGTATGATTTCACAGGAAAACACTTTGAACAATGCATAATCTGGCAAGCTGAAGGGAAAAATACACTTTGAAAATGGCTAATAGAAATAATGACCTGTCATGCTTTTGCACCGACTGTGCTGAAAACTGCCCTGTGTTAAAGTTTGTCTTTGCAAAAAATCAATTAGTGTTTGTTTTGAGTACCAGAGAGTTCTGTTTCAATGATTCAGGACAAAACGGTCAGTTTCTGTCCAAGTTTCCTGTGATTGTTTAACTCGGTTCTTTGACTCGTTGGACTGAGCTGTGTGCTGAATCCATCTGGTAGTCACATTAGAAAATGTGCTAAAAATAAATAGCGATGTGACACAGGTTGGCTTTGACAATGACCTACTTGGCATCGTCGACAAGACATAAAGCCGGTGCTAAATGACAGAAATCAGGATCAGCAGTGGCCCTGAATATCCCCCTAAATACGGATTTGCTACTCAAGAGAAAATACTTTTTTAATAACGTGCATTCACACTATTTTTTTTAATGTTTTAAGAGCCATGTAGACTGTGATTTCCCCCGAGTGTCACAATAATTAAATGGTGGATGTCCTGTAAGAAACCACATTAAGTTGGTGTTTATAAGGCAGATCTGCTGCTGCTGATACAAGGGTTTGGGATCAGAATACTTCACCACCAGCCATGTACCGGCAGGTTTTTTCAACTCACTGCAGCACTTTGGCGGGAAAGCCGGTCATTGTTCAGAGCTCCAGTCGCATCTCAAGGAGGCCGTCGCTGCAGTTTGTTCTCTCTGATCTGAAACTCTGATTTTCAAGCTTTCAGATGCCGATAATTCTCCCCTTAAAGCCCTAAAATGTTGGATTATTTCTTGCAGTTAGTTTGCATCACATGATGACTCAAAACATTGAGATTTGACCTGCCAAATAGTCTAACCCAAAGAAGGAAATGTGCTGTCGACATGCTTGTTATACACCAGATGTCTGTCTCCCCTAATCTCAGAATCCTCTCCCGCGTCACCGCGACTCACGGTACCAATGCAGTCCGTGTCGTACACAGAGAGGACTAATTCATTTTGAATCGCCGCGAGGCATATGAAAACACCTGGGCGCCGGTCTGAGGAGGCAGGTTAGAAGTGGCAGCTCTGGTCCAGTGTGCAGCTGTGTGAGGAAGCCGCCTGCGTGTCCCCGATAAGAGCCGGCGAGCGGCGAGGACACGTCGGCCTACTTGAGGTCTCAGCACTTCAAACCGCAAGCAGGGCTTCAGAGGGAATGTGTAAAACTGCATATTGCAGAGGTGAAGTGGAGGATATTCTGAGTTTTGTAGTATTTGATTTCTAGCGTCGACTTGTTCTTAACCTAAAAAAGAAGAAGAAGAAAAGAAAAAAAAGGTGGTGGTGCCTCACCGGATATATTTTGAAAGCTTTTCTGCTTCCACTGTTTTCTTCCCATAATGTTGCTCAGCGACAGCGTGCACTTTATTTTTAATTGACGAGCCTTTTGTGGTGTATTTCAGCAATTTACTGCATTGCAGTGTGAGGAGACTTAGGTGATCAGATATATGATGCCACATAATGCCAAGGCTTCTCCATTTAATGGTAAATGACTGAGCGTCGCTGAGAGGTGTGCACCCATCAGTCCCAGTCATGAGCTGCTGGGAGCCTGATAATAAACAGCAACGGCTCCTCAAGTTAATTACAATTCACTTGTTCTTAATTGCTCAGTAATGAGTTCATATGTTTTCTGAATGATTTTCCGAGCTCATAAAAAAAAAAAAAAAGAAGAATTCTTAATAAAGTGAAATAAGAATCAGTGTATCAGTGACGGCATCGCTATCATTCATCATGGCTGTTTGTCTGGATTCTAACAAACAGCCGGAGTGGAATCATCCCAATGATTATCATAAAGTGTGATTACCCAACACAAAGTCTTGCTGTTTTGAAATGGATCCAGGAACCAGATAAAGACCACATTAAAAACAGAAACATACCATACTGAAGAAGATTGAACAGGGATTCATCGTGGTCTGACCCAACAGCAGAAGGATTTATTTTGCACAGAGCTCAGCAGACATTTTACGCAGCAGGCAGGCGGAGCACACGGCCGTGGGACTGCACATGATGTCTGATTCTGCTAAATATGTAGAGCAAATTGAATCCTAAATTTGCAAATGAGGGATGTTTGTTGACTGCAATTAGCAGAAATGGTGATAAGAGTGGCTCCAGTTGATGAGTTCTGACGCTTTTCGCAGCTTATTTTTTACATTACATTTCACGATGACATCAAACACAACCACGAGCACTGTTTGCATGTGTGAAGAAACGGTTACAGGGCTAATTTGAAAACTTGGAAGTACATTATTTTTTTACGAGACTACATTTAAACAGACGTTTGCTGCCTTCAATTTCCTCCAGCTGTAACTGTTGATGCTTTTGTGTACCAGATGGAAGAATCCTTTTAGACACAATCAGTAATTACATAGCGGCTTCTTTCCTTTTTTAAAACTAGAGCAGTCATTCTTTCCTAATATCCCTCAATATTTTTTTTTTTTATCATGAGACAGGAGGGGGAAATAAACCATGAAAAGACAGTGTATGGTAGATACAGAAGAAAGGAATCAAAGGGGTTTGAGATCCAGCAAGGCTGCTGAATGCTTCCAGGCACTTAACCAACACTCGTCTCTGGCAGTGCCGTGACACTTTAGGGACCGGATAGACCCCAGCAGGGGGTCTGTCAAATACTTCCAAGCTGATCTACCGTGCCCGGGCAGTTCACAGTGTGCTTTAGTTGTTGACCTGTGATTCAACTCTGCTCAGTTCAGCCAGGAAAACCTGGAAAACACATGGACAATTAGAGAAACGGTAAAATATCCTGGAAAATGATTTCAAGTTTCTCCTATTTTCCTTTAGCTAAGAATGAAATACGAGGCTATCTATGAGAGCTCCCCAAAACAGATAGCAGTGTCATCTGAAAGTTATGTTCATATTAACATTCAAAAGGTAGTTCATGGTCTCAATCTCTAGTTTCAAGTCTTCTTCAATACAGCATGATGTTCATTTAGATTAAAGTAGACCATAAAGCGCAGTATGCTTTAGGGCGGGGCTACCTTGTGATTGACAGGTCGCTACCACCGAGTTCTCCGGTCTGACAGTTGTCGATGTTTTTTTCTCAGAACCGTATTTTCAGTTCATGGAAGTTAATCGTAACATGTTGGTGACCTGAAAATGCCTTATTCAGTATTTGGTTGAACTTAGCTCCACCCTCTCGTGTCACTTATTTTTGCAAAAGTTTAGGCTATACTTGTAGCAGCAATGGTTAATAAAAACCAGTCCTGTCAGTCATACCAGCTAGATCATCACTAATAAAGCCCTGGAAGATTGGGAGCCCTGTCTCAGGCACACGCCCTCCTGACACCCACTGCTGCTGGGTTTAAGGAAGCTTTAAGAACCACTGTGACGAGTTCAGACGCAAAAGGTGGAGGACTTATTTGACCACTGCTGTGTTGTAAAACTGGCCGCCCACTTTCTCTGTCTGAGACGGTTAGAATCAAAAAGACGTCTCATGTAACGGTTGGGTGCCAGCCAAAGTGGCTGGTTGATGCACGGATCGGATTCTGAGCATATTTGCCAGCATTTTGTCTGCAGGCTGACGGTTGTTTCCAGCGCGCTTATAAAGCATGTCATCTTTGAGCACCATGCTGCAGTTCTGATTAGCTCCTGCGAGTATCCAATCTGATGCCTTATTTAAAAAAAGAGAGGCTTTTACAGAGAAGGTTAGATAATAGATACAGAAGATAAATAGAGCACCAAGTATATGTTCATGTCTGCAAGATAATGCTTTAGGCAAGATGTATGTCTCAAGTAATATGAGAAATTGCTTATGTAGACAGTTCTTTTATATACTGGATTAGCAGGGAGTGGATGGTGCAGCCGTTTAGCTGTTTTTCCAATACATGTGAAAGCTGTCTGATCACCTTCCTGTCTTCTTATATTTATATTCTGTTTGATGGTTTGCAGACTTGTTGTCTAACTTGGATTTCCACATTAGAGAGTTACCTCGGTAATCATCTGGAGTAAATGTTGCTCAGGTCACCGGTGGGAGAGTTCAGTTTGGTGTTTGGCATGCAAGTAAATGAGTTGCCTGCAGAAATAATACCCGTAGGAATAGAGGGCATTAGGATGCTATGTGCTGTAGTTAGCCCAAATGTTGGCAAAGGTGTGAGGCAGCTGCCATGGCAAACTTTGTACAACAGATAAACTGTCAAAAAATATATACTTCACATTGTATTTTCTCCTTCTTTCCTCTATATATTGATTTATTTGAATGTAATAAGTCGTGGTGAAAGCCCTGCACATGTTCTGACCCAATATTTGTGTGTCTAGAATGCAAAAACAAATGTGACACAATTTGTTTCCAGTGTTCAGATGCACAGAGGTTCTACAGTCACGAGTGATGTTGAATCAAAGCGTCTTCATTCGGTCTGAGAGGCTATCTTTGGTGTTAACATGGCGGATGTGATGTGACGGTCTGCAGCTACGCTAATCTCCTTGATCACCGTATACTTTACCAAATTGCAGGGGACAGGAGAGGGCAGGGGACAGGAGAGGGCAGGGGACAGGAGAGGGCAGGGGACAGGAGAGGGCAGGGGACAGGAGAGGTCAGGGGACAGGAGAGGGCAGGGGACAGGAGAGGTCAGGGGACAGGAGAGGACAGGGGACAGGAGAGGACAGGGCATCGCTGCAGAGCTGGCTGGGTGATCGTCGGTCACGTCTGGCAAACCTTCACCCAAACAGGCTCTCAAGGGAAGGTGTATGACGGCGGCTGTAGAGGTCGACTGAGGCCCCAGTGGCATCTCTCCATCATACAGCTCATTTACATATTACCGTGTTACTGTCATCTCTCTGTAACATTTGTAACATCCTGTAAAGAAGAAATGCAGCTTCTTTAGTAAGGATACGGGATTAAATATAGATAACACAGCTAGAACGTTGCTGGAGAAAACATTATTTCTCGACCGTGTCTGTTTAAGCAGGGTCCTAAAGGCTTTTTAAGGAGACCTGCTTCTGTATTCTAGAGATACAAAGTGTTGCTGTGGCAGCAGTTTGCTTGGATGAAAACTAAGATCAATACTCACAGCTGTGGGTACCTTTATGTAACTAAAAGTGAGATATATGTTTGAATAAGTGTGTTTCTGCTGCTGATGTTACATTTTTATCTCGCGGTTCATTCACGGCTCTTGATCTGTTGATGCAGTCGGCTAATTGTTACAAACCCCGTTCCTGTTTGCAAGAACAAGCTGAAGAATACATTGGAACATATGGGGCGAACAGAGCCATTTCAAGGGAAAGACTTTTCCTCTTTTAAAGGTTATTTGTGGGGCGTTTTATTCAATTGTGATAGTCAGGGGAGGGAGAGGGGACAACACGCAGCAGAGCACCGTGGGTCAGACTCCAGCCTTAGTACATCGGGTGCCTCCTCCTCCAGGTGAGCTACCAGGGTGCCCCATATGGTATTTTTTCAACCTGGCTCTGGTTCTTGTAATTGTGGCCGTAGTAACTACAGGTCACGATACCTTGGAATTGCCACGGACCATCGAGATAGCCCAAGGTTAAGTAAGATATGATCTACAACTCCAGACAAGGGAACGTGTTGCATGTCTTTCTCCTCTCACTTCCCTTGTTTTCTGCTGTATAATGAAGACAGAAATGCCAAAAAGACAACATAAACTCGTTGTAAAGAATAGGAAAATGCAACTCCGGCAAAAAAAAAAACACCTACCAGGGCAAGCAGCGCTAGCCTCCTAAAGCTTTCCATATTCAGCTGTACAGAAATGATTCTGCTTGTCTCTGAGTCAGATGGAGGGTAAACAAAGAATTCCCCGGGTTGGAATGTAGTTAACTGCATGGGATCTACTTCTGTGAGGGTGGGGGGGGCCTCACAGATTTATGAGGCCACAACGGAGGCGCTGAGTGCATCGTTAACATCACTCATTGTCACAATGGTCTATCAGGAGAAGAAGTAAGTTCTTAACTAGTTATCTCAGATCACACATGAGTGAAACCAGTTGGCTCAAATACAGGCTGATTCATTTAAATGTAAGGCCCCAGAATGCATTGCAACACTGGCCACTTACTTGTGGGGTGTCCTCTATTAATCAGAGTGGATGTGGGGGTAATTATTGATCAACATCCCTATCAACCCCCATGTAGACATATTAGGGTCATTATGTGCTTTGGGACTGGAGGAACTTCCTCTATACCATATTTAGAATATGAAAGTGTGCTAAATTGCTGTGATGAGGGTTGTTTTTTTCCCCCCGCGAAGGCAGAGCTTAATTTAAGTGTCAAACACGCACAAACCTTGTAACCTTGTGGGTGAGCGCTGAGGGCCGTCTCCTCTCCTCTCTTTTTTGTTTAAGTCTCAGCTGAGAACCATGGCAACGGCACAGCGTGGAGTTAATGAGCTTTACATGCAAACACACACGCACGCACGCTGACGCCGTGCACACGCACGCACAAGAAAAATATATACTCCGGATAAAACACCCGCCCACACACACACACACACACCCGCCCACACACACACACACACACACACACACACATATACATGCACATTCTTGCCTGTCAAATCATGTTAACATCAGGTCAGGTGCCTTTTTTTGAGCTAGTTGCTATGGCAGCAGTGAGAGGAAAAAAATGGCCGTCTCTGGGCCGCTCCTACAGGCGTCTCCTACAGGGCTGCGGCAGTAAGATCGGTGTAACTACCAGAGGTGCTTCCCTCCGCTGTGCTTAGTGTAGTATGAGAGTGTAACTCTAAAATGCATGAAATGTGGAGTTGCTGTTGATATCTATGAAATGACTGCAATCTGTCCTCCACATTTATCCATTAACAGTGTTGTAAAAGCTACAGAATAAAGTTTATTCTTTCAAAAGTCCTCACTGAGGTTATCTAGGTGATCTCGTTACGCACCAGATTTGCTGTTGAATTGTCTCGGAGTTACATAAATCATGTCCCATTTCCTGTGGCTGATTGTGTTGTTAATATGAACTTTGCTTATACAATAGGATATAAACATGTTTCAGCTGTAATTCAGCTCCCATAGCAGAAGTAATCTATATGTTAATTTATTTACTTTTAGCTCCAATCAAGTCTAAATCAGTGTTCTATTGTCACAAATAAGAGGCCCTTTCTCCCACACGGCACGACCGATGTTGTCAAAGACTGTAAATAATAATATAATAAAAAATATCATGACTTGAATATTTACCCAAATGTAGAGTTGTGAGATCTACTGCTTCTGAATTACTGTCATAATTACTTTTTGGGCTTTTAGTACCTTTATTATAGCAGCTGTTTGAAAGACAGGAAAGGGGGGAGAGAGAGCGGATGACACCAGCAGAGGACCACGGGTCAGAACCGAACCCTGGCCGCTGCCAAAGACTAAGTCTCCATGAGGCGCACGCTCTACCAGGTGAAGTACAGGTCGCCACACATCTCCTGCTTTTACAGCATTTAAAAACAAATTTCTGATTCATTATTTAACTTCTTAATTAATGTGATTTGCTTTTATCTTATTGTGGCAGTCAGGCTATGTTGAGATGACACTCTGATTGGTTTGATTCATGTCGTGCCCAAAACACACCTATGTTTAATTAAGAGACTAAATACGACCCTGGGCCCCTTTAACACGGTTTAAAGTGGACACGCCCCTAAATGCTCCATGCACTTTACACCGCGCGCTATAGATCGAGAGTCTGGTATCAAAAATATACCCTCAGTAATCCTCATGTCTAATTGCATTAGTTGTATCTGGCAGATATCGAAATTGTGAATATCTATCTGGGTCAAAATTGGCAAAAGATGTTATAGACTATGTTGTTTTTCTGCTGTGTCGTGATTTGCAGTGTGCCAAGACCTTTTTTTTTTTGTCACAGCCTGGAAGCACAAGTTGTTTACTGCAACGTGAGCACAAGCACAGTCAGAAATGAAAATCCATGTAATCAAGTACAAAAAAAAGCCTTGTATTGTGCACTTCCTGTGGGCAGACTCCTGTAGGTGGTGTAGCTGAGAGCTTCTTTCTCTATGGCTGTCACTCTGTTGTCTGTGTAGCTCTCACACGGTGTGACGCAGAAGCTTTTCTATCAGCATCCGGGTAGACGCTGCGTGTCTGTGCTGTCATGGAGGCTGAGGTCGACATGTGGCATGTGGGTCAAGTCTTTTTTATTTCCTGTGTCTGTAGTGGCTTTGCAGAGCGGCCGCTATAAACAGCAGCTTTATCTGACGTCGTTCCGCTTCAGCCTCTTTCTGGTGGCTTCTGATTATGACACTGACCCATATCTGCTGTTGACGTTTTTTTTGTTTAGAACACAAACAAGTTTGTTTGTTTCCAAAATGAAATGTTTTATCTAAACGTGTCCAGAGGGAACCAAATGAAATTGAAGAAGAAAAAAAAACAGCCTCCACACACACAAACAAGTGACCACATTTCAAGTTTGAGTAAAGAAATGAGATAAAAGTCAATATCCAATTTTGTGCTTCTGCTATTTTCATTAATTATCATGATTTAGTTTTCAAACACTTTCTATAAACTAACCTGCTCTTTAATTAGCAAAGTTAACAATGAATGAATTTATTTGATTGCAGGTTGCTTACAAAAACAAAATACTTTTATGAACCTTTTTTTGTCATTTACTACATTATAAATACAATATATTGATTATATCAGCACTTTTCTCTCATAACTTATGAAAACACCTCGTAACAGCAGAAAAAGTTAGCTCGGCAAGCTTCAGCTGTTCTTTTGGAACGACTTGTTCGGCGAACGAAGTTGAAAACAAGGAAATTGATGTCAAGCTTTTGCAAATTATTTGACTGGTGAAATGGGTGAAACTTAATAGCTTGCAGGCTGTAATTGTAGCGTGCAGGTAACTGTTCAAATCGATCAGATGTGCTTTGTGATTGCCGGAGACGGCAGTGTGCTTGATGGCAGTCGATGTGCGTTTATTTTTCACCCATATGAAACAGTTTTAGAAGTGTTAAAAACAATCTTGTTTGCATTTTCAACCGTACTATGTTGAACCACCAGTTAAATGTAATTAAATTAACTGCGGGAAATATTGTGCAAGCATTTAATTAATTTGTTCTTTTGATAAGGCTGCATCGGTTATCAGCCAAATTGTTATTTTACCCATCAGTATTGGACCCATGAAGCCAAAGAGGAAGTGTCTTAAAACCTGCATTCTCTCTACTGACCACCAGGGGGCGACTCCTCTGGTTGTATAGAAGTCTATGAGAAAATGACTCTACTTCTCTCTTGATTTATTACCTCAGTAAACATTGTAAACATGAGTTTATGGTCTCAATCTCTAGTTTCAGGTCTTCTTCAATACAGCATGATGTTCATTTAGTACATTATGGTCCATTTAGAGTCTAACAGACCATAAAGCAGGGTATGTTTTAGGGCGGGGCTTACTGTGATTGACGTATACAGCGTCTCTACGTCACTCCTCCGCATTCCAAATATGGTCAACATCTCTGCTTCTAGGATGAAACTGTACTGAGCTCAGTTCTCACATCGTCTTCGTCATGCACCGTCCTCCTCACACCTACATGCATATCAACACACTTAACATTGCGCCCTCATGCACACAGACGTAAAAGCACACTCGTCTCACACAGTATATCTAATCAATAACACCGGAGCTTACTCTGCACATTACAGCAATTCTCTTCTCTTGATTGCTGCACATATTTTTCCTTTTTTAGTTCCGTCTTCTTTTCTTCCGTCTCTCTCATGTTTTTCTCATGGTATTTTTACGTCCTACCTGTTATGTCACATTTATTTCACATTTAAAGAAGAATTCCCGCCTCGCCGGTTGACTTTTGTTTGCATTTTTAGGACTCTAGGTTACATATAAGCATTGTGTCAACAGCATTAAAAGGACCATACTTAACTATGTAGCCGGTCCTAACTTCACTCGTGTATTATTCATTAAAATGTTATGTGTCACTGTGACATTACAACCACATGTAGCATGTTTTTAATGTCTTTTCACTTCCTCGTTCTTAAATCCATGCCTGCTCTGAACTTCGGGTCTCATCCTTTAGAAATGTTTTAGCCTGGCCCGTCTCATATTTATATTTCAGTCCGTACAAATGAATGTGCGTATTTTGCACACACAAAAAAAAGTAAATGTCATCAAATGAATGATTGCATTACAGGCTTTCATGCACATTTTAACATATTAATCAAGGGGTTCATTAGTTAATTAAATTGCTGTGTCCCAAAGTGGAGGGTGAAAGTCTGAGCCAAAGATGACAATTAATCAATGGTAAGCTAAATAAGGTAGCAACCTCTTTTTTTCCACTGTGAAAAGCCTCAGATGCTAATGGATGGTGTTCCTGTGTGTCATCACACTAATTGGCTTTGGCCGGTGACCACTAGATGAGGTCGACTGGGAGTGGTCAGCTAGAGAGTAAACCCTTCATCTTATGGATTTGTTGCCTCTCAACGTCTGGTTTCGTGTCCCGGTTGCATCCTAGCCTAAATGAACTGCTCAGACTTTAAAGTGCAGGTGTACCATGTGAGCTAATGTTGACATCCTGCTCGTCCGTATACAAGGGGTTTATTTACATACTCTAATTGAATTATATAACGTGTGCCTAAGGAAGTCTGCCAATTTGAAAATGTCACTGAAAGCTCGTAAAATGTTTTTCCTAGAATTCATTATTTTAGTTCCTAATTTTCTCAGTTGTCTCCAGAGCTTTTTGCACATTTTTACAACATAAGTGGCTCCTTCATTCCCACTGTGTGATGCATTGTGGGTCGATAGTGTCTGTCCGTATTCTGCCCAGTGTGATTGTACTACACATTCATAATAATAATGTATGCAACGGGAACGCTGCTTGTGTCTGCCGTGTTTGCGTGAAACAGTTGGCACACTTAACTAAATGAAACACAGGCTGATACTTTGGCCTGTCTCATCATTTAAAATGTGAGTAATGGATTCAAGTTGAAGTAATATCTGGTGTTGCTCATAGCTGCTCTGGACCTGAACATCTCCCCAAACGTTAAGGTGCAAGGTGTAACGGGGCAGCGTTTCTACTCCTGCTGGCTCTATACAATCTAAATGTACAGTCACGTGTTACATAGGGAAAAAAAGCCGACTACTACGGGATCAGAGCTCCGGTGAAGGGTCCATTAAACAAACAAACTAGCCGCGGCTAGTCAGTTAGCATGCTCTTTTTAGTAGATGCCTCTGCAACACAATACATAGACGTCTTTGACATAACGTCAACACTGTAACCTCTTCATTCTGTTGAACATGTTAGTTCATTTCTATGTTTTAAAACAGAGAGCAGTCGTTAAATGTGGATTCTGATCTCCTGACTTTCCATCTATGGTGCCTCCAGCAGGTCGAGTTGGTGCAAGCAACCATTTGAGAACCTTTTGACTTTCAGTCTAACACCATCATCAGGTCCAAATTTGAATTATCTATCATACTGACTGGTTTTCTTTTGCAATGAGCATTACTTCCTCGCAGTAGCACCAGTGTGGCTGCAGACTCTTAAGGCGCTGTCAGCGGTGGCCTCCGCCACCTCCACCGTTGTGGATGTTAAACACAGAAACATGCGTCTGAGTTGATGACGGTTCGACTTCTGCAGTCTACCTCTGCAGCATGCCATGTGACCGTGGCAACCAGAGAAAGTACAGCGAGGGAAGTGACAAAGGAGCTTATTTCACTGAATTATATGAAACGTATTAATGAAGGGAATCGGTGTTTGAGCAACAGAAGCTTCAAAGTTTGATTATCAGGTCTGGGCCAATGAACAACATGCATTGTATTAGCAGAACTTGCTTAATTGTGTTGATATTCATCGTGTCAAATTTCTGCTAATTTCCTTTATTCTAAGCTACAACCTGCTTTGCTGAAATGACAGTATTTGGATAGCAGCAGTCTGTGGTGTGAGAAGATTACAGGTCGCTAGAAGGACTGAAGGAAGTCTGGAGCTAAACCCAGAACAGGACTTCACCTGACGGAGTCCACAGCTGTACTTTACCTGTACTCTCAAATGGGTACACAAAGTTACAATATCACACTGTTCATACACTATACTGTACCACTACATCAAGCTTCCTTGGTCCGAACTAAGACAGCAAACTTTATTATACTCCTTTCAACCTTGACAAAAGCAACACATACCAGAGCCACTTTTTTTACCTTTCACAATAAAAGCCCTAGACATATATAGTTCACTGCGTAATTGTTTACCAGATTGAACTCAGAGCGTTTCACTAAATGGAAACTCAATAAAATAGCCGACAGTAGTTTACCTCAGACAGACTGCCAGACTCTGGGTCAATAGGATCCTCTGCCCGTGTGAATCTATTCAAACCTTTTATTGCGCTGCAAGTGTCGTACATTTCCATCGCTGCTGGTATGAATAGCTCTGATGGTTCACGGCTGAATATTTTGCATTTTGTATCGTTTATTTGCCCCCCCCCCCCCCCCCCCAAACACCCACCCACCCGGTGTGTAAATGCCTTCAGTAGGATCAGAATGGTGTGTGTGCTTGTGCAAACTACACTTGAGTTAGGTGCATATACTACTCTCTCTCTCTCTGTGTGTGTGTGTGTGTGTGTGTGTGTGTGTGTGTGTGTGTGTGTGTGTGTGTGTGTGTGTGTGTGTGTGTGTGTGTGTGTGTGTGTGTGTGTGTGTGTGTGTGTGTGTGTGTGTGTGTGTGTGTGTGTGTGTGTGATGGAGAGATTTCAGCTGCCATAACATGCATGCATATTTATCTCGCCTTATGGCTTTTAGTCAAATGTTTAGAAATGTCTGCCGCTCTTTTCCCCCGTCGGCACGCCAGGGTCTCTGATCCGCGTCGCAGAAGTCTCCTGTACAGACTTAGAAGCCCTCTGACCTCGTTGATCTCATAAAACCATTATCTACCTGGTGCTCAGGTTCTTTGGGTTGACCTACAGGTCACACACTCGGGGATGGGATTACTTTGATGGAGCTCGCAGAGAGAGTTCGGCGTCTAAATGTTTGGTAATCAGAGCTCAGATTAAGTGAATGAAATATAGATGACGTCGATACGCTCAGATGGTGTGTATTTATTTCAAGTTAATTATTTTTCTGGTGGCTTGAAATGAATACGAGACGTGGGATGGATTGAAAACAGATGGTTGGGGCTTAGCTACATGAAGTAGCTTTACTGGCTCGGGCTGAGCTCTGCTCCCTGTGGATCAGAGTGATATCGTTCTGACAAGTTCACACCTTTGCTTTCACAAGTTTTTTTTTTTTATCTTGGGAGGCGAATCCTTCGTCTTTAGTCCCCCTGTTTTACGAAATTGTGCTGCATTTGCAAATATTACTCAGCCCAGTTCTGCTGAATCATCTCAGGCTCATTGTAGTTTGTTCTAATATTAATGTGGGGTACTTCACTGTGGAACTGTCCCCAGTGACTTTTCTTTTTTCTTTTTACCCCAGGCAGTCACTCCAGCAGCTTTGTCTGAGGAAAGACGTATGGGGCCCATTCCACAGAATGCAGCATTTAATCAATTCAATAACATCGTGGTCAACGAATCAAACATTGATTTTCCTCCGTCCTCCGGCTGCCACGGGAGCGGTGTAGTATTACATCCATTTGGTGGACCAATGGGGTGTGTAACTTGATACACACCCCATCGGTTACTGGACGGAACTTTAGGATGTAATCTAGAGATGCACCAACCCATCGGCCACAGGATGAAAACAAAGGTCAGCTGATCGGACATGACTACTGACCGGCCGAGCGATGGTTTTGACAGTTACGTCACTTCAACACAGTGCAGCCACACACACACACTCTTCCAATCAGAAGACCGGCGGTTCGATCCCCGGCTCCTCCAGTCCATTCGGATCTGTCCTTGGGCAAGACACTTAACCCCAGTTAGTCCTGATCTAGATCTAGTCCTGTCATCAGTGTATGAACGGGAGTGAACGGGTGAATGTCATGTAGAGTTAAAGCGCTTTGAGTGGTCGGATGACTAGAAAGGTGCGACGCAAGACCATTTATAGTTCATAGAGACCTGTTAATCAATCATAGTAGCACAGGTGTGAACTCTGAGGACCGACACAAGGGCAGAGACAAGGTGTGTGTGTGTGTGCGTGCGTGCGTGCGTGCGTGCGCGCGCGCGTGCGTATCAGCCCTAAAATAAATGTTACTCTCTGTGTTGAAATGTGGGATGTTAGTGCACGTTGCACACGTGCCTTCAATTCCTAACATGAATCTTTGTTGGGGTGTTGTCTACTCTGTTATGTTTTCTAAGTTTCTAAATGCACAGAGCTGGACATTTTGAGTTCATCATAACTTGATGCTCTGTGTGTATATTAAATGTCGTATTATCCAGCCATCTCTGCATATTCCTGCTGCTCATCAGGGTTCAGGATCACGCTGGCAACAGAGCTCCGGGCAGCCCGAGTGACTCCCCCCCCCCCCCCCCCCCCAACACTCCTTGAATTAAGTCACTACTCAAAGGCTCCTGGAATGAATGGCTGCAGAGCCGCGCTCCGTTGTAGCACAAACCTTTGTCTACAGACCCATGGGAGGGATTAGACCTGCCTCTCAGTCCCTCACAATCCTCTTCCAGGACTAAATGTTTGCTGGGGCGGGTAATGTTATATTGTTAGCAGGCACATTTCTGATCGCAGTCGGGGATTCTTTAACATAGACGATGCTTCAAATAGCATTTACATGGCTTTGCTGCACAGCAACTGTGGCTTCTAGTAGTATATAATACCAACCAGTTTACTTAAAAGGTGAGGTGGGGGGTTATGTATTCTGCAGAAGAAAACAAAGGGCGTGAAACCAACAGAAACTTGGAAGATTTCTAGTTCTGATTTCCACTCACTTCCTGGTTTTGAATGCAGAACGTGTTTTGGGCTGAACTCTGCTGCAAACACCTCCTGATATTGCTGCTGCTCTTAATGTAGTGTTTTATATGCCCCACCTGTTTCACAGCCTTTATTCACCTGTTGGCTCTGAGTTGAAGATGCCCTGGGGGGAAGTTTTCATTTTCCCTTCCTAATCGAGGTGCCATTTTTTATTTTTTTTTTCCCCAATCGGCCACATCTTACACAGAGATTTTTGAACAGGCTCTTTCTCAACCCGACATCCCCATCTCCTCTGGAGCACACAAGAGGCTCCGAACCAACCCCGTCCCTTACAGATTATACTCGCAGGCATCAAAGTGAGTCTCCTGGCTTTCCTAGTGTGCACGTTGAGGGTTACCACATTGATCTGGCAGTCTACCATCCACCATCTGATCCATGTGCCAAAAAATTATATTTTTTGCTTATTGTTAAATGCAAAAGAGTCTTTCTCTTGGCAGATTGGAGCTTCACTGATTCAACCATCTTCCCTCTCTGGGACGTGACTGTAAATCTATGTGAACCTGCTCACTGACAGTATGTAGACACAATCAAAGCATAATAAAGAGAACAAAGAAATACTAAATATATGCACTCGTCCTCTAGCGAACCAGCCGATTCACGAGCCGAGTAAACAAAGCAAAGACCGTTTTCATTGCGTCTGCCATGAAATTCATTATTAGTTCAAACTTGCCAGGAGAGACGAGCTCTTTCTGCTGTTAATCAAATAGTTTGAAGGAGGAGAATGCAGGGGTGGTGTGCAGCACGCCGCCAACGGTGCTGTGTGATATCACACAGTCATTTGTGTTATTGCATTTTTGTGTTATTGTGTTTGTATCGCTTCACTTCAGTGTCTTATCGTGGTGCAAAGTCAAATCAGCTCAAACAAACAAAGTTTAGAATAGTCTGTGTGCAATATCCCAGAGCTCTGTTCTCTGTTGCATGGGGAGGGGGGTGGGCACTGATCTCATTGTGTCACATGAGGTGCATTCACACGCTGGAGCTCGGTCAACAGTTCCACAAGACGCGGGCGCGAGGCTATGTTTTGACTTGAGAAGTGCTGCTGCAGCATCGCGTCCCCTCTCCGCCTCGTGACTCATCCTCCAGAGACCCACATTTCAAGGACGTCGGGGGCTCGCTGTCGGTCGGCCTCGTGGCGTCGATGTCGCTGTCATTGTCCTTTTGCTTTGTGAGTCATGCAGGAATCTGAGCCTGAACTGGAATACAGAATAAACAATGAGAACGTGTAATGTATGTTTATACTATTTCATTAAAACAAGTAACAGCTCACTATTTGCCAAACTTAAAGCGTCTATCATCGGTATTTTCTACAATAACAATGTACTAAATGACAATGTGAATCTGCAGCTCTCCTCGGCTTCACAGAGCTTTATAATGATTTTCAGCTCATCGTTGGACCACAACTGTACTAACTGTTTTGGTTCACTCTCACCGCTCTCATAGCGTTGTTTTCGGGCCGCAGCTCGCAGCTGGTTTCAGGGTAAAAAAAAAGCTCTCAAAACCCAGTTTAAACTCCCTGCTCAGCGCTGTACGGCAGGGAGACACCGTTAGAGACAAGCTGGTGAACGTAGCGGAGCATTTAGCAGCTGAAGAGCCAGATATTTCCCACAGGAGGAGGTGGAAACTGAAATACAGCTGAAAGAGAGGGCATGGTGGACTTGTGTTAACCAGGTGGCCAGACGCTCGACTCCAGATGGATGATGATGCTGTTCCCTATATATGCTGGATGTGCAAATAAACGACTGTTCACCAACAAGTTCAATCATATTAACTTAAAGTTATATGTCAATGTTGTGTTCTCATCCAAGTGGCCAAAAAACGCGTTAATGCATGTCTACAACCATCATTTGTTGTCCAAAAAATACAGTTTTCTTTCATTTTATTCATGCTGCAGTCATTCATTCACGCTCTGCAGAGTTCTGCTATTTGTCATCTTGTCACAGGACATTTCAGCCTGCCCAGTTGTTCTATTTGTTGTGTGAGAAACAAGCTGTATGAGGCGTTTCTTTTGGTGTTTGTAGCCTTCTGTGAGAGTACTGCGATGACTCCGCTCACCTTCTCTCTGTGTCACCTGGATCATGTCGTCCCACTGGTGCTGTGACACAGTGTAATGGACTTCAAGCACGTGTGGCGCTGATTCAGACCGTTAATTAACACTTCGACTTAGCGATTGGGTCTGATACTGTTTGGACAAAAATGTCACAGATGATGACACGACGACTGTCCTTCACACCTGAAGAAGTGCAAAACATCCGTTTCATCCCAGTCAGAACTCTGACGTGCACGGAGACATCTGCTCGCAACCTGCTGTCTCTTGTCCTTGAATGGTTGGAAAAACACATTTTCTCAGATTATAGCAATAAGGCCGCATAAAATGAGCAACGATGGCTTGTTGTGATCTTTGTTTGTATCATAACATTTTCTTCTTCTGCGCTCACTGGGCAGTTTTTAATGAATCTGTGTCCGGCTGCTGTAACTTGAAATGTCGCTGTTTCACTGAGCTTCAGTAACGTATAACCTGCCCACTGGGGGCGGGGCTAACGAACAACACGAAAATATGGAATGTTTCGCATCAAAGCTGTTCATACTGGCAGAGATGCAAATTTGCAACACTTGCAACACTTTGTAAATAAAAAGTTTGAATAGATTCAAGCAAGCAGACGACCGACTACCGGGATCCTGTTGACCCAGAGCCTCTCTGAGGTCAAATGTTTTATAGCCTAAACTACTGTAATTAATCGAGAAATAAATCAGCAAATTAGTCGATGACAATAATTGTTGGTTGCAGTTGGTTGAATGTCCTTCGAGCTTAAGTCCCGCCCACTGTGAGTCCTGCAGCTTCGGAGGAACAACGTTAACTCCGTGTGCTGTATTTCTAGGGGTGCGAGGTCAAAAGGAAATGGAAATATGTCACTTTGTGAAGAAACGCCACAGACACTCAGTCGAGTAGCAGCAGGCAGCCGATGTCTGACGGCTGCTTTGCTGCATGCTTGTTCATCTTTCTGCTTCCCCCTCTTGTGATATTTAAATATAATACAACACAAAACAATATTCCGTGGCTCCTGTCTGTTGAGTTCTTACTTATCACCGCATTATGGATGTCAGTGAAAACATGCAGACGAGCAGTCATTTCTAGCGTTTTCCGTGCGCTTTGACTTTTGACTCTGTTGAGTCTGAGTGAAAGACCTCTGACAGACAGTTCAGTGTTCTCAGCAGCAGGAAGACTTATTTGCATAACCTCAAGACATTATTCTTTGTTAGCCAATAACTATTTCCTTTCTGTGCATGTACACTCACCCACATACACAATAATAATCCCCCGTTGTCAATCATACAGCAGAGTCCAGGTGTGTGTAGTACAACCAGTAACCCTCCAGCACTACAGACTGACAATCTGCTTTAATCATCGCTTTCTTATTATAGAGAGAAGAATGTCACGAGGTGATATTAATATCTCGTGACTTTTTTATTTTGATGTTCAATATCTCTGAGACAACAACGGCTCCTTCTTATAAAGTCTCATCGTTTTGACAGCCGGGGGCGTTACCTTTCATCTGCCGCCATCTCAGAAAGGACTGGAATGTGTTGCAATTTCCTGCCCGCCATCAATCCTTTCCAAAGTGTGACAGGTTCATCAAATGGTGGATTTGTTTTTTAAGTAATCACAAAATTAGGTTTTTGATTTATAACAAATGTTGCCTCTTTATTTGTTAATTGCCAACCATCTTGATTATCAAATAATTGTTGAAAATATCAAACACTTCCTGTTTTCAGCTTCTCAAGTTAGAGTTTTTTTTTTCACAGGATGACATGTTTGAAGTGCCTTGCTCTCCTTCAGGAAAAGAGAAATTGTAACAGAAGGCAGATTTGATGATGCAGCAGGAGTCTTCGTGCTGCTATTAGTAACCCGATCGCTTGTTTTGCTCTGATTACCAAATAACATGCTGCAGTAACTCCTTGAGTGCTGATTTATAATTCACTACAAGGAGTGCAATAATGTTCATCAATTTTAATAGTTGTGATCTCTTGTCGAGTGATTGTGTTTACTCATTACTTCAATCATCATCTATTTCCTCCACATCGACCTCGTCGACCGCAGATTCTACAGCTTTATAGGTTTGAAATATTATAAAATGACTTGATAGAATAAGTCATTATAGCTGCGATTAAAGAGTTACATTTTTTACTTAATATCCCATATCAGGAAAATGTGTTTGCGATTGAAACTCGGGTACCGGAGAAAGTGGACCAACGGCCTCGCCAGCACACCTCCACCTAACAAAATAGTGCCAGCCAAGTACAAGCAGAGATGAAATCTATACAACGCACGGCCGGGACCGAACCACAGATGAACCATGAGTCTACATCAATGTACAATATTGACTCGTGGTTTAAACAGTCCAGTAGTCTGTGAAACTACGAGCTGTTAGTTTCACAGCAAGCGCCTCACTATGTGCAGGGATCCAGCCCAGAAGGGCCTATTTCACTGTGAATATTATTAGTTATTATTTTAAAAAAATGATTTGAATTGTAATGTGTCTGTAACTTTCATATTGTCACACTTAAATATATGATTAAGGCAGTAATCTCACTTCATATGTTGTGATTACGCATCACGGCTAATAAGCAGGGGGACCACATCCTTCCTCTCTGTGATATGATACAACATCACCACAAACTGTTGTGAGCTATGGTTTAATTATACAACACGCAATAACAATAATATGTGAGAAGTATTTACAATCACTCACGAACACGCTCACTGAGAGGCTCCCTCAGTGTGCTCTCACAATGTTCTCTTCTTTCTTTATTATTCGTCAAGAACCCCCAAATCCCCGATAAGCCACCACTCAGAGGAACAAACACTTTAATTAAACATAACCCTTACAAACTCTGGGCTAGTGCGACGTTAAATAACAGTGAGTTACAACACATGATAAGGTACAATGAAGCTTGAATGATGCCCAGGGGAGCTAAAACAACAGCAGCATTAACAGCATTTGACCTGGATTTACTGTACTATACAGCAACGAGTCTACATTATTTACATGTATGGATTGGAGCTAATTGTTTCTTTCATTCCAAGCACGTCTCAAAGGACTTTACAGGCCGTGTCTAAAATCGAATCAATGAAATAATATGAAATGCAGCAAAACACAGCAAAGCAAACAGAGCTCGAGGCTCAGAATACGCTGAGCAAGTCTGACTGGATTGATAGATTACTTCAATACATGATGGAAGCATCATTAAAAGGTGCAGTATTTTCCAATTAGAGCAGCTGATACCTGCAACATACATGATGTGGTGCTATGATAATATAATATATATATATATATATATATAATATATGTTAACGAGCCTACAGATGGTCTTAAATATGTACAGAAGTCACAGTGGTGAGTGGGTGTGCTTTACAGAAATACACCATGTCAACACATTCAGTTATAGGTGCAAGTAAAGAAGAAGCTTAACTGGTTTTATATATATATATATATATATATATATATATATATATATATATATATATATATATATATATATATATATATATATATATATATTTTCCACTTAATTCAGTCTAATGTTGTTTTGACTTGAGGTACAGTATGTACTTTGCTTATACTGATATTTCGCCGTAGGCTCACAGTATACGCTTGCTGTAAAAAGTTTATGGATAAAGAAACAAGCCGATCCTGCAGCATGTCGTGCTTCTCTGTCCATCCCTCTGTTCAGTACATTGTGTGCCAGTGATTTAAAAGTAGAAAAGTCATTATTTTGTATTCATAGCAATTCTAGTTCAAGCCACAGTTAGTAAATTAAACATGTTTGAAGACATAACGTACTCTGCTTAGATTCATTATCTGTGGCTGATACGGTTTTTCACCAAAAAATGCCGTTAACAAATGAAGAATTAAATTAAACATTCAATCAAGAACACCTGCTGCTTCTATGAACAGCTACGAATATGCAAATATTGTTTTAATTTCACTGATGGACACAACTTTAATGTGAAGTCCATTCTCAGTGTGTAAGTGTGCTCATTCTTCAAGTTACCACATCACACCAGAAACAATCAGGAGTTCTGTTCATTCTGAGTCGCTGGTGTGCTTTAATGTTGAGATGTCGCTCGAGGTAGAGCACAGGGTGTGTGGTTTCACACACACACACACACACACACACACACACACACACACACACACACACACACACACACAGATACATACACACAGATACATACACACAGACAGACAGACAGACAGACAGACCAGCTAAATGTCAGGCCCTCTGGTGCGACCGATGAACATGTTTAGTCTCATTGACAGATCTTCTGGTTGCACTCTGTAGCCCTGCTTTTACTTCTAGTGTGTGTGTGTGTGTGTATATATATAGTTTTGAGTGGAGGGGACCTTTAAGCGTAGGACAGTCTTACAAAGGTGCAGCGTATAATATAAATAACAATAAAGGTATAAATATCTGATAGTAGTAGTAGTTGAAGCAACAGTAGCGTAAAAACTATCTGAGACACTTTTCAGATTTCTTCTAACTTCTCTCCTCAGAAAATGATCCACATCTTGACTTCTAATTACCAGGAGTAACTCTTGATTGCATTCCAAAATGAACAGAAGACACACGATGCGTTTTCTGAATGTAAAAAAAAAAAAAAAAGACAACCGATGTTGATGAATGGAGAAGCCTCCTAATTACTTTAAAAGGCAGGCTTCACTTCCAGCTGGCAGCCAGATAATAGTCTGACGTCCCGTTAAGATATGAAACCCACGTCCGCTCTTGTGAGCTCATTGATGCCAAGTGTTGATTGTGATCGGAGCTACGTGTTGTCAGACTGTCCTCGTGTGACTGAGAGATCTTGGCTGCTCCTTTCACTGTTTTACAAATTCGATTTTTTTAGTAATTAGATAAATGTCAAAGCCATTCCTCTGCTCATAAAGATTGTCCTGCCAGTATTCAGGTGGTGTCTGGTGGTGACTTTTCATCCCGGCAGTGCCACCCACAGCCGCCTCGCCTCGTCTGATCTACTTGTCCCTGACTGAGTGTCTGTCTGGATCCAGTGGGCTTCTCACAGTTGATATTTAACGGCAAAGACGGTGACATCCAGTCGTGACGTCATTAGCTGACACGTTACGCTTTTATTAAGCCGTCAAGTCATACAGAGTGACGGAAGGATGGAGGACTTTTTAGGCTTAACACAAGCTGAGTACAATGAAAGTCACTGCACTTTATCTTGTGATTCATCAACTGAAAGGAGATGAGCAAAACGTTTCATATGTTTGCATTGTATTATAACATGTGTCCCCAGTGAGGCACATCCTCCAGTCAATCAAGCATAGGGACGACTATTTCATCCATAATGCCTCCAGTTATGGTCTCTTCTAATATCTATCTATTCATATCATTTCTGTGTCACTCCCATAAATGATATCTAATTGTGATCAGCATCATTTATTTCAAATAACGGCACAGCTTTCAGGTAGAAGGCTCATTAGGGTCGGCAAAGATGGCGGCAGCAGAGGTTCTTCTCCCGAGACAATTCCTCCAGCTCTTCCAAGAGCTTAGATGTGTATGACTTCCAGTGTGTTGTGGGACTTCTTACAAGTCTGGTGTCCCTGGAGTATCCTCCACAGAAAGAGCAGCCATTTTATTACAAGCTTCTTCTGGATGTGCGACAGCGTGGGGCGATATGATGTGACCATCGTCAGCTCAACAACCGACGATTGAAGATATATTCCCCGAGTTTGAGCGGTGAGTTCGCTACATATCACAAGCTCTCTTAGCTTTCTTTAGTCTAGCGGATAAAAAAAAAAGAAAAACGAGGAACAACAGAGGAAATATCCTTAAAACTATTCTCCTCATTAAACACAAAAACATAACCGTACTTCTGAATTCAAGTTACTCTCTAATCTTAATCGCCTTGGTAACACATCCCGAAACAAACTTCACTTAAAGTCGACGGAAACAGAATAAAACTCACCAGAACTGTCTGAGTTAGTCTTTCCACCGTTCTAACAATCACCAACTCTGGTGTGGTGAAAATGAAACCTTAATTCTCTGTGAAAACATGCTGGCTGTAAACGCTGTTAACGTCTCGCTGTCTCTCGTTCTTCGGAGGCAGAACATTAAATTAGTGGAATTAAATTATAAAAATCACCCAAAAAAAACCCAATGTGCTCAACCAATCCACCAGTCCGAGGACTTTGCTCTTTCCCCTCAGCACAGGAAACTCATCTCAGCCCCTGATATCCATTAGCTGATTCTCTCTCGGCTCACGGCCGCAGACGGAGGTAAAAACGATTTTCCTCGCTGCCTCTCTCCCTTCACCGTGACCGTGCTGTTCGATGGCTGCATCGTTTCACTTCATGGCCGATTCTACACCAGTCAGTCCGTCGATATCACGCTCCGTCTTACAATCCGTTGTCAACAAGACGCTGAGATACGTGAACTCCTTCACTTGGAGAAGCAACTCACTCCCAATCGCAACCAAAATCAGCAATCCACTGCTTTCCTGCAGAGGGTTGGGAGGTCGTAGTTAGGTGAAGACAACATTAAAAACAAAAGCTGAATTTGAGTCAGTGCCTCCATAAGCGTTCCCAGAAAGGCTTATAAGAACTAATACTTTCATGTTCATCATTGTAAAGTCTTTCTGCGTAGCTAGACTCTGAACTGTGTGCTGTTACCTGATGATGCTTTCTTGGTATTGATGGTGTGACCAGTCTGCACCATTCCCCTGCTGAATGTTACTGCTGTTACTCATTCATTCGGGATTACTCCTTTGCTGCTGTCTCTGAATTTGTGGAACAAGCAGCGACCACCATGCGCGAGTTCGATGGCCTCGAGGAAACGTGACGCCAAGCGTACTTCTCTTTACTCTGCCTTCACATCGCTTTCATCAAGAAGTCACATTAGACATTATTTTTCCTGATTTGCTGTGGAAAATAGAATACATAATCAATACCAGGCAGACGTTTGGCAGCTATCCAGTCGCTTTAATGCAAACAAGTTGTTGTTTCTTTGTTTGTTAACGACCGCATTCAGCTGCCATTAGAGGAACGGTACCTTGAGGGACGCTGGCTTTAGAATCACGTCCTGCTGGTCGCCGCTTGATTACATTTTTTTTTGTCTATTTCAATTCAGTACTCCCCCTTGGATCAACTGCAAAAATGCAAATTAGAATAAATAATAGAAGAATTGGCTCCTGTCCGTCTTCTGTAAATCTGGCACTAATCAGGCTGTTGCATCCCTTCGACTGCCTTGTCTCAGTAAAACAAACACGCGCTCTGACGCGCTGACTCTGCTAAACTCTAACCTGCCGGTCAGACATCCTGTCAGGACACCTGAGTCAGCACACAACATTACACTTTTGATTGAAGGTTGTGCTCGAAGTCTAGAGACAATCTCGTCCACATACTTTGCCTCTTACCTCAAAGGATGAGGCTGCCGATATTCTTTATTCTTTTTATAATTCCCACAAAAATCCCAAATCCCCAGGTGTTGCCTGTGTAGTCACAGCTGATGCAGCTTCTTCTTCTTCCAGTTTTGTCCAAAAACTATGAAACGAATGAATTAGCCACACTATTGATTCATTCATAACGATGAACATGAGCGCTGTACTTTACTTTGAGTCCATCACACATGTAAGTACTCACGAGTGCACCAAATGTGTATTAATCCACGGCAGAAAATAGTCCCCTCTTTTAGGAAATGACTTGTCCTTCTTTAAAAAAGTAATTAAAACAAATGTAATATTCATATTTTTAATTGGACCAAATGGCTTCTGGGTTGAGTGCCGCAGAAAGGAGAGGGAGGTTTTGAAAATGATAACGTCAGCCTTATCCTGTAAATCATCAATCCAGACTTCTACTCACTTTCCTCATCAGTGGTCATCAGTGAGATCCAATTATACATTTGGCACCACGCAGACACGTGTGTAGCGTTTTTTAAGAAATAGTCGGTTTACTGAGATATCTTTCCTAGTGAGATAGTTCCTAGTGGTAGCACTCTTTCTCTGTTCGTGTATCCGGGCATCACTGCCATATGCTAAGCACCCACTTCTTTAATTCTCTTCTTTCCACTACTGTGATATGAAATGCTTCACAAACACATGATCTTAAAATACATGTATCTCTGCAGGTCAAAGGGGCGTGTCAGCTTCTCACCCTCAAGTTAAAACACTCCAAGGTCAAACCTCTGCACCGAGACGCAAACACGATGGCACGTCTTAATTATTCTGTCAAAACAGCAGCTACAGGTTGGCTCATCATTGTCGGTATTTGTGATGGAGGATATCACAGTATTTATACATTTTCATATGGAGGTATTCAGCTGTTACTGTGCCGGCCTCATTGTGACTTCCTCCGCTCCATCGTTTCACTTTCACATCCCTTTCTCACAAGCATAAACACCCTCCCTCCCTCCCTCATCTCTTTCTCCCGCTCTCTCCCTCTCTGCTTTAGTGTTTTGCTCCTCCTTGCTCCCCCCCCCCATACACACTTTCTCTCGCTCTGCATTAAGCCCTGCTTGTCTCTGATCCTGGAAGCAGTGCTTATGGGAGCATCTGAGACCAGTGTGAGCACTGCTGGTCTCCAGTCGCCTTCCCAGCACTGCAAGTGGAGGAGGAGGAGGGGGAGTATCCCTAGGCAGGAGGAAAAGGAACAAACGAGAGAGGAAAGTGAGAAGCAGCATGTTAGAGATGCAGAGAGTGAGATAATAAAAAGGGGGAATGAGAGAGAGAGAGAGAGAGAGAGAGAGAGAGGATGAGGGCAGGGGAGGAAAATATGTAGGAAAAAAACCAAGGAGTGTAAAAAAAAAAGAGAGGGAGAGAGCAGGGTGGCACGGGGAGAGGAGCAAACGAGTGAGCGAATAGGAGAGGGAGAGAGAGAGAGAGAGAGGGAGGGAAGGAAGCGAACAACACTGCAGACACTCGCCCACTGTCACTGCTCCGCAGCCAGAGGACAGAGGCAGCGACGGCAGCAGTGGAAGCAGGACGCGATGGAGGAGGAAGACCGGACCGTCCGTCTGCAGCTCAGTCACCGTCACTGACAGCTTTCCCTCTGGGATCATCCTGTCAAGTTGGGAGCATAAAACTACTCTCTGTCCTTCACAAGACCAAGTACTGGACCTCAACTCCAGCAGGACTGATAACACTCTCCTACACTCACTCTCTCCTCACCGTCTCAAACTGAAGCACACTTCACTTCTTGTTGCCTTCTGGACTAGTGCTTTTTTTTTTGTTTCCTTTTTTTCTCTACACTGCCATTCGCTGACCTTCCGAGCTGAGTGGATTTACTTTTGTCCTGTGGCGGACCATGGGGCGAGGGTGGAGGGGCGCAGCAGGGACCCTCCGAATAAGGACAGAGGGGAGCTGCTACCTCTTGGTGACATTGCTGCTGTTCTGTGGCTTCTGGGAGGCTCCGGCGCAGACAGACGATGGGAAGTCTGTCTACTTCTGGGAAACAGGTACCGCTAAAACCTCTAATTAAGAGATTAAATGTGATCCCTTGTTTTACATATAGCACGTTTACAATGGAGGGTACAGACGGTGAACCGGTGTGTGCTGTCGGTGCTGCTGTGTGGTGTGCGACCTCCCACACTCTGAAGATCTCTGATCATGTGTGTGTCTTCAGCTCTTCATTTGTGGGAAATGCGCACTGAAGCTAACTTTGAGACTATAGGAGACATTTAAAACCAGTGCATCATTTTAAATCGTGCAAATAAACTGTTATTGTGCAGAAACAGACATATTCACTTGCGCAGGTCCACAATGACACACTTTGGTCGTTTCTCAAATGTATGTTATTTCAAGTGCACGACTCAACGCTGCACAAACTTCAAAGATGCACACACTTGAAAGATGACCCAGAAAATCTACAGTGTGGGCTCGTCTGCTCACGCTGAATAGCATGCAGCACGCAGGACAACCGTGCATCCATTTCTTTGTTGTTGAATGGATCACTTTCATCTGCCCGAGTCTCAGGTGATGCACCATTATTGAAATGTTGCCGCCGCGTGTTACACCAGGCGGATGATTGATGGGCTATGCCGCACAACAGTGCTTTGGTGAGGGAAGCCGAGTGGAATGGTTTTTGATGGTATTGATACGACATGAGCGAGGGGTGTGTGTGTGTGTGTGTGTGCTTAGAAATCCATACATGTAGTACATGCGTAGATTGATTGGCGGTTACTGTATTTCTTATCTTTGCGTTAAACTGCCTATCGGAGAAAGAATCATATGGAGTCACAGTGGGATCCACTTGAGTTACATTATCACTGTTGACACGCATGGGAAGCCAACCACCAAGCCGAGCTCTAGCTCCAGCTTCCAGAGTACAGATGTTGCAGTGATTATTGTCGTGATGATTTCTAATGGACACTGAGAGAGTAACTGTGAGCAGTCTCCTTAAATAAGCACCGGGAAGTCCTTAAAGGCACAAATTAAATGACTTGATTTAATCCTCAATTAGACGGAAAAGCTCAGGAGGTGAAGGCGTGCTCTTTTCTTACACAAACACATTTTACCAGGAATTATATTTTCTCATTACCAGAGCAACTTCTCTCACTAACACCCCACCCCACACACACACACACACACACACACACACACACACACACACACACACACTCCTCCCGTCCCACCCTCGCCTCGCCCAGCACCAGCTCCCAGTTGACGTATCTCACACGTCTCTCCCGTGGTTCTGCATCTTTAAAGAGGATGTAGCTGAGTAAGGAGATTAGAGGAGCGGGGATTTAACAACCCAGGAAAGGCAGCCCGGGGAGCAGACTGGAGAAAGAGAGAAAGGCAGAGAGAGGGACTGAGTTAACCTACATGTAGCCTACTGTAGGTCATAGTGATTACGCCTCTCTCCCACTCTACGCCACCTTTCTCCCACACTCTACATGTTCCTCAACTGGAGAGCTCTAGGCTCTCTGCTTTGAAATCTAATCCAGTGGTTGGAGTTTGTTCACTTCTTCCCAAATAAAAAGGTAGCTCATTGATTTCAGCCCTGGAGTCATCTTGTCTTTTTCTTCCACTACGCCTCTTTGATTTGACAATTGCCTGTAGAGTATTAAAATCACATAGGGCAATTTAGGGCTTTGAATCCCAGTGCATTTCAACAAAATGCTATCACTGTATGTTTGCACAAGATTTGCATACTTTAATTTCCAATCGAAGCTTTTTTTTATTTTTATTTTAAAGAAGCACAAACTGTGATGATGTTTATGCACGTTTGCAGAGTGTGCAGTGGAGGGAATATTCTTGTGGCTCTGATGTTTTGCATATTGATGAGTCGAGCTGAAATACAGCCCCTGTCTTGGAAACTGTGGGGAGTTGGGGCCTGCATTGCTTTTTATTGCCTTCTGTGAAAATACGATGTATCTGTTTTGGAAGGTGGGACAGTTGAGTTCTTCTTTTTTAGGATTTTTGAGGATTTTATTCAAATGAGGCAGATAGAGACAACAGGCTCCGCCAGACGCCGCTAGTGATATTTCTGAAGGTGGCAGTGAGGATAACTGGAGCAAAAAAACGAGAATGATTATAGCCACCGTGAGCAGGAGGAGGAGGAGGGTGGAGGTGATGATGATGGTGGTAATGGCTTGCCACAGCTTTTTTCCGGGGCCTTTGTGAGATTGCAGGGAGTTTGTCTCCCTCTCAGACGCTATTTTCGCACCATTTCTTTTTTCTTCTTCTTGTCTTCTTCCTCTCAACTGTGCACTCTCTGTGCACTTCTTCCTCTGCATCTCTCTCGCTCTCTTTCACTGTCTGGCGCTCTATATTTTGGATTTCTGTTTTAAGATCCGCAGCTTTTTCCCGTTCAATGCAAAATGTTAAAATACAGCAGCAGCCTCATCTGTTTCCAGTAGCGGAAAAGTCTCCACGCCAGGATGACAATAGATGTAACACTCTATGCTGCATCCTGCATGTTTCATGTGTAATCGAGAACTGCTAAGTACCACCTATGCACACACACACACACACACACACACACACACACACACACACACACACACACACAGCAGGTGCATCATTCCCATTGTGGTACTGTGTGCGTGCTTCATTAGACCCTGTTGTTGGAGCGACAACGTTGGCAGGTTTTGAGCTGTCAAGGCCTCACATGTGTGCCTGAGGACAAAGCAATTACAGGTGGCAGAGTAGGTGATGGTGTATTCAAGCAAGCACACACTGTAACGTCTCCAAATCGAGGCCTTCTCCGTATGGCTGACTGTAAGTGTTCCTTGTGGAGTTTCATAACGACGCAGGTTCATTTTCTCCAGTGGATCTTGAACAACACCGAAGGGACAACTTTGAAAATCAACATTGTTATCGTCGTTGTTTTTACATCTTGAGGCTCGCATCAACAGGTGCCAAATCATTTATCAATCCGGTTTCACATCCCGATGTGATCTCGGTTTATCACTCCCCCCCCCCCCCCCCCCCCCCCACTCTGAACGCGGGCCGCCGTAATCTTCCCTGGGATATCCGGATTATCTATCGTTCAGATTATGCAGGAGTCACCTCCTGCCCCTGATCGAGCCAATCCCCTTTCTCCTACCTTCAGGTCACACCTCTCAGCACGTGTCTCTCTGTCGTAAGCCTGTAACGTCACCGGAGTCATTCACAGGCTGTACAACTAGTGGCTCCATCATATTTACTTACCTACCATGCATGCATGTGTGTGTGTGTGTTTCCACCAGTCTTAATGGATGGTCAAATTTGGGTTTAATCCATGATTTCCAGCCACCACATGGAGAGGGAACATTTTGAATCCATTTGAGACTTGACGAAGTTTAGACACATAACAGCAAACCAGTGAGCACAAAGCAGCGGCTTTTAAACTTTGAGTGTCTTCTTGATGCTTAACTTACCATATACTGATATTTTGTATTCATCTAAATGTACCTGTTCAGTCTGGCTTTAATGTAGTGTTTTATAGTTTTATTATTTTATGTTTTTTATTGTTATTGCTTATTATTCCGTCTTATTTTATACAGTGTCGTGTTTTTTTTTCTCTATTTGTCATCTTGTCGATCATTTGTAAAGCACTTTCAATTGCATTTAAAATAGTTTGAAAGGTGCTTCATACATAAAACTCAATTGATACATCATGAATCACAAACTTGTGTACTCATCGTTGATAGTCGGCATCAGTGAGTACATCTTTTCCCTTTAAAACACAGTGAGGACGATTTCCTTGTGAGACATCTTTCTGTTTTATCAGATGAGCTAATGAGATGATGAATCATTTAATCACAGCGCTGTGAGTCCACAAACATGTGTCTGTATGTGAGTTCTTGGGCGTACTTCCCCGCATCTTTAACGACCCGTCACTTCGCTGGGACAATGGAGTTTCAGTCCTGCAGCTTTCGGCGGCTGACAGGCCATTGTTGGACGAGTACATTCCTCCCTTCAGAGATCCACTCGCAGTGAAGGATGTCACCCTCGCTGAGGATTGTTAGTGGCTGGTGGCCCGCAATCACCTGCTATTACGGCGGACACCAGTGAAGAGGCCGTCCAGGAAATTGAGGGAGAGCGGGCGTGACGGGTTCACAAGTTCAACACAGCCAGCCGACGTCATTACAAACGCAGACAGCGAAACAGATTGTTCAAAAGTAGAGCCTTGAGATGGATCGAAAAACAAAAGCACGGTATTGATCTCTTCCAAGTGACTCGCACTAGTTCAGCATAAAGTTTCTTCTCTTGCTTTATTTTCTGTTAAAAGAACCACATGACAAATCTGAGATTGGTTAGTTTTGCCTGATCATCTAAAGTTAAATGTTGCACACAATTTCTCAATCTATAAAAATGTGTGTTTTTTTGTCTGATTCGTGTCCTCGAATGAACCCGACACCTTGCTGTTTAAATTACAAATCTGCTCTCCCTGTACGCGCTGAAAATCCTTTTCCTTAAATAGCCATGTGCTAATACCCGAGTGCTCATTATGTCCGACAGTCTCGAATTGAGCCAGAAACAAACACCCGTCTCAGACACCGCAGCTTTGATATCAGCGGGAATGTGACTGGCATCATCCCAAATGAGAACATCCCTGGGAGATTCCTGCCTCATCTTTGGCGAGTGCATTACAACGTTACCCTCTATGACCGTAATTAGCATAGCACCTGAGGGCCAACAAGAGTCGGGGAGGTAATTGGCCAGCCACTGTTTAAATTCCTTTGCAACAGGCAACGCAATTTAGACCATGCATATGAATGAAGACAATTTCCCTGGGATTTTCATTTTTCATTACACAGTACGCCGATGGGCAATTTTATTTTAAGTCCGTGTGCCGCTGTTTTTGTTTTCATTTCTAGTTCAGTTGGAGTGGAAGTGGAAGCTAATTGTGTCTGTTGTTACCGTCTGGCCCTACAACCATCAGCAAAGTGAGCGCTCAGCAGCCCGTGGAGCTTTTCCTCTGGAAACAACGGCAGTAGCCATGTGGCCTCAGCATCTTTCTGTCCGACAGAGGAAGGAAGCTATTTTTCAAAGTTAGTCTTTTTTTTTTTTTTTGTCTGAGTGGACAAACGAGCGCGGCTCAAGCTCCAGTGTTCTGCAGCGGTTCAGCGTCTCTCCGGCTGAAGCGATACAGAGCTGGGCCACAGCGACCCGTGACGTTGCACTTGCTTTTAAAAGCACTCGCAGCACAACCCGTCACGTTTGGCCCAGATTGATCTCTTATGTGGCTTTAGAGATATTACCCCACCAGTCTCCACTCCAGACCGCTGCAGGTTTTTATTTAAATAGCCAATCCATCCAGGGGAGGAAGGGGCCGAAGAGATGCCAGAGTTTGTTTTAATCTAAATGGCATGGCTTACGCTAAAACCTGGCTATTACTGATAAAGGAGGGATGGCAGGATTAGAGATTATACTTCATCCAAAAAAACTTTATTTAGAGTGACATAAGAGGATTTCCCGCTGCCTTATTCCGCCATATTCAAATGGCTCATAACATGTTTCAGATCGGGCATGATGTCGCTCAGTGTGCTTTGTGGATGGTGGTGATGTGAGTAAGCAGATCAGTGATAGATTTATGCTATGTGGGGATGTTTTTCTCCCTGATTATCAGCCTTGACCTGGTACACCAAAGTGACACGAGCTGCTGTAAAAAGATTAGTATCTGACCTGCTCGTTTTCTGCTTCCAGTCAATTTCCGGTCATCCAGCTCAATTTGAGCAGCATCACAGTTTAGTCATCCCTATACCTCGACACTATGTAAAACCTACAATGTCTACTTCTACTAAAGGATGATACGTGCCTTGCTTAAGGGTATTTTAAGGGCTGGTTGCTGTTTTCATTCATGTCCCCTCCTGTATTATCCCAGTCATGCCTCATAACTCTCTAATTTCCCAAACAATTTTCTTCTCTAAAACAAAAGGCGGCCGTGTGTTTTTCTGTCTCCCAGCGGTCGCGTCCCCGCGGTGTCTCTTAACAAATGAGAACTGGAATCTGCGCTCAGCCACAAGTTGAAACACAAACAAATCCTCTGCCCATTTGGGTTTTTTTTTTTTCAGGAAACCGAGTTATTTAGCGGTCAGGGAGTGGTATTCAAAACAGGCCCTTCGCTCCCACGGGAGGTAACGAGGCGGCTTCAGTGGGCTGAAAGGAATACCGGCGTCATTGAAGAAAGCAGTGACATTTAGAGGCCGCGCTGCCTCCGCCGATGCTGCTCTAATAAAGCCATGGAGATGGAGGAGGCTCAGGAGTAAATATCCTCCTGTCCATCCAGCAGCCCTGTCGTTAATCCTTCATCTCTCCCGCTGGCCATCAATCGTTTTTTTTCCTCGGCCGTGTGCAAGACGTGGGCATATTTTACGGTCTCTTGAACATAAAAGCTTCTTGTTTCACAGTAGTTGCTGTGCTTTGCTGTCTTGTGCGTAAGCCGATGTAGATGCTATGGAAAGCACTCACAGCTGTGTGGCAAGAAGATTATTTCCTCATCAGCTCATGTGACGAACTGTAAACACAGACTGCTATAAGCTATGTGTACTTAAAGAATCGTATATCAAAGCTATTAAATTTAGCTGAATATCATGAGAATATTACATTGGGATATTGAGCCGCCGCTGGTTTGGATCTTATATAATCGCATTGCCTTTCGTTATTGGAAGTCACATTGTTCTGCTGCAGTTTTGACCCCATTCCTAAATGATGTTCTGCTTGTTTTTGGACCCTTTTTTTGTTTGTTTCGTTGAGTAAAAATGGCGCAGTAATTCCTCAGAGCGCCCCTAAGCAACAGTGACAGGACGGTGGCTTTAGGTAATTGTTTGTGACGGTATTTGCCAATCCCTGATTTGATGGTGCTCTGTGGAATAACACTGACCTCTGTGTCTTCTGACTTGTGCGTGTTTCGCTTTGGTCTTAGTTGCAGAAGAAGAGTGATTAACAGGACTAAGGGTCTACAGCCATGCGAGCAGCTCTGATAAGCTCAACGCTAACATCCACATGCTAGCATGCTCACAATGACAACATGCAGCTGTTTAGCAGGTATTTGCTAATCAGCAAAGTACAGCTGAGGCTAGAGTATTAAAGTATTAAGTTAATGGTTCTCTAAAACATTATGTGGGTTAATATAGCATCAAACATATATTTGCTATTTGTGTGTTGTAATCTGAGCTTCTCTGTGCTTTGTTGACATAGCCAGGCTGGCCGTGAATGCGTTTCAGTGCATGCTAATGCATGTGAGCGTACCCCAGTGGATAGCTGTGGTTACAGCTGATAACGTCATCATTGGGACAGTTATCAGCTGTTAGCACCCTGACGTAAACACTGTTAGCTCCGTCAGCACTCCTTCCGCCGGTTGCACTGTTAGCTCTGACAGCACTGTTGCTGCTGTTTGCGCTGTTATCACTGTTTGGACTGTTAGCTGTGAGCCGCTGGCTCAGTCGTCGTCATGTTGAGAGTGGTGTGGAGGCAAATAGATATTCTCTGAATCTCAAATTTAGCACCTTCAAAATATCAGACTAGCAAAACGTTTTGACCGAAAGATGGACATATAGACAAAGTTAGAAATTGTATTTCATCCTTGGTGGAACATGAGTGTCTTCAGTATCATATCTGTACCAACTTTTTTTATTGCAATTCATCCAATAGTTGTTGAGATAATTTCACTCAAAACCACAAATGTAAACCTGATGGTGGAGCTGGAGAAAAAACCCATCAGGGCATCACGATCTCGACACCATGAATATGCGAACAAAGTTTCATGGCAAGCCATCTGTAGAACCGCGCTGCTAGCACGGCTCAACATATGGACAGAAAACAAAGTGGCAAAAAAACCCTGCTTGTGTTGAACACAAGGTACATGCAGTGCAAGGTATGATAGCGCTTCCTACAGTTGTTGTTTTCACGTATTAGTCCATCTGCTATCTTATCTGTTACCAAGTGCTCTCAGAAGAGCTAACCTTCACACTGAAAGGCAGTTATTACTCACAGTTTCAAGAGCGAAAGATTTCAAACTGAAGTTAAAAGTGAACTCATTTGCATTCAGGCTGTTATACGTACACTGGGCGCTGTATCCTTGAAACTGCTGCTGTAATCTGTCTGCATTTCAAGTCTTTGAAATACTTCACCATAATAAAGGTGCACATGGCAGCGGAAATTGGGAAAGGTGATTAATTTGAGGACTTAGAAATGCATAGAAAAGAGAGCGCTACCCTTTTTCATTCAAGCCCTAACGTCAGCATAAAAGGCCTGAAATATAGAATCAAGGAGAGGAAGCGTAGAGGAACGGTACACATCAAGGCTGAGTAAGAACACTATACCCACAGCTTTAACACTATCAACATGATAAAGCAGAAATACTGTATATAATGGTAAAGGGAAAGAGAGTGTGATAGAGTGGCTGGCTAATCACCAGTGACAAGCCCTTAGATTAGAGGGAGGGCAGCAGATGGCCCCAGGCGGGGCCGGGCTCACCATGTCTGAATATCGCAGGAGGTTGATCAGACTCCTAAACTCCTCGTACCAGCAGACAGCCCGGTGTGTGTGTGTGTGTGTGAGTGTGTGGAGTGTTTGTCAGTGGTCAATTCCCAACCATTTACCTGCAGAGGAGACCGAGTCATTTTTCAGATGTTTGATGATCGATCGATTGTTTGTTGTATAAAAACATGAAAAGTTTAAAGAGCCTAAGGTTTAGAGTTAAAAGTCAACTTTTATGTGCTCTTAGTGACTGACAAAGCTCTGCCGGTCGTCTTGCCTCACAAGAGGAGACAGTTGACGTTTCCTCTTTCTCAGCACTCTATTCAAGTCAAGGTGAACTGATCATTTATGTATGATGATGTAAGATGGGTAATGAACTTAGAGAGCAACCCATTTTAAAAATAGTTCTCAGAGCAGTTCTCAGGCCACTTTCCCCCCAAAGGTAAAATTTAAAATGTACTCTTAATACCACAGCATTTGGTTTGGCAGGTAGTTAACTTGCATCAAGAAAGATTGTGTTTTTTTTCTGGCTGTGTCTTTTAATGCTTAACCAATAGGGTTATTTCTGCTGCTTTTAAATGGTTGCATAACTGAAACTACAATCCTGAACGCCATCCAACTCTTCATCCATTGGTTCAAACATCTATTCATCTGTTCGTCCATTAGCTGTTTTTTTTTCCTCTCACACTGCCCATTGTGCTGTGGGTGTATGGCGTGGGCCTGCACTCATGGGTGTCACTTCACACACTCTGTCTCTGGCACACACACACACACACACACACAGTAAATCCAACTAAGACCACACTTGTAAGCCATAGAGAGAAAGTTGGCATTTGCCTTTAACACAAAGTGGAAAACGAGGCAGCGTTATACTTGTTTGAGCAGTTTGTCAGGGAAGAGAATTCTTCAGTGGTCACACCTCCAGTTATATGTAGCTCAGTGCCAGCATGTGACAGATTGTGTCTCTCACTACGGTGTGTATGGTTTATTTATAAGTGAGGACAAATAACATATTTGATCATTTCTTAGTTTTGAGTGGCTGTATGAGATCATAAGGTTTACTATGGACTGTGTATAGGAAGTGGACACAGCCACATGTTGCATCGCCTACTGGTTTATGGACCAACGTTTTGAAAAAAAACTCCAGTTTGGCCATCGCCATCTTTGTTGTTTGGAGCCAGACGTGACCATATTTGGACTTAGCTTGTTTAGTTTTTGCAAGGTGCATCCTTAATACAATTGAGATGCTAATTTAAGCTCGTAAAGAATAAAGCCGACTCCTTAGACCAGGGGTCTTCAACGTTTTTCAGGCCAAGGACCCCCAAACTGATAGAGAGATGGAGCAGGGACCCCCGACTATATATATTGTATAAAATTGTGTTTTATATTAAATGGGCCTAGTACCGTGTATAAACATACCTCTTTATTGTGCATTCAATACTAAGCTATTCAAATAATACACAGGTTCATATATTCATGTTTTTATTTTAAACATGTGCAAGGTACAGTGAGTAGGGAGGCCGTGCCGCTGCCATTCATAAACATACCTTGTCAGCTGATACCAATGCCAACATCAACATTGTCTGTCAATTGCATGATAATCATGCATACAAGCTATTCAAATTAATAAATAATTTGGAAACGAAAAAATGAGTGATGGCCTATTAGTGCCACTGCCATGCATAAACATACCTGTTATCTTGCATACAATACTGAACTATTAAAATAATGGACAGATTCATGTTTAGAGAAAAACAAAATATATATATATTTTTTTAATTGTCTAATCAACCAAAGATTTCGCGGACCCCCTGCAGTACCTCCGCGGACCCCCTAGGGGCCGCGGACCCCTGTTGAAGACCTCTGCCTTAGACGGTCTCTTAGTACAACCGAAGACATTTTTGTATACATGGCTAAACACATGTACATATATAAGAGAGTTATGCAGTCTGTTTGGACTGTATGAGTCATTTGGTATTTCACATGTTGTGTGTGTGAGGTACTTATGTACACGGTTATTAATAATCAAGTCTCGTTTTTTAAACTGAAATCGTCTTTGAAAATGCCTGTGGCATGTGTCGATTGTTTTCCAGTCCTATAGCGGTGACGATCAAAAAGAAAGAGTGCGGCCGCAAATTATGCAAATTAGCTTTTGTCATTTAAAGATTAGACGAGCTGCGCTGGATTATGAGAGCGCACAATTGGATCCAAAACAAGCAGCGCGCACTGCAGACGCACTGTGAAGAGCTGTTGAGAATCAATGTCCTGTTGATTTGTCCTTTTGTGTTGTCGCGGCCCACTCCCCCTAAGAGGACTCATTAATGAACAAGCAGCCGAGACGAGCCCGGCTCCTGTAATTCATCATGGCACGCGTGACCTCTCTCCTCGCTGCCACTGGCTGTTCTCGCTGTGCCCTTCTTCATCCTCCATAGACGCACAGGAATGTGCTAGACTCTTAAACCCCGGAGCTCCGTTTATTGTGGAGTAGAATATCCGACGGTTAAACGTATTTATTGGTTTATTTTACAGGTTTTTAATCTTCTTGTAAATACAGTATGACACTAAGCATTACTTCTGCTTCTACTCTTTCCATACATCACGCATGACTCGTGGCCAGAAGCAAACGGGGCGTCGCGACAAAACTACGTCATTGTATGTCAAGAGAGACTTGTGTCACAGAACGTGGCACGCGATGGATGACCGATGGCCTTCACTGCAGGCACATACTGTGTATCGCTGAGGAGCGCTTGCATGCCGCCGTCATGTCGGTTCGTTTCTAACATTTGCTCAGTAGAAGTATGATTATTATTTCAACCGTAATCCTTCACTCCTAATGGCGATGTAAACCAGTCGGTGATATCGCCTCCCAGAAGAATCTTTACATGTTTTTTGGGACTTTGATGTTTGTGAAGAATGAGAGCTATACACGAATGATGCAGGACATTTATTTTCCGTTTGTTTTTACCTGTCTGCAGCTGGACAAAACTAATCTGGAAAATCCACAGCAGGAAGCCTTTGTCATCAAAGGAAAAACAGTCCTGACGTTGTGTAAGGGCCCCGGAGCTTTTGAACCACAACTAATTGCGAGACAAAGCTTCGGAAAATGTCATCTATCACCTCCATGTTTACATTCTCGCAGTTCATTTTCCCCCCCCGAAAGGGCCCCCATTGAAAACCCAGCGGTCGCACAGAGGAAGGGGGAGAAGAAGGTCGCTTCCTCCTGCAAGAGATGGAAAATTGCCAGTTTGCAACAGGCGTTCACCCCTTTTTCTTCCTTTCTGGCGCGCTCTCTCACTCAGGATGTGAAGTTTTGTGGAATTACAGCCGTGCCGGGAGTTGTCGGAGGGCACGCCGCTGTGTGCTCCACGCTTCCTTTCTGTTAAATGAAAAGCTCAACCTTCAATGATCTCGCACTGTTAGGTGTCATCAATTTCTCTTCTTTTTTTTTTTGTGATTGAGCGATTGCAATTTACTTTTTCTGGGTTACCTGCAACTTCAGTTTGTGATTTCCTGATTCCCAGAATGACTTTCGACAGCCCCCAGAGAACCAGGTTCTGTTTCTGAGTTGGGGAAGAGAGCAGAAATGATAACAGAGTAATAATTTATAGTTGATAGTTGACAAAAGGAAAGAGTCTCACCTTTGACTGAAAACACAAGATGTCATCAGCTGCAATTTCCAGCGTCGTACGGAGGCTACTGTCAGCTGATAATAGGTATCTCTGTCTCTTTGATGGTTCTCTATCGGTAGAAATATGCCCCTTTTATTTGAATTACCTTGCCTGCCAGTTTGCATTTCATTGGAGTCAACTCTCCTGTAAACCCTTTATTCTTGTACTTTGATATTAAAAGTGAGGAGACAAACACAATTATCTTTTTCTCTAACCCGCAGACGTGAGGCCGACGAAGCCTGCACTGATTGAGCAATAAAGAGTAAGGCGAGACACTCCCCGTGGGATTGTTAGAGCTTATATCTCATCTCCCCCGACGTACTTACCCACGTCCTCCATCACTTAGCCTGCTGGGACTGAGCGAGCGGCGGTTCGCTCGCTATTTATTGGACCGAACATCGTTCATTTATCAGGCTTCTGTCTCACTCCTCGGCCGGCAGCGAGTAAAATACGAATAAAGAAGTAACCCGCATCCCCCCGTGTGCGTCAGCAGACCCTCTGCTCTCCGGTACAGTGTGTCTTTAGAAGTGCTCGTCAGCTGTCAGCGAAACAGGCCGACCCTGGCCCTCCTTCAGCCGGCCACACCTGCCTCCCTGTGTGTGTGTGTGTCTGTGTGTGTGAGTGTCTCTGTGTGTCTCTCTCTGTGTGTGTGTGAGTGTCTCTGTGTGTCTCTGTCTCTGAAAGCACGACCAACAGGATTATATAGCTGTCACATCTGTCAGTCAGAAGCTCGAGTTGCCCCCCCTCCACCTCCTCATCTTGGAGCTGCTGACAGCTGTAGTCATGGCAACAGAGATAATATGATGACTGTGTGTATATGTCATGTGCCCCTGCTACCTGTGACCGCACCTGCCGCGCTCGCTTGACATCTATTTAATGGGAAATATGTTAAACTGTCACACGGTTGATTATGTGGCTGTTTAGTCGTCTGCTTTTTTTTTTTTTTCATTGTTTTCGAGTAGTTGTTTGAGAACAATGGGGGATCCTCGGTGAAATCTTATCTTTCATTATGTTTGTAATTTATCTCCTGTATGACAAGACACGTTGCTGCAACTGTTGCAACGGAGAGGAAATGAGGTTATAACGCATATCTTAAAGCAACAGTACCACAGTGGGGAAACAGCAACGCCTGAAATATCTTGTTCCTCTGAGTCATACAGCTCCGTAACAACAGTGAGCACCGATGTAACTTGTTTCTTCACCGACATGAACCCGGCAACAGTGGTTTATTATTAGAGTCGGGGAAATACTTCTCTAAAACAGTAATTATTCAAAAAGGAAAGGATATATTTGCGACTTCTTTTTGTACGGTTAAGTCGTCCGTAGGAACAAATGGACTTGGGGTCGAGTGCTGCACCCTGGCCAGAAAAAGCCTTATACTTATAATGTTTTTAAAACATTTGCATGAGGAAGTATTGGCCTTAAAATGACTTTGCAACTTTCCAAGAACTAAATGATAGTAAGTCAGTAAATCCAGTAGCATAACTACTGTAGATGAATAAATGTAGTGGAACACAATATTTCCCCTTAAATTTAGCAGAAGTAAATACTCACACAAAATGAAAAACAACTAAAATACCAGTACTTCGAAATGGTATTTCTTCACAGTACTGGGCAGTACACGTCCTGTCTCTGGTCTACACCGCAGTGTGCTGCATTTGCTGTGAGTCGTGCACCTGAACCTGTCTTCACCATGCCATTAGCTGTGTGGAAGTGTGTATCCCAGAGTTCCCCATTAACCAGGTGAAGCGGGTCACTCTGCTCGGGAGAGGTCGACGTCTCTGAACACATTTTCTCACTCTGGGCTTCAGTCGGCAATTTTAGTGTCCCGTGTTGATCCAGGTGCTTTTTTTTTCAGAGGCTTTTCCTCTCAGACGAGACTAAAACTGTGTCGGAAACCCTGGTGTGTGTGTGCGTGTGTGTGTGTGTGAATGAAATGTAGGTCAGTCCTGCTGTTGTAGCCTGCTGGTGAACCCTCCAGTCAGACTGTCAGACAATCCGAACTGGCATGTGTGCACTGGTACATGGGCGTGTGGTTTCTGCGTGGACCCCACCCTACCATTGATCCTCCACATTTTTTTTTGCCATCATAAAAAGAAAAGTACTGCAGCCCACCACCCCTAAATCACAGTAGGAGGAGCCGGCGTGGGAGCCGTGTAAGTAGCACCGACAGCACTGGGTCAGCTATTTAAGAGAGGCTCATTCCTGATGGAATCTCCCCCCAGTCCACTGCTAATTTACAGAGGATTAATATCATTAGAAGCCTGCTCGGCCTCGCGCCCACGGCCTTTTCTCGTTGACTGTCGGGCCCCGTGTGACTGAAACTGTAGCCCGAAGACCCCGCGGCGCTTTGCTGTTTACGTGATGGGAGACCACAGATGAGGAGAAAATGAAGGAGGAGTGGACGAACAGAGACGAGGGAGGGAGGGAGGGAGAGAGAGGCGGTGTGATCCACGGATGAATTAAATTGAGTGAAGTGGTGGGAGAAAGAGGGGAGATTACTTCTTTCCCTCAGTTTTCCACACTTATCAAATACAAACTGGACCATTACAGACGTCCATCTCCGGTTCCTGCCGGCTCATTATGCAGTAGATGCTATATGCAGTGTGAGACACAACACTAACACTGAACATGTCTTCAGAACTATCTACATATCTATGTCTCAGCTGGATGTATCTAAAATATCTGCATGCGGTGCTGAAAGTTAGCTCAAGTGTTTAAGCAAATACGACCACTTGTTGACAGAATCATTTCAGATTTCTTCTGTATTTTAAAGGATACCGCCGGCATTGTGAAAACACCAAAACTAACGATGTCTCTCAGTACTTTTGAACTTACCTTCATTGTCTGAGGATCTCAACCTACAACCCGTTGGTTCCTAGTGAAAATGTAAATCTTTAAAACATGCCACAAATATAACTAAAGGATAAATCATTTCCAGAAACACTGAGGGCAATGACACTATTTACTCAAACAGGAGTAAATAGTGTATTTGTGGGACTATTTTCAGCTGCGCATTAATACACAATCCTCATTGTTTTTTTCCGGCAGTGGGACGGCGTATGTGGGATTTATTCCTAAAACTACAGTGCCTGTGTTCATGATAGTGAAGCAACATGTCACCCGGAGCCACAGTGGGGCTCCTTTATGTGTTTGCAGCTTTGTTGAGAGAGTTGTAATTCCAGCGGTCTATACTGACCATTAAATCCCTTTCTAGAGCGATTACATTCTAAAAGATCAGACACACAAACAGTCGTTTTTCTGTTCCAAGGTCAGTCTTTTAAGTGTAACATTTTAATATATTATCTATTATGCGACCATCCTTCTATCCATGCAGCTCAACAAGCAACCAGTCTGGGGAAGCACACTTTGTCTACACCGTTCCACAGACCTCGTTCAGCCATACGAGGACTGTGGAACGGTGGATTTGTCCCCCATCTCTTACGATGTAGTCACGTTAGTAAGGGGTCACTTCTCCGACAGCATGGAGGAGGAGGAGGAGGGATTGCAGCGACCGTGTGAGTAATATACTGAACTTCTTCTTTGAGGTGAGAGAGACTTCATGGCCGTGGTGAATTGCAGCAATAATAATATCCATGCCTGCTACTCGTGTGGGCGGTGGAAGACAGACTCCCATCCACCATCCTGACCTCCTCGTTCTGTTTCACTGCGCTCTGTGAATATGTCACACTGCTGACGCGGAGACCGTTCTCCAGAGTGTCTCCTCCTGATAGACGAGAGTTTTATGTGACAACATTTTACTGCTCAGGAGTAATGTTGAGGACAGAGTTGCGGGCGGCGCTAGCACAGGAAGGATGTTAGTCAGACTTTGCTGTGTACAAAATATACATTTGAACTCTTCAACAGCAATGTCTCCGCCCATAAATCATCAGAAGATCTACAGCAGTTTCATGTGGGAACTATTTTCTTTCTACCGAACTACACCCGCCAACCGTATCACTGCACGTAAGGAAGTGTGCACCTACTAATGGGCTCGTGCTTGTGAGAGTGTGACGTGTGAACATTAATGGCGTCCTCCTCGTCTCATCTGTAATGTTGGTGTATGTTTTTAAATTAAGTTCAGCCTTGGTGAACTTTGACATGCAGATTTGGACGTCTGATCAACAGAAAGCTGCAGAGTCCAAAATAAAGGACACAATGTCGGCCCAATAGGAGCGTTCCGCTATTGGCTTTTATTCAACCTCCTCTGTCGGAGTACAAACCGCCTCACAAGAGAGGAATGGTCCGTACTTATTGCTCATGAGTTTGCTAACAGTTAGCAAACTCTGGAGAGCTTTTATCCGTCCTCACTTTATTAAATGAGTTGTAAATGGTGTAGCCGGCACAGAGAAAATACAAAGAAGCTTGGAGAGCGAGTAATGGACCAGCACAATGCTTAGTCCACATTTATGAATGTTAGGAGAATCATACCTCTTTATCTGATCAAATAAATATTAAAGACAAACCAGGTAAATGGTACCAAATAGCAATAACAAACCGTCTGCTCTCCTAACTGAGAAAAGGGTTGATAACTAATATAATAAATTAATTGCACTCTGGAGCGCAGTCGGTGCACCCTGACCTCATTATCTCCTGTTGTTTCCGTTAACATCCAGAGTTGTTTCTGAAATAGTCCGAGATGAATCATCACCGTATGATGTGTTTTTATTCTTGTTCATTCTGATACCACACCGTAGGATTGAGATATTTTGCGTGACAATATTCTGCACGGAGGATACCTGGACGCCAAGTGGCGATCTTTTGATCAGCGGGATGGGAGGAAGTTGGTCAAAACAAAGATTGAGAAAAACAACTTTATCTTATTAGATAAAACAGATAATTTGCAGTTGAAAAAAAGCTCATGAATCTCAATACATGTCATAAAGTCCAGAGCATTATCACATCTTATTTCAACAGGTTTCTCTCATTGCTCTCCAGCATGGCAATTTGCCCCTCATAACTGTGAGGAAACCACAGCTACTCCTCAGAGATGGAGGAGAACTGAAGTATAGGGAAACTGGGAAAAAAACACGAGGATGACGAGGGCAATAAGGGAGAGGAAGAACCGAGGTAGAAAAGCCACTCCAGGTGCCGTCTGCTCCTCTCAACAGCGCGATCATCTCTTAAAAAGAAGAACGGGCTATCATCAAAGCCTTTTACAGCCTGCAGCATGGAAATTGGCAGTATTAACCTTTAGTGGTGCTTGACACTATAATGCTCTCTTGTCAGAGTAGATACCCGATGCCTCTCACGTATGGGTGGATCCCCCCTCTGGGAGGCTGTTGTGTGTTAAAGGCAAAGTGGAAGGCGTATGGGAGAGAGACTGAGAGAGACGGAGAGAGACGGCCTAAGAGAACAGAGATGATGGAATGGGTGTGAAAGAGGAGGAGAGAGAATGAATGCAGCCTCTCGGGATGAAGCAGCGAACTCGAGGGAGGGAAATGCTAATAAGACTTCTCTGCTGCCAAATGCTGTGATTGATCAAGTCAGAGCTCCTCTCTTTATTAACGCTGATCATATATTGCCAGCAGTAAGAGGGGGGGGGTGGTGGGGGTTCCTACACGACTGAAAGGACGAGGAGGAAGAGCGCTCTTCAATTTCGTCTGGAATTTATTTCCGTCTGTCGGGTTCAATTTAGCCGCGATATTGCCGCCGCGCCCCGACACATCTGTCAAAGCCTGCTTGTCAAAAGACACGGCTGACTTTTAAGCCGCCGCCATCAAGCGGCGTTCAAAGACACCGCGTTGGCCTTTGAGGCAACACTGTTTCATACCAGTCGATTCAGTCTGGGATATAAAAAAATCGAGAATTTGCTGAGTAAATAGAGCAACATCGGCTGAAGACTACGAGCAATGGCGGTTCAAAGCCTTCCTCTTATCTTAACTAGAAAATGGCTTTACTTTATGTTTTACCCGAAGCCGATATCAAAGCAGCTCATTCATACTTTCACGTTCCTTTTGCTCAATCTCAATGGAGGTATTGCAGAGCGGTGTTTTGATTCCCCAAAGAACACATGTTTAAGATGAGTCCAGGGCAGCTACTGAGTTGCTTTGATCCTCCACCTACTGGGGCGCCTTTAAAAGGGACTCTTTGGAGTGCGGGACATTCTGTCGAGGGTCGCGTCTACAAAATACAACCGGCGGCCAAACCAGGCCACTCGTTGCCACATCCCTTTGTATATGATATTTGAGTTCTTATTCATTCTCGGATATGGAGGTTTTCGCCAGAGAAGCTTTTACGCCCCAAAAGCCAGATTTCAAATGAAACGTGCTTTCTTTATGTTACACAGCAATAGTTCTCTACATTTAACAATCAACCTGTCCTAGTATAAGGAGCAGAGGGGTGGTAGGTTGGTGGTCCAGTGCCTTGCTCAAGGCCACCTGGGCAGTACAGGATTCAATATTCAAACGGCAAAATATTTATTCACATATATGAAATCAGAAAAACAATATTGTGGTGTTTCTGGTAAGGCCTTGTTTCCTGGGTGGAGTTGTTGCAGATTTAGTTTAGAAAACCTGCTTCCACCGGTACAACCTGAACAGCACTGGATTTATCTTCTGCTTGGACATGGTGGTCACACTCTGCTTGTAAATTGTTGCGTAGTCGTGTGAGTGGCCTTATCGTTTACCATATGAGCCTTGGTGATGCGTGTGCAAATGGTGCATAGCTTAGTTTATTGCCTTTGCTTGCGCCCATGAAATCTTGTTCGTTGCGTATTTAGTCAGTAAGACTTCAGCAGAACACCGGAGCACGAGCTAGCGGGGACTCCCCGATTGCCACCGGGTGTTTCTCACACTGTCTGAGCATTTTCACACTGGTTTCTCCAATGTTGCTGACCCCAGCTTTAAAGTAAAACACACACACACACACACACACACACACACACCTGATCCACAGTTTCCCAGACTGCACCACAGGACTGATCTGTAATTGCTGAGCCACTTACGAGTCCTGTCTCGCGGATATAAATCACACATTTCAGCAGTCGGTGTGAAAATATGCAGCCGTGGTGCAGACGTTCGCTCGCCGGCAGCATCTGCAGAGCGTCCAACGTGAGTGCGACACATCTGGTCCGCGGCATCATTAACCCACATTTATTCCCAGATTGCACAGTGTTGTCGCGGCGAATGCCCCACCGTGGGCGACGTGTGCACAGACACAAACAAACAAATCCCACTCGCTCCTGCTGCTGCCGGCGCTCAGACATTCATTCACACTTACCCCGCTCCTTTGCTCTGGAACAGATGTAGCCGTAAGCTAGCATGTAGACCTCGACATGCTAACACTGAGCCTACGTGTTAAGGCCACCGCTGCCACACCCTTGACGACTCTATCTCCCTCTATCTCCCCCCTCCTCCCCCGTGTTGTGGTTCACGTCCACCTGGCTGTCCTCCCGCCTGCCTCTGCCCTCATGTCCCACTCTCAAGCGATTACCACTCTAATCCATATTTAATGGATTCAGCGCTCTCTCCTCCTGTCCCGATGCTTGCCCCTGATTAAACCTCCACTGTGTTACGATCCAGATGTAACGACTGGATCAAGGAAGCGGGGAAAAGGTGTCTGTATTAGGCGAGTTCAGGGTTCGGGTTCGAGTTCAGGGAATTGATTGGCTCCCCCCCGCGGCGGCTTGTTCAATCGCAGTTACAGAGAAGCTATTATCTCGCACGTGTTTAATCCCATCGTGTTGTCTCCACTTACACGGACTCTGAAGAGAACGGTTTGATCGCTTCGCCAACGCCGACTAAAGACTGACTATAAAAACAACACAGGCAGGGGAACAGATTCATGTGTTTATTGACGGTTGATATCAAACCAACTTTGGATAGATGTGAGCTGTGTTGTGTGTGTGTGTGTGTGTGTGTGTGTGTGTGCGTCAGAAGAAGTATGCATGCACCTGTATATATTTCCTTCTGTGTGTGTGTGATCACATGCTCTGTGCCCCCCCATCTCCTCCCTCTGTCCTCTCATGTTTACCTGGAGCGGCGCAGTAGTGAAATCAAAGGGCAGAAACAGAGATGTGTGCTCATTTATCTCAGCACCTTCAGATAGAGGGTGGCAGTTTTCACAGCTCACACCCCCCTGGTGCGATCATAGCACTCAGCGTGTGTGTGTGTGTGTGTGTGTGTGTGTGTGTGTGTGTGTGTGTGCGCACATCACCTTGGACCTCCTGCTCTATCCAGCGATGATATTCTCCTCTCGTGTTCCACCGTCAGGCCGTCTACTAGCGCCTCTCACGCCGCAGTAAGCAGGAAGGATTTTAATGCCGCGTTCCTTGAAAGCTTTGTTCTCTCTCTTCGCCTCCTAATTTATGGAGGAAACTGAGGCCGTGGGTGGCTCATTTATACATAATGATATTCCTTGTGATGTCACTTCTTGTTATCTCGCTGTCAGGAGAGGACAGGGTGTAAGTGAGGAAGATCAGACTAGAGCTACATGATGAGATGCGTGTACTGTACAGGTGTAGCAGCTCCCAGAGCAGGCCTGTAATCTATACAGCTGAACTGGGGCACAACACCACAGTTCAACTTCAGGTCTTTTCACCACGGTTGCTCCGTATTTACTAAGTTATTAAGTGGTCCCTTGTAATATATTTATCAATCTTAGTATTTTATTGTATTATTTTCCTTTTTGCGGGTGATTTCAGGGAGCATCAGCTTTCAAAATGTTGTAGTTTTACCTTGTTTTCAGGTTTGATTCTTTTGTCGGAGGTGTTTGTATTGTCACTGATGTGTTTGTGTTTTTCAGCCCAGTATCACGAGGAATTACATCCATGATTTACGTCAAACACTCGCTGCCAATACAGGAAGCTGTTTGCTCTTTATGTAGCGAGACGTTGGAGGTAATGGTGGTGCATGAGCTCTGCCTTTCACTGTTTTATAAACCAGAACAACAATCTTTCCTCAAGTGTTTCAGTCGCCTAAATGTCGAGGCACAGAAACACTTTGTGGTCTGGATTGTCGTTTATTTGGCATAACTTCTATCTTTATATAACTCATTGGCTCGTTGGCATGCACAGATATTGTGTTGAGTTTCAGATATTTTCCTAAATGTACTGTACTGTTGATATATTTCAAGTAAGGCTTGGTTTTATCCACACTTTTAGAACTACAAGACTGTTATTTTTAACGACCTGTTTTATTCCTCTGCACCTCCAAACCATCAAACGTTTTCTCAAAGACTCAACTTTAGATAGCAGACTACAGTGTGACGAGTTGCAGAAATCTTTTTGGATCCCTAGAAGAGATGGATGTCTCTGTATTTCTCTGTATTTTCACTCGCCTGCTATTATACCATACTTACTTACGTAAAATAGATAAATACACTTTTTTATTTCATTATTTTTAAACATCTTGGGGCCAGATAATGTTTAAAAATGATGAAATCTAAAGATCTAAAGAACCTCTTAATGTCTGCATGTAAGAATATGTCTACAATATTTAAGTAGTGAGGAGACACAGAAATGAAAGTATTGCCGTGCAGAATACAGGAGTAAAAAATAGCCTTCTTCTCTCTCTGTTGATCTGCTTGCTTGAGAAAGAAATGGCAGCGTGTTCATGGCAGCGTCCTCCAGCACTCGACTGCTGACAGTGTGAGCAAGACGAAGGGTTTGAAAGTGACTCCAAACTCCAATTTCTATGAAAAGTTCTCGCTCTGAAACAGAGCACAGGCTGGGAGGTGACTTTTGAGAGCCAGAAATCTCAGGAACTGGTGAAGTCGATGTCATGCAGCAACCCCAATATATAACCCGGCATGCCTGTTTGTGGTGTCACCATAGACGTAGCCTCCGTCACAACACCCGGAGGTTTCTGAAGAGCCGTTGTGAAGCTCAAAGTGGGCGGCTCCAGCCGTCGCCATCTTGGTATCGATACACGTCGGCAACAGTTGTCTTTGTCACGTGAATACTTTCACCTATATTTGCGCCTATATTTATAAAATAACAACACAGAGCCTAGTCCTAGCAAACCAAAAGCGTCTGTCGTACCAGGCTGTAAACAATGTTTATTCCTGCATTTTATCATGGCGGTCTATGGGGATTGACTCACTTTATTAAAACGGCCTCAAGTGGCCATCTGAGGAACTGCTGAGAGGTCGGCAACATTTTTCAGCACTGGTGGTCACTGCTTGGGGTATGAGGCAAACAAAATCCTAACTATCGCAACTTTAAAAGCTCGTATCCACTGTAGAGATTTATCTTTCAAGTTACCAGAATGATTATTAAAACATGGAATGCTCATGTAACCGCACAAATTATAACAAATAAATGAATAAACGAGGGGCCAATGCCCGAGGTCCAGCTTTAATCCTAAAATATGTTGCATATTTGCATATACCGCATAAACTGTTGGCCTTCTCTGCCTGTTTTCCCTCACTAATTTAATTCCTTAAAATCCCTTTATTGTTTGGTTGACTCTTCACACACTGGCGGTGTTTCTGTGTTTTCATGCTTACAGTAGAGATTAATAACAGAGGAACATATTCACAGCCGGTCCGCTCTGCCCTGGCTTACAGTAAGCGTGTGTGTCCGGGCACACGGCCGTGGTCTCCACATGGAGAGTGATGGCAGCTCCCCCCCACACTCATGCAGTCGAGTAGCTCCAAAAGGCACGCGAAAACCCGCCGCCGCGGATCTTCGTATCGCCGCCTCGTGTTGTTGGACAGAGATTTATGCTTCTGCTGAAGTGCACTAACAGTTGCTCGCTGTTATTGATTTGCCCTCCGGTCAATCCGTTTCCTCAAGTAAATCATGTCTTCGGGGAGGCTTTCTTAGAAGATCTCCTCTTTAAAGGGATATGCTAATTCTTGGTGCACTACAAGTCACGGGATGATTTTTACTTTCAATCATTGATTCTTCACGCTCCAGTAACGATGCTCAGCAGACTGAGGTTTTATGCTGATCAAGGGGCATTTTCATGCGAGTAATTATTCAGCTTTTATTATTGTTCTACGATTTACAGTAATAATGTCTCGACAAATTCAAAAGCCGCTGAGAGAAAATGAAAAAGCACAAAGACAAAACGTCAATGTTTTTAAGAAAATCTAATACGGGGAGACCTTCACAGCAAAGAAAGGCGAGAAATGACCAGAGCCATTTTCGTCCTGACTGCCATCAATATCCTAGCAACCGTCTCCTGGGGGCTCTATAATCTCCCCCATCTAGCCAATTAACAAGTGGGGAGGGTGTGAGCGGGAGGGGTCAGGGGAGCAGAGACTGAGATCTGGGCTTCAGACTCCGGATGAGAAACGCTTGAGACTCTGATTGCGGCTTCATCACTTCCACTCGAACACCCCGGCTATTTCTGTGTTACCCAGGTGGCTTCTTTCTCCTCCGTGTTCATTTCGCCATCTTGATTTGATTAGGTGCAGCGCCACTTGTCAGTCTGGTGGACAGGAAAAGCCGCTGAGCTCGGGCCACCTGTCTGCCTGTTAACCTGATCCAGCCTGTGCATTGATACAAAAACAGAAACAGAAAAATCGGCTCAAGTTTCCTTAAATGCATGAATTGACTGAGAGCGAAAAGCTTCCTGCTGAAATCTAATGTTCACGGCAGGATTGTGTGAGCCGCCTTCATCCGGCAGAATCGTTCAGGTGCACGCCGGATCAACTTCACCCCATCTCCGAAACAAAGGCCTTCATGTGCCTCCTCTGTTTGACAGTTATTCACACCTTCTGTTAAAGGCAGACAATAACGTCGATGCTCTATACCCTGAGCTTCCTTTATCTCGGGAGGAATTCACAGCTCGGAGTATCGCCGCTATTCCTCGACACATGGGATGCACGCAGCAGCCGCCATGAATTATTCAAAGGTTCTCTTCCTAGTTGCAGAGTTGACATTGAGTCATTTCTTCATCTATGGGATCCCCCACGGAGAATGCACTACTGTATACTGAGAGGTAGAGGGGCAGCTTCTTATACTAAAGTTCCTGAGCGTCAGAACAAAGGCCTCCTGTGCTGTCCACTACATTAAACATGATATATACAAATACCCACACATGCCGCATAGTAAACATGAACACCAGCTGCACTGTAAAACCGAGGCTTTTCACTCAAATCGAGGCAGACTGACTCTGACAAGTGTGCCCAAACCTCTGTGTTATTAATGCGCTCACACCTCCACATGCGTAGGCATTGGCACAAATTAGCACAAGCAAGAGGCTGGTGTCCTATGGGGGAGGCAGCTGTCAGTCTTTAGATCTATTCTTGGCTCTGAGAGTCTTCACACAACTGGGGGGGGAAGGGGGCTGACAGGTTCTATAGTAATCAATCATTTGTCCCACGGCTGCTTCACAATTTGATACGAGCGATGACAAAGAGAAATAAAAAGGAAGCTATTATTCGGAGGTTTCAAAGGCGAGATTTTTCAAAGGGATTCTGTCCATAACATGACAAAATATAGATAGTCACATGTTTGACCATTCTCAGCAGATACCAGAAAATATTGGCGACTGTGTCCCTTCTGCCCTTTCTCCCCCCCCCACACAACCTACATGTCATGCAATTATAGCTCAACATCCTAACAAGACCTCCCATAGGACCACTAGTCGGTGACGCTGTCAGTTTGGTAGCTGAGATTGCTGGAAATGTCTCATTACTCTGCTGAGCGCATGCAGCAGAAACTCCTCTCAACGCAGAACAGTTAACTCTGTGTCTGAACCGTCCCCCCCCGTCCCCCGTCCCCCAAATAAAAGTCATTATAAGAGAATAACCCAGGGCATCAGCAGACACCTAGACCTGATCTTAGTCTCCGGGATGAATACATTACAGTGTGTTTGTGCAGAATGAACAGATGAGGAGGGTCATTGAAGGGTCACTGATGTCTGCATGCAAAGGCATTGTTTAAAAAAAAAAGAAATATACAGGTGTGGCTTTTCTTTTACATTTTTGTATCGCATAAGTTCAGATTTAGCATCTGTTTGGATACGTGACGATTTTACTCATGTGAGCCGTTCAGGCCAAGGGAAGTGAAAATGTGTTCCTACTCCGATTGGCATTGGTAAACGGAAAAACAATCAAAAGCAAAGCAGATGAAACAAAACGAGATGTTTGTGGGAGCGTGATTTGGAAATGCAAAGGTTTCACCCTGATTTCACCTCCTCACTCTCTTGTTTTCATCACGCACGTCAGCCCACCATGAAATGAAGGCGAGCATGAAAAGAGCTAACAGAAGGCGGTGGGTCGATGCGGTGGTATGATCACAGTCTGCTCTGCTTTTGGCCTGCTGTATGCATGCGTGCGTGCGTGCGTGTGTGTGTGCGTGCATGCATGTGTTTGAATGCGCGTGTGCGTGCTTTGGATCAAGCTTGGCTCCGATATCCGTGTTCTCCGTCCAACACCTCCCACCTCCCTACTGCTGCCGAATCGGAGTCCAAGAAGGATCCCCCGTAGGCCCCGAAAAGTGGGCCTGCACCTCAATAGCTTCAGCGGAGAACTGGCCTAGAAGCGTTACTTTCTTAAATCCATATGCTGAGCTGATTGGTAAAACACCCAAAGAAACAACCTTGCTGTTACTTGAATTAACAACCTGACAGGCCGTAATTTTCCATCAATGTTGCCTCACCCAGGCTTTAATTAACTGAAACAAAAGAACTAGCACTTTATTCCTTGGATTTTAATAAATTAAACACTTTCAAAGCCTTATTGTTGCAGACAATTCTGTAATTTTTATGTAAATTCAGTGTAAGTTCCATCGACAAAGTCTTGGAACATGTTATTGCCACCTTCCCACTCCTACGCCCCTATGATTTAGAAAACAATGGATTTGTGTAGGACATTCACATAATAGCATTCGCATTCAACAATTTGGCCGCCCTGTGCTCCTTTAAAAACAACACCAAAGCGACGACCGGCAGTAAGTAACAATGTTTTCCGTACTGCTCTCAATGAAGCTCGTACAGTTTTGCTCTTGAAGTATATTCATCACTTCCTTCGGGTGAAGAACTGTCAACCAGAAATGCATGTAGGTAAATGAATTGATTATTGATTAATGTCTCAGTTGGAAAGAAAGGGATGATCTTTCAGATAAGATCCTGAAGACGGATGTGTTTTTAGCCGTTGTAGTGGCAGGAATGTCGGCCAGTTGGTCCACCACTTGATCCAGACTTAAACAAACGGACATTCATGTTCACCAGAGGATGAATTCTACTGACTTTGATCGTCCCCTGACCTTTCCTGCTGCGTCACCATGAGGTTGTTGTTTTTTTAGTGAAATGTCTCAGCAATCATTGGGTGGATTGCTATAAAATTAGCTTCAGATGATCTTGTTTCCATCAAGATAAATAATAGAAACTCTGGTGATCCACGGATTTTTCAGCTAGCGACAGGTCAATCTTTAATTGGTCCGATACTTTGGTTTAAGACCAGATTCCTGCAAAACTAATGACATTACCAACAGCTTACATAGCAAATGCTAACATGCTGAGCTAATTTGGTGATCGTGGTAAAAAAAATACCTGCTAAACATCAGTATTTGAGCTGTCATTGAGAGCATGTTAGCATGCTGATGTTAGCATATTGCTCAAAGCACCCCTGTCTTGTTACGGTAAGTCTGGCTCAGCTATAAAGCTGAAATACTTGATTTGTTTTGTAATTTTTAACATACTAGTGCAGTGCTGGATTTGGGCATGGCCTTATTATTAATATTGAAGATGTTGCATGTCTAATTGACACTGCGTTTCCTCGGGTCCCCAGCAATATACATGCTAAGTGTTCATTAGATTGAATGAACGGTTCTTGAGATATGCAAAGGACACACAGACGGACAGATTCCTGTGTGGTGAACTGCTCTCAGGTTATTCATGGGCTGCTGCTCAGTATCATTACTCTGGTTAGCACCTTGCTAGCTGTCTGGCTAACAATAGCAAGTTAAAGCTATTCCACACAAGGTGACATAGACATAGATTGCATATTGGAATTACTTTTCCTAACATCTACATCATCCTAAGCTACTTTAGTGTGTTATCAGTAACTTTACATTTGATAATTCGGCAGGTTAGAAAATCATTTTATACACAAAAACAACATGAGGCATAAAAATAGCTACTCTTGATGTGTTGCTATTACCTCTGACCAACAACATGCACAGCATTTCAGTCTGGACTCCGTTAAAGCTTTTTATTGTGGTGACCTGTCAATTTTGTAAAATTCTACCTCAGTTTTCTGAATCCCCCTCTTGGCATCGCTCTCATTGACTCAGACCGTCTCTCGTGGTACTAGAGGTGATTGTTGGCGGATTATGAGATGATTGTAATTGTATTGCTCTTTAATTCCAAGCTTTGCTGAAGCAGAAAAATGAAAATGTGCCTGTCCCGACACATGGCTTGATATGAAGTGGCTGTCTGGGGATTCGCTACTTGAATCTCATTGGGTTTGAGCGTAACACTGAAATAATGAATAATGAAACTGCGGGTAGACTTCCTGAAAAGCAGCTTGTGTCAGCTTTTCCTTAACAATATCGGTCTCGAGTGCACAGTAATAATTACCATCGGTGTCATGTCCCGCTGCATATTCCATGCGAGTTTATTCTTATTGCCAAATTTCATTATTATCTTATCGTGTTTCTTCATGCGCCACCTTAGCAGTTTTTATCTGATATCGGGGGAACTGAGACTGGAAAATTCCAAATTTAAGCACGAAGCAAAAAAAAAATAAAATCATCTGCTATGTCTTTTCTTTGCACAGTTGTTTGTTTTCTAGCATTTAAGCTCATAAACACCACTAATTTCACATTGATATATTGTTGAAGCAGACCCTACATTCAGTATTTGTTAAATGAGCTGATACCTAGCAGCGCTCTCATTGTTGTTGTGATTTACTGCTCGTCCCCAGAGCTCATTTTAAACCTCCCGTTTTTAGGAGGCGAGGCTGCACAGCATCCCCTCCTCTAGTATTGCTTTCCTATTGGATTGTGATGTAAAGCGTGATGCATTGTGGGAGGTGGTAATCTAATCCCAGACGCTGGCACTCCTGAGGGTGGGAGATCTCGCCATGTGATTGGAAAATTTATCTTAATCAAGTGACAGCTACATCATCAAGCTGCTTCCCCCCCTCCGGAGCAACACCTGCACAGAACAACACATGCAGATACACTGTGGCATACATGCACAGATACACAGTGAAACACACCTGTAACATATGATCTCTCACAGGTGCATCCCACGCCGGGGGTATTAAAACCTCGCAGCCGTGTTTCACGCCGCCTGCACCCTTTCCCCCCCCCCTTGTGTAAATGCATTCACAGTCTTTCACGTCCCCCGTCAAGAAAATCCACCCAGCGTGAGCTTAATCCACAAAATACAAAAGATTATCCAACTACCACACGCACGTTGCTGGATATTACCGTCGGAAGGATTTGTATCAGCAGATGAGAAAATGTGGATACACAGTTTAAATCAACACCTGCAGGGTATAATTTCGCTGACCATGCAGCGCGCTGTCGTACCACTGTGAGAATAATGTTGAATATTAAAGGGTCAGCTCACTCGGATTACAAAAAAACACATCAGATTTCCCCCCTCACCTCCAGTGGCATCCATTCGAGGTATGTCTCTGACATTTCTGCTCCAACAGAGTGCTGAAGGGATGACATGTTTTTGTTGGGATTTTTACATTGGATTTTGGATTCATGCAGAAAAAAGAAGCACTGCGGGGAGCACATGTTTATGATACTTACACGTTTTGTTCAGCAAGATAATCTTCACAAATGATCACTTTTATGATTTTAAAAGCGTGAATGCAATTGGCAGAAGTGAAAAGCTAACGTTGAGCTCTAAACAAACTACTCCACGGTTGCATTGATGCGAGGATACACGAGGCTGTAAAGGCGGATGATGACGTTAAGTAGTCTCATTTAGTCACTTGTTAGCAACCTCCTCTTTTTAAAGACTCAGAAAAGTTTGGTATTCACTCACGTATTTTATATCAAAGAAACAAAACGGTAAAATCTGTTACGCTCTTGTTAACCACAAACCTTATTCCAGTCGTCTCAACCAAAAACCCACCGACTTTGAGACGAGTGAAAACGCTGACTCATTTGTAGGACTCCTTCCTGTAGCACTCTACAGACAATAGAGTTGTGTTGATCTTTAGACAGTTTTGATACATAAAAAACTATCTCTCTTTCGACTTTTTCTTTCACTGTCAGCAGTTTTCTCTGAAAGTAGTTCCAATGAGAATCTGTTGACACAGTGAGGTCTGTGGACACTTTCCTGTTGAATTTTTAAAAATGTAACTTTCTTCCCAAGGAGATGTTCGCACATCCGACTGTGTCACATGCACGTGCGTTTAAAAGTATCACTTGAATGTCCCACATCTTAACAATGTATCGATCATACAAACACTTTGGTGTTTCACGTTATTCTTACAACATTGATCTTAAATAGATACTAATCAACTCTCGCTCTGTGTGCACAGGTGTGGGACAGGTATTCTCCTGTGGCAGTGGCTCTCTGTAATTGACAGCGACGTGTGAACAATCTGTCACATTATGTTCAAAAATATGAGAAAAAAATTATAAAGTCAGACACCTCAACACATAATTAGGTCCCTTAAGACCCTTTTATAGTTTGTAAACAATGATGTCATACGCAGTTCGGCAACAAAGGTGTAAGTGAAAAGTGAAAGAGCTATGTCACAAAGGCAACCAAACCAAATGGACTTTGTAGACCCGTGTGCTATTAGTGAGAGGGTAGAATACATAAACAGAAGTTTAGTGGCCAAATATATATATATATACATACATACATACATACATACATACATACATACATACATACATACATACATACACTAAACGCAATCAAGCTTTTGTGGCCGGCGAGGCCAAACTTTTGATCGGCAGCGAACATGAAAGTGGGCGGTCAGGGTGTAAAACGAGTCCCACGTCACAAGCAAACGACCACATCTCTGAATCGATGCCTGTCCTACTGTTTGGGACAGGTGCTCACCGTGTGGTGTCCACCCCTTCCGCACCAGGTGGGCGGACAAGAAAATGGTTGTGAGATTTGAAGTCTGTTTTATTTAATTTTTTTCTCAAGCGAAGGCCAGCCTGGCATCCTGCCTTTGTTGTTGTGTTTCTGTCTTATAAATATCGTACGTTTGAGGGATGGAGATGAAATACCACACCCTGACTAGAAGAATATCATCTTCTGGGGAAAACAAGCATCCCTGCTGTGTGTACATCTCATTCTTTCTCTGGTTTTCTTGCTCACAGGAAGAAAACCGCCTTGAACGGTTTGTGCTCTTGTAAAAGCTGCCAGTGCAGCATCTCCCAGACCCGAGGCTTTCATCCACAGGGCGAAGTCACTAAGCCTCTGACACTCCCTCGTTGGCACTGATACCCCCCCTCTCTCTTGCCAAACTATCACACCCCTTTAGGGTAGACTTGCAGGGGTCTGTCGACTCAGATTTGAGTCAGCAAGTCAACAGAAGCCAGACATGTGAAGCCGCTCGGTGGACGGTGTTTGGAGGGCTGCGGTTGTGAATGTGTGTGTTTCTTAATGTTCCTATCACCTCCCCGCAGAACAAGAGCTTTCATTTCTTGGTTAATAAAGATAAAACAGTTCGCCGCAGTGCACACACATATTTATTTTTACTGTGACACTGATGGGTACGGTCACTGTTATTTGCTCTGTTCTCCCTTCGGTGCCTCTACTTTAAATGCAGACGGTAGCTTCTCCCTGCCACGGCCTTTAAAAGTATTTTCGGGGACTTAATTTCTCTACCTTTTCTTTTGTTTTCGCCCTGACGTTTAGCTTCTGTTTCGAGCACACATTAAAGACGATTTGAAGAAAAACCATCATGCCACTAATGTGTCTGACCAACATCAGCTCTCTGAACTTTATGCTTTTTCAAGCATCTAAAGTGTGAATTGTGATTGAAGCTATTTGTTTTCAGTCCCGTATGCAGACTTTTACTCCAAATAGAACAAGACAGCTCTTGCCAGTCATGCTCTCCGTCATCATAGCATCAATGACTTCCTGTGTACCACCGGGGTTTTCACAAGAAAACGATACTCCCTCATTAGCGAGGCGAGCACCAGAGCTGTTGCTGTTGAGGGGGGGGGGGGGGGTGAGACATCATTTCCTTTCAACAAACTGTGCATGTTGAGTACAGCAGCACAGCACGGGGATCTGTCCTGTTTATTTACTAAAGACCAGTGTTGAGTTGTGGCTTTATTCTTTTATTTTTTAAAGAGTTGATTGTTGTTCCGTTGATATCTATCATGTTAGAAGATGAAACCATTGTGAGATGTTGCTTTTGTCCCCCTAGTCTTCCAGTTTAGTAGTAATAGTAACTATTGTTAAAACTGAAATAAAATACAGCAAAATCCAAACTGGAAAAATATGAAAAATAACACAGTTAAGTGAAAACTAATGACAGACAGACCAATCAACAAATCAAACATTGGGTGCACTCTGGGCCCGGATGTGATGATGTCATTGTGTTATGCAGCCCAGTATCTTAGGCATTATGACTTAATGTATTCAATTATTCCACACCTCTACTTTCATGCCAGGGTAGGAGATAGTGAGTCCTTTGTGTAGAGAGGTAGAAGCTGTGGAGGTCGAGATAGCGGATGGGCGTGTAGCACATCTGACTTCCTGTCAGGCCTGCAATTAGAATTGCCTTTTTAATTTAGCTATCACCACCATTACTAACAGCACTGTAGACGTGATATTGTAGAAGGTGAGGTGATCCATTTGTGTGGATTATTTTCATTATCAATAAATCTGCCAATTATTTTCTTCATTAATTGATTTGGTCTGTAAAACATCAGAAAAAGTTGGGGGAAAAAATCCCATCAACGTCATCAAATCAGACCCCAAAAAATGTTTATTTACATTTTTTTTTAAATAACTGACCTGGCCCCTACTGTCCCATGTCGGTGTGTCTGAGGGACTAATGGGGACACCAATGTTTTAGATTGGTCCAGTATTGAAGGAGAACTCTGCAGACCGCTAATCGGGCTGCGAGATAATCGCTCGGGGCAAACCCTCGCCTGCAATGTACGTCCACTACAAGGGCTTGTTTTTGCCACTGACGGGCAACATTATGGAGAGAAAGAAGACGTTTTTCTTACCTTTTCTCTAATCCGGTCTGTTCGTTGTTCTGTCAGGTGACTTGTCGCTGGGAGACAACGATGGAAGCGTCAGTGAGAGTTGGAGGGAGGGTTGTCGATGATAGAAAGCGTAGCTAAATATGATTTCGACAATGTGGATGCACCTTGAGATTTCAGAACGAGACTTCTCTTTGAGCGACACTTGGCCAGACCAAATAATTGGCGGTGAGGAATCACATTACAAGCCACTGAGCGTCTGCAGCGCTCTCTCTCTCTCAATACTGGCGCGATATCACAAATGCTCCTCATTAGTCACGCAGACACTAAACATGGGGAAATAGGGTCAAAGAAAATCACTGGACAAAAAGCATCCATTAATCAAAATGTTGCTTCTTTTCCGATCGACTAATGGCTTAATCATCTAATTGTTGCAGCTCTAATTACAAATCAAATTGCAATTAAAAAGGTTTTCTTTGACATTTGAAGTTTTGAGATTCAAGTTTTGTCTGAAGAGTAAATCAGTTTGATTATGTTACATTTGATTTTCCACACATTCGCCATATTGTGATGAATCAATACAATGATATGATATAGAACAATATTAGTGTAAAGATTCTGATATCAATCAGCAGAACTAAGTGCAGTAAGTCATATCGCCCTGCTTTAAGTGCACCTTCATTTGTTTTATTAAAAGTATCAGTCATATCTAGTTCTTATTGTGTCCACTCTGCAGAGGCTACTGTATGTTTTATGAAGTTTGTTTTAGGCCCAGGAGAATTACGTTTTCCTTACCTCAGAGGGATGTGTACAGTGATGATAGCCAAACCTTTTTCTGCTGTTTGTAGCCACAGTAAAGGCCATGTATTCAACGAGGTACCAACGAGATTTGTCATCATCTGTCTGATTAAGCTCAGCGGGGTGATAATGATTGATGGATCGATTGATCCGTCACCTTGTACACTTGCTTCACAGTAATTATTTAAAACAGCTCAGCTCGGGGGGGGGGGGGGTGGAGACGGGCAACTCAATCAGTCCCAATCAGGTGGGGATGTGTGAGAGCGCGACTGTGGGTTAAACACCAGGCTGAAGGTTTGGTAATCAGCAGCTGGACACACGTCGTGTCTTCTTTTTAATGTAAAGCTGTCTTCTCCTCAACCTTTCACTTTACACTCCGTACTGCAAAATTAGTCACTAGCACGCTGGCTTGAAGGTTGGCTCGACTGGTAGCCATGACAGCCTGTTACACATGATAAAAACAACTGTGTGGACGATGACGTAGTGGCTCAGAGGTAGAGCGCGTCGCCTTCCAATCAGAAGCTCGGCGGCTCGATGTGTCGATGTGTCTTTGGGCAAAGGCTCTTAACCCCAAATTGCTCCCGTTTGGCTCTGTGGGTGTGAATGCTCGGATGGTCCTGATGGGCAGGTGGCACCTTGCGTGGCGGCCCCTGCCATCAGTGTATGAATGGGTGTGAATGGGGTGAGTGACATGTAGTGATGAAGCGCTTTGAGGTCAGAAGACTAGAAAGGCGCCAGTTACTATCCGTTTGAATACTCTTCTGAACCATTCAGCAAAGTAGGTAAAGAGTAGAGGGCACCTCCACATGATGGAAGACTGTTATTCTTCTGTTTGTTCTCAGGAATGTCAAGGTTACCTGGTTTGTTTTGGAGGGAAATCAGGCATCTTTACTGGAGCGTGTGTGTGCAGCGGAGCGTTGCTCTCGTTGTTGTTGTGCTCTTTTTTTGCTCTCGATGCCTGTTTGCATGTTTTCATGAAGGTGTTCAATGGGAAGTTATGGAGCTGCTGAGTTTGACAGCATCTGACAGTGTTTACGTCTCTTCATGCCAGACCTCTGCACAGACCACTGCTCTTGACTTGTGGGAATCTGTCTGTTTTGGACACCGGCAGTTTAAATTGTGGAGCATCATTCGATGATACGTTCACGTTGCAGCGTTAACGTGGAGGCTGCAGGTCTTTCACTCTGGCTCGGTGCCCGGTTCTTTGGAGTATTTTCTTTGACGCTGCCAACAGCGATATCCTCACTGCTGAGCATGTGGGTGTCGGTAGCATTGGAGCACGTTTTCTGTAATTTATCTTGTCACTCCTCAATCCTTTGGGGGTGTCGTATGGGGGGGGGGTATGAACTGACAAACACAGCCTTTCTGTAAACAACAGAACAACAAGCTAGTCTATTTTGGTTCAGCTTCAATTACAGGTGCTTAGAAATGTCATGATGATGTGCAGCTTCACTTGAATGTCAATTTAGTCTCTAGTTGCTGAAGATGCCCACTTAATTTGCCTGGTGAAATTAGAAAGGATTGATTACAGCAACCAATAAATCTATTTATGTACATACGGGCTTGTGAGTATTGATTTGAGACGAGAACATGTAAAGCGATCCATGAAAGCTGAAGGATGAGCGAGTTCTTTCTGGTACCCAGCTGTAGCTACTGAGCTACAGCTGGACTGAAGATGCAGTTTCATGAGAGTACATCATATCAAGATCCATCCAGTTCTATTTAATTAGCTCCACAGGAGTCCTAAAACCCAGAAATGAGTTTACATTTTTGCATTTCTGGTTCCCTCGTTTTAAAGTCAATTGTTTTTTTAATGGGTTTTTGGTAAATTGCCTGAAATAAGTTCAAGCTCTAGAGAATGTCACCTTTTGTTCTCAGATATATGAGAAAACGTCAGTACCCACTTAGCTAAATGAGACGACTAAACGTCATTATATTAGTGGTGAAGTCACGTGACCGCGGTGTAGTTCCTTTGTAGCTCAACGTTAGCTTCTTAATTGCTTGTCAATTCATATTACGGCTTTAATTATAAAGCTGTAATATGAATTAAACTGTCATGAGCAGAGATCAAAAATGGAGACGACTATTTCACTTTGTGTGACTTGTTGAAATGTAAACACAGAGCCGTCAAAGAAGCTCCTTCAAGCCGTGCGGGACACAATCCAGCTAATGAAATTGAGATCAAGTGTGAGCGGAGAGCCTCAGTCAACGTGGCTTCGTGCCGCCCAGCCCTGAGCAGCGATCACGCTGAACGCAGGCCGGGGTTAACAATCAACCATAAATGCTAAGCTGCTCAAAGTGTTCCTTCTGATGTTAAGTATTCGCCTCCGGTCTTGTTCCTTTCTCCTTTGCTCTTTTCCACGATAACCCCCCCCCCCCCCCCCCCCCCCCCCCCCATTGCATACTGGGGCCCATTAAGACCAAAAAAGGCTAATGTCCATCTGGTGTTTAATAGCGATCTTTTGACCGCTCCCCCGAGAGGAATAGCACGATGTGAATAGCAACGCTTTTCTTTCTGGGGAGCAGCGTTTGTAGCCGGCTGTGTTCTTGAACACAAAGAAAACAAAGCACTGTTGGCCCTCTCCTCATGCGCACCACATTTGTTTTGTAGCTCTCGGCAAAACATAATTCATTGCTGAGCTTAATGTGAACTCAACGTGGCTCGTTCAATGTTTCTAATACTTAGTTCTGCCAAAGGCTACGCAAACATGCAATTACCACTTTGTACTCCAGATGATTTATTCCGTCCAAACTGTGAAGCTACGTCGTGTTGAACACTCAGATACTCAGTTTGAAGTTGCTCAAACAGCAGGAACAGAGTAGTTAACGAACGCTGGTTTGGGTTTTAAAACCAACAAAGGTTACTTAATGAAACGGACATCTTGCTGTGTTGCTTTGGAGCTGATGGATCAATTTCCACTGAGATTTAAAACACCGTTCACTTTTCTTTTTAATCGTAAAACAAGCTCCACCGGAGCATTTTAGGTCATTCGTTCGGGCTTTTACGAACCGGGAAATACTATCGAAACACTGAAAGGAGGTTTGTTTGTGTGCAGCCAAATCCATAAAATCAAACCTCTGGAAAATCCTCTTCCTATGCTGTGATTTAATCTGACAAGTTGACAGAGCTCATCCTCATTTACTGGAAGTGTGTGGGAGAATGAATCCTGAGCGACCTGAGGCGAACACACTATATACATTAACTCACTTTTACTCTTTTCACTCTGCTGCATATAGAAACACTGACAATATACTGGTGGCGTTCAGCTAAGTTTCCACTCAGGGTGAACAGGGTTTTATGAACTTTTCTTAAGAGTGCACTCACCCTGCAGTGCTTTAAGAAAACTTCATTTTTACCGATTGAGGCAAACTAGCTTATATTTTTTAAAGAGCGATTTAAACACATCCACCGGTTATGGCATCGCGGCCGAGATGATCCCGCGACGAACCCTGACCCGGCCCAGAGGAAGGTCCCGTCTTTGAGCGCGAGATGCTGCTGCGGATCTGAGCAGTAATAAACAAACAGAAGCAGAGAGAGAGCGACACAGCGACCCATTCATTGGTGGAGCTGACCCTGCAGGGACAAAGAAGCTGTTCATTAAATAGACACTCGAGGCCCAGTCAGAGATCAGGCTCTCACCTCGACTGGGAGGGTGTCGCACGCCACATATAGTGCGTGGGGCCAGTTGAGGGCTCCATGGGGGCCCCAAGTAAAACAAAGAATAGCTCATTTTAGGATTTAGTTCGCTTAAATAGCTTGCAGAAGTTCCCTTTTCTCTTTGGTGACTTTTTAGGACTTTATTTTAATCTTCATTCTCTGGTTTCTAAAGTCACCGAGCACTTTTAAGAGAAAGAAAAGTTTCTATTGTGACTGCAGTGAAATGTTACTCATTAAAGAAGTAAAACTAGAAGTCCTCTCGAGCAAGAATATGATAGGGGACAATGATTATAATGACATTTTATATTCCAAATAATACAGTTTGAAGGTTTGATTATGATCCATTCATTCTGTTGAACAGTTGATAGAATACTGTACCTATCAGCACATTTATTTAACATCGCTGCTCCTCAGAACAGGTCATCCGGCCAAAACCCTCATCTTTACCGACAGTACGGGTGTAAGAAAACTATAATTGATGTACTTGAGTATTGATGTATTATGTGTTGTGATTTTCGTCACATTCTCAACAACATAGTATTGATTTTTAATTAATAGTTTACATACAAAGATGAACTCATTGAAGCAGTGCTGTGGAGATGGATGATTCAGGGACAGGGAGAATCTTCACAAGCCTTGTGTCGGGACACGTAGCGCATCGCCAGATTGTTGCCAACACACACAATCTGAATCTAAATTTTTTAAGCAAATATTATTATAAAAAAATATAAATAGTAGGAATTGGGTTGCAAAGAAAAACTTGCAAAGATTTACTGCATTTAGTTTTCTTGGTACTCACATTTGAGACTATCTAGTTCAGATTCACTATCAGAGTTTTGTTTCATTTAAATGCCGAGTCGTGTTATTCAACCAATGATTTCTCAATTGCAGATATTTATCACAAAGTGTTTGGATTACAGCTGTGGTTCTCTCCACCGATCACATACAAAGGGTGCATCGTGGACACGTCGCCACTTAAACAATGACTGCTGTATGTTCTGAAAGACTACATTCACGTGAAGAATATTGTGATGTTTTTGTGATTCTCTCTGCAGTATTTATTTGGCTAAGTTGTGTTTGCTTACCCCGCTCACTTGTGATTGAGTTTTGCAAAGCGTTGATGCAAACACGCTGCCGGTTTTACATTAACTCTGAGAGGCATGTAAAGTCTCCAGAGGTCACAGTAAGTCAGCTACAACAATAAACAGACACAAAAACGATGCTTTTGTTGCCAAATGATAAAACGACATTTACATTTAGATTGCACAGGTCTGAGCGGTCTAGTAGGATACTCTGGATTTATGTTTGTTCATTTGTCTTCTACATTTGATTTGACTTCAGCAAACAATAGGTGTTCATCAACAGTCATTACACCGTCCATATCAAGACATTATTATTCAGGATTTAGACCTGAGTGAGAGTTATTGATGACTCCATGAATACTTTCTGATAACCATGAGAAATGGAGGTGAAGCATGCCGTTTGTTTCCACGATGTCTAATGTTGCTGTCAGACTGCATGCAATATTCAAAGGTTAGCTGGAGGCTACCGACCGTGGCTACACATTGATTAACATTCGGAGAAGAAAGACCAAAACATGCAAACAGCTGCGAAGATCTGACAACACAAAACATGTCATAGAGGATATTAGAACAACGGAATGAGAGGCAGAACTGTGCGTCTTCAGACCAGGCAGGTTGCTCTGTGATCTTTACTCAGTGAGAACCTTATATTCCACATCCTGGGCTGGAGGAGCGTTGAGAGCAGAGCCAGATGAAAGTCTCGGAGGAGATAACTTCTATCTGGGATGGATTGGATTTGTGTGGGAGGTGTTTTATTTTGGTACCGGAGAAGCTGTCGTGATTCTGCTGCATTTGAGATTCGGGATCAGCGTTTTCTCCCTCTGCCCTCAAAACTCTCTATCAGCTGTGGAGATAATATTCACTGTCTTTATCAGTTTGCTTTGTGCAGGCAGAACCTCCAAGTGGCCTTTCTTCTATTATTGGATTGGAAATATAGATTCTATGGACTCAGACAAACACCTGAGAGGATTCGTCTAGGGAATACTAATGTAGTTCACCCTCTAAATCTTCGTCCTTAAGTTTCTAAAAACTAGTAGCATGATGTGACCTGGAGCCAAACGACGCCCATCATACCACATTGATACCGTGAGGAGTGAACCCACCTTTGAACGCGGCGTCACGTTGACTGGAGATAGATCCTGTCGGCTGTTTCAGCTGCTGAGATCAGAGAAAAGGCAACAAGCAGCCTCATCAGAGGCAATCATTGGCCGGAAATGTGCTCCTGATTATCTGCCGGGAGTGATTTTAAACTCTGCATGGACGTGGGTCAACATGAGCTGTCCTCACACACCGACTGCCCACGAAGGGTCCAATCAGCCCGAGGCCCCATGCTGATATAATCAATTACCCAGGACTTTAATGTGAGGTGAAAAGTGAAGCTGCCCAATTAGTTTGATTTCTTCTCCCTGCTCGTATGAATAGCCTTTGGATAAGACACTGCGCGTGAAGGTACCCTGCTTTAATTGGTGTTTTTCAACTTGCTCAGAGTACCAGCTGAGTTGGGATGATTGGGTTAAAACAGTTTTCATGCTGTTAGCTAAGTTTTTCTTCATGGAGAAAAACAAAATGAGGCCCTTCGCTCTCTGTTTGATTTAAATGTAATGAAATAATGTGTGTTGGCCCTAGTGTGAGCGAGCTCTTGTTTGTATTTATAGCGCATCGTGAATTTAAGTGAGCAGAGCAGATACATACATATATATATATATATATATATATATATACATATATATATGTATCTGTTTTGGGCTTTTCAGAAGAGAAGGTAGGGAGGTAAAAGTTAGGAAAGGAAAGGTACCTAAAGGAGGATACATAAAGGCAAAACAAACAGGCCTGGGGTTGATAGGGTTGTTGATGAAGATAGCAATGAATGAGGCTGATGGTATAAACGGGCGCCGAGCATCACAAAACATTTGAGCTGCTGAAGGATAAAGCTGCTGTTACTCCTTATTGTCCATAATGTTTTAGTTCATTTCTTGATACTTTCCAACATTATTAGGAATCATTAGGATCCCATTGGTCCCTTGTGAAGATTTCATTCTTTAATAACAAAATGAATAGTTTCAATGTTTAATGTAGCAGGACGGTGTACGTTAGATTTAGTCACATTAAACCACAGCGCTCATGCTCATCGTAGTGAAGGAAGATGTCGCCCGGTGCAGCAGTGTGGCTCGATGTGGCTTTAGAGACAAACACCATACCTCTATGTGGGATCAACTCTCTGTTCGGTTTGTTCTCTGGACAGATAATGCTGACTGCAACATATCTCCAGCCTTATGAGGCCACTGTAAAAAGCCCTGTTCTTCAACTCAGCATTGCTGCTGTGTTTCTCCTCACTGCCCCAGGCCTCGAGGACTGTTTGCTGGATCTCTACTACAACTAGTAAGAGAGGATCAGAGGAGGCTTTGCCAGAGACTTGTGTACAGACAAACATGTTTATTGATGTTTGTGGCACTTCCTGCTCATTGCCAACAGTTTGATAAATGACACCGATAGATTACGAATGGCCCCTCTAAATTAGCTTTACTGTGATCTCCAATAATCTCCGCTGTTGCACGTTGTGTTCTGTTTGTATTCTGACTGTTACTACCTCGCACCAATTGACCCGAGTGTGGCGCACAACAAGGTGACATTCTGTTTTTATTGAACGGGACATATTTAGTTTGCGCTCACACATTCTACATCAAGGACCACATTAGAGGAGTCTGTGAATTCACTGCGTCGTCCTTGAAGATGCATTATCTGCTCTTCCTTCAGCGATGGAAGGTTTGACGTGTTTGACTAATTGATGCTTGCATAATGATGGAGTTCTGTTGTTAAAGGCACAGAGGAGCTTTCAAATGGCATCAGCGAGTGTTACTAATGTAACTACGAGGATGTTTATCTAATTCGACACATGGAATCACAGCCTTTGTTATGACAGCCGTGGCTTCTGCTTACGTTGTGCATACTGACGTCTGTATGTGCGGCCCATTGTTGTGAGGGAATCAAAGATGAACGGATTAGAATTTGATGGTCACAGGTCACTGTGACCTCACAAAATGACTCAATATTTCATCTGCTAATTATGACAATTTCACATAAATGTCTAATAAGATAAAATGATGAAGTGAAGGATGTAAACTGCGACTTGACTGCGAGGCGGTAATTCTAGTTTTATTAAATGATCCATTATTAAAAGTACACCTTGATGCAATCTCTCTCAACTTACCCAGTTTGAGAAGCATCATTATTCCGATTTCCATCCAAAACCAGTAAAAGTTCAGATGTTTTGTCTTTTCCTGAGCTGTGTCTTGATCGTCTTCTGTTATGACAAAGAAATTGGCTCTTCAGGTTTCTTACTGTACTCAGACTGTTCTTGGAGTTGCACCTGAAGCTCAAATGTTTTATTGTTTGGTATTTTTCATATCGTAACCTGACCCGGTTCATTTGTTTCCCAGGTCCATGGGGAAGATGCATGGGCAGCGACTGCGGCCCGGGAGGCAGCCAAAGCCGGGCGGTCTGGTGTGCCCATGTGGAAGGCTGGACGACGCTACACACCAACTGTGATCAGGGCCAGCGTCCCTCCAACCAGAGGAACTGTTTCCGTGTGTGCGACTGGCACAAGGACCTTTACGACTGGCAACTGGGTGCCTGGAATGTGTGCGTGCCAGTTTCGGCGAGGACCTTATGGGCCTCGCGGCCGTTCACGTGCAGTGGAGGCGAGGAGGGCATTCAGACCCGGGAGGTGGGCTGCATACTGAAATCGGACGAGTCTCCAGCGGAGGATGCCATCTGTGAGTACTTTGAGCCCAAGCCTCGCCTGGAGCAGGCGTGTTTGATCCCTTGCCCTCAGGATTGTGTGCTTTCCGAGTATTCGCCATGGACGTCCTGCTCCAAAACGTGTGGAACGGGCCTCAGGAACAGGGTCCGCAGTGTCCTGGTTCCTCCACTTTTCGGGGGCGCAGTGTGTCTCAACCTAACCGAATTCCAGTCCTGTAAGCCGGGGCCTTGCACGGGTCCAGAGGGCATGTACAGTCTCAGGGTCGGACCGTGGAGCCCTTGCGCCCTCCCACAGACTCGAACGGCACGCCAAGTTAAGCGCAGGAAAGGAAAAGGCCAGGGGCTCAGGGAGCGCGCCGGGGTCAAAGATCCAGAGACCAGGGAGCTAATCCAGAAGAAACGAACCAGGAACCGCCTCAACCGGCAAGAGAGTCCGTTCTGGGACATCCAGGTGGGCTACCAGACCCGGGACGTGACCTGCATACACAGGAATGGCAGCACTGTGGCTCGCAAGTGAGTGGCAACATTTTTATGTTAATGTGACATGAAGTTCATTTGTTTTTGTATTTTTTGTCTCTCAGCACTTTTATACCCCACTTCAATTTTGTTGCTTAGGCAATGATGAGACATTCATTTCAAAATAAGGCAATTATCTTCAAAGTTCGAGGCATTTAGCAGAGGTAATGCATTTATTGAATCTATATTAGTCTCATTTTATGTTTTTTCTTGTATTTCTTGTCAACATTTCCATCCATCTATTTATATTTGTCACCAACTAAACTGCTGTACCTTCGACGTTTAGTTGTCCTCAAGTCGGTGCATTTCTAACGAGATGCCAAATCTGTCCTCCTGAAAGTTTTCTCTTCTCCCTGTCGGGAGGTGACACGCGGCGGAGGATGTTTACCGGCTGTGTGTTTGCCACCGCTGTGCCTGTCAGAGCAATGAAGCACAACTCACCACAGTGTATCTGATGTCAGCCTCATGGAAGTGGCAAAGCAACTCACTTTGTGACATGAGATCAATCTTAGTGTGTTACTTTTCAAAATAAGGCAATTTTCTGAGTTTTGTCCTCGAATGGATGTGTGATGACGTGTGATCATGATATGTTAAGAAGAGCGCCACTCAAAATGACTTCACTCGATAAGACATGAAGTCAAATTGCTACAGAAGATCTTCTAAAATAGACAACGGGAAGCTTTGGTTTCTGTATTTTAAGGTTAAGGTTACAACTTCTGGAGAAGTTAAAGGACCAGTTCGCCCAAATCACGAAATATAAAAAACAGGTTTTCTCACGTACCAGGCCATGTAGAAAAGGTAAGTTAAATGTCCAAAACTGTCTGCAAGGCTAGACAATGCTAAAAAAAAAAGTATTTTCTCTGATTTAAGGGTCAAATGTTTGATGATAAGCTGCAAAGTTGTCGGTAAAGAAAATTACTCGAAAGAAGCAGCCAATGCAGAATGAGAGATTAAACTACAACAACTAAAATGTTAAACAGTATCATGTCAAAGATCATTACCTGAATAGGTAATTGATTTGACCTTCAGTGGGCACTCTTATCCTAAATACATGCTGTAATTATATATGAGTGCCTCCATTCGTAGTGTCGGTTAACCTCTGGCCCTGACGTTAGTATTGCTGCGAGCTACAAAGTCCCGCTCTCTGACTACAAACGAGACGCAGCAATAGCTCTCAATTCACTCTCATTTCTCAGCAGAAGTCTCTGCTTTAAAATGTGCATCAAACCTTTTACTTCCAAGAAATGAATCTGCCTCCAGCAGCAGAGAACCCCGTCACCGTAAAAAACCCTTACAGACAGTTACTTTGTTGGTGTTATCCCTCATTAACTGCTCATTTGACCCACTTAAACCTAAAAAAACAGGATGTTTGAGCACCTAGAAATCCACAGCTGCTGTCCACTCTTCAGACTTTTGTTACGTTGAGGATGTTGATGACTTAATTAAACAGGAAACCATCAGTGATTCTGGTTCTTGCCACAACATTAATTGCTGTTTTTCATATTAACCCTCTCATGTTGATCAGTGATTCTTTTAAAGATGAATTATTTCTGTGGATCTTTCATCTCTCTCTCTGTTCCTCGACTGACAGTAACTTAAAGATGTCACCGTTCTTCCCGAGGAACTTGGATTTGGGGCTTTCGCGAGGTCTCTGATCTCCAGGAAAGAATCAGTGACAATGTCAGCAAAGCAAGCCACATCTGTCACATGCGACTGTACTCCAGGATTTGATCAATTATGAACTGAATCTATTCATTAATGCTTTGTTGGCGCAGAGCTCTCAGCAGTGACTAGGTTCAAACATTTCAAAGGCACCATGAAAACAGCCCCCATGCCCTTAGGAGCATAAATATTAATCCTTGACTTGTTTATGTCTCATCCTGAAATATTAATAGTTGTTTTTGCCACTTTCGTAAAAGTGGAACAAACTTCCCAGTGAAGCGATAACCCAGTCGTTTCCTCGCCAGACGCGCTCTGAACATCTTTCTCACTTCATTTCCAATTTAGTTTGATGAACATCTGTCATTGAGCCGTTACTTTCTCCATCGTCCTGCGCTCGTCCCACACAGGGCCCCCTCCTCGTAACGCTGCTGGGGTCGTATTAATCGAGCTGTTAATTATTCTGCTGTGCCACATTACATCATTGAATTAAAGGGTCATTTTTATTCGCCTTTAGGGGCTCTTTAATCACTCGACCCACATGGAATTATGTTTTTAGACCATTTTATCGGCCGTGTTTTAATGCAGCTCAAGTAATGAGCCTACAAGTGTGGAAATGTGGAAACTTTCTGACTGCTTTTATTTAGTGTGGGAGCCCTCGGACTCCATTGTCGCGAGTCGCTGCTGTGTGAAACCTACAGGCTTAGAAACGAGCATTTTCCAGACTTCCTCTTACTTATTTAAATAGGGAATGATTGTGTCCTCATTCTGTCTGGATGACTGAGATGAAGAAATAATGACTCCTTTCTCCCGCAACTTTGAAATCTCCACCAAAATGTTCAGGCATGCACACAACCAGCGGAGAAGACTCAAAGGATCCACATGCAGCGAAAAGAAATGGGTCATTGGCTGCATTAGGGGCTTTTTTTAAGAAAAACACAAGAAGCTCCATCTGTGACAGGAAATCCAGCCATCGCCCTCATGCATCACATTCACTGTTAAAATTCCTCTTTGCAAAAACGACTCCGGTGCACTCAGAGTGTTTTGTGGAAAATCTTAATTCTGTGTTGTTTTTTTGTCGGTGTCGCTTCACTATCCACTTCAAAGACTGCAGAGGTGTTTTAATCTGCAAAGAGAAGAGGAGAAAGAGACAACATACTCGGCTCATACATTTCCTCATCTGTACCCAGAGTCTGAGTCGCTGGAGGTGAGGTGTGGCGGGCGACGTCTAAATGAGAGGTTTCTAAATGAAGCAGAGCCGTAATTAGCACTAATAGCTCGTCAGCTGCAACGCCCCGAGGGGAAACACATCCGCACTGAGGAGACGAGAGCGGTCGGCTTTAGTTAGAACACATTTCTAATGATTCGGAAGGAGCCCAAGGAGAGGACGAGTTATTCATTACATCTAAATGTCATTTACATGATCAAAAGATGTGCGCCAGCGATTGATCGGAGGTTGTTTTTGGTTTTACTTAAGACTTCCACACACAACATGCCACACCACTCCTGTTTTACACTGCTGTGTGTGTGTGTGTGTGTGTGTGTGTGTGTGTGCTAATGACAAAGTGTGGCAGCAGTCAAGGGCAGAGGGGGTTAAAGGAGAGTGGCACATATCTGTTGCTCTGGCATGTTCAGAGAACATCAACCGCAGCTGTAAGGCCCTGAGAGATTTAACGTGCCTGTAATGAGCCGTCAATATGCCGCACACTGCATGAGGCTGTTTACCATAAATATGCTCTGTGACCAGAGAATAACAAACTGATAACAAGGATCTACATTTGGACACTTGTGAGGCTTGTAAGCCGACCGTTTGTATTTGATTCTCAAGCTTGGGTTTGTCACTTAGTGCAGGTCGATCTACAGAAAGTCACTTATCAAGAAAAACTGCCAAACATTTAGCCGGTTTTAGCTTCATAAATGTTCATATTTGACGTTTGTCTCTGTTTTATATTGTCTTTTCTTTTGTTGGGCATGCTCAATGGTCCTAAACACTATGAAGGATGAACTTTGTCGCTATAACAAATCATCTGACTCCTGCTCAGAGTCAGATGAGAAGATCGATACCTCTCTGGTACCTGTACGCCAGATACTAACACTACAGCCAGCAGCCTATTAGCTTAGCTTAGCATAAAGACTGGAAGCAGGGGTAAACAGCTAGCTTGTCTCTGTCCAAAAATACAATAATCTGCCGACCAGCACGTCCAAAGCTCACTAGTTAACATGCTATATCTCTTTTTTTTGTTTAATCTTTGCAAATAATTATGGGCCTGACTATTTCTTGGTTTGGAGCAGTGACTTCCTGGAGACTCGGCCTGTGTATATTTGGGTTCTAAGCAGAGGGAACTGGTGAATAAGAATCTTACTCTGTGTAGCGTTGGTGCTCCTCTTCCTCTACCGACATCGATCTCATAACCCTAACCTCCACCCCCTCCTTCTCTTTATCCTTTCCCCAGCCTGTGCGCACCGAGGGACCTGCCGCTGACCGTCCAGTCCTGCGTCCTCCCCAAGGACTGCCAGGTGACCGACTGGGCCGAGTGGGGCCCCTGCTCCAAAACCTGCGTGGACCCCGCGTCTCCCGTAGGCAACCGCACTCGGAGCAGACAGGTGGTCCAGTTCCCCGTGGGCCAGGGGGCGGAGTGCGCGCCGCTGCAGGACTCTCAGTCGTGTGAACCTCCGGGGGAAGGCGTGCCGCCCTGCTCCACGTGAGTTCCCCCTTGATAGCAGGGGAGGGAGCAGGGGCTCTTTGAGTGAAAGGAGTGGATGTGGGGGGGGGTTTTTCCGTAACGGAGCACTCGACGGGCGCTCATGTTTCACGGGGATACAATTGCACGTTAGGTTGTGATAATACCTTCCTCTTTGGTTACAGCGTTGTTAAGACCTCGCTGCAGTACCGAGCGCTCTGCAGGGATTCATTCTGTGTTCCAATAGAGCTCAGGAACAAAATACAGTAACGGTACTCAACCTGACTGAGGCCGCACACGCTTCCTGTGGGTTTCCCTTTACTCATACCACCAAGCTAATTTGCTCTCCTGGGTCGTGTGTGTGTGTGTGTGTGTGTGTGTGTGTGTGTGTGTGTGTGTGTGTGTGTGTGTGTGTGTGTGTGTGTGTGTGTGTGTGTGTGTGTGTGTGTGTGTGTGTGTGTGTGTGTGTGTGTGTGTTCTCCGTTGTCTAGGTGTCCAGACGGCCCTCGCCCCGGCACTGTGTGTGTGTGAGGCAGCATATGGAGACAGATTAGTATGAGTGCTTGGGCTTGTGCCAGACACAAAGTAGAGACAAATGGAGGGAGACTGCAAGGATATCTGAGTCCCACAAACTCTCTCACACACACACACACACACACACAAAGATCCAAACTGTAGACTCGCAGCTGGCCTTTATTCCCTCAGTTTCATCCTATTTCATCTTTACACAGCTATTGCCAAAATACTTAGTTACACTCACGTCCTGGAGAGTGTTTTGAGTGTCTTTTTTTAGATACATTTTCTTTCTTTCTTTAGAAATCAACTTCTCAGATCAAAATGTTTGTTTCTATCACAGCGTTGTGATGTCCACAGACACTTCTTACTGTCACAGCTGTGGTGACGAGCCTCGAGAACTAATATCCAACATTAAATGCACAAATCTTGTGTCTCTTGTGTCTCTGAAAATCCAGTATGTTTTCAAACACACAAGTGTAAATAAAGGCTTAAACTGGTGGTTAAACTGTCCAACTTAATTGGATGTAACTATACAACATATCTGTAAGGCCTGCAGGATTGCAAGTGTCTTGTACTTTGACGTTATACCCACGCACAACACCCCATGTTCTCCTCCTCCGCAGCTACACCTGGAGGAGCACGGAGTGGAGCGACTGCCGGGTCGACTCGTTGCTCGGCCAACAGGACCGCCGGCGTGGTAACCTGACTGGGCTCTGTGGAGGAGGTCTGCAGATCAGGGAGGTGTACTGCGTCCAGGCCAACGCTGAGCTTCTGAAATACCTCAACGACCTCAGAGAAAAGGACAAAGGTAAGAAAGAGGGTGGTTCCATTCTCCACGTCTGATCTTATTGTTTTCTCTCCTGTGGTCATGACGTGAGAGCAGATGATGCATGTGTTCATGTCCCGCTACTGAATCCTGGGCTTTGGGTCGATACCGAGTACCGATCCGATACCAGTGTTTGATTAATACACTGTGTGCCTCACTGTGTGGAGGAGACTGGGATCATTCTTTGAGGTGTAAGGCAACAACGTTTCCTAACTTTGTAAAGCAAAATGTTATAAATAAACCTTTTTTAGTGCAGCAACAAATTGGGCAACAGTTGAGCAGGAATTCAACTCGACTTAATACGCAGTCACACATCTGGAAAGTGTGCTGTAAGTTGAGTTCAGTCCAAACAGACAATTAGAATCAGCGTTAGTCTGCATCAGAGCACAGTTTTAAAGCCTCTGAAAAAGCCTCTGAGTGTTTTTCCATATCGCTCGTGGTAAGAAGCAATACGTTTTAAGGATCAACAGATTATAACAACGATATATATTTTTCATGAATTCTTTCACTGAATATATTTGAAGATATCTGCATTATTTATGCTTAAGGAGGAATCAGCATGCAGTAGTTTTCTTCAACCAGCTGCTTGTTGCTGCAGGGTTCATAGTTGATTACTTTTGCACAAGGTATTGAATGGGAGCAACACAAACTGATAACTGTAAAGTGACAGGTTCAGATTCCTAAACCAATTAAAGGATGAATAAAGCGTTCTCTCTCCCTCTCTTCAAAATGCTGCTGTTGACTTTGGGACAACCAATGGAATCGTCTAATCCACCACTGCTGTCTGCCAGTTCTTCCAGGTGTTTTTTATTTCTGTCACTTGTTTTTTGTCCACTGCCTCCCCCCTCCTACATCTCCACTGTCCTCTGGGATGTTTCCATCATTAGTTTGTTGTGGAAGTCCCTTTTTGTCACTGGCACATTTTAGTTGAATTGATCTCAGGAGGCTGTCGACCGTCTTCCTTCAGTACTGGAACCAAAGTCAACACCACGTCAAGTCTTTCAGCACCGCACAGCAACGCCTGAAACAAATCAGTCCAACTCTCAAGTGTGACTCAAATAAATTTGATCAAGCGGTGTTACATGACAACTTACATCCTCCAACCCTTCACACAGTGTATATTATAAGAGCTGCAGTCCCTTAGTGGATTTTGAAGCAGATAATTGCGTGTCAAATACTTGCAACAGACGTAAGCCTACATGCTGACTCATGTCCAAATATAAAATGAGATACGACATTTCATTTGCATTAATAGTCACTGTAGCGTGTTCTTTTTCTTCAAATGTCCCACTGCGGCTACATTGTCAGCTTCAAGTTTTCTCTTTGAACATTGAAACAGCCTTCTACCCGCTTCCATTCTCTGCTTCTAACCCAAAGCGTGAATCTTTAAGAACAAGGATTTGTCTGCTCATGTGACTTCTTGTCACTGGTCACAAGTGCAGAGGCCTCCATTTCTGACATTTCTCAAGCCAGCTTAAAATCAAAGCTGCACTCTTAAAGCGGGCGTTAAATACATTAGTTGAGGCTGGGCTTATGTGAGAGGTGAGATGTCCGGTCGCCTCTGGCTCCAAACATAAAGAGATGCTCCTCTCACGCAAACTAAGTCCAATCAATCCATTCTGGTGGCGTTAAGTGTAATTTGTGGATGTATGGAGATATCAGCCGATCAGACTGAGAAGGGCATTGTTGTTTTCACTTCATTATTCAGTCCGGCATGATGTTCATGTTTGACAACCGCTCTAGATAACTAGGAGGGCACTTGGAGAGCTCAGACCTCCGCCAGGGTCGTTCCCATGAGTTACAAATAACACATATAATGTCAATTGATCATTCAAGCAATTACGTTCAGGTGACTGAACCTGTCCTGTTGATGCGGCAGCTCTTGCTCGGTGCAATTTAACAATTACGGTGTTGAGTGGAAGAAATATAAAGATTCAAGAGTCATTTCTGTCTGTCGACTTATAATTCCAGTTGTTTTGATCTCAGGCGGCTGTCGACCGTCTCCTATCACTACTGGAACCAGAGTCAACACCACCGCTGCATACATCCAATCTTACAGCACCGCACAGCAAAGACTGAAACAAATCATCCCAACTCTCAGGTGTAATTAAAGTAAATGTGATCAAGCGTTGTTACATGGCAGCTTGCGTCCTCCAGCCTCTCACACAGTGTGTATTATCAGAGCTGCAGTCCCTGAGTGGATTTGTAGCAGATAATTGCGTATCAAATACTTGTGTTGCTGCGTCGGCCTAATCCACATTTTGACATTATTTCCTGTATTTTTTTCTGGTTCCAGCACAGGAAGGTGAACATCATCGCTCGTAATCCTACTGCCAAAGCTCTCATTGGCTCAGTTGTTGTTTTTACAACAAGGGAAATAGAAATATGTTCAATAACAATGTAAACTGGGAAAATGTAAATTACATATCAGAAAAATAACACAATGCTGATATCATTCAACTATAAATGTCCAGACATTGTCGGCTCGGTTAGCATAATTTGATTCACTCTAAAACTGAATGAATACTACTAACACATTTTCCAGAGTATTACCTAGATTTACAAAGTATATTGAGATATGTTTAATAAATGGTATTCCTCCCTGAAACCGTCTGATTAGATGTCTTCACTAAGAGTTAGCGCAACCGATTCAGTAAAAAACTAGTCAGCAGTTACTAAGAACTCAGGAAGGATCATACACAAAAACTTGGGAATTTATTAATTTGATAGCTGATGCAACTCAATCCAGGTGTTTAGACCTGCATCTGGAAGGCTTTAATGAATGAAATCACTGCTGTGTTACATCAGCCCCAAAAAACCTTCTCACTCCCAACTCGTCAAACACCGACGCTTTGCTCAAACTATGACGCTCTGGCTTCAGTTTTGGACGAGACGGGGACATCGTGTCAGTTTAGTCCGTCTCCTCTCGGTACATGCATAGTGTCTTTTCAAAATAAACGTCCATATTTACAGTAAACATACAGTATCTTTTTTAAATTAACTTCTGACATAGGTTTACTTAGTTTTAAGGTTAATTTAGGCAACAAAACTACTCGGTACAATTTAGGAAAAGATTGTGGTTTGGGTTGAAATAAGTATTTTTGTTATTTAAAACAACTAAAGCAACTAAAGGCCGTCGTTATTCTCTATGAATGACTTGAAAAGCTGCATTTTTGTTGTACTAAAACATTTGAATTGATCTGCAGTCCTTTGAGTCTCTGTGTATCAGCACAAATCAAAGAAGTCTGGTACGTAGCCCAGATATAATCCATCGACAGACACCGTTCACACAAAACATATCGAATAATATAAGAAATAATGTTTTGTGTCTTTAACAGATGTCCTTCCTAAGTTCTGTCTGGTCTATAGAACCAGTGAGATGTACCTGTAATGAAACCGGGGAGATTATACATGTTTGGACCTTTTTGTAACCTCTAAGATGCAGTTAAAGATTCATATACACAAGCACGTTGAAAGCGGTGTTGTCAGGGCCGGCTGTGCAGAAATGTGCGTGACTTGTGTGTTAGTGTCTGCACACAACACGTGTTGTACACTTACATCCAGCAAGTTCTTATCTTCTTGGCGCAGGATTTCTTTCCCCTCTGTAGGGGGGGTTAATCTCCCAGCATACCACTGAGACAGAGAGGCAGACAGTGGCTCAGTGAAGTCTAATGCAGCCGGCGCTCTCGTTCTCCCCTCTGTCATCACTAAATATCACCATGCGAAAGGGGCATGAAGATACCCTCAGGCCAAGATCTGGAATCAGCTTTCCACCTCCTAAACCTTAACCTTAATCTTTATAGGGGAGTAACTCCCATCTGACCCCAGATCAGTATCTCAGCCTGAGCATCATACGGCTCTTCCTCTGCTAAGGCTGTGTGAGTTTGGGTTTTCCGCTCAGCTGCTGCAGCATATGGATCCCTAAAGCACTTCTCCCAACCCTGCGGGAGTTGACATTTTGGTTTCCCTTTCCCAGCATTTGACAAGAAGATTGATTTAAAAGCCCTTTAAAGGTGCATTAACACCGAGTGTATCAGGAGGGGTTTAGGGGGGCGATTGTGGCTAAGTGGATAGCAGTGCCGTCCTTAAATCAGAGGGTCGGCGGTTCGAACCCTGGCTCCAGCTCCGCTAGTCGCATGTCGATGTGTCCTTGAGCAAGACACTTAACCCCAAAATTGCTCCCGTAGCTGTGCCTACGGTGTAGAAATGTGATAGACTCTGAATTGTAAGTCGCTTTGGATAAAAGCGTCTGCTAAATGACTGTAATGTAAAAATGTAATGTTTAATTAAAATGTTCAAGTCCATACTGTCGTTACTGGTTAGAACAATGTCTGTTGAACTTAAATCACAGTGCGGGGGCAGAGAAGTGACAGAAGATATGAACGGTTATGAAAGTTTCTTTTTTTAGAACGCATGTTCTTTCTGAGAGTTAGACGAGAAAAAAATCAATATCATGTCTGTACATTAAAGGAAGAGCTGAAATAAGGACGTGGTTAGCCTAGCTTAGCATTAAAGCTTCCATAAAATCAAAATGGAGCTTCATGTATGCATTGCACTGGTCGTCACCCCAACAATGGACAACAAATGGTATTAGAAAGTTTCTTAGTGGTGATTTTAGAGTTTGTCTCGTTGAGCTAGTAGCTACTGTCTGTCAGAAACTATTGCTACTGTAAACGCCAATCAATATCCGCGACAAGTCTCTCCCGCGCCGAATGAAATAGCAAACTGCTAACCGCTTCGTGGGATCTGAAAGAGCTAGCTCCGTCACAAGTTGAGTCAAAGTTACACAATGTGTGTTGTTTGTTTAATCGGTACATGAACAGAAGTGTAAAAACAAAGATTTTTAGGTTGTTTTTTTTAGTTTGGTTTATTTGTGCACCTGGAGCTTCTATGTAGAGTCTCCAGCTGCAGCGTGGGTTGCCAGGTTTGTGACTTTGGGATGCTGCACAGAGTCACTACTGTTGTTGCTGAGGCATTCCAGCTCACAACTCTGCCTAAAACCACACACTGATGTTTTACCATTTTTTTTTTTTTTTTGTACAGGTTAGTAATCAAACATTTGAATCAGTCAACTGTAGAGCTGTTTGGTGGAACACAGCCAGGCTAGAGGTCTACCCTGCATTATTTTTATCCTTTTTAAAAACTGTTCCTTTGAATGCCTGGAACGACCTCACTTAAATCTGTCACATTGATTAAAGTGACTGTAACCAGATTTCCTTTGATCCCTCAACACCAACATCTCCAACCTGAAGAGATGTTATGCTCTCCAAACATCCATGTGGAATGAGATCTTTAACCACGAGTCTGATTTTAAACATGTCAAAATAAACAAACCACAGATCTTATTTCCAGCCCAAAGATAATAAATAAAAGACGTGTCCTTAAAGCTAAGTGTGGTATACGAGGCCCAGCTCTGCTGCATTAGTCTCTGCCGGTCTCCTGTCACTGTGTCTGTGTTTGTTTGGTAGTGCCTCCGTCTCCCCCGGTGTGTGCCTAGCTAATAGCGCTATCTCCCCCCTGTAATTGCAGCGGGTCAGACCCAAAGACAGCAGAAGCCTAGCGTCCCCCCTCTCCTCTCCATCACCTTCCAGATTACAGGTAGGTGTTTTCAGTCACGCTGATAACGAAGCTCCATCCTCTCCATTTGCTTTATGCCTCCCGGCTCTTCCCCTCCCCCCTTTTCCCTTTCCCCGTTGTCATTGTCAGTCTCCTCACCTCTATCCTCGTTTCCTCTCCTCTATCCGTCCTTCTTCTCTCCTCCTCTTCTTCCTTTGTCATTGTTCCTTTCTTTCCATCTCCTCTTCCAGTGTTGCCTCTCCTCTAATTTCTCCTCTCCTATCCTCCCTCCTAGTTTCTTCTCCTCATTTCTCCTCAACTATCCTGTATTCTTGTCTCCTCTCCTCTCCTTGTCTCTTCTCCTCTCACCACCTCCTCCTTGTTTCTTGTCCTATGCTAACCTCTTTACTTGTCTCCTCTCCTCTCCGCTACTCATGTATCTTCTCCTTTCCTCTTTCTGTCCCTCTGTTCACTCCCTATTTTTCCAGTCCTCCCCTATCCATTCTTTCCTCCATCCTTCCTTTTTGTACTCCCTCCTTGTTTCTTCTTTTCTGTCCTTTCCCCATTACTAATTTCTCTTCTCCTATCTCCTTGTTGCGGCTCCTCTTCTCTCTTCTCTTCACCTATCCTGTATTCTTGTTTCCTGTCCTCCTCCCTCTCCTTCCTTCCTTCCATCTCCCCTCCTTACCTGTCTTCTTTCCTCTCCTTTTCTTTCCTCTGTCCTGTTCTTCCAACTATTCTGATGCTTTGGACTTCTGATGACATTAACTGTGCACAACATTACACCACACTTGAACAAGGCAACGAGCCCACTCTGCTCTTCTTTATCCAGACTGCTCAGTATTGTTGCCAAATCCAACAAAGGGACAAGTAGCATTACAACAAAGTTCTGTATTCTCACATAAAACTCTGGGCAGAAGAGTTGAAGCTTTGTTCCTCCACAAACGGAATATGGATGGTGAGACGCTGCAGACAGTAAGCCACACTAGCAAGAGAGATTTCTTCCACCGCTGTCAGTTCAGCACAATAGAAAAGATGAATTCACTGGAGAGCACGCTGTACAATAGTCTAACAGAGAAGCGGGATATACAGGGCTTTTTATTCTCTCTCTACTCTGTTGGTCCTCAATTTTGTATTCCCAAATGGATTGATGTTAGGAGATTGAAGTCAGTGTAGTTCACCAATAAGATGTGGATTAACGGTGGCTCAGCAAACTCACTATTTGACTTTCAGTGTATTTGTAGGAGGAATTAGCCTTTTTGCATTTCAAAAGCCCCACTTGCCTTCTTCCCCTGCACAGTTCTGAGGGAATTATGATTCAGCTCTCCTGACTGTGTGAGACGTTAAGCTCTCAGACGTCTCGCAGGAAGAGTCGGAAAACTGAAACCTCGTTGAACATGTGAAGAGCTTCTTTTTTTTTTTTTTTGTGAATCATTAAAAATCCTCCATAAAAAACTGGTGAAATGCATGACTCAATACTATACTTAATACGGAACACAGATGCAGAAGGCCTGAGAGGCAAGTGAGAAACAAATAGAATCTGGTCATCCATCTGATCTAAATACTTTTCTCTCTCGTGTTTATGACTTAAGAACTGGTGAAACAAGGATCGCTTTTCTCAGTTACTTGACAGAATAGGTGAAAAAAAACAGTCGGGATCATTTATAATTCATATCTTTTATAAGTGTTACTCATTCGGCCCCACGAGGCTGACGTGCACCACTTCCCCGTGTTCTAAAAAGGACTAAAAGCAATCGTGTTTTCCTCCAGATGAGTTAGAATTCAAACCAGCAAGTCATGTTTTTGGCATGATCTGCTGCTAGGGACATTATTTGGAACATGGGGTAGTGGTGCACTTCATTCTCTGTGGCTGAAATGAGAAATGCTTTTTTTTTTTCACCGGTTTCCACGATGAAAAAATTAAATAACTTGTTCACCCGTTCTTAAACCATAAACACAAGAGAGAAAACTGTTCAGATCAAAATGGACACCTGAAGGTTTTTCTCACTTGCCTCTCAGGGCTTCCGTAGCTGCAGAGCTGACTACAGAATATGAAACCAACACGACACACACTTTAGAGTATTGATATTATATAATCTATTACTATAAACATAACTCCTGTATTTTTGATCATTTCCTTCCACTATTTTTTCAGTGTAGGAGTTAAATTATGAATTATTCTGTGATATCTCCTTTTGAAATGCAACTCTTGAAATGAAAAAATAAATCCATAGACTGTAAACTGAAGTTTTAGTTTTAGCTTTTATGCATCAGCTGCCTTTAAGTTTGTCTCACTCAGTTTTATACCAGTCATCCATAAGTAGTTAATGTGCGTATTAGAATGTAATCTGATTCACGTGCACGGCTGCACACGTGTGTGTATGTGTGTGTGTGTGTGTGTGTGCGCATGGATAAAGGTTTAGAGGTGTCAGACAGAGTGTGGAGCTTTAGTTGGGGATTGAAACTGTCTGCTGAGTGAGCAGGACTCACTCTTATCACCAAGGACGACCCGGAAACGCCGAGGTGGTGTCTTGTTGGATTAAAGCATTTATAGGTCGACATACACTTATTCGCTTTCTTGACGAGAGCTCGATGGGAAGATTGATACATTTTCATATCTCACTGCTAAGTATGAAACAGCAGCTCGTTAGTTACTTTTATTTACCCCCTAGCTTCTATTATTTAAAACGTTTTTGAACAAATCAAACAAACGGCAGATAACGTGGTAGTTGGTGAGCTGCAAAGGTGCAGGTCGGCAATTTTTTTAACTTTCGGACAGAGCCAGGCTAGGTGTTCCCATCTGTTTCCAGTCTTTATGCTAAGCTAAGCGGCTATTTAACGTGCAGACATGAGAGTGGTTTATATCTTCTCATCCAACTCCCTTCAAGAAAAGGTATTAAGAGTTATTTCTGCAAAAATACGACTTATTGCTTAAAACCACCAGACAAACAGGACGTCAACTCCCTGCTTCCAGGTATCCTTGGTGATAAGAGTCAAAAAAGCACAATTTCCCCAAATGTTGAATTATTCCCAGAAGGCCACAGTTTGGTATTTGATCGGAGCAAGAGCTCCAGCCAAAACCTCCCTTCACTCTCTCTGTCCTGATATTCCCCGTCAATCTCCACCTTCTAGTATCGAACAAGGACTCAAAGAGAAGCATAGATGCACAGCTCCGGAAGATACAGTAGCACTACTTTGAGATGACACTGACACCAACATACATATTTTATGTGCATGCATAAATGCATAAACTCTGCATCTTCAGGAACTCCACACATCGCATTTATTTATCGTGGCGCGGCTCGGCAGACATGCAGAAATGCATTCTGCACAGTTGTCACAGAGCTGCGCCGATAGCATCTCTTCCATTTTATTTGGACAAAGTTCCTCGGTGGGAGCTCAGCCAGGCGTGCATTCACCGGTTGCATCATGGAAAGGGCTTTTTTTTTTAAATCGTAGCACGACTCGGGGGGGAAAGAAGGTGCCAAATTACACCTCTTGAACCTTTTGTGTTGCTGCATCCTCTCTCCCGTCTCCGGTGGGCAAGGCTCCACAACTTTGTATGTCGCTCGCAAGGCGCTGCCTGAGATAATCTTTGCTAATTTATCAGTCTGACACGCCAACAGGGTGGCGATAAACCAAACAAAGGGAGAATGTCTACTTTACGGGCATCTTTTTCTTTTTTCTTTTTCCCCACTTTGGTTCTCATCTGCTCTCTGTAGGGACTCTCGTGCCGGGAATAAAAGTAAATAAGCATGTTTGTGTCCCTTTAGATCGTAATGCTGGTAAGACTTCCTCAGATAAAGACGACCAAGAATAGGATCAAAGTGAAGCAGGTTCGTTTCATCCGCTGCTTATTCGGTTTTCCTTTTTGATCGTATGCGCAGCCTCCCGCCCGGTGGAAAACAAGCTGTGCGAGGGTCCGATCCCCAACAGGTCCCAGCTGTGCCAAATCCCCTGTCCCATCGACTGTGAGGTGTCGCCCTGGGGGGCCTGGGGGCCGTGCACCTTTGAGAACTGTGATGACCAGGCTGGAAAGAAAGGTACGAAGACACTGTCCCAATAGATGGTTATCATGATTCATCGTTAACTATCTCAGGCTATTTAAAATGTTTGATGTGTTTCCTGATAAACACACACCCACTCACCCTTTCCCTCCATTCATCTCTTTTTTCGGCCCTAAAGTAAAGATAATAAACTTGTTATAAATGAAGTGCATTATCTGCCATTCCCTCCTCCGTCTGACGTTGAGATAAACACCTTTAATTACTCCGTGATAAACAACAATGACCTTTTCTTTTCATTGCTTTGCGCTTGTTTCCAGTCACTATACCAATGTAGTATAATTACAATTATAATGTGGAAATAGTATATTTTAAAGCATAAGCACTTCCATTAACTTTATTTAGACACTCTCTGCTGCGGTAACTATGGTTGTAAAGTATTCGCTGCCTTGTTTTTTTACAGTGTAGTAAACGCTCCATCGAACACTTTATATTTGCTAGAGAACTGTATAAACATTATTCAGCCATGAACCTGCACTCTTCATTATATTTTTACTAACTAATATTATCCTTTTTATCAATAGTTAATGATTGAATGTCTCTAGTAGCAGCAGGACATCTTGTTAAAAATGCATAGGAAACATCCCATTACCGTCGGTGGCACTGCAGCAACATTATAATTCATTTTTTAGTATAAAATGTACCTTTTTTTATATCGGTGTGTAAAGTTTTAATGCAAACTCACACATCATAAATCTGATGCGATATAAGTGAAAGAGCAATTGAGTGATTGATGTTGTGTACGCTGTGACTTCTGCCTGACTTCATTGGTCACATGTGCGTGATGCGTTATGACACTCGAGATGGGCGGGGTAAGATTCGTGGTCGCCTCCAGCTCGGTCCGTGTGGGGAAGTCATCAAGGTTCTCCTCATTAGTGTTAATGAGCCGTCTCAACGAGGCAGCCGTCGGACCACGCCAAGCTAATCATCAACATCCATCATCGGTGGTGTAAGAAGTACTCTGATCCTTTAATTAAGTAAAAGTACCAATGCCACAGGTTCAATTTACTCCATTACAAGTACGATTCCTGGATTCAATATCATCTACACAAAGTGTTGTCAGCAAAATATACTTAAAAGTAAAAGTGCTCCTACTGCAGATGTTAGATTGTTGATACTGATGCATGAATGTGTGAGCAGCATGTTGCTGTTGTAGCTGCTCTTGGGACCTTTGCTGCAGGCCACACCCCCATATATCTCCCCTATTCCAGCCAAAACAGCTGGAAACCACCGGTTTCAACTGTGACCACGAATAATGTGTTAATGTAAAAACGATGACCGTCTTTATGCTCTCTGCAGGTTTCAAACTGAGAAAACGTCGGATCACCAACAAGCCGACGGGGGGGCCCGGGAACTGCCCTCACCTGGTGGAGGCGGTGCCGTGTGACGAGCCCAGTTGTTACGACTGGCGGCTGGTCGGCCTGGATCAGTGCGACCCCGACGACGAGAAGCCGTGCGGCCCCGGCGCTCAGCTCGCTCGGGTCCAGTGTGTCAACAGCAACGGTGAGACGGGGGGATCGGGGGGGGAGAATTCAGTCTCATTGTCCACTAAGTCCACAGTATCGAGCAAAGTCCTACGTGCCGCTTGCTCGTCCTTAAGAGTGCGTTGTGCTTTTAGACCCAACCTCCGTTTGCAATAAGAAGTGCAGGTCTGACCTTGTGTGTGAAATCCTATAATTTTCAAGATCACCCCTCCACTGAGCCTCCAGCTCTCGCTGTACGTGAGGAGATTTCCATGGCTGGACTCCATTCAGTTCTCTCCAGACTCCTCTCGCTTCCTTCCTTCCTTCCTCTCTCTCTCTCTCTCTCTCTTCCTCTCTCTCTCTCTCTCTCTCTCTCTCTCTCTCTCTTCCTCTCTCTCTCTCTCTCTCTCTCCCCCCCCCCCCCCCCCCCTGCCTGTTAAACCGCTCCCACTTTAACGCTCGCTTGATTCAGCGTTGCCACCTCTCTCACGCTGTCTCTCTCATTACAGCCTTCCTCTCGGCACGCACAATTAAACCTTACTCTCTAAATCAAATCAATCCTCCGTGGCCATGGGTCTTGGAGTGTTTTGTGCCCTTTGCTGCTCCTGATTTTTACTGCTCCTCTTTAGGACTGTACATCTTTAATCTAAGAGTGCAGAGATGCTTTTCAGACTCCTCATTGCCTTTCGTGTTGTGATTACAAATATTAGACAAAATAAGGAACACATTATTGATTTTCATTTTCCCAGCGAGGTGTGGATCAAATAGCATTTTTATTTATTCAGCATGTGAAGTTGGAACGTGCTGCAGCTCTAGGATTCACATGCGGTCCCACACGTGCTCGGTTAATCTTCATTTTACGATCGTGCTCGGTGACTTTGTTCACGTTCTCCCCTCTAGAGTAGCGGATTCGTCCTTCTAACGTCTCCCACGAATCACAGCTCACGCGTCGACTGCAGGTATTCGGTGAAGTTGCACTGCAGGACTAACAGAGACTCTGCACTCTTTCTTTTTGCTCCCCTGACTTCGGTTGATTGATCCCCCCCCTCCCCCCCCCCCACACACCTCCACATTCACTCCCTCATCTGATGAAAATTGATTTGTTCTGTTTGGATTTTTTTCACTCCGCTTTTCGCCTCAGAGAGTTTTCACTGCAGTGTCAGCTGTGTATTTTCTCCGACTGTGTCCCGCTCCCAGTCATAAAAGAAAAGGCCACACAGCAGCCGGGGCCCCAGACAACAGGCGAAGGTCGATACAAATGTTATTGAAACTGGCTATTGATATTCCCCCCGCTGACCGCCTGCCCACTTAGGCAGGGAGCTGTTTCTTCTCTGCACACGATGCACGGAGGTCTTCCTCTGGTAGTGGCTGCTCTGCTCATTCATGTTTTCCCCTGTGTGAGCCTGAGAACTGCTTGGGTCCCTTGTCACTTCTTATTGTCATGCCCTCTCCGTTCAGTCGTGATTGGTTCACTGCGTATCTGTCAAATTGACATCTTATTGCAGAGCCGAGGCCCCGGTCGGACTTCTGAAGCTCGAGCGATTTCTCCCCCGCTGGAAATTTCAATCCAGCCACTGAAAGGTTTACATTCTCCTGCATGCGTCACTTAGAGGAGGAAATATTTACTGCTTAGCAACATAGAGCCAGATGTGGGTTAATACAACCCACTTATGGCTGAAGCTCATCAATGAAACATCGACCACGGTGTAAAAATGTTGGAATCCCATGAGAGTTTGCTCCTCCCATGTTCAACGGCACTTTAATATCGGGATTGGCCCGAGTCGAGAGTGCATCAATATCAATACATAATACATAACATAAAAAGGCTCAAGATCAACTGTCATGTCAATATGGAAGAAATAAGTGAGATGTTTTGAATTATTTCACGTAGATCGAGGAATATCGGACGTGTGGTTTAAATGCTGTTGGCTATTTGTGCTGCTGGGATTTCGAGGTTTTGCGGGTTAATTGATGCGGTCGGTGATTAAACATTATTTGCAAATAAGGTTTTGACAAACTAAGTTTAGATTTAAAGCTGCACAAGGCAACGTAACAGCCCGGAGATTAGAATAGACGGCAAGAAATAACTGTCTGACATAATTACCTGCTTTAAAATCTTTGAATGAATCCTCACTCTCACTAATCTGACCTGTTTTAAGATTGTTTCATATCAAACAGTATCACATGAAAAGAACATTGGATCACTTGTTTCAGGACAGAATAGTCTTTGTCGTTGCTTTTACTGGATGTTTCAGATCTACACTTCTTTAAGGCAGATTTGTTGCTTCTTGAACCAGTTTGGTGAATATCCTTCCTCAGTTGTCTCGGGAAGAACAGCCGTCTTAAGAAAACGAGCACGTCTCTAAATATCAAAACGGGCCGCGTGCTTGACATCACGCCATCAATTAAGACACGCAGCTGTTCGTTTCCTCAGCTCTCTGTACTGACGTGTAGTTCGACGGTGATAATCTAATTCCTGCGATGAAGTTTTGAGCCCTCGGGTTTATTCGCATTGCCAAAGTTACCGCCCAGTGTTTCATCAACTGACGAGTAAAATCAACATGTTTTCACTCGGCGCTTCATCGGGTTAATTTGCTCTCTTTAGAAGCTTTGCATGTTCTCCTTCTGAAGAGTTTTAGGTTGTGGATTCATTCTTTAATTCTTTGCATGGTGGAGTAATACAATGTGCTAATATCAGGGCAGTACTATCACAAGAGGATGCCCTGGTATCATCAGTAATGGCCTGAGAGAAAAGGTCCTCATTTGCTAAATATCATGAAAATAAAGAAAAGTCTTGTGAACATACTGTGATATAATACCTGGAAACACAGATGGTATCGCCTGAGTTACAACACTCACCCATAAACACATATGGAATTGATATGGAAGTAATAACCATTAATGAAATGCACGAACCAAACCACCTGTCTCGGCTTTCAATATAAAACTTTTACATTTCCGGCCAGAGTCGTTACCTGGAAACACAGATGGCAGTTTCTCAGTAACAAAGTTTACCCGGAAACACATCTGGAATTTTAAAATGAATCACCAATAAACCAAGTTTGGAAAGGCGAAACCATCTGTTTCGACTTCCAACAGAAGACTTTAGGCCCAAAGAAAAGCCAAAACAAAGGAGGCATTAGCTGGAAACACAGATGGACGTTTCTGTGTAATAAATGTGATTCGTGGCTTTCTCCTTCATTCCTCAGCTTCAGCAACATTTTATGCGAATTACTGAGGTTGGTTTCCCGAAACCCCATCAGTATTAAACATGATGAAAACTCAATATCATTAGCAAAGTATGCTAGTCACTTTATTAAATAATTTAACGTCTTATGTTAATAGTATTACCCCATTATTATTCAGAGAATATTACTCTGACTCTAGTTTGTCTCTTCACTAAAAAGATCTTAATCTCAATGAGACTCAATGAGACGAAATAAAGAAATGATAATAAGTTCATAAATATATCTGAATTATCGGAGCAGATTAAATTAAACGGCGTACAAGAACCATTGTAGGGAAAAATAACTCAATAAAATAAAAGAGGGGGGGGGGGGGTAATAATCACAGAAAAACCTCAGAATTTCGAAAATTTACAAGAAAAAAAAAAAGTATAAAGTCAAACATTTATGGAAAGGCAAATATTACCCCCCCCCCCCCCCCCCCCCCCCCTCCTCCAGCTCCAAAATAATAATGTTTTAACCTACACTGGCTCTAATATGCCAAAGTACTATTCTAACTCTGCTGTTGACAATATATTACCTCATTGTTGATATTAGCAGTTTACAGTGTAAACTGACAACATGGATGTATTTTTACTTTAAAATGCACCTTCGGTCCATCCATCTTTCTTTCCTCCCAAATTTGACCGCGTTATCTTCTGTCACCGTTTTCCTCAGGCGAGGAGGTGGACAGGAATCTCTGCACGTCTTCCCCGGCCCCGGAGCCCGTGCCCTGTGAGGTGCCTTGCTCAAGGGACTGTGTGCTCAGTGATTGGACACCCTGGTCTACTTGCTCCCAGACCTGCTCCAGCAAGACCATCGAGGGGAAGCAGATGAGGACTCGCTCCATCCTGGCCTACAACGCCGGGGAAGGTGAGTCTCACCTGCAGACAGTCTTCTGCACCACCGTGCATGGAAATGTATGCAGATGAGGCTCGGATATTGGCTTAGTCATGGCCTTTCAAGTCGTCCTTCGCTGTCACTCACTGAATGTCTGGATTTCACACTTGTCTGCGTGTGCATTTGTCCTTATCTCAAACAGTCTGCTTGTCACTCCTGGTGATTATTTCTGTTGGTCCGTCTCCTTTTTTTTAATCTGTCTCTAAGATCATCTCTCTGCAATATGCTCTGCTTTAAATCTCCGTGTGCGTCCGCTTGTCTTTCTTTTTGTCAGGTCTCCAAACATTTTCCTGCGTCTTATCTCTGTGTGTGTGTGTGTGTGTGTGTGTGTGTGTGTGTGTGTGTGTGTGTGTGTGTGTGTGTGTGTGTGTGTGTGTGTGTGTGTGTGTGTGTGTGTGTGTGTGTGTGTGTGTGTGTGTGTGTGTGTGTGTGTGTGTTTTCCTCACAGTCACAGCGATAGTTTTGGCCTGGATCACAGTGATGGAGGGTAACAGCTGTGATTAAGAGTTAGCTTTTAGCTGTTTTAAACCACTAGCTTTGTGTCGACACGTAGCAAAATTAAAATTGTCAGCTTGTTTTGTGTTTTTAAATACGACAGAATCCAAACAGCTTTAGGGTGACTTGTAATTGATTAGATTTTAGTCAGCCACTTGTGATACAGTCGGGGCTCGTTGGCCATGTGTGAAATAGCTTGAATGTGCTTTCATGTTTTCTGTTGTTCTGCGGTGGTATTACTTCATGTACTGCATGCACTCACCCTGTCACATTAACATATCTCATATCTGTATTCATCAAAGGTCTCACTCGGGTGCCAAAGTTTCCAGAACTTTTTGGTAAATCTTTGACGTTAGACGAGCAATGCGGTAGCTGTATTTGTAGTAGTTTTTAGAATGGAAATCATCTCACACTGTATCCCGCTCTCTGTTCAGACACACATCTGTGTGACATACTCAACACACACATTCTCAAGAAGGATACCTGAAAGAGGCTTTTGTCTCTCCACCAGGTTCCCCCTGTGGTGCAGATTATCTGATTAGATTTTGAGCTCCTTAGCAGACTTCGCAGCTCCTGTGTTGCATATTGATGAAGAAGAAGAAATATTGAAACTACAGGAACTCCTCGAAGCTTTAAGATACAGGGTTCATATGAAGAAGCAACCGCCAATACGTTGGCATAGGATTATGTGCTAATGAATACACTTATATGCCTAATTAATGACGGATTTAGCATAACTGCTTGCATTTAATTCCACAGTGATTATTATGGGACTTTATGACGCTCAAGTGCCTCTTGCTCTTTCAGTCGAGGGACAGTCGAGACGCATGCTAAGTGAGAGCTGCTCCACTTTGTGAATGAGCCGGCAGACCGTAGTTTATCCTGCAGCAGACATGAAGAACTCTCATTCGCTGCTTTTTCTTTGTTTTGCGGTTTATGTTTTCTTCAGTAAGCTTTATATTTTCCCCATTGTCCAACATGCAGCTGTTTCTAGCATCGCCGTCGTTGTTAGTCAGCTGAGCTGGCACGGCGCAGTCAGCACACCGGTATAGTCATGCTCAGTAACCATTAGGCTGAGACTCGTCTGAGTCGGCAGTCTGACATTCAGGCCCCACTGTGTGTTTTCGCCGCCGCTCATTACGGAGCTGGATCTCTGTCAACTCCGGCGGTGAAATACAGGTGTCGAGGACCCGCAGTCCCAGAGCGCCTCTCAATCTCTGCTGGAAGCCCGAAGTGTCGGCAGTTTCTCTGAACAGAAGTGGGCTCCATCGACACAACTGACTGACTGGTGACTGAAAAGAGAAGTGAGAGGGAGACACAAAAAGAAGGAATGGGGAAAAACAAGTGGTGCACTGAAAGTCTGACCTGTTACTTACAGTTATAAGACGCCTGCAGCTGACCTGTTACTTACAGTTATAAGACGCCTGCATGCAAAGAGCTCCTTTATACAGTATGTGAACACTCTGATGTGTCTGTAGTGTGAGCAATACCTAAAATATAATGAGATTAAATAGAGAGGCATGGAACCTCTGTTATAATGTTAATTACTGAGTGCAATGAAGCAAGAACTTGTATTGGTAAAACAACACATGCATACGTGCATGTATGTGTACACACTGGCTGTATTCAGAGCTGGCGACTTAAGATTTGACAGTATATTCAGAAGGTTATCTGTATTCAGACTTGTGCTTTTCAGGAGCTTAAAGTGATTCTTGCTGCTCCAATTTTTACGTACAAGGTCTGAAGGCTGTTGGAAGTATTTGTCAAACAATGGAGCACTAAAGGGAACTCTCATCATAAAGAGGTTCAATGTGAGTGAACGTAGCTTTTATTCAGTGGGTCACACATTCAGCAGTTTCAAGGAAATCTGTTAACAACAGTTGAAGACTGGTGTGCTGGGTTTTTATATATCTCCTTTTCGGGAGAAATGTGCTTCAGCTGCAAGTCTGAATAGAAGATAAGTGTGGCCACTATTTGGACAGCGGAACAAACAGTTGAATTTGGAGTTGCATATTTATACATCTAGTAGTCACTGGTCGTTTATTGTGACTTGTGTTTCAGACCATTTATCAAATGTTCAGACCCCTTTATGAGCTCTGTTCCTGAGGGAAATATCCGGCTCTTCAGCTGCTAAATGTTCCATTATGTCGGGTTCTTTCCATGATGCTGTCAGACACTTGTAACAACAATCTGATGCCGTCAGTGGCAAAAACAAGCACTTGTAATGGACGCTGCTGAATTGGATCTGAATTGCCGGATGCGATCACATTGCAGCCTGTTTCATGGCTGCCAGCTGCAGCGCTCTTGCTCAATACTGGACCAGTTTCCCCCATTCGTCACTTAGGCACAAAAACATGGGAAAATAAAGTCCAGTTTGAAAAGTTACCCGTGAAGTCCATTTTTCATCTTGGTTGTGTTTTGGTGTTTCTCAGGTGGCGCCCTGTGCCCCAACAGCAGTTCCCTCCAGGAGGTGCGGAACTGTAACGAACACGCCTGTACAGTTTACCACTGGCAGACGGGGCCATGGGGCCCCTGTACCGAGGACCCCTCTGCCTCCACCCTCAACACCTCCGTGGGTGCCCGAGCCAGCGCCGGCGTTCAGGCTCTCTGCTCCACGGGGATGCAGACTCGCAAGGTCATCTGCGTCCGGGTCAACGTGGGACAGGTGCCCCCCAAGAAGTGAGTTCTGTCTCTTGTGTTTCTGCTTCCTGTTGACGTTGGCGTTTCTAAACCGGTGGTGTCTGTGTTCTTGTTTTTCCAACTGCTGCAGCAGTCCTATTTAGACTCACCAGTTACTTCTCGCTCCGCTGGTTTGTAGGTGTTTATAACTGTGAAATTAGCTCTTGGAGAATTGTGTTGAAATGAAAACGTCTCTCTCTGAGCTGAAATCCACTGGCTTTGAGCTGTAGCTCTCAGTCATCAAGATCCAAGAGTCGGCACGTTTTCATTTCAAACTGCCGATTTTACTGATTTGGACGACTTTATCTAAAAAAAAAAGAAGAAACCAATCAGTTAAATCTAGTGCTGCCGTAGAATAGAGGACACGGAGAGCTCCCGCGGTCTTTTGATGTGTGAAATGATTCTTCAAAGAACCTCTTTTATTTTGGGTAGTTGCTCGATGAACAGAAAGAAAAGGTTAGAATCACTCTTCAAGCAAGAAATTACAATGTGAGGTCAAAGAGTGATCTGTGAGCATCTGTTAGCGAAGAGACATTAAGTCCTTTATGTTTGTTGATTCGTGGTAAACTGGTAAGACAGAATGGTACATGAAGATGTGTGTGTGTGACATTGAAAACCAGCAGGATTAAAAACAAACAAAAGAGGAGTCAGGAGGTGAGAGACAGATGAGAGAGGCAGCAGTGTTGGGAAGGAAAGACAGCAGGAGAGTAAAGTGAGTCAGTGAGAGAAAGAAAAAGTAAACCAAGGAGACGCTGACGGAGCTGCTTGAGTAAGCAGAGCAGGCTCTACGTGAAGTTAACTCCCAATTCATATCTTCCCTTCGCAGGCGACCACAGATAAATAAATAATCTGTCCGTCCCTGAAAGCCTAATTAACCCTGCCGTTTTGGGCGCTGGTAATTTCTCATTGATGATAATGACGGTAATTAAATGGGATTGATACTTTAAGGCAATTTAATCATGAGGCAGATGAGAGGCAAGATGTTTGTGGTTAGCTCCGGAGACCACGCTGCATGAGGCGGATTCAAAGATATGCTGTCGAGTTAACGTCTGCCAGACGGATCGGCTGTAGCCGGGGTGTCACTTTATGCTTGACTGATTCACCCGACAACAGAAGATAGAGGAGTTCATCTGCTTGTGTCCAAAGAAGATTGGTTATGAAAAGTCCTCCCCAAAAAAACAAAAACGGTCCTTTAATGCATCTTTAGTTTCTGACTCTAATTCAATTCCAGCAGATTCCTCGTGCTGTCTCACGCCTCCCCGTGAGGAGAGGAGAGGCACATCCATTATTTACAGGGTCGCAGTGTGTTTCATAGCGAGCCATCAAATGAAGATTAATGTCCAGTTTCAGCAGCAGCTGACCCAGGTTCACACATATCAGGCTGCAGAAGAGAGGTCCAAGAACAGGATGTCTTTGATCGCCTGTGTTTTATTTTTAAAAAATCTACAATCAAAGATCAAACAAGAGATGAACACAAGCCCAGCGGGTCGGAGAGCAGCAGGGGACAAAAAGAGTTCTCAGTCGATTGGCCTCCTTTATCTTTTTCCGGTCAATAACTTTATATAAGTATCATTTGTAATAAGGGTGAAAGAACAACACGTAAAAGCATCGCTCACAACAAGAGAACAGAAGATATTTGAACAAAGTGGACTCCCCTCAGGCACCTGCTCAGCCTCTCAGCAGGCGGCTGTTATTGACCTCAGCCGAGTCGGTTGGATGTTAAGAAGGTCACACGCTTACCTTTAAACATGTCAGGAGGGGTTTGACATTTTCAACCTGTCTGTAGCATTTAAATGGGGACTTATCTGACATGCAAATTAGCACAGGACATCAGGTCATTTCATGTTTTTGTTATTGTTCCACTTTTTGCTGTAATGAATCAATCAATCTGCTGAGATCAATGTGGCGACAGACCTCAGAATAGAGTCCATTAGAGCAAACGGAACACAGAGTCAGACTGCCAGCATGTTGTAAACAAACCCCCACTTGAAAACTGCTGTTTTAAACTGGCTTTATCTTAAAACAATACTCACAGACCCATATGTGCGTTGGTACACATTGGTTGCTGTAATTGTTGCTTCTGTCCGTAGTCTCGTTAGTGCCAAATTCCCATCTGGTCCGAGTGCTTCAGTCCGTTGTGTCTCCCTGTTTAGTTGTAATGTTCGGCGATCTTATACTCGTGGTGTCCATGTGTTCTCTGGTCTGCGGAGTACGCCTCCACCATTCATGTATCATTCAGAGACTTGTTGAAACGCCTCCATAGTTTTTTCATTGACATATTTTGCACTCGATTTCTTTTGAACCTTTTCTAAACAATATTTACCCAAACAGCTGAACTGTCAGCTGACGGTTTAGCCCGAAAAGTACTTGGAAGAAACCTGCAGCTTACGCTATACTACTGTAATAATGGCATCATTGCTGACTAAGGTCGGACTGTCGCTATGACAGTTGAGTTGTAGCATTAATGAGGTTTGGAGAAACCGTCTTTGTTAAATACAGTCACGCACATGCTAGATGTCCTGGCTCCCACAGGGATTCTTTCTGAGAAATGTCAAACCAAACCAGCCTTTTAAAAGATTAAAGTTGTGTCCTGTAAATGAGATACATATGACTACAAAGCGCTTTATTCACAGGTCGTGATTTGCTTGTAATTGAAGAATGTGGAAAAGAAATAAACTGAACACAACAAAGAATGGTCCACTATGGTTTGGACACCAGAAAAGCCATTGAAGTTCCCTTCAATGGGATAGAATGACAGTCTGTGTTAGTGCTGTCAGACTGGAGTCTCTTTATAGACTGGGAGGCTTCTTTCTACCTTCACGGACCGGTGGTGCTGTCCGTGGTGCTGAAGAAGACTCTGCCTTCATACAACCCCAGCACAGGTTATTGTTGTGTCCCTTTGCATGACTGTTGTAACCCTTCAGAGATGTTGTTCAGAGTCTTTAGATGGATTTTCCTCAGGCCACTGTCACTGGCAGGGGTCCAGTAACAGGCTGTAAACCAGCATGCTGACTCCCATTGTACTATATCCCAAAGAAAGACGCAGTGTGTACAACATTGCTCATTTATTTCAGCTGTGAACACATAAAAGTGGTGGTTGCTGCACTATCACACACACACACACACACGCACACACACACACACACACACACACACACACAGAGGACATGATTTGAACACTTCACGGGGAAATGACTTTGACTCTTCCACTCCCAATGACAAACACTGACACCAAGATGGGTGCCATTAGTTTGATTGCCAATGAAAGATGAAAGAGGTCTGGCAATCAGCACTTTGATAAGCAACTTTTCAAATCAACATGAGACAATTAACAGAGCTGGAAGAGGCCAAATCATCTGTCATTAAGATGCATGAGCATTGGTCTCAACAGAACAGACAACAAACACATCAGATCATTTAATATGTGGAGGGGAACGGTTCTGAAAATATAATGACAGCATGCAACAAATGCCAACTGTGTGATGAGAAAGATGAACAGAAGTCTCAAGTTGACACTGACAACTAGGATGTGATGGACACGAGCAAACTTTATTACAATCCTCATATACATAAAGTAACAGTAATGAACTTTCTCGCTCAAGGACACCTCGACATGCACTCCAAAAATAAGTTTTTTTCCACTTTTTATTTCTCTAAATTAGTCTAATTCCCACCAAAAACACTCTCAGACATAACATAGAACTGACACATTTTATACAACCCTTTACTTTATAAGATCCCCACCCTGATTCAAGCATCAAGATCCCCAAAAACATAAACATGTAGAACTGAAAGATTACTAGAGCCCCCCATCACTCGGTTAGTTGCCACTATTCTCTCAGTCCATCAATCATTTAAGACAAAAAAAAGACAAATATTGCCTAATTTCAGCCCCTCAATTGTAAGAATAGTCTGCCTTTAAGTGTTACATATGATCATGAGCTGAATGTCTTTTGGTATGAGACTGTAAGACAGACGTAACAAGCACTGTGACACCTGACAGCTGTGATTTCCTCACTACGAGTCTAAAGAACAGCTTCTGTGCTCCTCGTCTGTTAAACCCATCCACGCCTATTTTTGAGGGACTGACGTAGTATAAAAAGCAACAAAGTCTGCTTATAACAGACGGGGATAGAGGTTGGATGGGTCAAACAAACACAGGACTTTCACCCAGGAGACCACTGTTAAAGTCCTGTTTAAAACCAAGTCAACGTTGACTTATTTTACTGTAGTTTAGTTACCCAACTTCTGTACTTACTAACACCAGTCACACCCAACCACAATCTTTTCCTTAGCCGAACCAAGTACGTTTGTTGTGTGAGTAAGCTTAAAACATAAATAAACCTACGTTGGAAGTTTATTTTGAAAGTGCACCATGCATGTAACGGGCAGAATCGGACACGCCTTTCCTGACACGTTTAAAACTGGCGTTAATGAGTTATCTATAGGTTTAAAGTGTAGAGTCACTGACCAAGCTGCGGTATTTGACGAGTTATTTGCTGAGTTGGGAGTGAGATTTTGTGTTTGACATGTCACTTTCATCCCCTCTGGTCCTGTATGGAAGCATCTGAACATTGTATTTCTCCACTCATTTATTCAGGTGTTTCCTCAAACTTCTCACCTTGGTTATAGCTAAGTAAAGGTTTTGGTCTTTCATGAAAGCTTTTGTTACTTTCCTACCCCCCCTGTAGATTTGGCAGACCACTACGGCACTTTTTTATTTATTTTTAAGTCCTTGATTTGTCCATTTCTTGACCAAAGCGTAAAGATGCAACAGCTCTGCCTTCCTGGACCATCTGTTGCTCAGATGCAGTGTTTACTCCACTGCACTCAGGAGTGACTCAATATAGTATTTTTGTTTGTTTTTGGGGGTTTTTCTGCGCCGCGTGTATTCATCTGGCAAAATCCAACTGGCAGGAAGTCTTGATCAGTGCACCCAGGGGATCCCAGCGGAACAAACAAACATGGCCGCCTGCACCCTGCATATGCAGATGTGCCCTGTCTCATTCATCGATGGATCTGAGCTGTCTTCCTCCCGCAGCCTGAGGCAGTGAACCTCTCAGAGCGCATGACACACACACACACACACACACACACACACACACACACATGAACACTAACTGTCAAAGCCCAATAGAAACAGGAGACACAACAGAGACAAATATGTCAGTGCCTCAGGCTTGGGCTGCTATCATCCCATCGAGAAAGCTGTTGCGGTGTGGGGGGGGGGGGAAATGCTTATTGATTCTCACAGTCTGTGTGCTGAATGGTACCAAATGTGTGTTTGTATAATCACATAGATGCTGTGGAATTTTGGGGGAAAAGGGAAACTGAATGATTCATGGTTATGATGTTCGACATCAGCAGTATTAAGCCCAGTCGATCATCTCCCTGTCGTGTTTTCTAATGGAGGCTGCGTCTGCTCCCTGATGTTGACTGTGATAGATAGGTTGAAGCCCTCGAGAAGGAGGCCAGAGACACCACTGAAAGGGTTCTCGAAGAACCGCAACCGTTTCATGCTAAATTAAACAAATGATGTTCTTGTTTTGTAGTCCGTTATTTTGATAATTAAATTAATTAGGCCTTATCTTCTCCCACCAGACTTTGTTTTTATCTTTTTGTGTGTGTGTGTGTGTGTGTGTGTGTGTGTGTGTGTGTGCGCGCTCTCTTAAAACTACTGACAGTTCGTTGCTTTGAATCTCCTCTCTTCATCCTGCATCAACCATCTGCTCCTTTTTCGGA